>NC_068438.1:16014206-16676706 GCF_023373465.1 Oncorhynchus keta | reverse complement strand
AGCCTTGTAAAATTATAAACTTGGACTAGCTAACACAATGTGCCATCGGAACACAGGAGTGATGGTTGCTGATAATGGGCCTCTTGTACCACTATGTAGACATTCCATAAAAAAATCAGCCGCTTCCAGCTGCAATAGTCATTTACCACATTAACAACGTCTATCTACACTGTATTTCTGATCTATTTGATGTTATTTTAATGGACAAAAAAATGTGCTTGTCTTTAAAAAAACATGGACATTTCTAAGCGACCCCAAACTTTTGAACAGTGTGTATGTCATGTTGAATTAATACAAATCAACAGTCAAAGGGCAAACCATTCACACAATGAAACAACGACTGTGAAAGATTTGGCAAGAGACACCGGAGAACATTCTGGAGAGCTTAGTGCATGCCCCTCCTTCTTGTACTCAAGACATTATCTCAACACATTTAAGATGCTATCACTGACAGACGCAACTCAATGTTCAGCCAGGCCTATAGCCGCGCACACTGCACCAATTCTGGCTTCGCAAATAAGCATAGGCTATTTAAAAAAACAAGGAGCCAATGATGCTCTGTGGCTAAGTCAAGCTCTCTGGTAAGGACTTTTAAATGATTTTTATTTAGACAGGAGTAATTATATCATTTTTACGTTAGGGGAAGCCAGCCTCCGAACAGTGCACTGTGCACCCTGCCAACTTTCCTTTCTAATGTTCAAGTGGCTGAAACCAGAGATCTGTATATAATGCCTTTCAACAAGTTTAGGTCTGCATATTGTGCCCATAGAAACGCATTGGGCTTATTCCTCGCTGCAGAAACTAGCGGACGAAACAGCGCCACTCGGTCTTACTATATGTAGCCCATGTATCTGATGCTGTCTGGCCAGAAGAATCAACAACAAGTGGGACACAATCATGAAGTGGAACGACATTTATTGGATATTTCAAACTTTTTTAACAAATCAAAACTGAAAAATTGGGCGTGCAAAATTATTCAGCCCCCTTAAGTTAATACTTTGTAGCGCCACCTTTTGCTGCGTTTACAGCTGTAAGTCGCTTGGGGTATGTCTCTATCAGTTTTGCACATCGAGAGACTGAAATTTTTTCCCATTCCTCCTTGCAAAACAGCTCGAGCTCAGTGAGGTTGGATGGAGAGCATTTGTGAACAGCAGTTTTCAGTTCTTTCCACAGATTCTCAATTGGATTCAGGTCTGGACTTTGACTTGGCCATTCTAACACCTGGATATGTTTATTTTTGAACCATTCCATTGTAGATTTTACTTTATGTTTTGGATCATTGTCTTGTTGGAAGACAAATCTCCGTCCCAGGCTCAGGTCTTTTGCAGACTCCATCAGGTTTTCTTCCAGAATGGTCCTGTATTTGGCTCCATCCATCAATTTTATCCATCTTCCCTGTCCCTGCTGAAGAAAAGCAGGCCCAAACCATGCTGCTGCCACCACCATGTTTGACGGTGGGGATGGTGTGTTCAGGGTGATGAGCTGTGTTGCTTTTACGCCAAACATAACGTTTTGCATTGTTGCCAAAAAGTTAAATTTTGGTTTCATCTGACCAGAGCACCTTCTTCCACATGTTTGGTGTGTCTCCCAGGTGGCTTGTGGCAAACTTTAAACGATACTTTTTATGGATATCTTTAAGAAATGGCTTTCTTCTTGCCACTCTTCCATAAAGGCCAGATTTGTGCAATATACGACTGATTGTTGTCCTATGGACAGAGTATTCAGCCCCTTTACTTTCAGTGCAGCAAACTCTCACCAGAAGTTCAGTGAGGATCTCTGAATGATCCAATGTTGACCTAAATGAATAATGATGATAAATACAATCCACCTGTGTGTAATCAAGTCTCCGTATAAATGCACCTGCACTGTGATAGTCTCAGAGGTCCGTTAAAAGCGCAGAGAGCATCATGAAGAACAAGGAACACACCAGGCAGGTCCGAGATACTGTTGTGAAGAAGTTTAAAGCCGGATTTGGATAGAAAAAGATTTCCCAAATCTTGGTCTACACATACAGAGACAGAGGGGTGGTGTTTTGCTCACTCAGGTGCTTTATCTGAGATTAATGCATCTTTCTGTCGGTGCGCATCTCAGTCAAATAAATTATCATTATTTCAATATTTTATTTGGTTGGGGAAGGGCGGGCCAGGCCCCCTGGGGCCCACACATAACACTGGTGTGTGTCACTTGCGTTCCAGTAAATACTCCAGATGTCTTGCTATTCAGCTCCAGAGTGTGATTTGATTTCTGCTGCTCTTCTCACTTAGTTCCTCATACTCACTAATTATCTGTGTTCAAAACAACCACTTCTGGTGTGTGTGTGTGTGTGTGTGTGTGTGTGTGTGTGTGTGTGTGTGTGTGTGTGTGTGTGTGTGTGTGTGTGTGTGTGTGTGTGTGTGTGTGTGTGTGTGTGTGTGTGTGTGTGTGTGTGTGTGTGTGTGTGTGTGTGTGTGTGTGTTCATATATATAATGTATGTGTGTGCTGTGCATGAACTGGTGTCACATGAGGCTGTGGTTGAGGTGAGTGTTTTTCTCATTATCTTTACTGAAGATAATTAAGAATTTCAGCTTGGTTTGTTCCAATTAATAGAGGGTGCTGCAGCACTATACTGCAGGAGAATACACACACACACACACACACACACACACACACACACACACACACACACACACACACACACACACACACACACACACACACACACACACACACACACACACACACACACACACACAATGCTTACTGTACTGTGCACCTTCCCTAACAAAGGAAGGTTTCTTCTATGGAGAGAACTTTAACTAATCATATTCCATATCAATCAAACCAGGATGTTTGATATCAGTTTTTTCAGTGAACATTTAATAAGTTATTCACTATAGATGAAACACATAGTGGTCTTCAGTAGCTACCTACAGTACCAGTCAAAAGTTTGGACACAACTAGTCATTCAAGGGTTTTTTTTTGTTTTTACTTTTTTCTATTATTATTATATTATTTCTAAATTGTAAAATAATAGTTTAGACATCAAAACTATGAAATAACACATATGGAGTCATGTAGTAACCAAAAGTGTTAAACAAATTAAAATATATTTTAGATTTTAGATTCTTCAAAGTAGCCACCATTTGCCTTGATGACAGCTTTGCACACTCTTAGTATTCTATCAACCAGCTTCACCTGTAATGCTTTTCCAAAAGTCTTGAAGGAGTTCCTACATATCATTTTCACTTGTTGGCTGCTTTTCCTTCACTCTGCTGTCCAAGTCATCCCGAACCATCTCAATTGGGTTGAGGTCAGGTGATTGTGGAGGAAAAGTCATCTGATGCAGCACTCCATCACTCTCCTTATTGGTCAAATAACCCTTACACCGCCTGGAGGTGTGTTTTGGGTCATTGTCCTGTTGAAAAACAAATGATATTTCCACTAAGTGCAAACCAGATGGGATGGCGTATCACTGCAGAATGCTGTTTTAGCCATGCTGGTTAAGTGTGCCTTGAATTCTAAATAAATCACAGACAGTGTCACCAGCAAAGCACCATCTCACCTCCTCCTCCATGCTTCATGGTGGGAACCACACATGCGGAGATCATCCATTCACCTACTCTGCCGGGGCGGCAGGGTAGCCTAGTGATTAGAGCATTGGACTAGTAACCGGAAGGTTGCAAGTTCAAACCCCCGAGCTGACAAGGTACAACAAATCTGTCGTTCTGCCCCTGAACAGGCAGTTAACCCGCTGTTCCTAGGCCGTCATTGAAAATAAGAATTTGTTCTTAACTGACTTGCCTGGTTAAATAAAGGTCAAATAAAATTAATAAAAAAACTCTCACGAAGACACAGCAGTTGGAACCAAAAATCTCCAATTTGGACTCATTACACCAAAAGACAGATTTCCACCAGTCCATTGCTCATGTTTCTTTTCCACCAGTCCATTGCTCATGTTTCTTGGCCCGAGCAAGTCTCTTCTTATTTTTGGTGTCCTTTAGTCGTGGTTTCTTTGCAGCAATTGGACCATGAGGGCCTGACGCAGTCTCCTCTGAACAGTTGATGTTGAGATGTGTCTGTTACTTGAACTCCGTGAAGCATTTATTTGGGCTGCAATTTCTGAGGCTATTAACTCTAATGAACTTATCCTCTGCTGCAGCAGAGTTAACTCTGTGTCTTCCTTTCCTAGGCGGTCCTCATGAGAGACAGTTTCATCATAGCGCAAGATGGTTTTTGCGACTGCACTTGAAGAAACGTTCAAAGTTCTTGATATTTTGGCTGACCTTCATGTCTTAACGTAGGGATGGACTGTCGTTTCTCTTTGCTTTTTGAGCTGTTCATGCCATAATATGGACTTGGTCTTTTACCAAACAGCGCTTTCTTCTGTATACCACCCGTACCTTGTCACAACACAAGTGATTGGCTCAAACGCATTAAGAAGGAAAGAAATTCCACAAATGAACTTTTAACAAGGCACACATGTTTAAGTGAAATGCATTCCAGGTGACCACCTCATGAAGCTGCTTCTGAGAATGCCAAGAGTGTGCAAAGCTGTTATCAAGGCAAAAGAAGAATCTGAAATTGAAATTGAAGAATCTCAAATATAAAATAAATTTTGATTTGGTTACGACATGATTCCATATGTGTTATTTCATAGTTTTAATGTCTTCACTATTATTATACAATGTAGAAAATAGTTTAAAAAATTAAGAAATGAGTATGAACGAGTATGAACGAGTATGAACGAGTATGAACGAGTATGCGTGTCCAAACTTTTGACTGGTACTGTATTTGAGCTATTTATTTGTATTATTAATAAAGCAGTTAATCATAATTTCCGATACAATTTTAAGATGAACAATAATACTTTTTGTCAGACTTCAGTTCACAGCAATCTAGGTAGGAGAGTATTATATGATTCATGTATGACAGAGTTGAAGATGTTGTAACCCTTGGCAGGAAGAGGACAGTGCCCTCTAATGTACACCAGCCTGCATGTGTCCTTAAACACCTCAGGCCTCATTTATCAAAGGTCCGTGCCCAGTCAGCCCACAGAAAAGACTAAAGCTTGCCTGCGCCAGTTTTCCCACAAAGGTGTTTTATCAACATTTATCAATGTTGAACTTGATGGGAAACTTTGCTTATCTCCATGCAACTCTCAGATCATGAGTATTCACCACGTCTAGTGGTTGATCAACTGTATTGCAAGCAAATATTGTTCTTTTGAGGGAAATGGAGGCGTTTGATACACAGGAATGATAATAATGGTAGGCTAATAAAAACATTAAAACATATGCCTAATGATGAAACAGATGCATTTTCCATTGGTAAGGAGATCTCATGTAGACTTTTATTCCCGCTATAAAACACATATTAGGCTACCATTTATCCGTTGCTCAGAATTTGTTGAGAAATGTCCACATTCTTGATAAATGAGGCCCCTGGTCATTAAAATTACTTCGAGCTCAATCCCCCACCTGCTTCTCAGTCCCAGCCCGGCCCATACCACTGCAATGTGAGGCAGGGTGGGGAGGTTGTGTTGGCTGGCTTGATGGGGCTCAGTGTAGGCTGATTGAATCTTTTGTAGGGAAGGTGAGCTGGATGAGTCCGTGGTCTCTCTGGAGGCCTCACACTGTCCTGGAACTGACAGGTCTGTTCTGGTCCTACCCTCTAAGGGACTGGAGAAGAGAGAGGGGTGAAAGGGAGGAGAGGGGAGAATAAAGAGGGATGAGAGGAGGGAGGAAGGAAAGGACATATGGGGTGAGAGGAGAGAGGGGTGGAAGGGAGTAGAAGGGAGGAGAGGAGAGAGGGACGAGAAGGGGAGAGACTCCAGGTGTCCAGGACCTCCCTTCACTAGCCTCTCCCCCAGCCGTCATCAATCATGGGACAGTGTGAGGGGAGGGTGGTTGGGGAAGGGATGATCTGCCGTCACAACATTTATATGACAATTGACAAGAACCTCGCTAGAAGCAGCTGGGTGGGTGTCACTCTCACAATGTCTGTGGTCAGTTATTTATCAACATAACAACACATTTGAGGCCTGATGAATGCTCTTATTTCAGAAAGTTACATTCTTCTCAATCGCTCCTAATAAGTGCATCCCCCAGTGAAGTGCGCTCTGTTGCAACGATCCCAAGCCATGGTATGTTGTCCTTAATAAAACCCAACTGTTGTGTTCCAGGTGACTACCCGGCACCGCGAGCTGTGCTGACCGGCCATGACCATGAGGTGGTGTGTGTCTCTGTGTGTGCCGAGCTGGGACTGGTCATCAGTGGAGCCAAAGGTCAGCAGAGACAGCCTGAGTCCCAAATGGCACTCTATTCCCTGTGTAGTGCACTTCTTTTGACCAGGTCCCATATGGCTCTGTTCCAAAGTAGTGCACTATCTCCTTCATCTAATAATAATGATTAATCTTGTTTATAAAGTGCTTTTCTCACACCCAAGGCACGATAGAAAGAAGTACTATCAAATTGAAGTCACAGTATTTTAAAAAAAAACATACACTATATAAGAAAAGTATGTGGACACCCCTTCAGATTAGTGGATTTGGCTGTCAGCCACATACGTTGCTGACATGTGTATAAAATCGACCACACAGCCATGCAATCTCCATAGAACACTGGCGGTAGAATGGTATTACTGAAGGACTTTTAACGCGGCACAGTCATAGGATGCCACCTTTTCAACAAGTCAGTTCGTCATATTTCTGCCCTGCTAGAGCCACCCCGGTCAACTGTAAGTGCTGTTATTGTGAAGTGGAAACGTGTAGGAGCAACAACGGCTCTGCCGCAAAGTGGTAGGCCACACAAGCTCACAGAACGGGACCGCCCAGTGCTTAAGTGTGAAGTGTGTAAAAAATTGTCTGTCCTCGGTTGCAACAATCACTACTGAGTTCCTAACTGTTACTGGAAACAATGTCAGCACAATAGCTTTTTGTTCAGAGCTTCATGAAATGGGTTTCCATGGCCGAGCAGCCTAAGAAGCCTAAGCCTAAGAACACCATGTGCAATGCCAAGTGTCGGTTGAAGTGGTGTGAAGCTCACCGCCATTGGACTCTGGAGCAGTGGAAATGCGTTCTCTGGAGTTTCCAGATGAAGTTGGTCTCCCCATCTGGAAAAGGGGGGACCAACTCCATGTTAATGCTCATCATTTTGGAATGAGATGTTCGACGAGCAGGTGTCCACATACTTTTGGGTAGCGGCATCAGCCAAACTCAGATTCGTCCATCGGTCTGCCACATGGCGAAGCGTCACTCCAGAGAACGCGTTTCCACTGCTCCAGAGTCTAATGGCGGAGAGCTTTACACCACTCCATTCTACGCTTGGCATTGCACATGGTGATCTTAAGCTTGTAGTTGGCTGCTCGGCTATGGAAACCCATGTCTTGAAGCTCTCAACAAACATTTATTGTACTGACATTGCTTCCAGTGGCAGTTTGGAACTCAGTAGTGAGTGTTGCAACTGAGGACAGATGATTTTTAGGTGCTGCACACTTCAGAACTTGGCGTTCCCTTTCTGTGAGCTTGTGTGGCCTACCACTTTGCGGCAGAGCCGTTGTTGCTCCTAGACGTTTCCACCTCACAATAGCAGCACTTGACCGGGGCAGCTCTAGAAGGGCAGAAATTTGATAAGCTGACAGGTTGGAAAGGTGGCATCCTATGATGGTGCCACGTTGAAAGTCACTGAGTTCTTAAGTAAGGCCATTCGTCTGCCAATATTTGTCTATGGAGATTGCATGGCGGTGTGCTCGATTTTATACACCTGTCAGCAACGTGTGTGGCTGAAATAGCCCAATCCACTAATTTGAAAGGGTGTCCACATACTTTTGTTTATACGGTGTATTTGAGTTGGCTGATAGGATTGTAATGTCACATGCCACAGTACACAGTTGAGTTATCTCAGTTAGGAGTGGAATGTTGAGTATCTCAGTTAGGAGTGGAATGTTGAGTAACATTCTTGAAACAGTGTGTGTGTGCATACGTACATGCGTGTTCGTGTGTAACTCTATCTTGCTCTCCCTCCAGAGGGTCCGTGTCTGGTCCACACTATAACAGGGGACCTGCTGCGGGCCCTGGAGGGCCCAGATAACTGCCTGTGTCCCCGCCTCATATCCGTGTCCAGCGAGGGCCACTGTATTATCTGCTACGAGAGAGGACGTTTCTGTAACTTCAGCATCAATGGAAAACTACTGGCTCAGATGGAGGTCAACGACTCAACACGGGTAAGACCACAGACACAATATGTGCCAGGTAAAAGTCTACACGCCTTACACAGTCTTCACATTTTACTGTCTTAAAATTAAATATAAAAAATGGATTCAATTGGGGAGGTTTTCCACCGATCTACAGAACCTACTCCACATTTTAAAAGTGAAAGAGAATTATATAACATTCTCCAAATGAATAATAATATATATATATTTAAATTAAGATATCTTGATTGCATTATTGATTGCATAGGTCCTCACACCCCTTTTTTAAATCTGAATTGCTCAAGCTCAGTAAATTGTGTTTGTAATCATTGTTGGACAGCAGTATTCAAACTTAGTGCACTACATAGGGCCTAGGGTCTAAATATCTAAAGTAGTTTACTACATAGGGCCTAGGCTGTGATTTGAGGTAGATGATGTCGTTATTGTGATTTATTTTTATGTTATTTATTATTATATAATTATTATGATGTGCTCCCTAGGCCATTATGCTGAGTAGTGATGGTCAGAACCTGGTGACAGGAGGAGACAACGGGGTAGTGGAGGTGTGGCAGGCCTGTGACTTCAAACAACTCTACATCTACCCAGGCTGTGATGCTGGTATCCGCGCAATGGACCTCTCTCACGACCAGAGGTTAGTCCTGTTAGTCCACCCAGTTAGGTTGCCTCTACAACAGGATCAATGGCTTGTGTGTGTGTGTGTGTGTGTGTGTGTGTGTGTGTGTGTGTGTGTGTGTGTGTGTGTGTGTGTGTGTGTGTGTGTGTGTGTGTGTGTGTGTGTGTGTGCGCGTGCGTGCGTGGTTGTAGAGCGGTATGTAGGCTGTAACACTGAAAGGGCCTGTGTGTTTCATGCTTGTCAGGGTACATTTGGGGAAACGGAACGTTCGCAGTTCAGTGAGCTTTGTTTTCTTTAAATAGAACTGGTTGCCATAGAGACGACGAAATTGCAGTGCAAGGTTCTGAAAGCACACTTGCCTTGGAGCAATACACAAGCGTCACTTTCCTCACACACACATACATACACACACACACACCAGACACACACCACACACACACTCCCTCACACACATACACACACACACCTATTGTGTTTATGTTAGTAAAGTAATGGGTCATATAGAGGTACATTGTGTTGATGAACATACTGTATTGTGTGTGTGTGTGTCCCATCCCCCAGGACTCTCATCACTGGCATGGCATCCGGCAGCATTGTGGCGTTCAACATCGACTTCAACCGGTGGCACTACGAGCACCAGAACAGATACTGAGGGTTACAGAGACAGAGAGGCAGTACAACATGGCCACAGGTTTGGAGGACACCTGGACACTACTGTTAACCAACTACAAAGGTTAGCTGCTGTTAACTACCTATACAAGATAGCTAATTACGGTATAAGAGTTAACTAATGCTAACTAACCTCACAGGTCAACTAACTAACCATAAACTGTAGGAATACAGTGGGGTCCACAATTATTGACACCCTTGATGAAGATTAACAATAATGACTTTATAAAATAAATAATTCTGAAACTGAGCTATATTATATGCTCCCAAAAGTGTGAGAATTATATTATTTTATGTTAATAGAATTGCTTAGAGAAATAAATGTTGTTTAACAAGTTTAAAAAACTATTCTCAAAAAGGTGGGAGTGAAAATTAAAGCTCCCTAAAGATTCTTATAAATAAAGTTGTCAAAAGTGTAGTATTTGGTACCATATCCCTAGCATGCAATGACTACATCAAGCTTAGGATCCTACAAACTTGTTGGATGCATTTTCAGTTTGTTTAGGTTGTGTTTCTGATTATAGAATGGTAGAAATGAATGGTAAATAATGTATTCTGTCATTTTGGAGTCACTTTTACTGTAAATAAGAATATGATACGTTTGTAAACATTTCGTAATTAATGTGGATGCTACCATGATTACTGATAATCCTGAGTGAATAATGATGAGTGGGAAAGTTACAGAGGGTCAAAAACATACCCCCAAGACATGCTAACCTCTCACCATTACCAATAACACGGGAGGTTAGAATGGCTTGGGGGTATGATCTTTGACCTGTGATAATGTGAAGTACCCAAAAGGGCCACTAGATGTTGTGTGATAGATTACATAAAATCCTTAAAAGAAACCAAAATGCTGGTAGTTTATTGGTAAACTTTAAACATGTCCAGTAATACCCTCCCTTTGCAACCTATATTTAAAAAAAAATATATATATATATGACTTGTTTAACAAAATATCCCTTTCTCTGAGCAATTATTTTTTTTGTTATTATACAATATGGCTCAGTATTTGAATGATTTCTACAGTCATTTTTGCTCATATTTATCAAGGGTGTCAATAATTTCAGACCCCACTGTAGATACTAAGGTCTAGAAAAAGACAGGTTAAAATATAGGTTAAAAGACATGGAGAAAAAATCAGTGACAGTTTCTTTCAACACTGATTTAAAAAAAATGATTTTATTCAACTGGTCATATTTAAAACTGTGAAAAATACAATAAACAAACCTACGGTTAATAACGTTTATACAACATTTGTATGTCAAATACATATCAAACTTGGGACACTTTTCTAGGAAAAAAGGAAAAAAACTGTTGTATATAAGGATGATGGAAAGAGTTTATTTCCAGAAAAGATTTGAAAAGAACAAGACGTCTCCATTTAGTCTCCATTTAGTCTCCATTTAGTCTCCATTTAGTCTCCATTTAGTCTCCATTTAGTCTCCATTTTGACAGTTGAACCATAATTCTCTGTTCCAAACCGTGACCTGACTCCCTGACATCGTATCTTAGAGTGCGTCCAAAATGGTACCCTGCTCCCTTTATAGTGCACAACATTTGATCAGGACTCATAGGGCTCTGGTCAAAAGAAAGGCACTATAAAGGGATTAGCGTGCCATTTGGGACGTAGATTAGTTGGTTTGTAATAATGACTGATAGTTGGTCTCCCATCACAGTAGTCTATTGATGTAGGTGTCAAAAACAACAAATTGTTCTATGTTAATTTGATAATGTGTTTACATATCTGTAAGGGCAATTTCAGAATTCTACGTACTGTGTGAAATGTGTCCATTGTAATTGTAATTTGTTTCTTAATCACGTTTCACATTATTAACAGGAAATAACAATCCTTGTAATGATTTCCATCCCATTTGTTGTTCGGTAACAATTGTATTTATATTTCAACAAAGGCAAGGATTTAAAATGACTTTTATTTACTTTTAAAATGACTACCACAGGCTAGTCAGGTTTAGCACTGAATTCTTTAGTTATCATGGTTTGTATTTCCAGCTAATGGATTGATAAGGAAGGCAGTGCAAGACATCAGTTGTAGAAACTCTGGATGATAACTATGGCAACTCAATATGAAAACTATCAATACCATGAGTTTATTAAAGCCTGCAATCCAGACCTGTTTTGTACTACCATTCCACTCATTGTACTCTGTGTCATATGCCAAACATGACATGATATTAGGCATGGCAAGTAGTGGAAAGGAATGGAATGTTAGTGCAAACAGACTGATACCCAGGCTAAATGAATGGTTGGGGCATGTAGCTAACCTAACCAAGAACAGGCTATAGTCATACAAAAACGATTCTTCATTATTTTGAATAAACAGAAAATATTACAACAATGTTAAATATACCACATGTGAGTTGACAGTAAGATGAAAAGGAAAGAACTAAATGATATTATGCAAAGAGTTTGGATTTGCATTGTAATGGTACAGACAGCAGTCTAGCTAAACCAGGGGCTCTACATGCAGAGACCCACAGTGGCTGTAGTGTGGAAAATCCATCTTACTTTACTGGTTTGATTCATAATAACCATCCATATGAATTTGACATTCTGGGTTAATTTAGAATATTTGACAAATATTTGTGTAAGGAGGATTTAGCTAAATAAATGCATTTTATTTGTGTTGCCATTAGCACTGCAATTTGATGTCATTTTTTTAAACAACATTTCTTATTGCTTTCAATTTTTTGGTTAGATTTGTATGTAATATATTTTGTTGATATAAGTATATCATATGATTTTACAAGTTATTTGTATTTATCTATTGTTTTTTGCTTATGTTGCAATTTCTGAGGTATTTTCCTTGTGTTTGTTGGAAGCTGTTTTACATTAAGCTCTGCCAATATATACAGATTGATCAACTGTGCAATATAAAATTGGTTTCCTTTTTGTTGTATTTATAATAAAAATGAATAAAGCAAGCTCTTATGCAGGTGAATTTCCATTCTTTATAGCAGTCTAAACATATCTAGTACTATGTTTACCTAATAGTCTGGCATATAGAATAGAGTATGTATATGTATTTTACTAATAAACCCATGCACTAAAAGTTATCTCAAGAGTGGATGCTCAACGTGCTAAAATGTTTATTGTGTTTGTTGTTGTTTTACTTCGATCTTCTGGATCTGGTACAGATGATCCTATACTGCCATCTACTGACTGGATGTTGTTATTGCTGCTGCTGTGGCTGCTGTTTGTAAATCCCAGATTGTTCTACTGTCGTCCCCCTGGAACGACGCAGCACAATGACCAGGCTCTCAGATTGAAGAAGTGATTTAGTCACAGGTTTGGCTTGATGATGACCACAGCTAAAGGGTTGCTTCTTCAAGAACAAAGACCATTCACTAACATCATCAGGAACAAAGACCATTCACTAACATCATCAGGAACAAAGACCATTCACTAACATCATCAGGAACAAAGACCATTCACTAACATCATCAGAAACAAAGATCATTCACTAACATCATCAGAAACAAAGACCATTCACTAGCATCATCAGAAACAAAGACCATTCACTAACATCATCAGGAACAAAGACCATTCACTAACATCATCAGAAACAAAGACCATTCACTAGCATCATCAGGAACAAAGACCATTCACTAACATCATCAGGAACAAAGACCATTCACTAACATCATCAGAAACAAAGACCATTCA
Organism: Oncorhynchus keta; assembly: GCF_023373465.1. NCBI lineage: Eukaryota > Metazoa > Chordata > Actinopteri > Salmoniformes > Salmonidae > Oncorhynchus > Oncorhynchus keta. The sequence goes on along the minus strand of NC_068438.1, from coordinate 16,663,546 downwards.
CTAACATCATCAGGAACAAAGACCATTCACTAACATCATCAGGAACAAAGACCATTCACTACCATCATCAGGAACAAAGACCATTCACTAACATCATCAGGAACAAAGACCATTCACTAACATCATCAGAAACAAAGACCATTCACTAGCATCATCAGGAACAAAGACCATTCACTAACATCATCAGGAACAAAGACCATTCACTAACATCATCAGGAACAAAGACCATTCACTAACATCATCAGGAACAAAGACCATTCACTAACATCATCAGGAACAAAGACCATTCACTAACATCATCAGAAACAAAGACCATTCACTAACATCATCAGAAACAAAGACCATTCACTAGCATCATCAGAAACAAAGACCATTCACTAACATCATCAGGAACAAAGACCATTCACTAACATCATCAGAAACAAAGACCATTCACTAGCATCATCAGGAACAAAGACCATTCACTAACATCATCAGGAACAAAGACCATTCACTAACATCATCAGAAACAAAGACCATTCACTAGCATCATCAGGAACAAAGACCATTCACTAACATCATCAGGAACAAAGACCATTCACTAACATCATCAGGAACAAAGACCATTCACTAGCATCATCAGGAACAAAGACCATTCACTAGCATCATCAAGAACAAAGACCATTCACTAACATCATCAGGAACAAAGACCATTCACTAGCATCATCAGGAACAAAGACCATTCACTAACATCATCAGGAACAAAGACCATTCACTAACATCATCAGGAACAAAGACCATTCACTAACATCATCAGGAACAAAGACCATTCACTAACATCATCAGGAACAAAGACCATTCACTAACATCATCAGGAACAAAGACCATTCACTAACATCATCAGGAACAAAGACCATTCACTAACATCATCAGGAACAAAGACCATTCACTAACATCATCAGGAACAAAGACCATTCACTAACATCATCAGGAACAAAGACCATTCACTAGCATCATCAGGAACAAAGACCATTCACTAACATCATCAGGAACAAAGACCATTCACTAACATCATCAGGAACAAAGACCATTCACTAAGACCATTCACCATTCATCAGGAACAAAGACGTGCTACTGGTAATGAATCCCAATCAAATTGGCTTCACATGTAGTCACTAAATCTTAAATATCATCGGGTAACAATACATATTTTGCACAGTAACATACTTTCAATCAGTACATTTTCTTTCTCTCAAAACAGAAATGTGGGAACAAATGTCTTCCGCAGATAGATACAGTCAACTCACTGTCCTTATCTCTCTAGACCTGTCAACTCACTATCCACTCTCTAGACCTGTCAACTCACTGTCCTTATCTCTCTAGACCTGTCAACTCACTGTCCACTCTCTAGACATGTCAACTCACTGTCCACTCTCTAGACCTGTCAACTCACTGTTCTTATCTCTCTAGACCTGTCAACTCACTGTCCTTATCGCTCTAGACCTGTCAACTCACTGTCCACTCTCTAGACCTGTCAACTCACTGTTCTTATCTCTCTAGACCTGTCAACCCACAGGCCTTATCTCTCTAGACCTGTCAACTCACTGTCCTTATCTCTCTTGACCTGTCAACTCACTGTGTCTCTGTCTACACCTGTCAACTCACTGTCCTTCTCTCTCTAGACCTGTCAACTCACTGTCCTTATCTCTCTAGACCTGTCAACTCACTGTCCTTATCTCTCTAGACCTGTCAACTCACTGTGCTTATCTCTCTAGACCTGTCAACTCACTGTGTCTCTGTCTAGACCTGTCAACTCACTGTGTCTCTGTCTAGACCTGTCAACTCACTGTTCTTCTCTGTCTAGACCTGTCAACTCACTGTCCTTATCTCTCTAGACCTGTCAACTCACTGTCCTTATCTCTCTAGACCTGTCAACTCACTGTTCTTCTCTCTCTAGACCTGTCAACTCACTGTCCTTATCTCTCTAGACCTGTCAACTCACTGTCCTTATCTCTCTAGACCTGTCAACTCACTGTCCTTATCTCTCTAGACCTGTCAACTCACTGTCCTTATCTCTCTAGACCTGTCAACTCACTGTTCTTCTCTCTCTAGACCTGTCAACTCACTGTCCTTATCTCTCTAAACCTGTCAACTCACTGTTCTTATCTCTCTAGACCTGTCAACTCACTGTCCTTATCTCTCCAGACCTGTCAACTCACTGTCCTTATCTCTCTAGACCTGTCAACTCACTGTCCTTATCTCTCCAGACCTGTCAACTCACTGTCCTTATCTCTCTAGACCTGTCAACTCACTGTACTTATCTCTCTAGACCTGTCGACTCACTGTGTCTCTGTCTAGACTCATTGTGTCTCTCCCTAGACCTGTCAACTCACTGTCCTTATCTCTCTAGACCTGTCAACTCATTGTGTCTCTGTCTAGACCTGTCAACTCACTGTGTCTATGTCTAGACCTGTCAACTCACTGTCCTTATCTCTCAAGACCTGTCAACTCACTGTGTCTCTGTCTAGACCTGTCAACTCACTGTCCTTCTCTCTCTATACCTGTCAACTCACTGTCCTTATGTCTCTAGACCTGTCAACTCACTGTCCTTATCTCTCTAGACCTGTCAACTCACTGTCCTTCTCTCTCTAGACCTGTCAACTCACTGTGTCTCTGTCTAGACCTGTCAACTCACTGTCCTTCTCTCTCTATACCTGTCAACTCACTGTCCTTATCTCTCTAGACCTGTCAACTCACTGTCCTTCTCTCTCTAGACCTGTCAACTCACTGTGTCTCTGTCTAGACCTGTCAACTCACTGTCCTTCTCTCTCTATACCTGTCAACTCACTGTCCTTATGTCTCTAGACCTGTCAACTCACTGTCCTTATCTCTCTAGACCTGTCAACTCACTGTCCTTATCTCTCTAGACCTGTCAACTCACTGTCCTTATCTCTCTAGACCTGTCAACTCACTGTCCTTCACTCTCTAGACCTGTCAACCCACAGTCCTTATCTCTCTAGACCTGTCAACTCACTGTCCTTCTCTCTTGACCTGTCAACTCACTGTGTCTCTGTCTACACCTGTCAACTCACTGTCCTTATCTCTCTAGACCTGTCAACTCACTTTCCTTCTCTCTCTAGACCTGTCAACTCACTGTGCTTATCTCTCTAGACCTGTCAACTCACTGTCCTTCTCTCTCTAGACCTGTCAACTCACTGTCCTTATCTCTCTAGACCTGTCAACTCACTGTCCTTCTCTCTCTAGACCTGTCAACTCACTGTCCTTATCTCTCTAGACCTGTCAACTCACTGCCTTATCTCTCTAGACCTGTCAACTCACTGTCCTTATCTCTCTAGACCTGTCAACTCACTGTCCTTATCTCTCTAGACCTGTCAACTCACTGTCCTTCACTCTCTAGACCTGTCAACCCACAGTCCTTATCTCTCTAGACCTGTCAACTCACTGTCCTTCTCTCTTGACCTGTCAACTCACTGTGTCTCTGTCTACACCTGTCAACTCACTGTCCTTATCTCTCTAGACCTGTCAACTCACTTTCCTTCTCTCTCTAGACCTGTCAACTCACTGTGCTTATCTCTCTAGACCTGTCAACTCACTGTCCTTCTCTCTCTAGACCTGTCAACTCACTGTCCTTATCTCTCTAGACCTGTCAACTCACTGTCCTTCTCTCTCTAGACCTGTCAACTCACTGTCCTTATCTCTCTAGACCTGTCAACTCACTGTCCTTCTCTCTCTAGACCTGTCAACTCACTTTCCTTATCTCTCTAGACCTGTCAACTCACTGTGCTTATCTCTCTAGACCTGTCAACTCACTGTGCTTATCTCTCTAGACCTGTCAACTCACTTTCCTTCTCTCTCTAGACCTGTCAACTCACTGTCCTTCTCTCTCTAGACCTGTCAACTCACTGTCCTTCTCTCTCTAGACCTGTCAACTCACTGTCCTTATCTCTCTAGACCTGTCAACTCACTGTCCTTCTCTCTCTAGACCTGTCAAGTCACTTTCCTTATCTCTCTAGACCTGTCAACTCACTGTGCTTATCTCTCTAGACCTGTCAACTCACTGTCCTTATCTCTCTAGACCTGTCAACTCACTTTCCTTCTCTCTCTAGACCTGTCAACTCACTGTCCTTCTCTCTCTAGACCTGTCAACTCACTGTCCTTATCTCTCTAGACCTGTCAACTCACTGTCCTTCTCTCTCTAGACCTGTCAACTCACTGTCCTTCTCTCTCTAGACCTGTCAACTCACTGTCCTTATCTCTCTAGACCTGTCAACTCACTTTCCTTATCTCTCTAGACCTGTCAACTCATTGTGTCTCTGTCTAGACCTGTCAACTCACTGTGTCTCTGTCTAGACCTGCCAACTTACTGTGCTTCTCAATTTCAATTAAATTCAATTTAAAGGCTTTATTGGCATGGGAAACATACGTTAACATTGCCAAAGCAAGTGAAGTAGATAATAAACAAAAGTGAAATAACGAATTAAACAGTAAACATTACACTCACAGAAGTTCCAAAATAATAAAGACATTTCAAATGTAATATTATGTCTATATACAGTGTTATAACGATGTGTAAATATGGAAAATAAAGAAATATTTACAAAATCACGCAAAAATTATCAATGGAAATCAAATTTATCAACCCATGGAGGTCTAGATTTGAAGTCACACTCAAAATTAAAGTGAAAAACCACACTACAGGCTGATCCAACTTTGATGTAATGTCCTTAAAACAAGCCAAAATGAGGCTCAGTAGTGTGTGTGGCCTCCACGTGCCTGTATGACCTCCCTACAACGCCTGGGCATGCTCCTGATGAGGTGGTGGATGGTCTCCTGAGGGATCTCCTCCCAGACCTGGACTAAAGCATCCGCCAACTCCTGGACAGTCTGTGGTGCAACGTGGCGTTGGTGGATGGAGCGAGACATGATGTCCCAGATGTGCTCAATTGGATTCAGGTCTGGGGAACGGGCGGGCCAGTCCATAGCATCAATGCCTTCCTCTTGCAGGAACTGCTGACACACTCCAGCCACAATCTCTTGCATTAGAAGGAACCCAGGGCCAACAGCACCAGCATATGGTCTCACAAGGGGTCTGAGGATCTCATCTCGGTACCTAATGGCAGTCAGGCTACCTCTGGCGAGCACATGGAGGGCTGTGCGGACCCCAAAGAAATGCCACCCCACACCATGACTGACCCACCGCCAAACCGGTCATGCTGGAGGATTTTGCAGGCAGCCGAACGTTCTCCATGGCGTCTCCAGACTGTCACATCTGTCACATGTGCTCAGTGTGAACCTGCTTTCATCTGTGAAGAGCACAGGGCGCCAGTGGCGAATTTGCCAATCTTGGTGTTCTCTGGCAAATGCCAAACGTCCTGCACGGTGTTGGGCTGTAAGCACAACCCCCACCTGTGGACGTCGGGCCCTCATACCACCCTCATGGAGTCTGTTTCTGACCGTTTGAGCAGACACATGCACATTTGTGGACTGCTGAAGGCCTCCTACGGCCTCCTCCACGTCTCCTGATGTACTGGCCTGTCTCCTGGTAGCGCCTCCATGCTCTGGACACTAAGCTGACAGACACAGCAAACCTTCTTGCCACAGCTCGGATTGATGTCCGTCTCATGCTACCACTAGAGTGAAAGCAGCATTCAAAAGTGACCAAAACATCAGCCAGGAAGCATAGGAACTGAGAAGTGGTCTGTGGTTATCACCTGCAGAACCACTCCTTTACTGGGGGTGTCTTGCTAATTGCCTATAATTTCCATCTGTTGTCTATTCCATTTGCACAACAGCATGTGAAATTTATTGTCGATCAGTGTTGCTTCCTAAGTGGACAGTTTGATTTCACAGAAGTGTGATTGACTTGGAGTTACATTGTGTTGTTTAAGTGTTCCTTTTATTTTTTTGAGCAGTGTATATTCCATCAACCAATCCGTATGGTATAGCAGAATGCCCGGATAGCTTCCAGCTCCCCTCTCTGGTCCTCTGTAAAGTGTGTAATATATTATATCTCCAGCAGCACCAAGAACTGGAGAATAGCTTCACGCTAGATAGTTAGATAGATGACTGGGCAGGGACGCAGCCATGTGTGGGCCTGGGAGGGCATAGGCCCACCCACTGGGGAGCAAGGCCCAGCCAATCAGAATGAGTTTTTCCCCACAAAAGGGCTCTATTACAGACAGAAATACTCCTCGGTTTCATCAGATGGTCTCAGACAATCCCGCAGGTGAAGAAGCTGTATGTGGAGGTCCTGGGCTGGCCGGTTGGACGTACTGCCAAATTCTCTAAAAGGACATTGGAGGCATCTTATTGTAGAGAAATGAACATACAATTATCTGACAACAGCTCTGGTGGACATTTCTGCAGTCAGCATGCCAATTGCACGCTCCATCAACTTGAGCCATCTGTAGCATTGTGTTGTGTGGCAAAACTGCACATTTAGGAGTGGCCTTTTATTGTCCCCGGCACAAGGTGCACCTGTGTAATGATCACGCTGTTTAATCAGCTTCTTGATATGCCACATCTGTCAGGTGGATGGATTATATTGCCAAAGGAGAAATGCTCACTAACAGGGATGTAAACAAATTTGGCAATAACATTTTAGAGAAATAAGCTTTTTATGCATTTCTGTGATCTTTTATTTCAGCTCATGTAAACATGGGACCAACACTTTACATGTGGCGTTTATATTTCTTGTTCAGTATAAATACATGATATCTTTACATGACAGGTGTCATACAGCATGTCTTATTGAATGTTCAGACTCTTAGATTACATCTTTTCACTTGGAAGTGTTTTTCTGAACAAGTTGTAATGAATGGGATGCTATATCACTTCACTGAAATAGATAACTGACTGGATGCAAACATTTTCAAAATGAATAATAAATGTTTTTGAATTTGTATAGTGCTTTTCAAGGACCCAAAGTCATTATTGTTATCATTAGTATTTTTCAAAATGTATGTTTAATCACAGAAATACTTAAGTTGCCCTATTCAGGGCGTATGAGGTCCCGTCAAGTTAAATGGAAGATTTTGATCTGTAGGTTTACATAGTTGATGTGTTAGCAGCTTGGTTGCCCTGCAGTACTCATCTCCCAACACCAGGAGACTTCAGCGGACGAGTCAGTGTTTCCTGAAAAAAGGCTTAACTACTGTATGTCTGTGTGGTGTCTCAGAAAAGATAAGCAGATACAGATTCTCTGCCTTAGTAATCTCTCAGGGCCAGCGCAGAACCCATCCAGAATACACCTTTAACCTTGACCCTAACCTCTAACCTTTAACCCTAACCCCACCCTAACTGATTTCTGTGAATGGCTCTGACCCCAGTGAATCTTAGGGTTAACTGACAATGTAGCCGGAATGGCAAATCAATGTTTAAGTAATTGGCAGGCATCTTGACAGACTGTCGTCGTGAATACAGGGACATGGGCTAGTGTTAGTACAGGGATACGTGCCCCCTGTCCTTCCTCGTTCTCTTTCCTTTCTCTCCTTTCTCCCCTCTCTCTTCCTTCGGGGTCTCGAAGTCTAGAAGGGCGAGGTGGGGGAGCGGACGGTGTCAGCAGAGCTAGGGGAGGTGGGGGAGGGGCTGGGAGAGTAATCTTCTGACTCTGAAGTGAAATCAGCGGGAGAAAGGGCAGGGTTGTTGGATCTGTGGGTGGAGCTTTGACTGGCGTTAGTGGGGAAGCCAGTTGGTTGGGGATGGGGCTGGAGGTGGGGGCGGGGCTTTAACCTCACACCCTGATGGTGTCTTAGTCTGAAAACCTGCCGCTCCTTATCAAGAGGGGTGGTCTGAAAGGGAGAGAGGGAGAGGGAGGAGAGAAGAGAGGGGGAGAGAGAAGGGGGTGAGAGAGGGAGAAATAAAACAAAGAGAGAGAGATAGGGGGAGAGAGGGGCAAAGAGAGAGAGAATCAGGAGCGAGGAGAGAGGCAGAGAAAGAGAGAAGAGGGAGAGAGGGGGATGAGGTAGAAGAGGACATGCATTAGATGTCAGAGTTACATGTGAAGAACCTAATGTTTGGGGCTGTACACATTCGGAACAGTCCTAAACACCTACACAGCCTTGAGTAAGAATGACTAAGAGGGATCCTTACTGTGATAATAACAGTGTGGTGTGATGGTGTGTGTGTCCTTACTGTGATAACAGACACTCCAGCAGTGGTGCTGCAGGCTTTAGGACCCGTGTTGAAGTGTTTCTTAATGTTCCCAGCCACAGAGAGCTGCTGGTCGTTCACTAATCGCCCATCATCCTGGAACGCAAACAGAACCTGGTCAACCAACACACACACACACCTACCATATGTATGTTCTAAGTACTACGTTCTAGTTACTCACATTGATCCAGGGGTGATCCAGAACCTGCAGAGCTGTGTATCTCTGTTCCACCTTCACCTGCAGCATCCCTGTGATCAGCTCCTACAGTAAACCCAATCAAACAGCTTGTTAAAAAAAAAAATTTCAATTAAAATGTTTTGTCACTAAGTGAAGGGATTAAACCATAGACCAACCTTAGCAGTGACAGACATGTTGTCCCAGGACGGTGAAGGGAAGTCTAGTTGTCCCGTTAGAATCTGGTCCAACAGAATCTCCTGGTCCTCACTGCTCCTTGACAAAAACAACAGCAAGTCTCATGTCATTATCATCATCAGCATTATAATGTTATCGTCTATCTGGGTATGCTGAAATACTATGGCCGGGATTCAATGCGAGGCGCGTTATAGCGCAGCAGACTAAAACTGACTTTAAAAGGTAATTTACGCTTCAGCCAACATGAGAAGCTTTTACTATGAATGTGATCTCCACAAATGTCTGGGAAAATGCCTTTAAACAGCTTATTGTCGGTAGTCTAGTACATTGAGCTAGAGAGTGCCTGGGATTGAATCCCGGCCTATGACAAATAAGACATAGAGCAGCACAGACCCACTGAGGGGTTATCGTGGTATTGTCTAGCTAGGTATCATAGAGAGCTACAGACCCACTGAAGGGAGGGAAGCCACACAGCAGAATGTATGTGATTACTCCAGCTGCCCAGATATCAACCTTCAGCCCGTACCTGTCAGGGGACAACACACACACACACCTGTCAGAGAATACACACTGCTGTCAGAGGACAACACACAAACCCTTGTCACACACCTGTCACACATAGACGTACCCTGTCTCAGCGATGATCTCAGGTGCTACATAGGTGGGGGTGCCACAGACCAGGTAGAGGAGTCCATCCACCAGGCTAGCCAAGCCAAAGTCTCCCAGCTTCAGAGACTTGCTACCATCCTGATGCTCATACACCTGGGACACACAGTGAATCGTTACAGACTTTTAAAAGTAATTCATGGTTGAGTCGACATGTGTAGAGTTTACCATAAATGTGATTTTCCTGAACTTCAGGCATTTAAAAGGTGCATTGAGTGGTGTGCCACATTTATACCACACCTTGCATTGAATCCCGGCTATATATAGTTTTACTCATTCAAGGGTTTTTCTTTATTTTTACCATGTTCTACTTTGTAGAATAATAGTGAAGACATCAAAACCATGAAATAACACATATGGAATCATGTAGTAACCAAAAAAGTGTTAAACAAATATTTTATATTTGAGATTCTTCAAATAGCCACCCTTTGCCTTGATGACAGCTTTGCACACTCTTGGCAGAAGATAGCCCTATTTGGTAAGTTTCTTCAAGTGCAGTCCCAAAAACCATCAAGCGACATGATGAAACTGGCTCTCATGAGGACCGCCTAGGAAAGGAAGACCCAGTGTTACCTCTGCTGCAGAGTATAAGTTCATTAGAGTTACGATTCTGCTTCACAGAGTTCAAGTAACTGTTCAGAGGAGACTGTATGAATCAGGCCTTCATGGTCGAATTGCTGCAAAGAAACCACTACTAATGTCACAACTTTGATGCCTCTCCTTGTTCGGGTGGTGTTCGGCGGTCGGCGTCACTGGTCTTCTAGCCATCGCCGAACCATTTGTTATTTTCCATTTGTTTTGTCTTGTTTTTCCACACACCTGGTTTTCATTTCCCAATTACTGGTCATGTATTTAACACTCTGTTTCCCCATGTCTTTGTGTGTGATTGTTATTTTTTCAGGTCGGAATGTTCCGGCTGGTTTGTACCAGGTGCTGTTTAGCACCCATGTTTTTGTGGCAACCGTTCTTTTAGCACTTTGTAAATGGTTTACTTTGTGCTGTCGAGTAAAGTGTGTTGTTTCACTCATCTCTGCTCTCCTGTGCCTGACTTTCTACAACCTGACAACATTAAGAAGAAGAGACTTGCTTGGGCCAAGAAACACAAGCAATGGACATTAGACCGGTGGAAATTTGTCATTTGGTCTGGAGTCCAAATTGGAGATTTTTGGTTCATGTCTTTGTGAGACGCGGTGTGGGTGAACGGATGATCTCCACATGTGTATTTCCCACCGTAAAGCATGGAGGAGGAGATGTTATGGTGTGGGGGTGCTTTGCTGGTGACACTGTCTGTGATTTATTTTGAATTCAAGGCACACTTAACCAGCATTCTGCAGCGATATGCCATCCCATCTGGTTTGGGCTTAGTGGGATTATCATTTGTTTTTCAACAGGACAATGACCCAACACACCTCCAGGCTGCGTAAGGGCTACTTGACCAAGAAGGAGAGTGATGGAGTGCTGCATTAGATGACCTGGCCTCCACAATCCCCCCAAAATGAAACAAATTGAGATGGTTTGGGATGAGTCAGACCACAGAGTGAAGGAAAAGCAGCCAAGTGCTCAGTATATGTGGGAACTCCTTCAAGACTGTTGGAAAAGCATTCCAGGTGAAGCTGGTTGAGAGAATGCCAAGAGTGTGCAAAGCTGTTATCAAGGCAAAGGGTGGCTACTTTGAAGAATCTCAAATATAAAATATATTTTAATTTGTTTAAGACTTTTTTTGGTTACTCCATATTTCCATATGTGTTATTTCATAGTTTTGATGTCTTCACTATTATTCTACAGTGTAAAAATAAAGAAAAGCCCTTGAATGAGTAGGTGTTCTAAAACGTTTGACCGGTAGTGTATAAACATAAATAAACAAACACTCAAAAACATCATGTACACACACACTCACCAGCAGGTTCTCAGGTTTGATGTCTCTGTGTACGATGTTGAGGCTGTGCAGGTACTTTATGGCACTGGCCAGGTTATAAATCATCCCACTTGCATCTCTCTCTGTGTATTTATTCGAGGAGGTGATGGAATCAAATAGGTCACCCCCCTGTGGACCATACACACATTACACCTCACAACACGAAGCGTTGTAATGAACAGTGTTGACCTGCATGACTCTATCCATAACAGGGTGTAATCTATGAAACACCTGACCAGGTACAGCTCATCTTGACCAGCTTGTCCGAGTCTGGTGTAGCGGTCTAAGCTCCGGACTGTCTGTGCCCTGTCCTCTGTTTCCCTCTCTAAACCTGTCTCCAAATCTATTCTGTTCGTCTAACTGTTCTGTCAACTCACCTTGACCAGCTCCATGACCAGGTAAAGCTCGCTGTCGGTGTCCATTTCCTCGATCAGCAGGACAATGTTGGGATGTTTGACACGACGGAGGATGGACACCTCGTTCTGGATCATGTGTTCCTGGGGAATAACATCAAGGAATGGTCAGGTTACAGATGTTAATAGTAGCTTAATAGTACTGTAGTGCAGGGAATAATAATATAATACTATTACTACTACTACTATCAAACTACTGGAGACCATGCAGTCATTTTCAATAGGGGGAGAAGACATGAGGAAACATTCAGTGACTATCGGTCAGCTACTATGAGCTGAGCTCGATAACTGATCGGAAGAGGTAGGGTCTCCCTAGCTAGCTTTGAGATACTGCTGGATAGGCTATTAACGAATGTGACATATTTCTAAGGTACACCCATAAAAAGAGAGCTCTGCAATTCCTTTTCGGTATAACTGGGCCGAAACAGAAGTAGTTCTCACCTTTCCCCTACATTTGACTTTGTTGATGATCTTCAGGGCGTATTCTTTGCCTGTACATCTCTCCACACACTCTCTGACAACAGCAAAGGTACCGTCACCTAAAGTCCTCCCCACCTTGTACCTCTCAGCGATGGACGGAGGGACGGAGGGACATTCATCACTCAGCAGGTTCAGCTCCGCTATCAAACCAGGCAAGCAGGAGTGTTCGGTCATGTCTGCTACTGCATTCTCCACTCCACAGTCCCCAGATTAATAAGAGCTAGATTCAATCTGTATCGTGGAAGATCAGCGCTATAGCCCAATATAAATGTAAAAGTAATTTCCAATTGAGCCGACAAATTCAGCGTTTACCGTAAATTCAGTCTCCTCGAACGTGGGAACATTGCCTTCAAATGTCAGTCACGCTATAGTGCTGAACTTCCATGAGACGGATTGCACCTAGGCCTAAGTCTCTGTACAATAGGCACCCTATCCCCTATACAGTGCACTACTTTTACTTACTTTGTTTACTGACTTTTTCTGCACTGGTCAAAACAGTTCACTATAAAGGGAATAGGCTGCAATTTGAGACCCATCCAATGCCTTCTAGAGCATGCTCAATGGAAAAGCTGCCCTTAAACATACAGTACGGTATACAGTACGTCCTCTCTACTACCTTCACTTCCTGCTCCGTCTCCCTCATCCATGGAGATACACACCTTGGTGGAGGCTAGAGATAGGGATGAGCCAATGTGTTGGGACCCCTGAGAGAGGGAGAGATCATAAATGCTTTTTGAACACATGAATTTTGACATTTTGGGCATCTATAGACTATCTATAGGGGACTATCAATAGGGGACTATATACAGGGGACTATCAATAGGGGACTATCTAAAAGGGGATATATATAGGGGGATATATATAGGGGCTATTAATAGGGGACTATATAAAGAGGGCTATCAATAGGGGACTATCTATAGGGAACTATATATAGGAGCATATCTATAAGGGCCATCTATGGGGGACTATATAAAGAGGGCTATCAATAGGGGACTATATATAGGAGCATATCTATAGGGGACTATATATAGCGGGCAGCAGGTAGCCGAAGTGGTTAGAGCGTTGAGCCAGTAACCGAAAGGTTGCGAGATCAAATCTACGAGCTGACAAGTAAAAAATATGTCGTTCTGCCCCTGATCAAGGCAGTTAACCCGCTGTTCCTAGGCTGTCATTGTAAATACGAATTTGTTCTTAACTGACTTGCCTAGTTAAATTTAAAAAATGAAATAAATATAGGGGACTAAATATAAATATAGGGAACATCTATAGGTGACTATCTATAGGAGGCTATGGGCTCTGTTCAATCAGATCTATTTTAGCCCACATCCACATAGCGTTGTTTTGAAGGTGTCGGAGGTGGAACTGCTTTAGAGCTGTGAAATCCACAAGCTCCTGGAATTATATCTAAAGCGAACATTGCCATTGGCTGCACAGAGTCGCATTAAGAGAAATCCCATGCAGCCTTGTTTACAAGTTCAAACACTGGAATGTGACGTGTAATCTATACCTTGATTAGGCTGATAGAAATTCGAATTATTTTTTAATAATGATTTTAATGATTTTCAAATTGTAGGCTATAGACTACACTTTCTCGTTCTGAACTTCTAATGGGAGTGGGATGGGTGTGGCTTTGTGACAATGATCAAGAGCAGCAGCTCACCGATTTGACAGATCCAATGCAGTTATACCCCCGACACCGCCCAAAACATTAGCTATGTGGGTGCCCGCTACCACCGGTTAACGCTTGATCTGACTGAATCTAGGCTTATGTTAAAGCGTTGTGATTATATTAGTAAAGCATTGTTTGGTCCTACCCTGTGTCGTCGGAGGCTGGCAGGACTGGTAGGAGAGGGACTGGGGGACTTCCCAGATCGAGGAGTCGACAGCTGACTGCCTACCGTCCCATTGGCTACAGTACAGACACAAGAGGTTAGAGGTTAGAGAAAAACACTCCTCACTCAGTTGGTTGGTGATAAGAAGGGCAAATACATTGCTAAAAAAGTTGCTGATTCTGCAGATGAATTACTTATGCATGAAGCACAAAAACACATACACACTCACAGGGCCATACCTGAGCCTGAGCTTCGGCGTGAGCCTCCTCCTCTGGGTGAGCCTCCTCCTCTGGGTGAGTAGCGTCCTAGCAGAGAGGAGATCCGACCATATGACGTCGACTTCACCACCCTACACTCTGGAGGGAGAGGACACTGTCAGATACACACACACACATAAACATCTACAGTACACACACACACTAATTCCAAGGAAATTCTAATTTCAATGTTACGGTACTGTTATTATAATTATCTCACCACTCTCATCTAAGAGGAAGTCATCTTGGTAGCGAAACTTCTCTGGACCACAGGCCATAAAGATGTCGTCGTCACCAAAGAAGTCCTGAAGGCATGTCACCTGGAACAGACAGACAGCTAGACACTGTCAGTCACCTGGAACAGACAGACAGCTAGACACTGTCAGTCACCTGGAACAGACAGACAGCTAGACACTGTCAGTCACCTGGAACAGACAGACAGCTAGACACTGTCAGTCACCTGGAACAGACAGACAGCTAGACACTGTCAGTCACCTGGAACAGACAGACAGCTAGACACTGTCAGTCACCTGGAACAGACAGACAGCTAGACACTGTCAGTCACCTGGAACAGACAGACAGCTAGACACTGTCAGTCACCTGGAACAGACAGACAGCTAGACACTGTCAGTCACCTGGAACAGACAGACAGCTAGACACTGTCAGTCACCTGGAACAGACAGACAGCTAGACACTGTCAGTCACCTGGAACAGACAGACAGCCACCTGGAACAGACAGACAGCTAGACACTGTCAGTCACCTGGAACAGACAGACAGCCACCTGGAACAGACAGACAGCTAGACACTGTCAGTCACCTGGAACAGACAGACAGCTAGACACTGTCAGTCACCTGGAACAGACAGACAGCTAGACACTGTCAGTCACCTGGAACAGACAGACAGCTAGACACTGTCAGTCACCTGGAACAGACAGACAGCTAGACACTGTCAGTCACCTGGAACAGACAGCTAGACACTGTCAGTCACCTGGAACAGACAGACAGCTAGACACTGTCAGTCACCTGGAACAGACAGACAGCTAGACACTGTCAGTCACCTGGAACAGACAGACAGCTAGACACTGTCAGTCACCTGGAACAGACAGACAGCTAGACACTGTCAGTCACCTGGAACAGACAGACAGCTAGACACTGTCAGTCACCTGGAACAGACAGACAGCTAGACACTGGAACAAGGACACCACAAACAACTAGTCTTCACACGCTCTCCTCACTATCTCTCCCCATTCCTGCTATCACTCTCCCAGCCTCACCCTCTCCTCTCTCTCCACTCCCCACTTCTCCCACCTCCTCACCCCTCCCCCATATCCCTTCTCCTCTCTCCATGATCCCCCCTCCCCACCTCCTTTCCTGCTCCCCGTCTTCACCCTCACCAACCTTCTCCTCCTTCCTCCTCCCATACAGTCATATAGGCCAACAGCCTTGATGCATGTACAAGAAAAATACTGACTCATAGCTACAACATTACCACTGGAATTAAATGCTTCTCACTCAGAGACAGGCTCTTCCAGAGACAGGTGGTTTCAGAGACATACTTTTTCAGAGACCAGCTACTGACAGGCTGTACAAGAAACAAGCTACTGAGAGGCTGTCGGGTGGATAACAGCGTTTGGCCATTAACCAAAAGGTTGCTGGTTCGAATCCCGGAGCAGACTAGCTGAAAAATCAGTTGATGTGCCCTCAAGCAAGTCACTTAAACCCAGTTAAGAGTGTCTGCTAAATTACTTAAATGTCATGTTTAAAGAAATTGGCTATTGGCAGGCTGTTTCAGGCTACTGACTGTTTCAGAGAGAGGCTAGTATCTGTCTTAGATCTGTTCATTCATTATTGAGCGACATAAGACAGACTGCTACAGTATGTCAAGCAGGAATGTCCATTATCAGAGATGCGTGTGGCGGGGAGAGGGAATGTATTCATATCAATAACATGTACAAGTAGTCGTCAGGTTGAATATGATTACAGTAGCAATCAGTAACAGAATGTCAATGTAACTCTGCAGTAACACTAATCAATGTCTGAAATGAGCTTATAACCAGTATGTAAATCACACTGGGTGTTTATGAAGTGCTGAGAAGTTCCAGCTGGCTGCTATATTACTACAACTGCATCCCAAATGGAAAGTAAGTGCACTATATTGGGAATAGGGTGTCATTTGGGACACAGGCTGCAGCCGCAGTGGAGGAGATGAATTATGAATGGCTTCAGACGGGAAGTCAGCACAACTGTACGTCGCTCCATTACTATTCTGTAGCAGCTCCCTAACACACAGTTACTGTGGAGTCAGACACTTAGCAACACTACACTACATGAAGCAAAGCTCCATTCACCACTCTGCTGACAGTACTCACGTTAGTCCAGGATTCTCAGCTGTAAGTTGTTGTATTTTCACCTCAGACAGATCAGGTCAACAGGTCAACTTCACAGCTGATGTTCACAAATTAGTGCAAGGCTGGGATACATCACCATGTTTGCAGATATTGCATTTGCGGTAAACACTGTAGATGTCGGCTCAATTGGAAATGGCCTTTAAATAGCAGATTGTCGACAAGTGTTGCTTTACTGTGCAGTAATAGCACAGTAATAAGACATTTCTAACAGTAATTACACAACAGCATCATCTGACCTTAGGAGACGAGAGCTGCTGAAGCCAAACATCAACAGACAATAAGCCTCAGGCAACAGTGACATCTCTACCACAGTGGTGAGGAGCACGCGTGTGTGTGCCTCAGGCAACAGTGACATCTCTACCACAGTGGTGAGGAGCACGCGTGTGTGTGCCTCAGGCAACAGTGACATCTCTACCACAGTGGTGAGGAGCACGTGTGTGTGTGCCTCAGGCAACAGTGACATCTCTACCACAGTGGTGAGGAGCATGCGTGTGTGTGCCTCAGGCAACAGTGACATCTCTACCACAGTGGTGAGGAGCACGCGTGTGTGTGCCTCAGGCAACAGTGACATCTCTACCACAGTGGTGAGGAGCACGCGTGTGTGTGCCTCAGGCAACAGTGACATCTCTACCACAGTGGTGAGGAGCACGCGTGTGTGTGCCTCAGGCAACAGTGACATCTCTACCACAGTGGTGAGGAGCACGCGTGTGTGTGCCTCAGACAACAGTGACATCTCTACCACAGTGGTGAGGAGCGTGTGTGTGTGTGTGTGTGTGTGTGTGTGTGTGTGTGTGTGTGTGTGTGTGTGTGTGTGTGTGTGTGTGTGTGTGTGTGTGTGTGTGTGTGTGTGTGTGTGTGTGTGTGTGTGTGTGTGTGTGTGTGTGATTGCACAATCACCAATAACCAAACCTGATACCCACAGTATAGAACTGTACTGTATGGTCCAACCCTGAAACCCGCAGTAGATAACTGTACTCTATAGCCTAACCCTGTTACCCACTGTATATAACTGTATTGTGTGGTCCAACCCTGATACCTACTGTATAGAACTGTACTGTATGGTCCAACCCTGATACCCACTGTATAGAACTCTACTCTATAGCCCAACCCTGATACCCACTGTATAGAACTGTACTGTGTAGCCCAACCCTGAAATCCACTGTATAGAACTGTACTCTATAGCACAACCTTATTACTCACTGTAAAGAACTGTGATGTACAGCCCAACCCTGATACCCATCGTATATAACTGTAATGTACAGCCCAACCCTGATACCCATCGTATATAACTGTAATGTACAGCCCAACCCTGATACCCATCGTATATAACTGTAATGTACAGCCCAACCCTGATACCCATCGTATATAACTGTAATGTACAGCCCAACCCTGATACCCATCGTATATAACTGTAATGTACAGCCCAACCCTGATACCCATCGTATATAACTGTAATGTACAGCACAACTCTGATACCCATCGTATATAACTGTAATGTACAGCACAACTCTGATACCCATCGTATATAACTGTAATGTACAGCACAACTCTGATACCCATCGTATATAACTGTAATGTACAGCACAACTCTGATACCCATCGTATATAACTGTAATGTACAGCCCAACTCTGATACCCATCTTATATAACTGTAATGTACAGCCCAACCCTGATACCCATCGTATATAACTGTAATGTACAGCACAACTCTGATACCCATCGTATATAACTGTAATGTACAGCCCAACCCTGATACCCATCGTATATAACTGTAATGTACAGCACAACTCTGATACCCATCGTATATAACTGTAATGTACAGCCCAACTCTGATACCCATCGTATATAACTGTAATGTACAGCACAACTCTGATACCCATCGTATATAACTGTAATGTACAGCCCAACCCTGATACCCATCGTATATAACTGTAATGTACAGCACAACTCTGATACCCATCGTATATAACTGTAATGTACAGCACAACCCTGATACCCATCGTATATAACTGTAATGTACAGCACAACTCTGATACCCATCGTATATAACTGTAATGTACAGCACAACTCTGATACCCATCGTATATAACTGTAATGTACAGCACAACTCTGATACCCATCGTATATAACTGTAATGTACAGCCCAACCCTGATACCCATCGTATATAACTGTAATGTACAGCACAACTCTGATACCCATCGTATATAACTGTAATGTACAGCACAACTCTGATACCCATCGTATATAACTGTAATGTACAGCACAACCCTGATACCCATCGTATATAACTGTAATGTACAGCACAACTCTGATACCCATCGTATATAACTGTAATGTACAGCACAACTCTGATACCCATCGTATATAACTGTAATGTACAGCACAACTCTGATACCCATCGTATATAACTGTAATGTACAGCACAACCCTGATACCTATCGTATATAACTGTAATGTACAGCCCAACCCTGATACCCATCGTATATAACTGTAATGTACAGCACAACTCTGATACCCATCGTATATAACTGTAATGTACAGCCCAACCCTGATACCCATCGTATATAACTGTAATGTACAGCCCAACCCTGATACCCATCGTATATAACTGTAATGTACAGCACAACTCTGATACCCATCGTATATAACTGTAATGTACAGCACAACTCTGATACCCATCGTATATAACTGTAATGTACAGCCCAACCCTGATACCCATCGTATATAACTGTAATGTACAGCCCAACCCTGATACCCATCGTATATAACTGTAATGTACAGCACAACTCTGATACCCATCGTATATAACTGTAATGTACAGCACAACTCTGATACCCATCGTATATAACTGTAATGTACAGCCCAACCCTGATACCCATCGTATATAACTGTAATGTACAGCCCAACTCTGATACCCATCGTATATAACTGTAATGTACAGCCCAAACCTGATACCCATCGTATATAACTGTAATGTACAGCCCAACCCTGATACCCATCGTATATAACTGTAATGTACAGCACAACTCTGATACCCATCGTATATAACTGTAATGTACAGCACAACTCTGATACCCATCGTATATAACTGTAATGTACAGCACAACTCTGATACCCATCGTATATAACTGTAATGTACAGCCCAACCCTGATACCCATCGTATATAACTGTAATGTACAGCACAACCCTGTTACCCGCTGTATATAACTGTAATGTACAGCCCAACCCTGATACCCATCGTATATAACTGTAATGTACAGCACAACTCTGATACCCATCGTATATAACTGTAATGTACAGCACAACTCTGATACCCATCGTATATAACTGTAATGTACAGCCCAACCCTGATACCCATCGTATATAACTGTAATGTACAGCACAACTCTGATACCCATCGTATATAACTGTAATGTACAGCCCAACCCTGATACCCATCGTATATAACTGTAATGTACAGCACAACTCTGATACCCATCGTATATAACTGTAATGTACAGCACAACTCTGATACCCATCGTATATAACTGTAATGTACAGCACAACTCTGATACCCATCGTATATAACTGTAATGTACAGCACAACCCTGTTACCCGCTGTATATAACTGTACTGTATGGTCCAACCCTGATACCCACTGTATAGAACTGTACTGTATGGTCCAACCCTGATACCCACTGTATATAAATGTACTGTATGGTCCAACCCTGATACCCACTGTATAGAACTGTACTGTATGGACCAACCCTGATACCCACTGTATATAAATGTACTGTATGGTCCAACCCTGATACCCACTGTATAGAACTGTACTGTATGGTCCAACCCTGATACGTACTGTATAGAAATGTACTCTATAGCCCAACCCTGATACGTACTGTATAGAAATGTACTCTATAGCCCAACCCTGATACGCACTGTATAGAAATGTACTCTATAGCCCAACCCTGATACGTACTGTATAGAAATGTACTCTATAGCCCAACCCTGATACGCACTGTATAGAAATGTACTCTATAGCCCAACCCTGATACCCACTGTATAGAAATGTGCTCTATAGCCCAACCCTGATACCCACTGTATAGAAATGTACTCTATAGCCCAACCCTGATACCCACTGTATAGAAATGTGCTCTATAGCCCAACCCTGTTACCCACTGTATAGAAATGTACTCTATAGCCCAACCCTGATACCCACTGTATAGGAATGTGCTCTATAGCCCAACCCTGTTACCCACTGTATAGAAATGTACTCTATAGCCCAACCCTGATACCCACTGTATAGAAATGTGCTCTATAGCCCAACCCTGATACGTACTGTATAGAAATGTACTCTATAGCCCAACCCTGATACCCACTGTATAGAAATGTACTCTATAGCCCAACCCTGATACCCACTGTATAGAAATGTACTCTATAGCCCAACCCTGATACCCACTGTATAGAAATGTACTCTATAGCCCAACCCTGATGCCCTCTGTATAGAAATGTGCTCTATAGCCCAACCCTGTTACCCGCTGTACAGAACTGTACTGTATGGTCCAACCCTGATACCCACTGTATAGAACTGTACTGTATGGTCCAACCCTGATACCCACTGTATATAACTGTACTGTATGGTCCAACCCTGATACCCACTGTATAGAAATGTGCTCTATAGCCCAACCCTGTTACCCACTGTATAAAAATGTACTCTATAGCCCAACCCTGATACCCACTGTATAGAAATGTGCTCTACAGCCCAACCCTGTTACCCACTGTATAGAAATGTACTCTATAGCCCAACCCTGATACGTACTGTATAGAAATGTACTCTATAGCCCAACCCTGATACGTACTGTATAGAAATGTACTCTATAGCCCAACCCTGATACCCACTGTATAGAAATGTGCTCTATAGCCCAACCCTGATACCCACTGTATAGAAATGTACTCTATAGCCCAACCCTGATACGCACTGTATAGAAATGTACTCTATAGCCCAACCCTGATACCCACTGTATAGAAATGTACTCTATAGCCCAACCCTGATACCCACTGTATAGAAATGTACTCTATAGCCCAACCCTGATACCCACTGTATAGAAATGTAATCTATAGCCCAACCCTGATACCCATTGTATTCAACTGTACTCTATAGCCCAACCCTGATACCCACTGTATAGAAATGTGCTCTATAGCCCAACCCTGTTACCCACTGTATAGAAATGTACTCTATAGCCCAACCCTGATACCCACTGTATAGAAATGTGCTCTATAGCCCAACCCTGATACCCATTGTATTCAACTGTACTCTATGGCCCAGCCCTGTTACCCACTGTATAGAACTGTACTGTACAGCCCAACCCTGTTACACACTGTATATAACTGTACTGTAAAGCCCAAACCCTGATATCCACTGTATTGCACTGTACTCTATAGCCCTGATACCCACTGTACAGAACTGGACTGTATAGCCCAAACCTGTTACTTATTGTATAGAACTGTACTGTATGGTTCAACCCTGATACCAACTGTGTAGAACTGTACAGTATGGTCCAACCCTGATACCATCTATATTGAACTGTACTCTGTAACCCAACCCTGATACCCACTGTATAGAACTTTACTGTATGGCCCTACCCTGAAATCCATTAGTCTCACTTAGTAGCACAGAGAGCATATTAGCCTCATAAATCATCAACTGGAGAAACAATGATATTGAACCGGAAGTGTGTGACTGAAGAACTCTTGTCAATACTTTCTAATTCTACCATCATTATTTAATGAGACAGTGAAGTTAAACTGAACCGGATGAACAGGGTGAATCGCAGACATTACAGATGAATCCCTGAATGCATTTAATCTGCATGATATTGATGATGAAATCTCGCGTCTTGTGACGGCCGGCCGCCCAACAACCTGCCCGCTCGACCCTATCCCCTCCTCTCTTCTCCAGACCATTTCCGGAGACCTTCTCCCTTACCTCACCTCGCTCATCAACTCATCCCTGACCGCTGGCTACGTCCCTTCCGTCTTCAAGAGAGCGAGAGTTGCACCCCTTCTGAAAAAACCTACACTCGATCCCTCCGATGTCAACAACTACAGACCAGTATCCCTTCTTTCTTTTCTCTCCAAAACTCTTGAACGTGCCGTCCTTGGCCAGCTCTCCCGCCTTCTCTCTCAGAATGACCTTCTTGATTCAAATCAGTCAGGTTTCAAGACTAGTCATTCAACTGAGACTGCTCTTCTCTGTATCACGGAGGCGCTCCGCACTGCTAAAGCTAACTCTCTCTCCTCTGCTCTCATCCTTCTAGACCTATCGGCTGCCTTCGATACTGTGAACCATCAGATCCTCCTCTCCACCCTCTCCGAGTTGGGCATCTCCGGCGCGGCCCACGCTTGGATTGCGTCCTACCTGACAGGTCGCTCCTACCAGGTGGCGTGGCGAGAATCTGTCTCCTCACCACGCGCTCTCACCACTGGTGTCCCCCAGGGCTCTGTTCTAGGCCCTCTCCTATTCTCGCTATACACCAAGTTACTTGGCTCTGTCATAACCTCACATGGTCTCTCCTATCATTGCTATGCAGACGACACACAATTAATCTTCTCCTTTCCCCCTTCTGATGACCAGGTGGCGAATCGCATCTCTGTATGTCTGGCAGACATATCAGTGTGGATGACGGATCACCACCTCAAGCTGAACCTCGGCAAGACGGAGCTGCTCTTCCTCCCGGGGAAGGACTGCCCGTTCCATGATCTCGCCATCACGGTTGACAACTCCATTGTGTCCTCCTCCCAGAGCGCTAAGAACCTTGGCGTGATCCTGGACAACACCCTGTCGTTCTCAACTAACATCAAGGCGGTGGCCCGTTCCTGTAGGTTCATGCTCTACAACATCCGCAGAGTACGACCCTGCCTCACACAGGAAGCGGCGCAGGTCCTAATCCAGGCACTTGTCATCTCCCGTCTGGATTACTGCAACTCGCTGTTGGCTGGGCTCCCTGCCTGTGCCATTAAACCCCTACAACTCATCCAGAACGCCACAGCCCGTCTGGTGTTCAACCTTCCCAAGTTCTCTCACGTCACCCCGCTCCTCCGCTCTCTCCACTGGCTTCCAGTTGAAGCTCGCATCCGCTACAAGACCATGGTGCTTGCCTACGGAGCTGTGAGGGGAACGGCACCTCAGTACCTCCAGGCTCTGATCAGGCCCTACACCCAAACTAGGGCACTGCGTTCATCCACCTCTGGCCTGCTCGCCTCCCTACCACTGAGGAAGTACAGTTCCCACTCAGCTCAGTCAAAACTGTTCGCTGCTCTGGCTCCCCAATGGTGGAACACACTCCCTCACGGCGCCAGGACAGCGGAGTCAATCACCACCTTCCGGAGACACCTGAAACCCCACCTCTTTAAGGAATACCTAGGATAGGATAAAGTAATCCTTCTCCCCCCCCCCCCCTTAAAAGATTTAGATGCACTATTGTAAAGTGGCTGTTCCACTGGATGTCATAAGGTGAATGCACCAAGTTGTAAGTCGCTCTGGATAAGAGCGTCTGCTAAATGACTTAAATGTAAATGTAAATGTAAATGATGGAATATACAGCTACTATCTCCGGTCATGTCTGGGCCATACGAGTACCTTGCACCATTCTCTAGCCTTCCTCGATAGCACTGACATAAACACTGTTCTGCAACACTGAGCCACACACAGACAACATTCCCACTGCACCACTCTGCCGCAGAGGCTGTTCCTTAGCAACCAGTCCAGGCAACCAGATCACCATAGAAACCGTCCAGGAGAGAAAAAATAAAAAATACAGAGTTTTTTTGATAGAACCAATATAAAAGAGGAGAGACGGACTATTAATAGGCATACCGCAACTAAACATCATGATTCCCAACTCTACTTGCCTCTCTGAATCACTTCTCCTTTTTACTCTCTCTAGTAATCCTGTATTCAGGACTCTGTGTTAAAGGTCTGTGTTCATGGGATTTAAACCATATAGTCATCTGGTCATAAAGGCTATACCTCAAAAATATTTAAAGGTCATTCATTGTGAAAATGTCTCAGTGAAACTGTGCTCCTGAAACGCCTAATGACTGGGTTAATAAAGGATGATAAGACAGCAGACTGAGTCCCAGAAACCTACTTCTAACTCTAATTGCCTTATAGCCCATCCCTCTGAGTCTGTGGGGGAAGCTAAGCCTGAGAACCAGGCAGTAAATTCACTAGTATAACCGTAATTCATAACCCACCAGCTTCCCGTCCACGGTGTACAGTCTCTTGACAACCCCAGAGTCCAGCTTGATGGCGTCTGTAATGTCAGAGAGAACCTGTTCAAAGGAGTGGGCAGTCTTCTTGTTGAGGAGGATGCGGATGGCCTTACGAGGCTTCACCCCACTGCGGATGATGGTGACCAGTTTGGGCCGAATGAAGTCCTTATTCTCCCTGGTCTCCGGGGCCCCAGCCTTGGCACTGCCCAGGGATGGGGGGCCACGTGCAGAGGCAGCCACAGCTGTCTTCACCCCAACTGACCAGCTGGGGTTGACATTCTTAGTGTAGTCCAGCTTCTTGTATGACTCTATGGAGCCACACACATAGCTCTCTCCTGCAGATAGGCAACACACAGAGATAGGCCTACATGGTCACAGCAACCATAGACTCACATCAAAGAATGCACCACATAATGACACAGCTATGACATTTAGATTATAGAGTTTACAGACATATTGGAAATATGCTATATGCCTACTATATAGGCCAACTGGAGCAGGTCACTCATTGTACAGTGGGAAACCTAGAAAAAGGCACAACTTAATTTGTTCTCATACTTCTACTGTCCCAACCCTTTGGGTTAGCTACTCAATACTGTCCCATCCCTTAGGGTTAGCTGCTCAATACTGTCCCATCCCATCCCTTATGGTTAGCTGCTCAATACTGTCTCATCCCATCCCTTAGGCTTAGCTGCTCAATACTGTCCCATCCCTTAGGGTTAGCTGCTAAATACTGTCTTATCCCAACCCTTAGGGTGAGCTGCAAAATACTGTCTCATCCCATCCCTCAGGTTTAGCTGCTCAATAATGTCACATCCCAACCCTTAGGGTTAGCTGCTCAATACTGTCTCATCCCGACCCTTAGGGTTAGCTGCTCAATACTGTCCCCTCCCTTAGGGTTAGCTGCTCAATACTGTCCCCTCCCTTAGGGTTAGCTGCTCAATACTGTCCCATCCCTTAGGGTTAGCTGGTCAATACTGTCTAATCCCATCCCTTAGGTTTAGCTGCTCAATACTGTCTCATCCCATCCCTCAGGGTTAGCTGCTCAATATTGTCCCATCCCTTAGGGTTAGCTGCTCAATATTGTCCATTCCCTTAGGGTTAGCTGCCCAATACTGTCCCATCCTATCCCTTAGGGTTAGCTGCTCAATACTGTCCCATCCCCTAGGGTTAGCTGCTCAATACTGTCCCATCCCATCCCTTGGGGTTAGCTGCTCAATACGGTCTCATCCCATCCCTTAGGCTTAGCTGCTCAATACTGTCCCATCCCTTAGGGTTAGCTGGTAAATACTGTCTCATCCCAACATTTAGGGTTATCTGCCAAATACTGTCTCATCCCATCCCTTAGGGTTATCTGCTCAATAGTTTCTCATCCCATCCCTTAGGGTTAGCTGCTCAATACTATCTCATCCCAACCCTTAGGGTAAGCTGTTCAATACTGTCCCCTCCCTTACGGTTAGCTGCTCAATACTGTCCCATCCTTTAGGGTTAGTTGCTCAATATTGTCCCATCCCTTAGGGTTAGTTGCTCAATACTGTACCATGCTATCCCTTAGGGTTAGCTGCTCAATACTGTCCCATCCCTTGGGGTTAGCTGCTAAATAGAGTCTCATCCCATCCCTTAGGCTTAGCAGCTCAATACTGTCCCATCCCTTAGGGTTAGCTGCTCAATACTGTCCCATCCCATCCCTTAGGCTTAGCTGCTCAATATGGTCTCATCCCAACACTTAGGGTTTGCTGCTCAATACTGTCCCCTCCGTTAGGGTTAGCTGCTCAATACTGTCCCATCCCTTAGGGTTAGCTGCTCAATAGTGTCTCATCCCATCCCTTAGGGTTAGCTGCTCAATACTGTCTCATCCCTTAGGGTTAGCTGCTCAATACTGTCCCATCCCTTAGGGTTAACTGCTCAATACTGTCTCATCCCATCCCTTAGGGTTAGCTGCTCAATACGGTCTCATCCCATCCCTTAGGCGAAGCTGCTCAATACTGTCCCATCCCTTAGGGTTAGCTGCTAAATACTGTATTATCCCATCCCTCGGGGTTAGCTGCTCAATGCTGTCTCATCCCAACCCTTAGGGTTAGCTGCTCAATATTGTCTCAACCCAACCCTTAGGGTTAGCTGCCCAATATTGTCCCATCCCTTAGGGTTAGCTGCTCAATACTGTCCATTCCCTTAGGGTTAGCTGCCCAATACTGTCCCATCCTATCCCTTAGGGTTAGCTGCTCAATACTGTCCCATCCCCTAGGGTCAGCTGCTCAATACTGTCCCATCCCATTCCTTGGGGTTAGCTGCTCAATACGGTCTCATCCCATCCCTTAGGCTTAACTGCTCAATACTGTCCCATCCCTTAGGGTTAGCTGCTAAATACTGTCTCATCCAAACATTTAGGGTAAGCTGCCAAATACTGTCTCATCCCATCTCTTAGGGTTAGCTGCTCAATACTGTCTCATCCCAACCCTTAGGGTTAGCTGCTCAATACTGTCCCCTCCCTTAGGGTTAGCTGCTCAATACTGTCCCATCCCCCCCCTTAGGGTTAGCTGCTCAATACGGTCCCATCCCAACCCTTAGGGTTAGCTGCTCAATATTGTCCCATCCCATCCCTTAGGGTTAGCTGCTCAAAACTGTCCCATCCCTTAGGGTTAGCTGCTCAATATTGTCCCATCCCTTAGGGTTTGCTGTTCAATATTGTCCATTCCCTTGGCGTTAGCTGCTCAATACTGTCCCATCCTATCCCTTAGAGTTAGCTGCTCAATATTGTCCCATCCCATCCCTTAGGCTTAGCTGCTCAAAACGGTCACCTCCCTTAGGGTTAGCTGCTCAATACTGTCCCATCCCTTAGGGTTAGCTGCTCAATATTGTCCCATCCCTTAGGGTTAGCTGCTCAATATTGTCCCATCCTATCCCTTAGGGTTAGCTGCTCAATACGGTCTCATCCCATCCCTCAGGCTTAGCTGCTCAATACTGTCCCCTCCCTTAGGGTTAGCTGCTCAATACTGTCTTACCCCAACCCTTAGGGTTAGCTGCTAAATACTGTCTCATCACACCCCTTGGGGTTAGCTGCTCAATACTGTCTCACCCCAACCCTCAGGGTTAGCTGCTAAATACTGTCTCACCCCAACCCTTAGGGTTAGCTGCTCAATACTGTCTCACCCCAACACTTAGGGTTAGCTGCTCAATACTGTACACTCACCTAGGGTCAGCTGCTCAATACTGTCCCATCCTATCCCTTAGGTTTAGCTGCTCAATACTGTCCCATCCCTTAGGGTTAGCTGCTCAATATTGTCCCATCCCTTCCCTTAGGGTTAGCTGTTCAATACTGTCCCATCCCTTAGGGTTAGCTGCTAAATACTGTCTCGTCCCAACATTTAGGGTTAGCTGCTCAATACTGTC
The DNA here is from genome assembly GCF_023373465.1 of Oncorhynchus keta. Classification (NCBI taxonomy): domain Eukaryota; kingdom Metazoa; phylum Chordata; class Actinopteri; order Salmoniformes; family Salmonidae; genus Oncorhynchus; species Oncorhynchus keta. The sequence goes on along the minus strand of NC_068438.1, from coordinate 16,635,406 downwards.
CCCTCCCTTAGGGTTAGCTGCTCAATATTGTCCATTCCCTTAGGGTTAGCTGCCCAATACTGTCCCTTCCTATCCCTTAGGGTTAGCTGCTCAAAACTGTCCCATCCCCTAGGGTTAGCTGCTCAATACTGTCCCATCCCATCCCTTAGGGTTAGCTGCTAAATACTGTCTCGTCCCAACATTTAGGGTTAGCTGCTCAATACTGTCCCCTCCCTTAGGGTTAGCTGCTCAATACTGTCCCATCCTATCCCTTAGAGTTAGCTGCTCAATATTGTCCCATGCCATCCCTTAGGCTTAGCTGCTCAAAACTGTCACCTCCCTTAGGGTTAGCTGCTCAATACTGTCCCATCCCTTAGGGTTAGCTGCTCAATATTGTCCCATCCCTTAGGGTTAGCTGCTCAATACTGTCCCATCCTATCCCTTAGGGTTAGCTGCTCAATACGGTCTCATCCCATCCCTCAGGCTTAGCTGCTCAATACTGTCCCCTCCCTTAGGGTTAGCTGCTCAATACTGTCTCACCCCAACCCTTAGGGTTAGCTGCTAAATACTGTCTCATCACACCCCTTGGGGTTAGCTGCTCAATACTGTCTCACCCCAACCCTCAGGGTTAGCTGCTAAATACTGTCTCACCCCAACCCTTAGGGTTAGCTGCTCAATACTGTCTCACCCCAACACTTAGGGTTAGCTGCTCAATACTGTCCACTCACCTAGGGTTAGCTGCTCAATACTGTCCCATCCTATCCCTTAGGTTTAGCTGCTCAATACTGTCCCATCCCTTAGGGTTAGCTGCTCAATATTGTCCCATCCCTTCCCTTAGGGTTAGCTGTTCAATACTGTCCCATCCCTTAGGGTTAGCTGCTAAATACTGTCTCGTCCCAACATTTAGGGTTAGCTGCTCAATACTGTCCCCTCCCTTAGGGTTAGCTGCTCAATATTGTCCATTCCCTTAGGGTTAGCTGCCCAATACTGTCCCATCCTATCCCTTAGGGTTAGCTGCTCAAAACTGTCCCATCCCCTAGGGTTAGCTGCTCAATACTGTCCCATCCCATCCCTTAGGGTTAGCTGCTAAATACTGTCTCGTCCCAACATTTAGGGTTAGCTGCTCAATACTGTCCCCTCCCTTAGGGTTAGCTGCTCAATACTGTCTCACCCCAACCCTTAGGGTTAGCTGCTAAATACTGTCTCATCACACCCCTTGGGGTTAGCTGCTCAATACTGTCTCACCCCAACCCTCAGGGTTAGCTGCTAAATACTGTCTCACCCCAACCCTTAGGGTTAGCTGCTCAATACTGTCTCACCCCAACACTTAGGTTAGCTGCTCAATACTGTCCACTCACCTAGGGTTAGCTGCTCAATACTGTCCCATCCTATCCCTTAGGTTTAGCTGCTCAATACTGTCCCATCCCTTAGGGTTAGCTGCTCAATATTGTCCCATCCCTTCCCTTAGGGTTAGCTGTTCAATACTGTCCCATCCCTTAGGGTTAGCTGCTAAATACTGTCTCGTCCCAACATTTAGGGTTAGCTGCTCAATACTGTCCCCTCCCTTAGGGTTAGCTGCTCAATATTGTCCATTCCCTTAGGGTTAGCTGCCCAATACGGTCCCATCCTATCCCTTAGGGTTAGCTGCTCAAAACTGTCCCATCCCCTAGGGTTAGCTGCTCAATACTGTCTCATCCCAACCCTTAGGGTTAGCTGCGCAATACTGTCCCCTCCCTTAGGGTTAGCTGCTCAATACTGTCCCATCCCCTCCCTTAGGGTTAGCTGCTCAATACGGTCTAATCCCATCCCTTAGGCTTAGCTGCTCAATACTGTCCCATCCCTTAGGGTTAGCTGCTCAATACGGTCTAATCCCATCCCTTAGGCTTAGCTGCTCAATACTGTCCCCTCCCTTAGGGTTAGCTGCTCAAAACTGTCCCCTCCCTTAGGGTTAGCTGCTCAATACTGTCCCATCCCTTAGGGTTAGCTGCTCAATATTGTCCCATCCCTTAGGGTTAGCTGCTCAATATTGTCCATTCCCTTAGGGTTAGCTGCCCAATACTGTCCCATCCTATCCCTTAGGGTTAGCTGCTCAATACTGTCCCATCCCCTAGGGTTAGCTGCCCAATACTGTCCCATCCCATCCTTTGGGGTTAGCTGCTCAATACGGTCTCATCCCATCCCTTAGGCTTAGCTGCTCAATACTGTCCCCTCCCTTAGGGTTAGCTGCTCAATACTGTCTCACCCCAACCCTTAGGTTAGCTGCTAAATACTGTCTCATCACGCCCCTTGGGGTTAGCTGCTCAATACTGTCTCACCCCAACCCTTAGGGTTAGCTGCTAAATACTGTCTCACCCCAACCCTTAGGGTTAGCTGCTCAATACTGTCTCTCCCCAACACTTAGGGTTAGCTGCTCAATACTGTCCCATCCTATCCCTTAGGTTTAGCTGCTCAATACTGTCCCATCCCATCCCTTAGGGTTAGCTGCTCAATACTGTCCCATCCCAACCCTTAGGGTTAGCTGCTCAATATTGTCCCATCCCTTCCCTTAGGATTAGCTGCTCAATAGTGTCCCATCCCTTAGGGTTAGCTGCTAAATACTGTCTCGTCCCAACATTTAGGGTTAGCTGCTCAATACTGTCCCCTCCCTTAGGGTTAGCTGCTCAATATTGTCCATTCCCTTAGGGTTAGCTGCCCAATACTATCCCATCCTATCCTTTAGGGTTAGCTGCTCAATACTGTCTCATCCCAACCCTTAGGGTTAGCTGCGCAATACTGTCCCCTCCCTTAGGGTTAGCTGCTCAATACTGTCCCATCCCCTCCCTTAGGGTTAGCTGCTCAATACGGTCTAATCCCATCCCTTAGGCTTAGCTGCTCAATACTGTCCCATCCCTTAGGGTTAGCTGCTCAATACGGTCTAATCCCATCCCTTAGGCTTAGCTGCTCAATACTGTCCCCTCCCTTAGGGTTAGCTGCTCAATATTGTCCATTCCCTTAGGGTTAGCTGCTCAATACTGTCCCATCCCATCCCTTAGGGTTAGCTGCTAAATACTGTCTCGTCCCAACATTTAGGGTTAGCTGCTCAATACTGTCCCCTCCCTTAGGGTTAGCTGCTCAATACTGTCCCATCCTATCCCTTAGAGTTAGCTGCTCAATATTGTCCCATGCCATCCCTTAGGCTTAGCTGCTCAAAACTGTCACCTCCCTTAGGGTTAGCTGCTCAATACTGTCCCATCCCTTAGGGTTAGCTGCTCAATATTGTCCCATCCCTTAGGGTTAGCTGCTCAATACTGTCCCATCCTATCCCTTAGGGTTAGCTGCTCAATACGGTCTCATCCCATCCCTCAGGCTTAGCTGCTCAATACTGTCCCCTCCCTTAGGGTTAGCTGCTCAATACTGTCTCACCCCAACCCTTAGGGTTAGCTGCTAAATACTGTCTCATCACACCCCTTGGGGTTAGCTGCTCAATACTGTCTCACCCCAACCCTCAGGGTTAGCTGCTAAATACTGTCTCACCCCAACCCTTAGGGTTAGCTGCTCAATACTGTCTCACCCCAACACTTAGGGTTAGCTGCTCAATACTGTCCACTCACCTAGGGTTAGCTGCTCAATACTGTCCCATCCTATCCCTTAGGTTTAGCTGCTCAATACTGTCCCATCCCTTAGGTTAGCTGCTCAATATTGTCCCATCCCTTCCCTTAGGGTTAGCTGTTCAATACTGTCCCATCCCTTAGGGTTAGCTGCTAAATACTGTCTCGTCCCAACATTTAGGGTTAGCTGCTCAATACTGTCCCCTCCCTTAGGGTTAGCTGCTCAATATTGTCCATTCCCTTAGGGTTAGCTGCCCAATACTGTCCCATCCTATCCCTTAGGGTTAGCTGCTCAAAACTGTCCCATCCCCTAGGGTTAGCTGCTCAATACTGTCCCATCCCATCCCTTAGGGTTAGCTGCTAAATACTGTCTCGTCCCAACATTTAGGGTTAGCTGCTCAATACTGTCCCCTCCCTTAGGGTTAGCTGCTCAATACTGTCTCACCCCAACCCTTAGGGTTAGCTGCTAAATACTGTCTCATCACACCCCTTGGGGTTAGCTGCTCAATACTGTCTCACCCCAACCCTCAGGGTTAGCTGCTAAATACTGTCTCACCCCAACCCTTAGGGTTAGCTGCTCAATACTGTCTCACCCCAACACTTAGGGTTAGCTGCTCAATACTGTCCACTCACCTAGGGTTAGCTGCTCAATACTGTCCCATCCTATCCCTTAGGTTTAGCTGCTCAATACTGTCCCATCCCTTAGGGTTAGCTGCTCAATATTGTCCCATCCCTTCCCTTAGGGTTAGCTGTTCAATACTGTCCCATCCCTTAGGGTTAGCTGCTAAATACTGTCTCGTCCCAACATTTAGGGTTAGCTGCTCAATACTGTCCCCTCCCTTAGGGTTAGCTGCTCAATATTGTCCATTCCCTTAGGGTTAGCTGCCCAATACGGTCCCATCCTATCCCTTAGGGTTAGCTGCTCAAAACTGTCCCATCCCCTAGGGTTAGCTGCTCAATACTGTCCCATCCCATCCCTTAGGGTTAGCTGCTAAATACTGTCTCGTCCCAACATTTAGGGTTAGCTGCTCAATACTGTCCCTTCCCTTAGGGTTAGCTGCTCAATACTGTCCCATCCTATCCCTTAGGTTTAGCTGCTCAATACTGTCCCATCCCATCCCTTAGGGTTAGCTGCTCAATACTGTCCCATCCCATCCCTTAGGGTTAGCTGCTCAATACTGTCCCATCCCAACCCTTAGGGTTAGCTGCTCAAAACTGTCCCCTCCCTTAGGGTTAGCTGCTCAATACTGTCCCATCCCTTAGGGTTAGCTGCTCAATATTGTCCCATCCCTTAGGGTTAGCTGCTCAATATTGTCCATTCCCTTAGGGTTAGCTGCCCAATACTGTCCCATCCTATCCCTTAGGGTTAGCTGCTCAATACTGTCCCATCCCCTAGGGTTAGCTGCCCAATACTGTCCCATCCCATCCTTTGGGGTTAGCTGCTCAATACGGTCTCATCCCATCCCTTAGGCTTAGCTGCTCAATACTGTCCCCTCCCTTAGGGTTAGCTGCTCAATACTGTCTCACCCCAACCCTTAGGGTTAGCTGCTAAATACTGTCTCATCACGCCCCTTGGGGTTAGCTGCTCAATACTGTCTCACCCCAACCCTTAGGGTTAGCTGCTAAATACTGTCTCACCCCAACCCTTAGGGTTAGCTGCTCAATACTGTCTCTCCCCAACACTTAGGGTTAGCTGCTCAATACTGTCCCATCCTATCCCTTAGGTTTAGCTGCTCAATACTGTCCCATCCCATCCCTTAGGGTTAGCTGCTCAATACTGTCCCATCCCAACCCTTAGGGTTAGCTGCTCAATATTGTCCCATCCCTTCCCTTAGGGTTAGCTGCTCAATAGTGTCCCATCCCTTAGGTTAGCTGCTAAATACTGTCTCGTCCCAACATTTAGGGTTAGCTGCTCAATACTGTCCCCTCCCTTAGGGTTAGCTGCTCAATATTGTCCATTCCCTTAGGGTTAGCTGCCCAATACTATCCCATCCTATCCTTTAGGGTTAGCTGCTCAATACTGTCTCATCCCAACCCTTAGGGTTAGCTGCGCAATACTGTCCCCTCCCTTAGGGTTAGCTGCTCAATACTGTCCCATCCCCTCCCTTAGGGTTAGCTGCTCAATACGGTCTAATCCCATCCCTTAGGCTTAGCTGCTCAATACTGTCCCATCCATTAGGGTTAGCTGCTCAATACTGTCTCATCCCAACCTTTAAGGTAGGGTTAAGGTTAAGGCTTAGCTTACCTTCCTCCAGCTGCTCCATGCTGGATATTCTCTTGGTCCCGTCGATAGAGTAGATGGTCCGGACCCCCTGGGGCATATTCACATTATCTGACAGGGAGCGGGTCAGATCAGCCAAAAGGGCTTCTATAGACCGGAACCTGTCCTGGGAAATAGCGTAGACAATCCCTTTGAAGTAGCGGTCTCCATTGCGATAAAAGCGGACCTTTTTGGCCTTCTTCTCCGAGGCTAGAGACTGCAGTGTCCGGGTCCTGTACAGACTACAGTGGGCGCTGCGAGTGGGGCTCTGCAGCCCGTTGTTCCTGGAGCCTATGCGAGTGTTTCTCTGGGCTTTCTCCCGCTCGTCAAAGTGCTCCAGCTCCATGACTGTAGTGATGTTACACCGAAAGAGACAAATCAGGGAGGGGAACATTATGAATGAGAACATTTAAACCTCAAGCAACTTATTTTCCTTTGCAGAATAAATAAGTCATCCTTTAGTTTTAGTTGAATGTCATATAGGCCTACTGGAGAGACTGGAGAGAGTAGAATCAATTGGATTTCGGTATGAACTCTGAGGTCGGGTCCGACATTCAGTGGTGCTGAATGGACAGCGCCGCAGGTGCGGATCTCCTAGCAGCAAGCTAGTCTGACAGGTAGTCTATGGCGGTGGCAGGAGTCAGATTGAACTCCGTGGTGCTGAACGGACGGCGCTGCTGTCGAGCCAGATAGAATTCTCCTGCTTGTGGGCAGTTTGTCACATACTGAAAATTAGCTCTTTCTGAGGCATATAAAAATCTGATTGGGGGCCATAGCACGCTTACACATGTCATGCTCTTTAGTTTCGTCCACCACCCAATTAGCACCGTGATTCTAATCAAACGTAACGTTTGTTTTGATCATATTAATGTCTGACAACATAACCCCAGCTGTTGTTAAATGACACGGAACAACACATTATGGGATTTTAAAACATGTTTTGGGCAAATAACTACTTACCTTTAATTGAAGTCGGATGCAGTCAACCGTGTCAGTGTTTAGCAATTGCATATATCAGCTTTCCAATAGGCTGTGTCAGTGCTGATATGTGTAGTATGATTGCCCGCCTGAGCGGCAGAATAAGCATCCGCCCCTTTGTTGCTCTTTGATTGAGCAAGTGTGAGCAGCACGAGCTGCAGCTGGTTTCTGTCTCTAGCAGTGATTTCCATTTGACATGCAGGTCTTCCAAGGGAAGCACCAAGCATCTCACCTCGCTATCACGCTCCCTTCTCTCTCATCTTCTCTCCTAAGCCCTCTAGATGCGCTGAGACAAGGGGCGTGGCGCAGGCGGTCATTACTCTACTAGTCTGTCAGTGCACTAAACTGCAATGACAGACACGAGACTTTTCAGCAACATGCTTGTTCAATAAGGCAGATAGACTAAATTAGTGCCATGGGGAATTGTTTGCCATTTGGTAAGCAGTCATGAGACAGCATGGGCATCTATCTGTATGCTGGTGCTGAGGAGGATGTAGAGCAGTGTCCGCAGTAGTGTGCTATACTGCATACACAAACACAGGATGACCGAACCCAAACATGTCTGTAACAACCTAATAATGATTAAGCAGTACACACACACAAATATACAGTTGAAGTCGGAAGTGTACATACACCTCAGTCAAATACACTTAAACTCAGTTTCACAATTCCTGACATTTAATCCTAGTAAAAATTCCCTGTTTTAGGTCAGTTAGGATCACCACTTTATTTTAAGAATGTGAAATGTCAGAAAAATAGTGGAGAGAATGATTTATTTCAGCTTTCACTTCTTTCATCACATTCCCAGTGGGTCAGAAGTTTACATACACTCAATTAGTATTTGTTAGCATTGCCTTTAAATTGTTTAACTTGGGTCAAATGTTTCGGGTAGCCTTCCACAAGCTTCCCACAATAAATTGGGTGAATTTTGGCCCATTCCTCCTGACAGAGCTGGTGTAACTGAGTCAGGTTTGTAGGCCTCCTTGCTCGCACATGCTTTTTCTGTTTTGCCCACAAATTTTCTATGAGATTGAGGTCAGGGCTTTGTGATGGCCACTCCAATACCTTGACTTTGTTGTCCTTAAGCCATTTTGCCACAACTTTGGAAGTATGCTTGGGGTCATTTTCCATTTGGAAGACCCATTTGCGACAAAGCTTTAACTTCCTGATTGATGTCTTGAGATGTTGCTTCAATATATCCACATAATTGTCCTACCTCATGATGCCATCTATTTTGTGAAGTGCACCAGTCCCTCCTGCAACAAAGCACCCCCACAACATGATGTTGCCACCCCCGTGCTTCACAGTTGTGATGGTGTTCTTCGGCTTGCAAGCCTCCCCCTTTTTCCTCCAAACATAACAATGGTCATTATGGCCAAAATGTTATATTTTTGTTTCATTAGACCGGAGGACATTTCTCCAAAAAGTATGATCTTTGTCCCCATGTGCAGTTGCAAACCGTAGTCTGGCTTTTTTATGGCGGGTTTGGAGCAGTGGAGCAGTGGAGCAGTTCTTCCTTGCTGAGAGGCCTTTCAGGTTATGTCGATATAGGACTTGTTTTACTGTGGATATAGATACTTTTGTACTGGTTTCCTCCAGCATCTTCACAAGGTCCTTTGCTGTTGTTCTGGGATTGATTTGCACTTTTCGCACCAAAGTACGTTCATCCCTAGGAGACAGCATGCGTCTCCTTCCTGAGCAGTATGAGGGCTGCGTGGTCCCATGGTGTTTATACTTGCATACTATTGTTTGTACAGATGAACGTGGTACCTTCAAGCATTTGGAAATTGCTCTCAAGGATTAACCAGACTTGTGGAGGTTTACATGTGGAGGTCTTGACTGATTTCTTTTGATTTTCCCGTGATGTCAAGCAAAGAGGCACTGAGACTGAAGGTAGGCCTTGAAATACATCCACAGGTACACCTCCAATTGACTCAAATTATGTCAATTAGCCTATCAGAAGCTTCTAAAGACATTACATCCCTTTTCTGGAATTTTCCAAGCTGTTTAAAGGCACAGTCAACTTAGTGTATGTAAACTTCTGACCCACTGAAATTGTGATACAGTGAATTATAAGTGAAATAATCAAACAATTGTTGGAAAAATGACTATTGTGATGCACAAAGTAGATGTTCTAACCAACATGCCAAAACTATAGTTTGTTCAGAAGAAATGTGTAGAGTGGTTGAAAAAGGAGTTTTAATGACTCCAGCCTAATTTTGTGTAAACTTCTGACTTCAACTGTATATATATATATATATATATATATATATATATATATATATATAAACAAAAGCTTCATAGCATACTGACTGTCACACCCTGACCTTAGAGCTTTTTATGTCTCTATTTTTGGTTAGGCCAGGGTGTGACTAGGGTGGGCATTCTATGTTCCTTTTTCTATGTTTTTGTATTTCTTTGTTTTGGCCGGGTATGGTTCTCAATCAGGGACAGCTGTCTATCATTGTCTCTATGACAATATGGTTCCCAATCAGAGACAATGATAGACAGCTGTCCCTGATTGGGAACCATACTTAGGTAGCTTTTTCCCACATGGTTTTTGTGGGTAGTTCATTTCTGTTTAGTGTTTTGCACCTTTCAGGACTGTTTCGGTGATTCCCTTTGTTATTAGTGTTCAGTTTAAATAAAGTAAGCATGAACACTTACCACGCTGCTCTTTGGTCAGATGATTCCTCATCTTCCGACGACGAATACCGTTACACTGACAAAGTACTCATCATTCACGGATTTGTTTTATATCTGAAGCAACATAGCAAACAAGTTAAATAGTCAAAACAAATATTTGAAAAAAATAGTTTTAGTAGCTACATTTCTTTGGGTTGACAATCCAAGAAGTTTGCTGCCATGAGTAGTTCCACAGTATATATACACTGCTCAAAACCAAGTCAATCACACTTCTGTGAAATCAAACTGTCCACTTAGGAAGCAACACTGATTGACAATAAATTTCACATGCTGTTGTGCAAATGGAATAGATAACAGGTGGAAATTATAGGCATTTAGCAAGACACCCCCAATAAAGGAGTGGTTCTGCAGGTGGGGACCACAGACCACTTCTCAGTTCCTATGCTTCCTGGCTGATGTTTTGGTCACTTTTGAATGATGGCGGTGCTTTCACTCTAGTGGTAGCATGAGACAGAGTCTACAACCCACACAAGTGGCTCAGGTAGTGCAGCTCATCCAGGATGGAACATCAATGCGAGATGTGGCAAGAAGGTTTGCTGTGTCTGTCAGCGTAGTGTCCAGAGCATGGAGGCGCTACCAGGAGACAGGCCAGTACATCAGGAGACGTGGAGGAGGCCATAGGAGGGCAACAACCCAGCAGCAGGACCGCTACCTCCGCCTTTGTGCAAGGAGGAGCAGGAGGAGCACTGCCAGAGCCCTGCAAAATTACCTCCAGCAGGCCACAAATGTGCATGTGTCTGCTCAAACGGTCAGAAACAGACTCCGTGAGGTTGGTATGAGTGCCCGACGTCCACAGGTGGGGGTTGTGCTTACAGCCCAACACCGTGCAGGACGTTTGGCATTTGCCAGAGAACACCAATATTGGCAAATTCGCCACTGGCACCCTGTGCTCTTCACAGATGAAAGCAGGTTCACACTGAGCACGTGACAGACGTGACAGAGTCTGGAGACGCCGTGGAGAACGTTCGGCTGCCTGCAACATCCTCCAGCATGACCGGTTTGGCAGTGGGTCAGTCATGGTGTGGGGTGGCATTTCTTTGGGGGGCCGCACAGCCCTCCATGTGCTCGCCAGAGGTAGCCTGACTGCCATTAGGCACCGAGATGAGATCCTCAGACCCCTTGTGAGACCATATGCTGGTGTGGTTGGCCCTGGGTTCCTCCTAATGCAAGACAATGCTAGACCTCATGTGGCTGGAGTGTGTCAGCAGTTCCTGCAAGAGGAAGGCATTGATGCTATGGACTGGCCCGCCCGTTCCCCAGACCTGAATCCAATTGAGCACATCTGGGACATCATGTCTCGCTCCATCCACCAACGCCACGTTGCACCACAGACTGTCCAGGTGTTGGCGGATGCTTTAGTCCAGGTCTGGGAGGAGATCCCTCAGGAGACCATCCACCACCTCATCAGGAGCATGCCTAGGCATTGTAGGGAGGTAATACAGGCACGTGGAGGCCACACACACTACTGAGCCTCATTTTGACTTGTTTTAAGGACATTACATTAAAGTTGGATCAGCCTGTAGTGTGGTTCACCACTTTAATTTTGAGTGTGACTCCAAATCCAGACCTCCATGGGTTGATACATTTGATTTCCATTGATCATTTTTGTGTGATTGTGTTGTCAGCACATTCAACTATGTAAATAAAAAAGTATTTAATAAGAATATTTCAGTCATTCAGATCTAGGATGTGTTATTTTAGTGTTCCTTTATTTTTTTGAGCAGTGTATACATCTATATATGTATATATATATATATATATATATATATATATAGAGAGAGAGAGAGAGAGAGAGAGAGAGAGGAAAGTGGAGAGAGAGAGCGAGAATTAATAGAGCTGGTTGTCAGATCATTAACAACACCCTCAGGTTATGTACAGTACAATTATTGATGATTGTGCAGACAGATGAAAAATACAGTGGTGACCTAATGGTTGTCTAACTCAGGACTGGTGTAGGGCGACAGAGAGCTGTTATGTTGTCTAACTCAGGGGGTAGTTGTGTAGGGAGACAGAGAGCTGTAATGTCTAACTCTGGAGGTAGTTGTGTAGGGAGACAGAGAGCTGTAATGTCTAACTCTGGAGGTAGTTGTGTAGGGAGAAAGAGAGGTGTTATGTTGTCTAACTCAGGACTGGTGAAGGGAGACAGAGCTGTAATGTTGTCTAACTCAGGAGGTAGTGGTGTAGGGAGACAGAGAGCTGTAATGTCTAACTCGGGGTAGTGGTGTAGGGAGACAGAGAGATGTCATGTCTAACTCTGGAGGTAGTTGTATAGGGAGAAAGAGAGATGTAATGTTGTCTAACTCAGGACTGGTGAAGGGAGACAGAGCTGTAATGTTGTCTAACTCAGGAGGTAGTGGTGTAGGGAGACAGAGAGATGTCATGTCTAAGGGGGTAGTGGTGTAGGGAGACAGAGAGATGTCATGTCTAAGGGGGTAGTGGTGTAGGGAGACAGAGAGATGTCATGTCTAAGGGGGTAGTGGTGTATGGAGACAGAGAACTGAAATATTATCTAACGTTGGAGGAATAAGGTTTTGACGTGTCTGTCCTATATCTAGGAGATATAAGAAAGCTTAGGAAATATACTATATATATATTTTTGGGAGACATATTTAATCCCTTATTTTTGTTGGCACAAAACCACCTCCATACCTCAATTAATTTGTATGGGTTACCTTCAGACGAGTCCCATGACACTAGTGGGGGACGTAGAGCAAAGCAGAGAACATCCTCGTGTTCCTAAGAGTCTCATCTTTCAATAGAGTGGTCACAGGCCACTGTTTGTAGGCCAAACTGTTCGGGCACGACAGATGGTTTCGTGAAAAGACCGATTTTTAGGATGTCTCATGGTCTGACAAACACCGCTGTAGCTCGGCCACCTTCCACCGCAGATGTGGAAGACCAACACATAAGCCTTAAGATGTCTCAAGACAGAGAGCCGACAGAGATTTTTCACCGAGTTGGGCCTCTCTCTTTGTCTTCCTTTCTGTAATGGCTGGGTATATACAGTGGGGAGAACAAGTATTTGATACACTGCCGATTTTGCAGGTTTTCCTACTTACAAAGCACGTAGAGGTCTGTAATTTTTACCATAGGTACACTTCAACTGTGAGAGACGGAATCTAAAACAAAAATCCAGAAAATCACGTATGATTTTTAAGTAATTAATTTGAATTTTATTGCATGACATAAGTATTTGATACATCAGAAAAGCAGAACTTAATATTTGGTACAGAAACCTTTGTTTGCAATTACAGAGATCATACGTTTCCTGTAGTTCTTGACCAGGTTTGCACACACTGCAGCAGGGATTTTGGCCCACTCCTCCATACAGACCTTCTCCAGATTCTTCAGGTTTCGGGGCTGTCGCTGGGGAATACGGACTTTCAGCTCCCTCCAAAGATTTTCTATTGGGTTCAGGTCTGGAGACTGGCTAGGCCACTCCAGGACCTTGAGATGCTTCTTACGGAGCCACTCCTTAGTTGCCCTGGCTGTGTGTTTCGGGTTGTTGTCATGCTGGAAGACCCAGCCATGACCCATCTTCAATGCTCTTACTGAGGGAAGGAGGTTGTTGGCCAAGATCTCGCGATACATGGCCCCATCCATCCTCCCCTCAATATGGTGCAGTCGTCCTGTACCCTTTGCAGAAAAGCATCCCCAAAGAATTATGTTTCCACCTCCATGCTTCACAGTTGGGATGGTGTTCTTGGGGTTGTACTCATCCTTCTTCTTCCTCCAAACACGGCGAGTGGAGTTTAGACCAAAAAGCCCTATTTTTGTCTCATCAGACCACATGACCTTCTCCCATTCCTCCTCTGGATAATCCATATGGTCGTTGGCAAACTTCAGACGGGCCTGGACATGTGCTGGCTTGAGCAGGGGGACATTGCGTGCGCTGCAGGATTTTAATCCATGACGGCGTAGTGTGTTACTAATGGTTTTCTTTGAGACTGTGGTCCCAGCTCTTTTCAGGTCATTGACCAGGTCCTGCCGTGTAGTTCTGGGCTGATCCCTCACCTTCCTCATGATCATTGATGCCCCACGAGGTGAGATCTTGCATGGAGCCCCAGACCGAGGGTGATTGACCGTCATCTTGAACTTCTTCCATTTTCTAATAATTGCGCCAACAGTTGTTGCCTTCTCAGCAAGATGCTTGCCTATTGTCCTGTAGCCCATCCCATCCTTGTGCAGGTCTACAATTTGACCCCTGATGTCCTTACACAGCTCTCTGGTCTTGGCCATTGTGGAGAGGTTGGAGTTTGTTTGATTGAGTGTGTGGACAGGTGTCGTTTATACAGGTAACGAGTTCAAACAGGTGCAGTTAATACAGGTAATGAGTGGAGAACAGGAAGGCTTCTTAAAGAAAAACTAACAGGTCTGTGAGAGACGGAATTATTTCTGGTTGGTAGGTGATCAAATACTTATGTCATGCAATAAAATGCAAATTAATTACTTAAAAATCATACGTGATTTTCTGGATTTTTGTTTTAGATTCCGTCTCTCACAGTTGAAGTGTACCTATGACAAAAATTACAGACCTCTACATGCTGTCAGTAGGAAAACCTGCAAAATCAGCAGTGTATCAAATACTTGTTCTCCCCACTGTAGGTTACTCGTAGGCATAGTTTTGTGCCAAGTTTGGATAAAAAAGATGCCTGCCAGGCAGAATGAAACTACATCCCACCAAAACAGGCTGAAATTTCAGGTAGTCTTTTCAAACAGCTCTTACAATAAAAGGGCATTATTGTAATAATTTTTCAATTTCACATTATTATTCCAACCCTGTGGAGATATATATAAAACAAAGGAAAAATCCAGTTTTTGACTGCACTGGGCCTTTAAATTCTGTGAACAAAAATAATATCCAACGCAGTCTCATTTCAAGAATCAATTTTGACTTGTTTGTTTCGGGTGTTCAGCTCAAATATGAGATTATAGCATCTATGGACCCTCTCAACCTTTTCAGTCATAAGTGGTGGACCACTGGTGTGTGACGTGTAGCCTATAGTTGAATTTTGAGCAGAAGGAAATTCACTCTGCTCTTTATCAACGCTCCAACTCAGTCGCTAGCCATCTTTGTTCTGATTTGAACTGAACATAATATAGAGGTAGGGCTTGAACCTCAAACAATTCCAATACAGTGATATGACATTATGTGATTGAGGAGTAATACAGACTAATAATAATAGTAGTCTAATCATCACCATTATGCATAAATAATTCAAAGTACATTTTGATTGAATGTGATTCAACTAATTCAAATGTGAATGAACTCCTTTGCATTCAGGATAAATCGCTTGGAAAACGTGCTGCAAAACGCTTGAAAATGATCCTTTTTCACTAACTTGCCAGTCTGTTCAAATATTACATGACATTCCTTGCATTCCGTGTCATTTGTCAAGATAGAGAGTAGGAGAGGATTGACACAGAGACTGGTACCCAGACTTAAGTCGGGTCTACTATGAAGTAGAAATGCCCAGACAGACAGATGACATGATCTATCCAAACCAATGATATACAACACATTCTTCTATAGCTTTTTATTACATATCAGATATTTGGTTAATCATCAGACCATGTGACTATTTGTTCACATAGGGCCACAGAAGCACAGAGGCATTATTCGGAAAATCACAACCACTTTGTGAGAATGCTGATGTGTATTTCATGACTGCATGAGATTAAGTTCACACAAAAAGACAGTTTGCCTTCACTTAACCCTGAAGGGGAAATATTACTGAAGACAATTCACATAGAATAAACATCAGCCCAAGGTAAATAATGAATGATAGACAGCATTACAAGTTAAATACAGTATGTCGACAACACAACACATATACGACGACACTAACCATAAACACACACTCAAACATTGTGCCGAAACTGTTAATGTATTTATATCTGTCATTTTTCCATAATTATTTGTTTCAGATGTCATAGTTAAAAACAATTGTCCAAATGTTAATGACATTGAATATGATTCTCTTTACATCACATGAAAAAAAAAAAAGTTTGTCCTTTCATAGAAAATTAATATCACAGCTTTAAAAAGTAATAATCAGATACCAAGTTGAAAGGATAGGTTATAGATTCTCAAAGATAATGAACTGGACCACAGGACACAGTAGCGTGGGCTTGCTATCTGTAAGGTGGCTGCATTGGCCTATGGTTACAGTAGCATACAGCCTGTAGTAACTGGTTATTAAGGCATACTAAGCAAACCATGGACCATTCTGAAACCAGTTCAAACCTCCACTGCTTCTACGTTTGGATTGACTCTTTCCTCTGCATTACAAAGTCATATGACAAGAGTATACCTTAAGAGAACCCTATTCCATCTGATATAGTACCCTCAACGGCTATAGAACTATTCCTGTGCATGCTTGGGTTTTGTCTTGTTTCACACATTAACATTATTTCATTGATTAAAAGAACCCAAACATGTATTCTTATAGCACATAGTTAGCATGCTGCTGGGTTTCTTCCCCCTCATACACCTTGACTTTCAGATAAGGGTTGCACATTTCTAGCAACTTTTGCAAAATTCCCAGGTTTTCCAGAAATCCTGGTTGGAACTTCCAGGAATCAGGAGTGAATTCATCTTGAAACCCAGAACCCAATGCTGGCCTCAGGTTACGGGTGGGGAAAGAGACTAGGTGGGAATAAGCAGAACATCCAGATTCCTAAAACCAGAATTTCTGGAAAACCTGGGGATTTTGGGACAGTTACCAGAATTGTGCAACTCTACCTCAGTTACACCTTTACTTCTAGATACATTAACTGTGAACAGTACTACTGCAGTAATACTACTGTTACTACAATAGGTCAACAGCAGTAGTGTTGAAACAAACAGTTCCATCTGAAATGTAAACAAGAATCCTGCTTTCAGTTTATATTCATATCACCTACGTGACTTTTAAATTCCGGTGTCCTCTTCTCACCAACATTGAACACAAATAACTTAGCGATTATACATCAGCCTACCTACACACAACGTCCATCTTAGTTACTATAATATTTGACATTATTATAATGTCATTATACCGTTCATTATGAAGATATAAAGTGCTTAACAGTTGTATCAAACCCTAGTAACATTTCTAGAGGCTATTAGTCAACTAAAGCATTTATGTATAGATAGATTTCTTTATAGAATACAAACCGTGTTGTAATTAAAGCTCTAAAGGAAAGAGAGGAAGAGGACATGTGTGCATCCCAAATGGCACGCAATTCCCTTTGTAGTGCACTATAAATCAGGAAAAGGGTGCCATTTTGGAAGCCAACCTAGCCTCCACTCTAGGCACTTGGGTAGATCTGAAAGAATAGGATATGTTTAATCAATATGGTAGTACCTCAGCCTTTCCCTTTGACAGACTATGCAGGTAGAAGTTGCCAATTTGCGTACACCTATCCAGACCTCTCATATCTACACCAGTGCACTGCGGGTAAGGGCTATGGTAAGTGTCATGGGGTTAGGTGTTGACTGTCCCAAATTGCACCCTATTCTCTATATTTTGTCTGGTCAAAAGTAGTGACAATATGGAATAGGGTGCCATTTGGGACGTAGACTTGTTCCCGGATGGAGCCTATTTGTCCCGTTTCTCTACTTGTTTCTGGTTAGTATTAGGGTCCCGTAGCTGGTAGTCCTCCAGGATGGCCACAGCCGTCTGTTTGCCAGTCTTCTTCACCGCAGCTTTAATGCCCAGGTTGTCGATGTTGAAGGCGGTGACACCCATGTTAATGGCTGAGTTCACAGCATGGTCTGTGGCCTGGCCGGCTGCAGCCCCATACCTTATAATCACACACAACCAACTGTTGAGAGGGGGAGGGCTGCAGGAGGGAGGGCAATTACAGGGAACAGCAAGGACAGCAACATGCAACTAGCATTAAAGCCCCCACCCATGCAGATCATGAATTCAACAGAATTATTCAAGTTGTCTGACTATTCATACATCTATAAATATACAGCTGATTATATTGTGGGGCTGGTGACTGCACTTATTTCTACAGATAATACACATCAATTCAATAAGTGCATCAATTCATACTATGATTACGTATTAGGAATAGTTATATTGTTTTCAATAAAGTCAGGAAAAAGAGTTGGTTAGTTAGACACCAGAGCAATCAGTGTCAGCCACATTACGGGAGCATAGCCCAGTAGGATAGAAGAGTAGCCTGTTGAGAGAGTACAGGTGAATCTAGCAGCTCTACATTCAGACCACCTAGAAACAGAGGCTAAGCCTTGGCCATGCTGCTCGTTATTAAGGAGGGTTCATTAAAGGCTGGCTTTAAATACATGTCTTCTTGTCATTAGGAGTGTCTAAGATGTTTTGTAGACCCCTAAATCTGAAAAATAAGTGGAAGAGGGAAATGTACAGTAAGTGTTTGCTTGTTGTTTTGCTTATAAAACACAAGTGAGTGTTTGCAAGATACACTGCAAAAACCTGGTTTAGCAAAACCTGGTCTAGCAACACCTGGCCTAGCAAAACCTGGCCTAGCAAAACCTGGCCTAGCAAAACCTGGTCCAGAAAGCAAAAGAACAGACATACACATCCGAGCTAGGTGGACAGGAGAAAATGTAGAGTCAAACAAGTAGTACTGCCAATCAGACATGGTGAATGAGCTGAGCACAGAACACAGTCGGCTGGTAGCCTAGCGGTTAGAGCGTTGGGTCAGTAACTGAAAGGTCCCTGGTTCGATTACCCAAGCAGACAAGGTGAAAAATCTGTCCATGTGCCCTTGAACAAGGCACTTAACTTTAATTTGCTCCATGAGCACCGCACTACTATGTCTGACCTTATAAAATAACACATTTCACTTCACCTATCCGGTGTATGTGACAATACAACATCTTTACTTATTTTGACATGGATGCGTCTCAAATGGCACCCCATTCCCTATTTAGTGCACTACTTTTGACCAGGACCCATAGGCTCATCGGGTGCCATTTGAGACGCAGCCATGTTGAATGAGAAGAGCACAGACAACACGTTGGTTGAAGTGTACAGAGAAAGACCTACTTATGCTTGACAGTGTTGACGGTTTCGGAGGCAACAGAGACGGTGATGTTCTTTGCTGCTACTTCCAAACCAGTCCACATGGTAGCGAAGCCTTCAGGTAGGATGACAGGAACCACAACAATGACTAGACACTTGGTAGAATAGGGGGCACATCATCCATGTGAACCATCCTTAAGGACAAGACAGACCAATAGGAACGACGGCCATGAGTCCCGTCCTATAGCCTCTGGCCATAAAACAACATTATCTATTCATTTCCCCTGAATCTCCACTGTTCGTTGACAGCCAGCAGGTGATCTACTGCGCACGGCCAACGTTTGTGTTGTTCTGTCTTGTCCTATACAATGAGTAGTCTAGTGACTATAACAACCACAACAGTGACCACGTGTACCTTGAACTCCGCTAGCAGCCACCACCATGGCTCCATCAATGTTGGATCGTCCATCTTTGTCTTTCTTCATGGACTCCGGGACCAACTTGCCTCCATGTTTCTTCACGTGGGGAGCTAGCTCTCTACCCACACACCCTGCCACCATACACACACCGTCCACTACAAACACACCCAGTCATAACACAACACGCACCCCGTCATAACATAATACACACCACCACACACACAGTCCACTACAAACACACCCAGTCATAACACAACACGCACCCCGTCATAACATAATACACACCACCACACACACCGTCCACTACAAACACACCCAGTCATAACACAACACGCACCCAGTCATAACATAATACACACCACCACACACACAGTCCACTACAAACAACACACACACACCATCATAGCACAACACACATCCCATCATAACACAACCAGTCATAACACACACCACTCATAACACAACACACATCCGTCATAACACAACACACACCACCATACAAATCATCAACTACTAACACAACACACCCATCCACAACCAATCAGACAGTCAACTCCTTCCAACACCAGAACCAATCAGACAGTCAACTGCTTCCAACACCAGTACCAATCAGAGAGTCAACTCCTTCCAACACCAGAACCAATCAGACAGTCAACTCCTTCCAACACCAGAACCAATCAGACAGTCAACTCCTTCCAACACCAGAACCAATCAGACACTCAGCTGCTTCTCACCAAGGAACTGGCTGACACGGACAGCGCCCCCGGTGGCCTGTTTGGCTACATGCAATCCCTTGGAGACAGAGGGGCTGACGTGGGCTGGCTTGTCCTCTGGGGTGATGTGCTCCCGCAGTTTGGACGCCCCCTTCTGGATGGCTATGCCAGTGAACTCAGCCCCCTTCACCAGGCCCCAGCTCAGCCACGATGCCCCTGGATGGGAAAAAAACACAGTAGGTGTGAGTGAAACACAGCATACTTTTCCTAACCTTAACCCCTACAGCCTCGGGTTAGGATGCCATTGGTTAAGGTTAGCATTGTTGGGGTTAGGGCCCTGGGTCTGACCTGTGAGGATGCCACTGGCCACTTTCTCGCTCCACTCGGGCAGATTCTTCTCCTCCTCCTCTGCTGCTGCTGGGGCCTCCTCTTCCTCGAGGGGAGCGATGGACACCTTCTGGCTCAGGTTGATGCTGTCTGCTGCCTCATTTGGAGCCTGCAGCAGCAGCAGGACTTGTATTAATATGGTGCTTTGAAACAGCGGTTTTATGACACCTGGTGGTGTACATGTACAGCATTGACAGAGGAACATAGAAGTTTGATTAACTCTGCTTCGTTGTCATGGTCCTCTTACAACAAATACAGGACTGGATAGCCTAGCTGGAGCCTAGCAGACCCTGCCTCATGGTAACTTCAAGTGCCTTATCCTAACTCTCCGAGTCACATCATAATAACCTCCTAGTAGTAACCTCCTGCTACCCTAGGGTGCCTCTTCTCCCTCCATCCCCATCCTGATCACAACGTCTCATTCTTCTCCAAACAAAGAAATGGTCACCAGACATTTCAGATGTCTCCTCGCTTGAGGAAAACAGACAGTGGGGCATTGTTCTAACACCATTATTGCTATTCTCAACAAGACACAACCTCCTAAATGTACATATATTCAATATGTGATCATGAAACGCCTACTTGTTTATTGCATTCCATCCCAGAAGCAGCTGTCCATGTGAGAGGTAGTTTATCAACAACATGCCCTCAGTTAAAACCTGGCTGAATACTGTTGCTCGGAGACAGAACCCCCGTCTGACTCCATTACTGTAGTGACTACTGAGGCCGTGTTGTGTTCTAGCCAGATAAGAGCATTAGCACACATTAATGCTCTTCATCTGCCTGACGTTCTAAATTCCCTAACTGCTGAGGCCAGGCGTATTCAGGGAGCAAGCAGTGCAGTAGAGCCTTTAGTGTATGTATCCCAAATGGCACCCAATATCCTACATCGTGCACTACTTGGGACAAGGTCCCATAGAGCTCTGGTTAAAAGTAGTGTGCTATGTAGGGAATAGGGTGCCATTTGGGAAACATGGAAATTTCTTCCTCGACCCACAGTGTCTGCCCTAGACATTGAGAAGGCCCAAGACCCACAGGCGAAGTAGAGCGCCTTACAGCAGCAAGCAGTCATTTTCACACCAGAATAGAGCAGCATTTACATCATTAGTAACATCATTGACCAATCAAATATTGACCAATCAGACTGAATCGTTATTGAGGCTAGAGAGAGCAGAATAGCTCATGTTAATCTACTACTGCATTAAATCTAGGCTGTCCGAAATGGACCACTATTCCGTATGCTGTCCACTATTTTGACCAGGCTCTGTTCAAAGGTAGGGCACTATGCACAAAATAGGGTTCCATTTCACAATAAATCCCTAATTTGAATCTTACATTCCACTGGGATCATTGGCTGGGAAATAAGAAAACACAGAACAACGCTTGGGAATGACGTCAAACTGTCGCTGTTTCTGAATCTGAATTGCTGATTAAGAATGGATGCAACCCTGTCATTCTTTTCATCCTTTTCATCCAAAGTCCATATAACCTTCCACACAAGGTAACGTGTCATGGTGTGGTGTGACAATGACTCAAATACACCTGAAATCAGCAAAAATGCATCAGGCAGAGAGACAGATTTATAATTATATTACTAATATTCTATTACTATTCCTTGGACCACCAGACACCTTCATATGGGCCAGTCAGAGAGCAGGACCCTACGGGCCATGGTCAAATGTAGTGCACTATATAGGGAATAGAACGCCATTTGAGACACAGCCTCAGCAGCTCACCTGCACCCGGAGGTCTGTCATCTGGGACAGCAGGTCCTGGAACAGCTGTCTGTCTTCTATAGGCAGTTCAGAGGACAGCACAACGCCCACGTAGGACCCCGGGGCGGACGCCATCATGTCGGGGAACATGAACACCCCTGTGTTACACAGCAGGACGGGGGAGTCAGTGGACATCAGCGGGTACAGCCAATCACACACCTGGAATACATCAACAGTATAACCCATCACACACCTGGAACACATCAACAGTACAGCCAATCAAACACCTGGAATACATCAACAGTATAACCCATCACACACCTGGAACACATCAACAGTACAGCCAATCACACACCTGGAATACATCAACAGTATAACCCATCACACACCTGGAACACATCAACAGTATAACCCATCACACACCTGGAACACATCAACAGTACAGCCAATCAAACACCTGGAATACATCAACAGTATAACCCATCACACACCTGGAATACATCAACAGTATAACCCATCACACACCTGGAACACATCAACAGTACAGCCAATCAAACACCTGGAATACATCAACAGTACAGCCAATCACACACCTGGAATACATCAACAGTATAACCCATCAGACACCTGGAACACATCAACAGTACAGCCAATCAAACACCTGGAATACATCAACAGTACAGCCAATCACACACCTGGAATACATCAACAGTACAGCCAATCACCCACCTGGAATACATCAACAGTATAACCCATCACACACCTGGAACACATCAACAGTATAACCCATCACACACCTGGAACACATCAACAGTATAACCCATCACACACCTGGAACACATCAACAGTATAACCCAATCACACACCTGGAATACATCAACAGTACAGCCAATCACACACCTGGAATACATCAACAGTACAGCCAATCACACACCTGGAATACATCAACAGTACAGCCAATCAAACACCTGGAATACATCAACAGTACAGCCAATCACACACCTGGAATACATCAACAGTATAACCCATCACACACCTGGAACACATCAACAGTACAGCCAATCAAACACCTGGAATACATCAACAGTACAGCCAATCACACACCTGGAATACATCAACAGTATAACCCATCACACACCTGGAACACATCAACAGTACAGCCAATCAAATACCTGGAATACATCAACAGTAAAACCCATCACACACCTGGAACACATCAACAGTACAGCCAATCACACGAGACAGTACAGGGAGTTTATACGGAACGACTAACCTAACCCCCCTCCCCAGACCAGGCTTACTGGGATATTCCACAATGACAAGTCGACCCCAACTCCATGATACAGTACTGTTAACTCACTGTGAAGACAAACACATCAAGTGGGCTGTTACTATCTCTGACACTCCCACATAGCCATACAGCTGTTGATTACATTCAGGCCTTGGTGAAACATTAGAGTTGTATTATTTCCATTTCCTTATCTTATCACCAGTCTCAGTACATTTTTACACACTTCAGGTGCATGTGTGCTAAATACTACGGACATAAACGTTCTGCCATGTAATTCTACAGTGCATCAACGGGCCATTCAGTCACATTAGTCCTTTAGTCTGAGTCGGTCCAGTGCTGAGGTGTGGAAAGCATGGGGACAGTATTACTGAGGGGACAACCTTCTCCACTGTCCTACTATCGTGGGGTGCTTGTGTGTGTCTGTGTGATTGTGTTATCTATCTCAGGCTCTGTTCAAAGACTAGTGGTGCTGGTGTAATATTCTGTCCATGTGGCAGGCAGCAGACAGACCTCTGGCTCTATGCTGCTGCTGTCTTGTCATGACACCACAGGGACGGGGAAACCAAAGAGGGAAACCGTCCCCCTATAATCTGGCTCAACTAGGCCTACATTCCTACATACAGGAAAACACAGGGAAGATTCAACACCCTGTCGGTCTCTTTGCTGTAACTAGTTGTGACACAGGTATCTGTAAACCTGACAGAGTGGCCACTAGGGTTTCCCACCATGACAACATAGAGAACTGCCTGGGATTAGGGCCACTGAGTCACTAATCACATGACGTAGGACACAGATCATTAGTTAGCCTATCCCACATATACACGAGCCCAATCCTATTCTAAACACCAACCACACACACACACCTCTGTATGAGAGGGAGTTTATGAGCAGAGGCAGAGCAAATCACTTATGATGAAATCGTGTTAGAGTGCACAACGGATACAGAGAGAGATCAAAGAAACAGATACCAAGAACCCTGTGATTTCATCATACACTGAAATGCTGAGATACAATAAGTGTTGACACTATTGAGGGCACTGTAAATGGCAACACCCACAGTAGACAGTGACTAGAATTCATCACCCCATCCCCCCACATCCCTCTTACCTGCAGGAAGGCTGGGGGCCGGTTGGGCACTCTCTCTGACTGCTGGCTGGTGAACTTGACCATCCGCAGGTACCCTGGGTAGGAGGGAGCACTGACCTGGCCGTCAGGTGTGACAAAGAATATCTGTACCCCGTGAGGCAGGAAGAAGAGTTCCTCTCCATCCTCCCCCAGGCTCCGAGGAGAGGGAGACATGTGGCTGTAGAACTCCTCTCCCACCAGCGACATTTCTCCAGACTCTGTACCGTAGGAGATAGTCAGGTGGCCGTCAGCCGCCTGGGAAGAGTAGGCTGGGGGCAGCTCGCCAGGCACCACAGAGTGTCTAGTGGGAGAAAGAGGCAAGGATGGAAACACACTGCCTCCCACAGCTCCACCTTGGCGGTTAGTCATCAGCAGCTTGGGTGGAGACGGCCGTTCTGGTTTCTCCTTCTCCAGTTTGGGGTAGAGGTTTGAGTTAGAGGCTGTCCCTCGGACTCCATTAGAGGCATCTATAGGTGGTGGGAACTCAGGGTCTGGGCTGGTCTCTAGGACCGCCAATCGAGTGGTGATGTTGTTCAGAGTCTCCTGCATCTTGTGCTGCATCTGGCGGGCTGACTCCCAGGAGCACCCCACACACTCATGCCCCTGTGAGGGCACACTGATGGCCCTGAGGAGGTGCTGGCGTCCCTGTGTGTACTGGGCCAGGGCCTGGGCCTTGTGGCCAGCTTCATCCTCGGTCAGGCCCCTGTTGATGCACTCAAAGGCCTTCTCATAGCCGTCTTTGATCACCTGCAGCCTGGCTCTGTCAAAGGCATCTTGACTGGCTTCCTCCATGCCTGCAAAGAAGACAAGAAAATACATCTCTCTCTGGATAAGAGCGTCTGCTAAATGACTTAAATGTAAATGTACATCCATCTGAGATATCTCTACAAGGATCTGTTCACACCACAAGTAGCAATCTAACTGGCAAAGGTTAAATGCTAAGAATGAATTACCAATAGCTAGCTAAATAGCTCAATTCAAGGAAGCAACAGTTGAGAATCTCAACAACAGCTAACTATTTAGCTAGCATAGCTCTTTACATGAATTATGCATAAAGTCAAAGGCAAGCAATATCATTACTGTAACTAGCTAGCTAGGTTTGCAACGAGAGTAACTTATTAGTTATCAGGTAATAACTTCTAAATCCCCTGCTTGAATAGCAAGCAAGCCAATTAGTTAGCTAGTTGTGTGTACCCTTGGGGTGTCGGTAGCTAGCTAGCTATCATGAAAACAAAAAAACTTGAAACATTTTGTCAATCAAAAGCTATCTAATCTGATAAATCATTACCCGCTAACGTTAGACGACAAGCTCCTGTCAAGTGAATGTGATCAAAGTCTGACGTCTGTCTTTTTAGCAGTCTGAACTAGATTTCAAGCTTTTCTAGCAAAGGGAAGGTTCTGTGTCATGCGCCTCCAACAACCATGTTAGGCTAATCAACAAAAGAAAATGTAGCGAGAACGAGATCCCCGACACTCAAAGAGTTGAACTGGTGGAATTCTGGAACAGTTTTGTAATCTTCTGTGTTTACACGTCTTTTCTACGGCGAAGTATAAGAGACAAACAGTTCAAAGTCATAAAGTAAATCACGATAAGACTGATGAGAGCCAGAGGAGGGCGCTGTTGTTCTTCCCTGACAGAAGGGCCACAGTTTTCCACTTTGCCCCAGCCCTGACAAAGTGAGAGCAAAGAGAATCTGATGGGGGCATAGCTGCGGGAAGGAGTGCCCTCTGCTCATACAGGAGTAATAAAGGCCTAATAAACTAATTTAGGGAGTTTATTTTATTCTACATTTGACATTAAACATGTATTCTTTAATTGTTATTTATCATGGGATGCTGCAGCACCCTCAGCGCCCTTCCTTCCAGCGGCTATGAATTCATTATTGAGTCAAGTGTTAGTTTTACACTTAAGACATGACTCCACAATGTTAGAATTTTGTCTCTTGTATGATACATTCTATACATTAGTTTATACTGGATTAAGCATACATTTTTGTTAACTGTAATTTAGGTTCCAACACTCCATCTTGTGCCAATCTCAGTTCTTGGTTTCAATAGTTTATTTGTTCTAAGAGATTGTTCTAAGAGATTGTCAATTGGATAGGTTTTGTATATCTTACCTATCTTATCTATCATATGAGTATCCTTTTCTGTCTCAAATAGGATTCTCTCAACATTTCTCTGATATCCAAAAGATTTCAGGTTGAAATTTGGTGATATAAAACTTTCAAATTGTATGTATTTGAAAATGTCTACAATGGTCAGTCCAAAATGGCTTTTTAATTCTGTCATGCAAGTAATTGTATTTCCTATTACCAAGTAATTTACAATTTCTATGCCTTTAGTATACTATGTGGGCCAATTAACTGTTGAACTCTGACAGTTACTTTACATTAGTGGCAGGGCTCTAGACCCCCCCCCCAGTGCTAAGTAAGACAACTGAGATGGTAGTTTATAATTCAAAGTAAGCTATTTCATATAACATATTCAGGGAATGCATGATTTATATTTTGATGTGCAACCTGTCAAAATAAGATCCAGAATTATCATAATTATTATCTTTGTGCATGTTGGCCTAGGCTATAAACTATTGTTCACCATGGGCCTGATTCCAACCCAAGTTAAGCCCGCATAAATGGAACATAATTCCCTTTTGATGCACTTTTCTCTCTATGCATATTCTGACCTTGAATTTAAGCATGAGAATAGCATTTTGGGTTGAGATCGAGTAAATGAAGGTGTGGCTGAGGTGTGTCCACAGATATGCTGTATTCTGACCTTTACTTAATTCCCTCAGAATTCCACCACCTTTACGCGTAAGGAAACCACGAATAAGGTCTAACGAACATAGCGGTTCCAAGTACTTAGTTTTTTCCGTTAGAAATAACACCATTCTCTATTTACTGTCATGTATAACTTGATAAGAGCTGGGTAAATGAGTCATTTGTTTGGATAAGAGAATTGTAAATATAAATGACAGCCATATGGCAGCAAACTGAAACATATCGACATATTTCCCACAGTAAAGTTTATGAAATGCTGTGCCATTCTGCGAAATGTAAACTGTACAGACTTTTAACTTACAGGGATGGTCACTCTTGAATGTCTTAATTCTAGGATACCTAACTTTCTGCTTCCTATTTCTATCATGTTAAATATTAGCCACGATCAGTATCGACCATCAGTAGGCCTAATAACAACACATATTGATCCAACTGCCAATGTACTGTTAGTTCCCTTCAATTGGTTTAGCCTACATTATCATTCCATTTAATTACATACTTTTATTGACCTTAGTTTGCTTCCTCTGTAAACGCAGTCACAGCCATGTGGTTGTTGCTGAAGATTATTAGCAACAATTGATAATATGAAAAATAAAAAAGACATGTAGGCTAATTAAATCGTTACGGAGCAGAGCGCAGACCAAGCCAAACAGTTTGAACCCGACGGATGGCGCAATTACTTGGCTGTGTCATCACACAATTCCATGGTTAGTGCAGGCAAAAGACGAGGGTATAGCCCAGACACGGCGTCAAGTGGTTAAGGGGGCAGTTTGGGGGTTCATGCATTGGAATTATATTGAATTATACTTATATAATCACGCCATACCACAATAAACATACAGTTCAAATCCAGAGACTCCGAGATCATTGAGTGCTTTTGAAATATGTAGCCTCTGTATCTGCACAATGGACAGCTAGGCTGTTCTGGTATTCAATATAGGCTACAAGATATATAGGGCAATTCACCTATTACAAACAGCCTAAGTGAATGCAGCCTTACACACAGCTGTCTTACCAAATTAACGCAAACTGAAAGCAGAAAGTAGTAGCGTAGTTATCCATGCATGGAAACAAACATACTGAATAGCAGTTTGGCTTAGAATCCCGACACAGCTGCGAAAGCTAACGAATGCAAACAGATCAAAACAGCGGTACCAAGGAGTGAGATGCAGCCATACACAGCTGTCTTGCCAAATAAATAGGCCAATACAGGCCCGCTTCAAACATGGAAAATCATTCCACTCGCTCATGAGTTCAGCAACACGTTGTGATATGGCACAATACCCTTCTGTGAATCAAATTCAACCCACATAATCAATTAAGCAATGCCATCCTACCATAAACACGTTTCCAACACGTACAGTTCCATTTACAGCAACGAAAACCAATAGGCTACCAAGAAAACTATAATAGAAAGTAGCCTATCTACAATGCCTTCTGAAAGTATTCAGACCTGTTGACATACCCTTTACTCAGTACTTTGTTGAAGCACGTTTGGCAGGGATTACAGCCTCAAGTCTTCTTGGGTATGACACTACAAGCTTGGCACACATGTATTTGGGGAGTTTCTCCCATTCTTCTCTGCAGATCCTCTCCAGCTCTGTCAGTTTGGATGGGGAGTGTCGCAGCACAGCTATTTTCAGGTCTCTCCAGAGATGTTCAATCGGGTTCAAATCCGGACTCTGTCTGGGCCACTCAAGGACATTCAGAGACTTGTCCCGAGGCCATTCCTGCGTTGTCTTGGCTGTGTGCTTAGGGTCATTGTCCTGTTGGAAGGTGAACCATTCCCCCAGTCTGAGGTCCTGAGCACTCTGGAGCAGGTTTTCATCTCGCTGTACTTTACTCTGTTTACCTTTCCCTCGATCCTGACTAGTATCCTAGTCCCTGCTGCCACCACCATGCTTCACCGTAGGGATGGTGCCAGGTTTCTTCTACACGTGACGCTTGGCATTCAGGCCAAAGAGTTCAATCTTGTTTTCACCAGACCAGAGAATCTTGTTTCTCATGGTCTGAGAGTCTTTAGGTGCCCTTTGGCAAACTCCAAGCGGGCTGTCATGGGTCTTTTACTGAGGAGTTGCCTCCGTCTGGCCACTACCATAAAGGCCTGATTGGGGGAGTGCTGCAGAGATGGTTGTCCTTCTGGAAGGTTCTCTCATCTCCACAGAGGAACTCTGGAGCTCTGTCAGAGTGACCATCGGGTTGTTGGTCACCTCCCTGACCAAGGCCCTTCTCCCCCGATTGCTCAGTTTGGCCGGGTGGCCAGCTCTAGGAAGAGTCTTGGTGGTTCCAAACTTCTTCCATTTAAGAATGATGGAGGCCACTGTGTTCATGGGGACCTTCAATGCTGCGGAAATGTTTTGGTACCCTTCCCCAGATATTTGCTTCGACACAATCCTGTCTCTGAGCTCTGCGGACAATTCCTTCGTCCTCATGGCTTGGTTTTTGATCTGACATGCACTGTCAACTGTGGGACCTAATGTGGGACAGGTTTGTGCCTTTCCAAATCATGTCCAATCAATTTGGACTCTAATCACGTTGTAAAAACATCTCAAGGATAATCAATGGAAACAGGATGCACCTGAGCAGAATTTCAAGTCTCATAGCAAAGGGTCTGAATACTTAAGTAAATAAGGTATTTAAGTTTTTTATTTATAATACATTTGCAAAAATGCCTAAAAAGCTGTTTTCGTTTTGCCATTATGGGGTATTATGTGTAGATTGCTGAGTAAAACAAAATCAATTTTAGAAAAAGCCTGTAACATAACAAAATGTGGAAAAAGTCAAGGGGTCTGAATACTTTCTGAAGGCATTGTATAAAGACGAGAGGGCCTGAGAGTAGGTGGCAGTGTAGAGAGGGGCCTGAGGGACGAGAGGCCTGAGTGATGAGGTCTGCAGATGGAGGACACTGAGTGACCCCCCCCCCCCTCTCTCTCCCTCAGGCCACACGGAAGAGCAACAGCTCTCATCAGACACAGTAAAAACATGCAGCTACAGTGCATAAAGAGAGGATGGAAAAAAACCATTTATTTCATGCAAGCCTGTGTAAGTGCAGTGTCCTGTAGACGTTTTGCGAATGATTCAGTGAAGGTAACACAGTGAAAGACATTGGGGGGGGAAATGAAAGAATAAAGCAAGCAAGGGGCTCTTGAGTGGCGCAGTAGTCGAAGGCACTGCATATCATTGCTAGAGGCGTCACTACAGACCCTGGTTCGATTCCAGGCTGTATCACAATCGGCCATGAATGGGAGTCCCGTAGGGTAGCGCACAATTGGCCCAGCGTCGTCGGGGTTAGGGTTTGGCCGGGGTAGGCCGTCATTATAAATAATAATTTGTTCTTAACTGACTTGCCTAGTTAAATAAAGGTTCAAGAAAACAATTAAAAAAGGAAGTATGGAAAGATCACAGAGCTTGGAAACACAAAAAAAAGGAAGGATCTGAAAGGGTTCTTGCTATCTGGGCTCCTACCTCCCATTGAAGTTGACAGGTTGGGAGATCCCAAGAAACCGAGTTTGCACTACCCGAGTTTGAGACACCCCGGAAGGGACATCAAAGCATTTTAATTGGTTAACAGCATTTGCCTTGATGTGCGCCGCCAAACCAGATACTTTATTTAGCTTGCTAAATTCATAGCATGGCTTGATTGATTTATATAGTTTGGTCAAGCGTACACGTGACACATTAGTTACATTAACTTACCGCTAGCTTAGCTTGCTAGCTTGGTGTTGTCAACTTTTCAATGGTGCTTCTTTCAGTTTCAACTTTAGCGTTGTCATTTTGAGCGAGGGTAAACAAGATTAGAAACGAAACCGTGGTTCGATCTGCTAAGACAGCAGAGTCAGAGATGGCTATCGCCCACGTCGCTACAGAGTATGTGTTCAGTGATTTCCTCCTGAAGGAGCCGGGTCAGGGAAGGTACCCCGCCGTGCGCACTGAACTAGCCGTGGACAAGATGGTGACGTGCGTAGCGGTGGGACTCCCTCTCCTCCTCATCTCTCTAGCCTTCGCCCAGGAGGTCTCTGTGGGTGAGTAGGTCACAGGTGTGTGTGTGTGTGGGGTGGGGGGGGGTTACGTGTTTGCGATGAATTAATTATTAAATCACAAATTATATAATTTAGTGATTATTATCTCTGTGTGTTTGTGTTTCTGTCTGTCTTTCAGGTGTTCAGATCAGCTGTTTCCCTCCAGCCAACTTTTCCAGGCGCCAGGCCATATACGTGGACTCCTACTGCTGGGCAGCCTTACACACTCGAACTCTACAGTTATGGCAACACAAGGTAACCTACACTTGCAGACTATCTGTAGGGCTACACAAGGGCAAACACAGAACTAATACTTAACAGTTCTCCTCTTGCTCTCTTCTCTTTCCTCTCGCCCTTTGTCCACACTCCTCTCTCCCTTTCCCAACCCTCCTCCATCTCCCTTTCCCAGTTCTTCCCCTATATCCTGCTGTTGGTAGCAGTCATTATGTATAGTCCAGCAGTTTTCTGGGGTTTCTCTGCCTCGCCTCTGCTTCAGTCAGACCTCAGCTTCATCATAGAAGAGCTCGACCGCTGCTACAACCATGCTGTCACTCTGGCTAAACGCATGGCCACTGCTGGGGAACACACAGACAGGTAGGCTGACTGGGTTGGATTCATTAGGCATCAAACAGACTGAAAGGCTGGAATGGAATTAATAGAACGTCATCAAATCAAGTGTTATGGCACATGTGCTGAATACAACAATGCAACCTTACTGTGAAATGCTTACTTACAAGCCCTTAACCAACAATGCAGTTCAAGAATTAGAGTTAAGAAAATATTTACTAAATAAAAAAGTAACACATAACAATAACGAGTCTATATACAGGGGGTACCGGTACCAAGTCAATGTCTGGGGGTACAAGTTAATCGAGGTAATTTGTTTATGTAGGTAGGGGTAAAATTAGCTCCCAAGTGGCGCAGCGCTCTAAGGTACTGCATCTCAGTCCAAGAGCCGTCACTACAGTCCCTGGTTCGAATCCAGGCTGAATCACATCCGGCACTGATTGGGAGTCCCATAGGGTGGCGCACAATTGGCCCAGCGTCATCTGGGTTTGGCCAGGGTAGGCTGTCATTGTAAAAACAATTTATTTATTTTTTCTTAACTGACTTGCCTAGTTAAATAAAAAATCAAATAAAGTGACCATGCATAGATGATAAACAGTGGGTGGTGGGGTGGTGTGTGTTAATGTAAATAGTCTGGGTGGCCATTTTGATGAATTATTCAGCAGTCTTATGGCTTGGGGTTAAAAGCGGTTAAGGACCCTTTTGGACCTAGACTTGGCACTCCGGTACCGCTTGCCGTGCGGTAGCAGAGAGAACAGTCTATGACTTGGGTGACTGCGGTCTTTGACAATTTTTTGGGGCCTTCCTCTGACACCGCCTAATATATAGGTCCTGGATGGCAGGAAGCTTGGCCCCAGTGATGTACTGGGCCGTACGCACTGCCCTATGTAGCGCCTTACGGTC
The DNA here is from genome assembly GCF_023373465.1 of Oncorhynchus keta. Lineage (NCBI taxonomy): Eukaryota > Metazoa > Chordata > Actinopteri > Salmoniformes > Salmonidae > Oncorhynchus > Oncorhynchus keta. Next base: position 16,602,978 of record NC_068438.1, on the reverse strand, counting down.
GGATGCTGAGAAATTGCCCTACCAGGTGGTGATGCAACTGGTCAGGATGCTCTCGGGTGCAGCTGTAGAACTTTTTGAGGATCTGGGGACCCATGCCAAATTTTTCAGTCTCCTGAGGGGGAATGGGTATTGTCGTGCCCTCTTCACAACTGTCTTGGTGTGTTTGGACCATAATAGTTTCTGGGTGATGTGGACACCAAGGAACTGTCTTGCTCACGTTGAGCGAGAAGTTGTTGTCCTGCCACCACACGGCCAGGTCTCTGACCACCTCCCTATAGGCTGTCTTATCGTTATCGGTGATCAGGCCTACCACTGTTGTCGTCAGCAAACTCAATTATGTTGTTGGAGTTGTGCTTGGCTACACAGTCGTGGGTGAACAGGGAGTACAGGAGAGGACTAAGCACACACCCCTGAGGATCAGCGTGGCAAATGTGTTGTTGCCTATCCTTACCACCTGGAGGCAGCCCGTCAGGAAGTCCAGGAATCAGTTGCAGAGGGAGGTATTTAGTCCAAGGGTCCTTAGCTTAGTGATTAACTTTGTGGGCACTCTGGTGTTGAACGCTGAGCTGTAGTCAATAAACAGACTTCTCACATAGGTGTTCCTTTTGTCCAGTTGGGAAAGGGTAGTGTGGCTTGAGATTGCTTCATTTGTGGATCTGTTGGGGCGGTATGCAAATTGGAGTGTGTCTAGGGTTTCCGGGAAGGCAGTGTTGATGTGAGCGATGACCAGCCTTTCAAAGCACTTCATGCCTACCAACGTGAGTGCTACGGGGCGGTAGTCATTTAGGCAGGTTACCTTCGCTTTCCTGGGCATAGGGACTATGGTGGTCTGCTTGAAACATGTAGGTATTACAGACTCGGTCAGGGACAGGTTGAAAATGTAGGTGAAGACACTTGCCAGTTGGTCTGTGCATGCTCTAAGTTCACGTCCTGGTAATCTGTCTGTGAATGTTGACCTGTTTAAAGGTCTTGCTCACATCGGCTACGGAGAGCGTGATCACACAGTTGTCTGGAACAGCTGTTGCTCTTATGCATGCTTCAGTGTTGCTTGCCTCGAAGTGAGCATAACATGCATTTAGCTCGTCTGGTAGGCACACGTTACTGGGCAGCTCAGGGCTAGTTTTCCCTTTGTAGTCCGTAACAGTTTGCAAGCCCTGCCACATCCGAGGAACGTCAGAGCCGGTGTAATACACATGGAGACCGTTTGAAGTTGATACTGTTCCATTAATTCCATTCCAGACATTACTATGGGCCTGACCTCCATCACTGCTAACCCACCTTCTCACTCTCTCTCCCTCTCTACAGTGGTGCGTCCGACCCTACTGAGGGGTGTTTCATGTACCCGGTGGTGGAGCAGTATCTGCTGACCAAGAGGAGGAGTGTTGTGTTGTTGTGGCGCTACCTGCTGTGTCGAGGCCTCAACCTGCTCACCTTGCTTTTGGCCTGTGTCTACCTGGGCTACTACCTCTGCCTCGCATCCCTCACTGACCAGGTAACTAACCCTGACCCACTGACACCTCGATCCCCGACCAATTACAGTGCAAGCTGGTCGCCGTGGGCGTTTTCACTTTACTAAGGTTTTTATGCCACCTTTTTAGCAAGTAATTGTTGTTCCCTTTTTAAATGAAGTTGACTGGATTGTGATTTCAGCTTTGTTAACCTGCTGGTGTATGCCATGCTGGTTCCCGTGGTGATATACTCCACTCTGCGCCCTTTCTTCCAATCACACACCCATTTCCTGGAGTCCTACCAATCACTGCCTACCACCGGTGTTCTGCCGCTACCCCAGGGGCAATGGGATGACCTGACACTCTACTTCCTTTTCCTGGAAGAAAACCTCAGCGAGCTCAAGGTGTGTGTGTGTGTGTGTGTGTGTGTGTGTGTGTGTGTGTGTGTGTGTGTGTGTGTGTGTGTGTGTGTGTGTGTGTGATTTAAGTTTTTATTATCACATGCACAAGTACAGTGAATCTTGCTTGCACTTCCGTAACAATGCTGTAATGAGTATCAGTAGTACGATAGAGAATAGTCAAGTAGAACAAAAACGTAAGAAGAACGTAAGTAAGCTATATACATTCAGTTGCAGGGTCAGTGCCAATACCACATTATAATGTGGTGGGGGTAGATATGTATAGGGTTAATGTGATTAGGCATCAGGACATGCAGTACCAGTCAAAAGTTTGGACAACTTATTCCAGGGTTTTTTCTTTATTTTTACTATTTTCTACATTGTAGAATAGAAGTCAAGACATCAGAACTATGAAATAACACATGGAATCATGTAGCAACCAAAAAATATAGTTTACATTTGAAATTCTTCAAAGTAGCCACCTTTTGCCTTGATGACAGCTTTGCACACTCTTGGCATTCTCTCAACCAGCTTCATGAAGTAGTCACCTGGAATGCATTTCAATTAACAGGTGTGCCTTGTTAAAAGTTTATTTGGGGAATTTCTTTCCTTAATGCGTTTGAGCCAATCAGCCAACCACCCTTCATCACTGTCAAATGCTCCCTAAAACACTTCAGCAAGCAGGCCTTTCTAACCGACCTGGACCGGGTATCCTGGAAGGATATTTACCTCATCCCATCAGTAGAGGATGCCTGGTTACTCTTCAGAAGTGCTTTCCTCTCCATCTTAAATAGAAATGTAGAACTAAGAACAGATATAGCCCTTGGTTCACCCCAGACTTGACTGCCCTCGACCAGCACAAAAACATCCCGTGGCGTTTTGCATTCGCATCGAATAGCCCCCGCGATATGCAACTCTTCAGGGAAGTCAGGAACCAATATACTCTGTCAGTTAGGAAAGCTAAGGCTAGCTTTTTCAAGCAGAAATTTACATCCTGTAGCACTAATTCCAAAAGGTTTTGGGACACTGTAAAGTTCATGGAGAATAAGAGCACCTCCTCCCAGCTTCCCACTGCACCGAGGATAGGAAACACTGTCACCACCGATAAATCTACGATAAACGATAATTTCAAGAAGCGTTTTTCCATGGCTGGCCATGCTTTCCACCTGGTTAACCCTACCCCGGTCAACACCTCAGCACCCCCTGCAGCAACTTGCCCAAACCTCCCCCACTTCTCTACCCAAATTCAAACAGCTAATGTTCTGAAAGAGCTGCAAAATCTGGATCCCTACAAATCAGCTGGGCTAGACAATCTGGACCCTCTTTCTAAAATTATCCCCAGAAATTGTTACAACCCCTATTACTAGCCTATTCAACCTCTCTTTCGTATCATCTGAGATTCCCAAAGATTGGAAAGCTGCCGCAGTCAACCCCCTCTCCTTAGACCCAAACTGTTATAGACCTATATCCATACTGCCCTGCCTTTCTAAAATCTTCGAAAGCCAAGTAAATAGACTATGCAATCTGGTTTCTGAGCTGGTCATGGGTGCACCCCAGCCATGCTCAAGGTCCTAAACGATATCATAACCGCCATCGATGAAAGACAGTACTGTGCAGCTTTCTTCATTGACCTGGCCAAGGCTTTCGATTCTGTCAATCATCGCATTCTTATCGGCAGACTCAATAGCCATGGCTTCTCAAATGACTGCCTCGCCTGGTTCACCAACTACTTCTCAGATAGAGTTCAGTGTGTCAAATCGGAGGGCCTGTTGTCCGGACCTCTGGCGGTCTCTATGGGGGTGCCACAGGGCTCAATTCTCGTGCGGACTCTTTTCTCTGTATATATCATTGATGTTGCTCTCGCTGCTGGTGATTCTCTGATCCACCTCTACGCAGACGACACCATTCTGTATACATCTGGCCCTTCTTTGGACACTGTGCTAACAAATCTCCAAACGAGCTTCAACGCCATACAACACCGTGGCCCCCAACTGCTTTTAAATGCCAGTAAAACTAAGTGCATGCCCTTCAACCGATTGCCACCCGCCTGACTAGCATCACTACTCTGGACGGTTCTGACTTAGAATATGTGGACAACTACAAATACCTAGGTGTCTGGTTAGACTGTAAACTCTTCTTCCAGACTCACATTAAGAATCTCCAATCCAATCTTAAATCTGGAATTGGCTTCCTATTTCGCAACAAAGCCTCCTTCACTCATGCCACCAAACATACCTTCATAAAACTGACTATCCTACCGATCCTTGACTTCGGCCATGTCATTTACAAAATAGCCCCCAACACTCTACTCAGACTACATCCAGTTTGCTATTACAGCGCCGTCCGTTTTATCACCAAAGCCACATATACTACTCGCCACAGCGACCTCTATGCTCTAGTTGGCTGGCCCTCACTACATATCCGTCGCCAAACCCACTGGCGCCAGGTCATCTATAAATCTTTGCTAGGTAAAACCCTGCCTTATCTCAGCTCACTTGTCACCATAGCAACACCCACCCGTAGCACGCACTCCAGCAGATATATTGCACTGGTCATCCCCAAAGCCAACACTTCCTTTGGCCACCTTTCCTCACAGTTCTCTGCTGTCAATGACTGGAATGAATTGCAAAATTCTCTGAAGCTGGAGTCTTATATCTCCCTCTCTAACTTTAAGCATCAGCTGTCAGAGCAGCTTACCGAAGGCTGTGTACAGGTACAGTCTGTAAATAGCACACACAACTACCCCATCCCCATATTATTAATTACCTTCTCGCTCTTTTGCACCCCAGTATCTCTACTTGCACATCATCTGCACATATATCACTCCAGTATTAATGCTAAGGTGTAATTATTTTTTGCCTCTATGGCCTGTTTATTGCCTACCTCCCTACTCTTCTATATTTGCACACACTGTATGTAGATCATTATATTTTTCTTTTCCTTTGTGTTATTGACTATGTTTGTTTGCAACTCTGTTGTTTTTGTCACACTGCTATGCTTTATCTTGGTCAGGTCGCAGTTGTAAATGAGAAATTGTTCTCAACTGGCCTACCTGGTTAAATAAAGGTGTAATATATATTTTTTAAATTAATAAAAATAAGCAAAGATAAACAATAGTCCATCATTACTTTAACACACGAAGGTCCGTCAATCTGGAACATTTCAAGAACTTTGAAAGTTTGAAAGTGCAGTCGCAAAAACCACCAAGTGCTATGATGACACTGGCTCTCAGGAGGAACGCCACAGGAAAGGAAGACCCAGAGTTACAGGATCTGTAATTGCTGCAGAGGGTAAGTTCATTAGAGTTAACTGCAGCCCAGATAAATGATTCAGAGGTCAAGTAACAGACACATCTCAACGTCAACTGTTCAGAGGAGACTGCGTGAATTGGACCTTCGTGGTCGAATTGCTGCAAATAACCCACTACTAAAGGACACCATAAGAAGGAAGTGACTTGCTTGGGCCAAGAAACACGAGCAATGGACATTATACTGGTGGAATTCTGTCCTTTGGTCTTATGAGTCCAAATTTGAGGATTTTGGTTCTAACCACTGTCTTTGTGAGACGCAGAGTAGGTGAACGGATGATCTCTGCATGTGTGGTTCCCACTGTGAAGCATGGAGGAAGAGGTGTGTTGGTGCTTTGCTGGTGACACTGTCAGTGATTTATTTAGAATTCAAGGCACACTTAACCAGCATGGCTACCACATCATTCTGCAGCAATACGCCATCCCATCTGGATTGCGCTTAGTGGGATTTTCATTTGTTTTTCAACAGGACAATGACCAAACACACCTCCAGGCTGTGTAAGGGCTATTTGACCAAGAAAGAGAGTGATGGAGCGCTGCATCAGATGACCTGGTCTCCACAATCATCCAATCTCAACCCAATTGAGATGGTTTGAGATGAGTTGGACCACAGAGTGAAGGAAAAGCAGCCAACAAGTGGAACTCCTTCAAGACTGGAAAAGTATTCCAGGTGAAGCTGGTTGAGAGAATGCCAAGAGTATGCAAAGCTGTCAAGGCAAAGAATCTAAAATATGAAGTATATTTTGATTTGTTTAACACTTTCTTTTGGTTACTACATGATTATTTCATAGTTTTGACATCTTCACTATTATTCTAGAAAATAGTAAAAATAAAGACCCTTGAATGGGTAGGTGTACAAACTGTTGACTGGTATTGTACATGTTAAACAGAGTAGCAGCAGTGCATATGATTGTATGTGAGTGCCTGTGTGTAGAGTCCATATGAATGTGTGTGCGGGCAAATTAAGTCTGAGTGTGTAGTGTGCAAAAATTGCCTGGGTATGGAAGATGTTCAGGAGCCTGTTGATGTCAGACTTTTTGCTCCGGTACCGGTTGCTGTGTGGAAGCAGAAAGAACAGTCTATGGCTTGGGTGGCTGGAGTCAAAAAATGTCCGGACCTTCCTTTCACACCGCCTGATAGAGAGGTCCTGGATGGCAGGGAGCTTGGCCCCAGTGCAGTTGCCATACTAAGCAGTGATGCAGCCAGTCAAGATGCTCCCAATGGTGCAGCTGTGTTAACATTTTGAGGATTTGAGGGCCCTGCCAAATCTTTTCAACCTCCTGAAGGGGAAGAGGCAATGTCATTCCTTCCTCACAACATTTGGATGTGTGTGTGTTTATATAACTGTATAGCTCTGTGTTGTAGGTGTTGGAGTTGCTAAGAAGGAGGGGGGTATGTGAGGGCGAGGACTTTGATGCCATGGGACTGCTTCAGATGCAGTGTCTGGTGAAGACTGATGTCACAGACGGAAAGAGGAGCAACACGGCTACCTCCAATGCTAGTGACAATGCCTCCAATGTTAATGCTGGCCTTAATGCTAAAGCTAATGACAACCCTATTGCTAAAGCTAACCATATTGCTAATGCTAACCCTGCCACTGGGGAGGCCAGCAGCAAGGCCCAAGTCCCTAGTCCAGCAGCAAGGCCAAAGTCCCCAGTCCAGCTTCTCCAGACCCAGGCTGATGCCAGACCAGTGCCACTGAGATGACAGGTGAGTCTGAATCAAATTACATTTTAATGGTCACATACACATGGTTAGCAGATGTTAAGTGTAGCAGAGTGTAGCAAAATGCTTGTGCTTCTAGTTCCGACCGTTCAGTAAAATCTAACAAGTAATCTAACAATTTCACAACTACCGTATACACAAGTGTAAATATATGGATGAGTGATGGCAGAACAGCATAGGTAAGAGGCAGTAGATGGTGTAGAGTATATGAGATGAGTAATGTAGGGTATGTAAACATTATATAAAGTGCCATTGTTTAAGTGACTAGTGATATATTTGTTACATCCAATTATTAAAGTGGTTAGAGATTGAGTCTGTATGTTGGCAGCAGCCATTCAATGTTCGTGATGGCTGTTTAACAGTCTGATGGCCTTGAGATAGAAGCTGTTTTTCAGTCTCTCGGTCCCAGCTTTGATGCACCTGTACTTACCTCGCCTTCTGGATGATAGCGGGGTGAACAGGCAGTGTCTCGGATGGTTGTTGCTGATCTTTTTGGCCTTCCTGTGACATCGGGTGGTGTAGGTGTCCTGGAGGGCAGGTAGTTTGCCCCCCTGTGATGCGTCGTGCAGACTTCACTACCCTCTGGGGAGCCTTACGGTAGTGGGCGGGGCAGCTGCCAGGCGGTGATACAGCCCGACAGGATGCTCTCGATTGTGCATCTGTAAAAGTTTGTCAGTGTTTTAGGTGACAAGCCACATTTCTTCAGCCTCCTGAGGTTGAAGAGGCGCTGCTGCGCCTTCTTCACCATGCTGTGCCTTCTTCACCATGCTGTCTGTGTGGGTGGACCATTTGTTTGTCCGTGATGTGTACGCCGAGGAACTTAACTTTCCATCTTCTCCACTGCTGTCCCGTCGATGTGGATAGGGGGGTGCTCCCTATGCTGTTTCCTGAAGTCCACGATCATCTGTTTTGTTGAAGTTGATTGTGAGGTTATTTTCCTGACACCACACTCTGAGGGCCCTCACCTCCTCCCTGTAGGCCGTCTCGTCAAGCCTACCACTGTAGTGTCGTCTGCAAACTTGATGATCAAGTTGGAGGTGTGCATGGCCACGCAGTCATGGGTGAACAGGGAGTACAGGCGAGGGCTGAGAACGCACCCTTGTGGGGCCGCAGTGTTGAGGATCAGCGGGATGTTGTTTCCTACCCTCACCACCTGGGGGCGGCCCATCAAAGTCCAGGACCCAGTTGCACAGGGCGGTGTCAAGACCCAGGGTCTCGAGCTTAATGACGAGATTGGAGGGTACTATGGTGATAAATGCTGAGCTGTAATCGATGAATAACATTTTTACATATTTCTCTTGTCCAGATGGGTTAGGGCAGTGTGATTGCGATTGTGTCGTCTGTGGACCTATTGGGGCGGTAAGCAAATTGGAGTGGGTCTAGGGTGTCAGGTAGGGTGGAGGTGATATTATATTTGACTTGTCTCAAAGCACTTCATGATGATGGAAGTGAGTGCTATGGGTCGATAGTCGTTTAGCTCAGTTACCTTAGCTTTCTTGGGAGCAGGAACAATGGTGGCCCTCAGCATGTGGGAACAGCAGACTGCGATAGGGATTGAGTGAATATGTCCATAAACACACCAGCCAGCTGGTCTGCGCATGCTCTTAGGACACGGCTAGGGATTGTAATCCGTGATTGTAATCCGTGATTGACTGTAGACCCTGTCACATACTTCTCGTGTCTGAGCCGTTGAATTGCGACTCTACTTTGTCTCTATACTGACGCTTAGCTTGTTTGATTGTCTTGTGAAGGGAATAGCTACACTGTTTGTATTCAGTCATGTTTTCAGTCACCTTGCCATGATTAAAAGCAGTGGTTCGCGTTTTCAGTTTTGCACGAATGCTGCCATCAATCCACGGTTTCTGGTCGGAAGGTTTTATTAGTTCCCGTGGGTACAACATCACCGATGCACTTGTTAATAAACTCACTCACCGAATCAGAGTATACATCAATGTTGTTGTCTGAGGCTATCTGGAACACATCCCAGTCCGCGTGATCAGATTGGTTGGACCACTGTTGTACAGACCTGAGCACGGGCGTTTCCTGTTTTAGTTTCTGTCTATAGGCTGGGAGCAACACAATGGAGTCATGGTCAGATTTGCCGAAAGGAGGGTGAATGAGGGCTTTGTGTGCATCGCGGAAATTACAGTAGCAATGATCCAGAATTTTGCCAGCCCGGGTCGCGAATTCAATATGCTGATAAAATTTAGGGAGCCTTGTTTTCAGATTAGCCTTGTTAAAATCCCCAGCTACAATAAATACAGCCTCAGGATATGTGGTTTACAGAGTCCAATGAAGTTATTTCAGGGCCGTCGATGTGTCGGATTGGGGCGCGATATACACGACTGTGATTATAATCGAAGAGAATTTTCTTGGTAGATAATGCGGTCGGCATTTGATTGTAAGGAATTATAGGTCAGGGAAAGAAAGGACAGGGAGGAGAGGAAGGAAGGGGAGAGGAAGCTAATTGGAATTATAATGAAATTACAAACTATTCTACAAATAAAACAAATATCGGATTTGAAATTTGTAATGTTCTATTTGACCCCCAGAATTTTCTGCTCTCTTGCCAGGCAACAGTGGAATGGAAGGCGGAGTGACGAGGGGGCGGTCCGACAGCGAATGAGCTGATCGTTGCCATGAAGGAACAGCCCCAGTGGGTTGAGGGACACTAGGAACCAGAGCGGTTCAAGACCCAGACACTCAACAAGCCATTATCTAAACAACTCAGACTAAGATATTAGAAGAGATGTCTTGATGTCAATGGGACACTTAACTAACGCCAGTGGTACTAGCCAACAATGCCATGAAGTCGATTTGATGTGATCGGGGATTTCAATTGGACACGCAGTTTCTGGGTATTTTCCTATATGTAAAGCCATACTGCCCAAGGTGTATTTGTGTGTGGTGGTGGCGGCATACTGTATGCAGAAGGGTCTAACTATGGTACCACTGAGCATTTCCTACACAGGACAACTTGATACAGCTGTTGATAACAAAAAAAAGCCAGAATATTATCAATGTATTATGTAATTACATGAAGAAATAAGGGGAGATCGTAGCTATATTCAATACAATTCACAAGTTGATATAAAACCTACAGTTGAAGTCAAAGTTTACATACACTTAGGTTGGAATCGTTTTCAACTTTAAATGATTCTGATGGGCTATTTGACATCATTTGAGTCAATTGGAGGTGTACCTGTGGATGCATTTCATGGCCCACCTTCAAACGCAGTGCCTCTTTGCTTGACATCATGGTATATCAAAAGATATCAACCAAAAAATTGTAGTCCTCCACAAGTCTGGTTCATGCTTGGGAGCAATTTACAAACACCTGAAGGTACCACGTTCATCTGTACAAACAATAGCACGAAAGTATAAACACCATGGGACCACACGGCTGTCATACTGCTCAGGAAGGAGACATGTTCTGTCTCCTATAGATGAACGTACTTTGGTGCGAAAGGTGCAAATCAATCCCAGAACAACTGCAAAGGACCTTGTGAAGATGCTGGAGGAAACGGGTACAAAAGTATTGATATCCACAGTAAAACGAGTCCTGTATCGACATAACCTGAAAGGCCACTCATGAAGGAAAAAGCCACTGCTCCAAAACCGCCATAAAAAAGCTATGGTTTGCAACTGCACATGGGGACAAAGATTGTACTTTTTTGGAGAGATGTCCTCTGGTCTGATGAAACAAAAATAGAACTGTTTGGCCATAATGACCATCGTTATGTTTGGAGGAAAAAGGGGGAGGCTTGCAAGCCAAAGAACACCATCCCAACCATGAAGCACGTGGGTGGAAGCATCATGTTGTGGGGGTGCTTTTCTGCAGGAGGGACTAGAGCACTTCACAAAATAGATAGCATCATAAGGAAGGACAATTATGTAGATATATTTGAAGTAACATCTCAAGACATCAGTCAGGTAGTTGAAGCTTGGTTGCAAATGGACAATGACCCCAAACATACTTCCAAAGTTGTGGCAAAATGGCTTAAGGACAATAAAGTCAAGGTATTGGAGTGGCCATCACAAAGCCCTGACCTCAATCCTATAGAAAATGTGTGGGCAAAACTGAAAAAGCGTGTGTGAGCAAGGAGGCCTACAGACCTGAGTTACACTAGCTGTCAGGAGGAATGAGCCAAAATTCACCCAATTTATTGTGGGAAGCTTGTGGAAGGCAACCCGACACGTTTGACCCAAGTTAAACAATTTAAAGGCAATGCTACCAAATACTAATTGAGTGTATGTAAACTTCTGACTCACTGGGAATGTGATGAAAATAAATTAAAGCTGAAATAAATCATTCTCTCTACTATTATTCTGACATTTCACATTCTTAAAATAAAGTGGTGATCCTAACTGACCTAAGGCGGGGACTTTTTACTAGGATTAAATGTCAGGAATTGTGAAAAACTGAGTTTAAATGTATTTGGCTAAGGTGTATGTAAACTTCCAACTTCAACTGTCTGTTTAACCCTTTATCATGGTTGGTGTCTTGAGGATTTGTCCAAAATCATGCAACATAAAATATAACTTTTTTATCCTTGCAATTTTGGCAGTGTAAATTGTCTTTGTGATATATTGGCATTAATCTGTTAAATTAGACATTGAATCTTGTAGGAATCCTGGATCTAACCATTTTACAATTTTTTTTCTTTTCTATAGAGATCTCAGAAATGCAATAACTTGTAACATTGTGTGTGGATCTCGTTATGTTATGGGGTGAAAATGGTTTATGGGCACACAAATCCAAAATTATGTATGTAATTGCAAGATCGGGTGCTTCTAACCGAAAGTCACCTTGCCTTTTATATTTAAAATGTACATTGATACTGTCATTAATGTGGTTCTTCAATAATTATGCATAATATTTGTTGGATGTGCATTTGGTGTCCAGCTGATCAGTTACGCCGTGATATTTTCAAATATCATCTGAAGAAGGAAGGAATTTAATGAATGACAGTCAAATGACAAACAGCTGTTGTGATAGCGCATGCGATGCAACAACTGCCCAAGTGCTGGAAAAAAGGTGTTTGGGAGGAATGTCAAGAATGCATTTAGAACATTATTTACTCTGGTGATATCCCAAGCGAGTTGATGTTGATCATTTGTTGTCTGTCAAAACCCATTGCTATTCCTATTCATTCTGGATATAATGACAAATTACATAACCTAGTGGCAGTGTAATATGATCTGGTAATGAAATGACATACATTGTTTTCCGTATTACACCTGCAATTTTAAGCAATATAAGGGGCTTGAAGTAGTCCACATTCTCATTATAAAAATAGATGGTGAGATTAATGCTACCCCTATTTTGTGATTTATTATGTGTCCCTGCATCAGGCTACAGCCTACAGAAAAATCACCATGCATGCATCCAATTTATTTAGTCGTGCAATGTCTACATTATCAATTTAGTTTATGTAATAATATTTTGAATATTAATGCATTGGCAAGGCCTAAAAAAATGCATTATTCTCAGTGGCAATGGCCTACTTTTTGCATTTTGGAGGGAGGGGTTCTACAATGAACATAAATATGAACGCAACATGTGAAGTGTTGGTCCCATGTTCCATGAGCTGATATAAAAGATCATGGATGTTCCATACGCACAAAAAGCTTATTTCTCACAAATTTGTTTACCTCCCTTTTAGTGAGCATTTCTCCTTCGCCAAGATAATCCATCGACCTGACAGGTGTGGCAAATCCAGAAGCTGATTAAACAGCATGATCATTACACAGGTGCACGTTGTGCTGGGGACAAAAGGCTACTATAAAATGTGAAGTTTTGTCAAACAACACAATGCCACAGATGCTTTGAGAGAGTGTGCAATTGGCACGCTGACTGCAAGAATGTCCAGCAGAGCTGTTGCCAGGGAATTTAATGTTAATTTCTCTCCCATAAGCCACCTCCAACATTGTTTTAGAGAATTTGGCAGTACGTTTAACGGGCCTCACAACCGCAGACCACGTGTAACCATGCCAGCCCAAGACCTCCACATCCGGCTTCTTCAGAGGAGTTTACCTGTCTAATAAAGCCCTTTTGTGGGGAAAAACTCTGATTGGCTGGGCCTGACCCATGGCTGCACCCCAGCCCAATCATGTGAAGTCCATAGATTAGGGCCTAATCAATTTCAATTGACTAATTTCCTTATTAGAACTGTAACACAGTAAAATCTTTGAAATTGTTGTCTTTATATATATATATATATTTTACATTTTAAGCCCTATATGTACAATTGGAGGTCCTTGAAAATTACAATTAATCGCTTGAAGTCCCTGAAAGTCCTTGAATTTGACTTGACAATGTCTTTATGAACCATGCTTAAAGGATTATAGTCCAATGTTGTTGTATAGGTGGAGTTATGGGCCAATTTGCATATATTCACTTTTATTACTCTAAATACACGTGGAATTGCTTGAAAATCATTTTTATTTTAGTTTCAAACCATTTTGATATCTTGATCCAAATGTCACACATTGGCCCCATTATTTATATAAAGACCCAGAACTGTTATTTTTACATGTGGCGTATGCGGTGTGGAGAAGTCCTTTTTAGTCTAGAAATAGGCTTTCTGGGCCCAGAAGCCATATTGTGATGCATATGTTAATGTGGATAAACAAAATTAAATATTTGTTCTTATCAAATGCATTTACAGCATCATTATTCCCCTTTGGACAGGTTACAGTGACAACAGGAGGAATGGGAACCTAAAGGCAGTATAATAGCCTTTTAGAAAATGGGAGGGACTCACACACAACATAAAAGTCCATGTGGGACAAACAGCTCTTGCTTCAAACGGTGAGTTAATACATTTATCCATTAGCCAGTCCACAATTTATCATGGCCACTTTCAGCAGGAGACAACGTTGGCCAACGTTCAGATAGATATCTATGATATAGAACATATATACTTCTCTGGTATATGTAATAAGCGATCACATCAGCTCGAGTCATGACATTTCTGTCTGCAAAGTTCCACAAAGCATTAGCAACTTGATAACGATTCGGAACACGCCCACCCCTTCACGGAAGTAGCAGATGAGCAATGAGCAACAATGAGGCAGATATTTCACTGGATGGTTAAATATGAAGCATCCGCTTGGTGATTCCACGCACTACCAAATATGGTAGCGAGAGGAAGCCCAATGCCGGGGAGTAGGAGAAGATGGATTTTGGCCGAAATTCTGCAAATGTTCTCATCGATGAAACATTTGATCTCAATACGGTTTTATGAACAGAGTGGACTACGGTTTGTAAACTTTACCCTTTGCAAAAGTTTTTTAAAAATCGTGTTGTTTAGAAGGAGTGCAAATGCGAAATGAGTTATCGCACACGCGCACTTCACAGAGTGGGTGTTCCCTAACGGAAATATGCAGATGCTGCTAGAACGCGCCAATAGGATCTCGCAAGCTCGTGCTTGGCTCTGCCCACTATGGCTCATTTGTTCCCATTGGAAACGACATGCTTTGGTATAAAACTCTTTAGTCAGGTTGGGAGGGAACGAACTAGTAAGGAAAAGTAGCAATCACGACTGACGGACATAAAATTCATACCAACAGAAATCTGTAGTAAATGATAAAGTGACATTTGAGCGTATCGTTCGTCTATTTGTTAGGGTTTTTAAACTTGTTTGCGTGCTTTTGCTACAGTTCACCAGTTTGTTTACATGGTCACGTGAACAGATACGATCTAATAATTCATACTTTCGAAATGTTTCTCACTAGATATGCTTATGTTTTATTAGAATACTTTATATATCCATATTTCTTGCAGCATTGCTATCAAGTTGACAACCCCTCTGAAAGACACACCAACACAGAGATTGGAGAGGTTTGAGCAGGGCGGCCCCTGTGAGCCATGGATAGTACCCTCCGGTTCCTGTCTTATTTCCCAGCAGGATTCACAACTGGCCCCCTGTTGCTAGGCCACCTTTTAGATTAAAAACGCTGCATTTGTCTCCAAATGTGCCTGCAGCACCTGAGACACAACACATGCCCTGTCGTCACCAGAGATTGCTTCCCTTTCCTGGAGACACATGAAGGTGAAGGGCTGCTCCTCTTCCTATAAGGTGTGGCCCGGGGGAAGCTGCGCCTGGGACTGGAGAGACTGAGACGGACGTAAGTTCGGATGATAATAGGATGGACAGCACATAGAGATGGACATGGGCAGCACCTTATTTGATGAGAATGTCACTAATGTCTTTACAATAATGTCACTACACACTTTGTGTGTAGTATCACCCTGGAGTGCAGCCTGCAGATCTGGAGGAGGTACTTCAGAAGGGGGTGGAGACACTGGTCATCGGGCAGGGCATGAGTGAGGCACATTTACCCCAAAAATGTTTATTATATTGACAAGATATTAGAATGACCAATCTAACAATGGAAATAAATGTCCTCAAAGATGGAAGGTAGGTGGGAGGAGAGATCAGGTGTGACTATTCTAACCAATGAGAGCACAGATACGTGTGAACAATAGCCCATAGAGATATATAGAGGACTCATTTTTTTAATTTATTTTTATTTCACCTTTATTTAACCAGGTAGGCTAGTTGAGAACAAGTTCTCATTTGCAACTGCGACCTGGCCAAGATAAAGCATAGCAGTGTGAACAGACAACAGAGTTACACATGGAGTAAACAATTAGCAAGTCAATAACACAGTAGAAAAAAATGGGCAGTCTATATACAATGTGTGCAAAAGGCATGAGGAGGTAGGCGAATAATACAATTTTGCAGATTAACACTGGAGTGATAAATGATCAGATGGGCATGTACAGGTAGAGATATTGGTGTGCAAAAGAGCAGAAAAGTAAATAAATAAAAACAGTATAAAAACAGTATGGGAATGAGGTAGGTGAAAAAGGGTGAGCTATTTACCTATAGACTATGTACAGCTGCAGCGATCGGTTAGCTGCTCGGATAGCTGATGTTTGAAGTTGGTGAGGGAGATAAAAGTCTCCAACTTCAGCGATTTTTACAATTCGTTCCAGTCACAGGCAGCAGAGTACTGGAACGAAAGGCGGCCAAATGAGGTGTTGGCTTTAGGGATGATCAGTGAGATACACCTGCTGGAGCGCGTGCTACGGATGGGTGTTGCCATCGTGACCAGTGAACTGAGATAAGGCGGAGCTTTACCTAGCATGGACTTGTAAATGACCTGGAGCCAGTGGGTCTGGCGACGAATATGTAGTGAGGGCCAGCCGACTAGAGCATACAAGTCGCAGTGGTGGGTGGTATAAGGTGCTTTAGTGACAAAACGGATGGCACTGTGATAGACTGCATCCAGTTTGCTGAGTAGAGTGTTGGAAGCCATTTTGTAGATGACATCGCCGAAGTCGAGGATCGGTAGGATAGTCAGTTTTACTAGGGTAAGCTTGGCAGCGTGAGTGAAGGAGGCTTTGTTGCGGAATAGAAAGCCGACTCTGGATTTGATTTTTGATTGGAGATGTTTGATGTGAGTCTGGAAGGAGAGTTTGCAGTCTAGCCAGACACCTAGGTACTTATAGATGTCCACATATTCAAGGTTGGAACCATCCAGGGTGGTGATGCTAGTCGGGCATGCGGGTGCAGGCAGCGATCGGTTGAAAAGCATGCATTTGGTTTTACTCGCGTTTAAGAGCAGTTGGAGGCCACGGAAGGAGTGCTGTATGGCATTGAAGCTCGTTTGGAGGTTTGATAGCACAGTGTCCAATGACGGGCCGAAAGTATATAGAATGGTGTCGTCTGCGTAGAGGTGGGTCAGGGAATCGCCCGCAGCAAGAGCAACATCATTGATATATACAGAGAAAAGAGTCGGCCCGAGAATTCTATGTATCTGTGCCATTATAGCATCTGACAGCAATAGACATAGCCTCAATGGCAATCTCCTTTATAAAGTAGTACTATATGTTTCTTCATTGACTGATTTTTTTCCCCCAAATCATAGGAATCCCCACCCAGTTGACTACTTTAACATGTTGGAAGCCTTCAAATGGCAATGTCCATGCTAAAGTGGATTAAATCCATGATGAGTCCTCTATATATCTCTATGACAACAGGGACAACTACAATATAGTAGTTTTTGGGTAAGTTGCTGATATGCCACAGGCGTCCACTTATCACTGCATTCATAACAACCTAAACATTACAAAAATGACTTACAATCAAATAAGCCTAATGTAGCAAATTAGCAATTGCATTTTTTGTTAACTAAATTCAAAACTCATTGACCTCCATACAAACATTCCTCACTTCTTGGGCGTATTTGGACGACTGTACGTACATACCCCAACCAGAAGCCATGGATTACAGGCAACATTCGCACTGAGCTAAAGGCTAGAGCTGCCGCTTTCAAGGAGCGGAACTCTAATCCGGAAGCTTATAAGAAATCCCGCTATGCCCTCCGACGGACCATCAAACAGGCAAAGCATCAATACAAGACTAAGATCAAATCGTACTACACCGGCTCCGACGCCAGTCGGATGTGGTAGGGCTTGCAAACTATTACAGACTACAAAAGGGAAGCACAGCCGAGAGTTGCCCATTGACACGAGCCTACCAGACGAGCTAAATAACTTCTAGGCAAGTAACACTGAAACATGCATGAGAGCACCAGCTGTTCCGGACGACTGTGTGATCACTCTCTACAGCCGATGTGAGTAAGACCTTTAAACAGGTCAGGGGTGTGTCTATATGGTCAACATTCACAAGGCCGCAGGGCCAGATGGATTACCAGGACGTGTACTCTGAGCATGCACTGACCAACTGGCAAGTGTCTTCACTGACATTTTCAACCTCTCCCTGTCTGTAATACCAACATGTTTCAAGCAGATCACCATAGTCCCTGTGCCCAAGAACACTAAATTAACCTACCTAAATGACTACCGACCCGTAGCACTTACGTTTGTAGCCATGAAATGCTTTGAAAAGGCTGGTCATGGCTCACATCCCAGAAACCCTAGACCCTCTCCAATTTGCATATCGCACCAACAGATCCACAGATGATGCCATCTCTATTACACTCCACACTGCTCTTTCACACCTGGACAAAAGGATCACCTATGTGAGAATGCTATTCATTGACTACAGCTCAGAGTTCAACACCATAGTGCCCTCAAAGCTCATCACTAAGCTAAGGACCCTGGGACTAAATACCTCTCTCTGCAACTGGATCCTGATCGCACGGCCAGGCACTACTCCAACACTATCATTAAGTTTGCCAATGACACAACAGTGGTAGGCCTGATCACCAACAATGATGAGACAGCCTATACGGAGGAGGTCAGAGACCTGACCTTGTGGTGCAAGGACAACAACCTCTCCCTCAACGTGATCAAGACAAAGGAGATGATTGTGGACTACAGGAAAAGGAGGACTGAGCACCCCCATTCTTATCGACGGGACTGTAGTGGAGCAGGTGGAGAGCTTCAAGTTCCTTGGTGTCCACATCACCAGCAAACTAACATGGTCCAAGCACCCCAAGACAGTCGTGAACAGGGCACAACAAAACCTATTCCCCCTCAAGAGACTGAAAAGATTTTGCATGGGTCCTCAGATCCTCAAAAGGTTTTACAGCTGCACCATCGAGAGCATCCTGACGGTTTGCATCACCGCCTGGTATGGCAACTGCTCGGCCTATGGCTGCGGTACATCACCGGGGTCAAGCTTCCTGCCACCCAGGACCTCTATACCAGGCGGTGTCAGAGGAAGGCCCTAAAAATTGTCCGACTCCAGCCACCCTAGTCATAGACTGTTCTCTCTGCTACCGCACGGCAAGCGGTACCGGAGTGCCAAGTCAAGGTCCAAGAGGCTTCTAAATAGCTTCTACCTCCAAGCCATAAGACTCCTGAACAGCTAGTCAAATGTCAACCCAGACTATTTGCATTGCCCTTCCCCCCACCCTCTTCTACGCTGCTGCTACTCTCTGTTAGTATCTATGCAGTCACTTTAATAACTCTACCTACATGTGCATATTACCTCTGTACCTGTACCTCCTGTATATAGCCCCGCTATTGTTATTGGCTGCTGCTCTTTAATTATTTGTTATTCTCATCTCTTACTCTTTCTTTGGGGGGTTTAACTTTCAAAATACAGAAATCATCCCTTATGATACAAATTGCATCATAAGGGAATGATTTATGTATTTGGAAATGTTACATATCTTGAAAACATGTTTCGCTTGTCAGCAATCAAGTTGAGACTATGTCAACAATGGATTAATGAAACAAAAACAAAATGATAGTTTTCGGGTGGAATTTGTCTTTTAAAGTCAGCTGCAATGTTGCACACGCTCTCTTTAAAAAGGTCCCTTCCTCAACTGTGGACTTTGTGTGACAGAGAGGAGTGGAACTGAGGGTGCTGCAGACCGTGAAGGCCATCACAGAATACAACAACCTGGTTGGCCAGGGAGCCAGGGTGGGTGGCGTCTTCCACTCTACCTGCTGATGAAATCATACCACATACCATCTGGTTTCATTTATTGTCATTCAAAAAAAGTTTGTCCTTAACTATAGCAACTAGGAATAGCAACACATAGATCAGACAGGTGACCTCAGTGATACTCTGGCTTAGTCTCATGCGGAATTCCAAATGGCACCCTATTCCCTTTACAGTAGCCAAAAGTAGTGCACTATATATGGAATAGGGACCTATTTGGGACGCATTCTCATTCTAGTTGAGAATAAAGGCCAGTCAGTTAGTCAGCCAGCCACTAACAAATATATTGTTTTGATAAAATGAACACAGTAAGGAAGCACCAGCTTTGAGGTCTGCACCAATGGCTGAGGAGAAGCAGGTCAGGGGTGGGAGAGGTAGAAGACAACAGACAAGATAGAAAAGACTAGAGGAAGAGGATAGGGAAAGGGAGATGGATGTTTAAAGAGGTGTGTTTGGTGTCAGCGGCAGGCAGGTTTGGGCATGGTGAAGACCTTGACAGGTTTGCTGAAGGGAATGGTTCCCCCAGTGGCACCCTCTGCTGGCTGGAGGCCTTCAGTGCTGCTGTCGCTTTATGCTGTCTTAGAGACAAGATGAGCTGTAGGCCAGCAGCCTCTGATCTGATACGCCTTTGAGAGAAAGACCGAGAGAATGGGGCCGGGGTAAATTTGTGTCCTTACCGGTCCATGCGGAGTGAGACAGGTAAAATGTGTGTGGGTGTGCCCCCCACTAGTCCATGTGCTGTGAGACAGGTAAAATGCGTGTGGGTGTGCCCCCCACTAGTCCATGTGCTGTGAGACAGGTAAAATGTGTGTGGGTGTGCCCCCCACTAGTCCATGTGCTGTGAGACAGGTAAAATGCGTGTGGGTGTGCCCCCCACTAGTCCATGTGCTGTGAGACAGGTAAAATGTGTGTGGGTGTGCCCCCCACTAGTCCATGTGCTGTGAGACAGGTAAAATGCGTGTGGGTGTGCCCCCCACTAGTCCATGTGCTGTGAGACAGGTAAAATGCGTGTGGGTGTGCCCCCCACTAGTCCATGTGCTGTGAGACAGTGTGTGTCCTCACCAGTCCATGAGACAAGTAGACCTGTGTGATGTGGCGGTGTGGTCCAGGACTCCTGAAGTCTCCAGGTTTAGGCTGAATCACATGAGACTGGCCGTCTGGCTACAGTGTGTGTGTGTAAAAGACAAAGCAAACTATTACAACTGGGACAAACACTTCATCCATGAGCAGGAGAGAGGAGATGGCACAGGTTATATACCGCTAGGGTCCTGAACAAAGGCTCCATTCTGATTCTCTACCCTTCACCCAGAAATGTGCATGTACATTGGATTGGTGCAAGCATGGCTGGAAGGAGTTAACACCATATTCCAGTTAATTCCTTTTAAATCCATGAGGGTGAGTGTATGAGTGCACATTTTAGGAGAAGTTTGGAGAATCGGAACGCAGCCAAGGGTTGTGTACCAGAGCCCTTATATAACAGGTTGTGTACCTGTACTTTGTGTTGTGGGGGTCTTGTACGTGCTCCAGCGTAGCGTCGATGTCTAGCGCCACCACCAGGCCAGAGGTGAAACGCAGCGGGTTGTCAGACTCTCCTGTCGGCTCAATGATGGTCGCTGATGCACGCTGGACCTGCCAACCAATACAAACCACACCTGGGTCAAATACCTGTGTGTGTATGTATGTGTTCTGTGTACCTGTTTAGGAAATTGAAGGTTTAAGAAGCCACTCTGTCTCAGTGTGGTCTGAAGAATCTTGACCAGTTCTCCAGGCTTGCAGTCCGACAGCCTGGGACTCACACTCAACAGCTTCCCCACAAAACTTTCCTGGAGGTGGAGCAGCTCCACCACAAACAGCCTGGAGGCATAGAGGTTAGGATTCATCAGAATACCAAAAGAAAAGGGTGTGCTTTCTGCAAGGTCAATGTTGCCACCATGTGGCGATAAATTAAAACAACAATTCAGTTGCCCAATTAATTACAAATGCATCAGTTTCTGCTTCTTTTCTTTTATAGGACAAATATTCTGTCTTTTTTGTTTTCAACGATATCAAACGTTTATGAAATAAAATAGATTAAATGATTGGTAGATGAAATTATGATTAAAAAAAAGAGATAATATACCTCTGAAAGGATTCCACCTTCTGAAGGAACTTCTCACAGACATTGATGAGAGGTTCAACTCTGCAGAGAGATGAGAGGGGTTGAGCTGCTTGACAGTTATAGACATGGACGGTGGGGGTGTTTGTACTAACCCTCGCCTAGTACGGGCAGTCAGAACTCGCTGTAAGGCCTTACTTAGCCTGTAGTCTGACATGGTGTATGGTGGCCACCTGTCTGTTCTCCAGACTATTATATAGGAACACCAGTTTATACGTCTCCTCCAGCATCTACAAACACACACACACACACAACATGACATTATATACACAAAGCTCTGCATATCACATTACTGTCTAGGGTTAACGCCACCGGCTGAAGACACATACATACTGAGTGTACAAAACACTTGCTCTTTCCTTGACAGACTGACCAGGTGACCCTTGTTGATGTCACTTGTTAAATCCACTTCAAACAGTGCAGATGAAGGGGAGGAGACAGGTTAAAGAAGGATTGTTAAGCCTTGAGACAATTGAGATATGGATTGTGTATGTGTGCCTTTCAGAGGGTGAATGGGGAAGACAAAAGATGTGTCTTTAAACGGGATATGGTAGTAAGTGCCAGGTTCACCGGTTTGTGTGTGTCAAGAACGGCAACGCTGCTGGGTTTTTCACACTCAACAGTTTCCCGTGTGTTTCTACGATGGTTCACCACCCAAAGGACATCCAGCCAACTTGACAACTGTGGGACGCATTGGAGTCAACATGGGCCAACATCCCTGTGGAACACTTTAGACACCTTGTAGAGTCCATGGCCAATGAATTGAGGCTGTGCTGAGGGCAAAAGGGGGTGCAACTCAATATTAGGAAGGTGTTCCTAATGCTTTGTACACTCAGTGTATGTGCTCCTCTTCCCACTGGAGACCGGGGTTCAATCCCCCTTCAACCCATATCGCCCAACTGCCTATATCCCTTCCATTTCAAATCTGTCTATCCAGAGAGACACCTTGGTGAGCAGTAGTTGGCAGCGGAGGTAGGTGGCAAAAAAGTCAGCAGCCCCTGCCAGCTGTCTGTAGCTCCCCCAGTCTCTGTAGATCTCTGAGACACACACACACAAAATAGTCACTTCAAAATGTGTTTTTAATGTTTTGATAGTATGTGTGTGTATGATAGTAAAGTTTAGCAGGTCCTGAGCCCCGGGGTCCTGTAGGTTTTGTATGGTGCTAACTCTGCTCAGACTCAGTTGGAGGACCAGCTGAGCAGACTCCACACTCCTGGAACCTTCTATGCCACTCCCACCTGGGGCCTGCTTCCTCCATGGTAACTACACACACACATATACATTACAACACAGTGGGTCTCAGCATGGGTCTACTGTCTGAAAGGGGTGTGTGTGTCTTACCCTGAGAGGAGGTACTAGGTGAGAGAGGCTGTCCCGTAGGTAGGTGTAATGTCTAAAGGTGTGGTCTAAGAACAGAGCTGTCATGGTGGGACAAGACTGAGCTGCGTTGAACACCAGCACCAACACTGCAATATCTGTTACGCTAGGTCAGGACCACACAATAGGTATAGGGGTGTGTGTGTGTGTGTGTGTGTGTGTGTGTGTGTGTGTGTGTGTGTGTGTGTGTGTGTGTGTGTGTGGGATACAGGCAGGGCCGTTCATGTCTGGTTCAGGGGTGTGGAAGTAAGGGTGAGTACTGAGCAGCTCTGGAACCAGCGGTAATACCAGGGTAGGATGACGACAACCTAGAAACTTTAGACACCTAGAGAGATTGAGAGGGGGAGAGATGAAGAGAAAGAGACAGAAAGAGAGTGTTGACTTGTAAAAAGCTTTTTATTGAATCACTTGCAAATTGACACACACACACACACACACACACACACACACACACACACACACACACACACACACACACACACACACACACACACACACACACACACACACACACACACACACACACACACACACACACACAGGCTTACTTCCAGACAGAGTTTCGGTCAGTGGGGTACTTGGTGAGATTTTTCAGCAGCTCCAGCAGAGCCAGTTGGATACACTCTTTAGTCGACACATTGGTGAAACACAGCAACTCATGTAGCGCCTGATGTCACGAGACGAGTCCTACAGGTTACACATTTCAGTTGTTTATTATTATCCATAAAAGTATATATATTGTATCATTTAGAAATGTTCTTCTTTCACCTTGTAAGTGTGAAAAGTGTATGTGTGCGCATGCGTGTGTGTGTTGGTGCGTGCATGTGAGAATCCGCGTGTGTGTGTGTGTATGTCTCCATATTTGTGTTGGTGTGTGTATTACCTCTAGTACAGCCAGTACAGTATCCAGCTGGTCTTCTCTCAGGGTGTTAGTAGAGATCTGTCTGAGGACGTGGATGGACTGCAGCCTGACCGCCTCAATCTCATCGTTAAACATCTCATCGTCCAGGCACATCTCAGCAAAGCTGGCAGATGATTGGGCGAGAGCAGAGAAGGCATCCACAGCAGCAATACGCACCTCTACAGATAAAAAACACACAGGCACATTATCATTTACACACACACACACACAACTCTCTCTCCCTCTCACAGCCTTTACACGGGAGAAAATTAAATAAACATCACACCACACAGAGGCATCCCCCAAACACAAACACTGACACACACACCCTTGCTGATACACATGCACTTACCGTACATCTCGTCCTCCAGTCC
Organism: Oncorhynchus keta; assembly: GCF_023373465.1. Classification (NCBI taxonomy): domain Eukaryota; kingdom Metazoa; phylum Chordata; class Actinopteri; order Salmoniformes; family Salmonidae; genus Oncorhynchus; species Oncorhynchus keta. The sequence continues at coordinate 16,578,862 of NC_068438.1, read as the reverse complement.
GTGTACAAAGGCTCCGCAGGCCCATGAGGCGATCAGGTTGACAGCGGAGGTGTCCACCTTCTCCTTGGGAGCATTATCAGCCCATTTCCTCCCTGAGGAGAACTCACCAGACGCATAGAGCTCCTTGGCCCGCTCACTCATGAGCAGTATGTTTCCTCTGAAATATAGATAACACACACGTACATATATATTATAAACGCAGCAAAAAAAGAAACGTCCTCTCACTGTCAACTACATTTATTTTTAGAAAACATATTTGTATTAACATAACGAGATTCAACAACTGTGACATAAACTGAACAAGTTCCACAGACATGTGACTAACAGAAATGTAATAATGTGTCCCTGAACGCGGGGGGGGTCAGTACAGTCAGTATCTGGTGTAGCCACCAGCCGCATTAAGTACTGCAGTGTATCTCCTCATTGACGGCACCAGATTTGCCAGTTCTTGCTGTGGGATGTTACCCCACTCTTCCACCAAGGCACCTGCAAGTTCACGGACATTTCTGTGGGGGAATGGCCCTAGCCCTCACCCTCCGATCCAACAGTTCCCGGACGTGCTCAATGGGATTGAGATCCAGGCTCTTCGCTGAGCATGGCAGAATACTGACATTCCTGTCTTGCAGGAAATCACTCACAGAACGAGCAGCATGGCTGGTGGCATTGTCGTTGTGCGTTCCTGGTCTAACTCGGGCAGTTGTTGTTGCCATCCTGTACCTGTCATACAGGTGTGATGTTCGGATGTACCGATCCTGTGCAGGTGTTGTTACACGTGGTCTGTCACTGCGAGGACAATCAGCGTACGGTCTCCCTGTAGTGCTGTCTTGGGATTCTCACAGTATGGACATTGCAATGTATTGCCCTGGCCACATCTGCAGTCCTCATGCCTCCTTGCAGCATGCCTAAGGCACGTTCACACAGATGAGCAGGGACCCTGGGCATCTTTCTAGAAAGGCCTCTTTAGTGTCCTACATTTTCATAACTGTGACCTTAATTGCCTACCGTCTGCTGTTAGTGTCTTAACAACCGTTCCACAGGTTGATAGATAATTGTTCGTAAACTCGCTTTTTGAGATGTGCTGCCATTTCCAACGAAGTTAACGTTCGTCGTTTAGCTAACGGTAGCTACTAGTATTTCTTTTTTTTTTGAAAGCTCCCAACACATCGTCATCAAGTGTCGACGGAATACGCAATTCTTGGTATAAATATACTTCCGGTCCCTTAACAAATTCTTTCCTGTCAGCGGCCTCCAGTAAGATGGCTGTGCAAATCTCAAAGAAGAGGAAGGTCAGTTCACATTTCGTCTCAAAATGCTCTTTATAGCGGATGCATTTGTAGCAAATTCGGATGCCATGTGTTAGCAGTATGAATATGGAGTTGGTTGTAGTATTGCTCGGCGTCCTCGTCCCCTAGACCAAAGAGGATTACCACAGATGCTAGCTACGGGTACAGGAATCCTCACTCCGCTAGTGAACGTGTCACGGGTTGCCTTTTATACCGTGCTAGCGAGTAAGCTTAAAATAATTTAGTTGCAACTCTGATTGTTGGAAGTGATGTCTAGATTAGTGGTCAGTGTTTAGTTAGCTAATGTTAAAGTCACACAGGTGGCAGGATACTTTATTTTAACTTTGGCGCTGACGTTACAGTTCACCAGCTCTGTAACTTGTTGGCCAATGATGCTACCTGATGCACGTTCACGAGTGGCTATGTGACTACAGGCATGTTCCCTACAACCTTGTGTTATCCTTCGTTAGTTTGTCGCGGACGGAATCTTCAAAGCCGAGCTGAACGAGTTCCTGACGCGCGAGCTTGCGGAGGATGGGTATTCCGGCGTGGAGGTGCGTGTGACCCCGACCAGGACCGAGATCATAATCCTGGCCACAAGGTAACGTTACTGGTATGTTGGTAGCGAGTGGTGTTATTCAGGCTTTAAAATGTTTATTGTAGTATAATTTATTTGTGTAAGGGTTGGGATTGGGCGGTATCCAGATTATTATACCGTGCCATGCCGAGATATACTGTATTACGGGTAGTGCACACAAGGGGTCAATTTTTTCCCAAACGCAAGCCAGAAGTGTAATGATAATGGTTACAAAATGCGAACAAGTACTAAGGAATGCAGGTGCTAAAATGGAATACAACAACCATACAGTGAAATGCTTACATATGAGCCAACAATGCAGTAATACAAAATATGGATAAGAAATAAAAGTAAGCGGTAATTAAAGAGCACCAGTAAAATAACAATAGCGGGACATTACAGAGTCAATGTGGGGTGGCACATTGATGATAACAACAGTAGCAGCGGTGTGGGGGACAATGCAAATAGTATGGGTAGCCATTTGATTAGGTGTTCAGGAGTCTGGATTGGAGATAGAAGCTCTGACACACTGGTATAGAGGTCCTGGATGGCAGGAAGCTTGGCCCCAGTGATGTACTGGGCTGTTCACACTTCCCTCTGTAGTGCCCTGCGGACGGTTGGGATCTGGAGACTGGCTAGGCCACTCCAGGACCTTGAAATACTTCTTACGAAGCCACTCCTTTGTTGCCCGGGCAGTGTGTTTGGGGTCATTGTCACGCTGAAAGACCCAGCCACGTTTCAACTTCAATGCCCTTGCTGATGGTAGGCTTGGTTACTTTGATCCCAGCTCTCTGCAGGTCATTCACTAGGTCCCCCCTGTGTGGTTCTGGGATTTTTGCTCACCGTTCTTGTGATCGTTTTGACCCCACGGAGTGAGCTCTTGCGTGGAGCCCCAGATCGAGGGAGATTATCAGTGGTCTTGTATGTCTTCCATTTCCTAATAATTTCTCCCACAGTTGATTTCTTCAAACCAAGCTGCTTACCTATTGCAGATTCATTCTTCCCAGCCTGTTGCAGGTCTACAATTTTGTTTCTGGTGTCCTTTGACAGCTCTTTGGTCTTGGCCATAGTGGAGTTTGGAGTGTGACTGTTTGAGGTTGTGGACAGGTGTCTTATACTGATTTTCTGGATTTTTTTCCCCCTAATTTTGTCTGTCAGAGTTGAAGTGTACCTATGAGAAATTACAGGCCTCATCTTTTTAAGTGGGAGAACTTGCACAATTGGTGGCTGACTAAATACTTTTTTGCCCCACTGTATATTGCATCATCTGTGGATCTGTTGGGGTGGTATGCAAATTGGAGTAGGTCTAGGGTTTCTGGGATAATGGTGTTTATGTGAGCCATGACCTGCCTTTCAAAGCACTTCATGGTTATAGACGTGAGTGCTACGGGTCGGTAGTCATTTAGGCAGGTTACCTCAGTGTTCTTGGGCACAGGCACTATGGTGGTTTGCTTAAAACATGGTGGTATTAGACTCGGACAGGGAGAGGTTGAAAGTGTCAGTGAAGACACTTGCTAGTTGGTCAGCGCATGCTCGCAGTACATGTCTTGGTAATCTGTCTGGCCCTGCAGCCTTGTGAATGTTGACCATATAGACGCACCCCATGTCTTTTAATAAAATCAACTATCTACTGAGCTTGTCTGATGCTTTAAGCATGCTGTTTGATTAAATAATTAAGATCCCTGTTCCCGACCATCCTCCTGCAGCGGACCCCGCAGATTCTGCCATTATGCTCCTGCTGTTGCCGGTAATAGGTCGGCAACCATTTCCATTTTGAATATGAGTTATGATTTTCGTGGAACAGTTTCATTTATTTTATTATGGTCTTTCTCTCAAAATCATTATCATTTGGTTAATCAAAGTTCTATGTAATTGAAATCTAAAATTAACTTATCGCCAACTATGTTAACCTCTTGCTCCTACCTGACACGCAGGCGTCCCATCTAGACATCTGGAAATGCAAATGCGCTACGCTAAATGCTAATAGCACTCGTTAAAACTCACAAGTTCATTAAAATACAAATGCAGGGTATTGAATTAAAGCTACACTCGTTGTGAATCCAGGCAACAAGTCAGATTTTTAAAATGTTTTTCGGTGAAAGCATGAGAAGCTATTATCTGATAGCATGTAACACCCCAAAAGACCCGCAGGGATGTAAACAAAATAATTAGCATAGTCGGCGCTACACAAAACGCAAAATAAAATATAAAACATTCATTACCTTTGACCATCTTCTTTGTTGGCACTCCTAGATGTCCCATAAACACTATTGGGTCTTTTTTCAATTAAATCGGTCCATATATAGCCTAGATATCGATCTATGAAGACTGTGATCAACGCAAAAAATAGCGCTTTATAACGTAACGTCATTTTTTTAAATTAAAAAAGTCAACGATAAACTTTCACACAACACTTCGAAATACTTTTGTAATGCAACTTTAGGTATTAGTAAACGTTAATAAGCGATCAAATTGATCACGAGGCGATGTATATTCTATAGCTGTACATCTGGAAATAATGTCTGGGTAAATCTCAACCAAAATATCTGGTCGGAGACCTGAAGAAATGGGCTGTCTCTTGTTCGTTTGACCAGGAAACAAATCGTAGGCAAATGACAAGACTGTTGACATCGTGTGGAAGCTGTAGGTATTGCAACCTCGGCCCCATTTAATGTGGTTCACCTTTATCAATCGATTGAAGTGGCGCATGGATATATTTTTCCATTTTCAGTGATCAGATTTTCCTGCACTTTTCGAAGAAACGCACGTTCTGTTAGTCACAGCCGTGATTTAACCAGTTTTATAAACGTCTAAGTGTTTTCTATCCACACATACTAATCATATGCATATACTATATTCCTGGCATGAGCAGCAGGGTGCTGAAATGTTGCGCGATTTTTAACAGAATGTTCGAAAAAGTAGGGGGTAGGAGTAACAGGTTAAAAAGTAGCCTACATAAAGCAAATTTTAAAAAACATTACAGAATGCTGGCAGAAAATACCCTATCAATCACATTGGCTATTCATGGCATTTCTGAAAGAACTTGAAACATTGTATCTACTGTGTTCACCAGAAGGTGCTAGTGGACAGACACCGCTATAGGCTATTTATTTGTGAAAGGAATAAGTAATCCAGTCGAAACGTCATTAAAATACCAGACCAGAGCTTTACATTTTCCCCTTTCATGACGAGTGGTTATCAAAAGGGAGAGACGTGTAAATATTTTTCTAATGCATTGAGAATGACGATAGTTCCTCGATGGATTCGAAAACAGATATAGTTTTGATGTGAAGAACATTGCTTTGAGAAGCTCCGTAGCTCATTAGTGGTGGTGAGTATTTTGGATTGTCTTAACTATCAGACATTCGCAGATGGCCACATTTATGGCCTACATTTAGGCACAGGTCAGGTAGCCTGGGCCTACTTCTATGTGTAATCATGTGCGCGTCCTTACTCGACATTGACAGTAGCGCTTCAAACAAAATACAATAAATTGACAACTTGTGAATGAAATGAAATAAATCATGTTTCTCACAAGTGTAGCATGTTTTGTGAGCTCTGGAAACAACGTGTCAACTCCCATAATGAGAACAATAAACAACTAATAATAATTGAATGCATTAACTTAAATCACCAAAACCAAACATTCTGGAGTGAGATGTTTCTTATGCCACACTACCCTTATCTTAGCCACACTCCCCTTCTTGGACAGTGTTATTTAGACTGTCTCGTGTGCAACTGCTCAACACAAAAAAATCGTGTTTAGGTGACGAGTTAGAGATATGGTGGGTTAGCGTTTGGCCAAGTGTTTTTATCATAATGAGAACACTGGCGCCTTCCAGCTACTGTCCTGCACCATTCAAACTAATCTGCGTTTACTAACTCAAACATTTTTAAATATTAAAAACCTGTTAAATACGGCTTGAGCTTTCAGAAAGACAAAATACACTGATTGCATACAAAGCACGTTTAGAAATGGTGGTCCTTCTGTAGCTCAGTTGGTAGAGCATGGTGCTTGTAACGCCAGGGTAGTGGGTTCGATCCCCGGGACCACCCATACGTAGAATGTATGCACACATGACTGTAAGTCGCTTTGGATAAAAGCGTCTGCTAAATGGCATATATATATATATATATAAATGGATTATTGTTGTTTCAGGACCCAGAATGTTCTGGGAGAGAAGGGCCGTCGCATCCGGGAGCTGACCGCTGTTGTTCAGAAGAGGTTTGGCTTCCCAGAGGGCAACGTGGAGGTAATCGCACACTACTGACATGCATCCACCGGACACACTACAGCTGCTTATGTGTAAACATTAGACATGCTCCTTAACCCCAACATCAAGGAGCTGACAGCTGTGGTTCAGAAGAGGTTTGGCTTCTGGAGGACAGGAATATGACTGAAGTTTAAATTTAAACAAGTGTGAATTCCACATTGGGGATGATTTTAAATGTGTTAATCAACTTACAACAACCAACCTCAAGTGTGTGTCTGAAGGTAGTTTAGACTGGAGAAGCTCTAGCGTTTGCCTTTGCACCAGACTGTTAACCAGGAACCACTTTCCTTCAGTGATGATACGATGACGAGTCGGAATGGACACGGTTTGTCTCTGGGGTCACTGGGTCAGGGACGCGTTCTGTGTCTCTGGGTTCAGTTCCCCAGAACAGCGTGTCTCTTCAGTTGAAGACATCGAGGCATTTGTCTGAGAAGGACTCAATCCAGTATAGGAAATGTGTGGATTCAGATGTTTTCTTGTTAGGTAGTCAGGTGGCTAGTTGGGTAAGAAGGTAGTCAGCGACGTATGAAGTAGTCTGCGTTCTAGATACTCTTTCCACAACACTTTTACAAACGTGAATCGTGAGGCTACACTTCTCTGCTGTGGTGGTCCCGTGGCTATCACACTGCAGCAGCCACACCAAGCTCTCAAGCATTAGGCTGTGTAGCCTCTCCCGCTCTCTGTATGTGTAGAAGGTTAACTTCCCCACTCTCTCCCTCTAGCTGTATGCTGAGAAGGTTGCAACACGAGGTCTGTGTGCCATTGCTCAGGCTGAGTCCCTGCGCTACAAGTTGCTGGGAGGACTGGCTGTACGTAGGTAAGACAAACCCTGGACTGTGAGCTCTAACATGTTGCACCTAGACACTGCTTCATGGTCAGTTATGCATTAACCTGTAATGGAGCAGGTTTCACTCTGTAATGCTACAGGTTAGGATTTGGGAAGGTAAGCAGGTTCTATATCTATCTTAGGCAGCCCCTGGTTAGCTTAGCATGCTAACATGAGTGTCTCTTGGAATCCATTGAGCAGAACATACCCCTGCTGTTACAGTCCACTTTCTTGAACTTTCTCATGATATGAAGTAGAATGTCTCCCTTCGGTGATGATACGATGACGAGTCGGAATGGGACAGTCAGTCTCTGCGGTCACTAGGTCAGGGACACGTTCTGTGTCTCTGGGTTCAGTTCCCCAGAGCAGCGTGTCTCTTCAGTTGAAGACATTGAGGCATTTGTCTGAGAAGGGCCAGCAAAATTGCTCATAATGTTAGATGTGATCTCATAGTTGCCATGAGTATTAACTATTTTCTTTTTCACTTACACCCCCCTCCCCTTCATCCTCTCTCGCCCTCCCCCACCCGCTGGCTGCCTTTTCTCCACCTTCACCATCCCTCTTTCCATCCCTTTCCTCCTTCTATCCCTCTTCCAGGGCTTGCTATGGTGTGCTGAGGTTCATCATGGAGAGTGGCTCTAAGGGTTGTGAAGTGGTAGTTTCTGGGAAGCTGAGGGGTCAGAGGGCCAAGTCAATGAAATTTGTTGATGGCCTGATGATCCACAGTGGAGACCCAGTCAACTACTATGTAGACACTGCTGTACGCCACGTCCTGCTCCGACAGGGTGAGTACCAAATCAACCCCTATACCCCACCTCTAGACAATACTACTAATGGTTAGACAGTGAATACCAAATCAACCCCTATACCCTACCCCTAGATTATTCTGCTCTGTCAAGGTGAGTCATCAACAGTATAATATTTGGCCTGTTGCTTATGAAGATGAAATGTTTTCCTTCGGTGATGATACGATGACGAGTCGGAATGGACACGGTTTGTCTCTGGGGTCACTGGGTCAGGGACACGTTCTGTGTCTCTGGGTTCAGTTCCCCAGAGCAGCGTGTCTCTTCAGTTGAAGACATCGAGGCATTTGTCTGAGAAGGGCCAGGAATTACTTAAGTCTAGTTATATTATGATCAACCTCTTTCTTGCTACTCTACACACAGGCTAACCCTCATACTCTATTCTACATGCTTCCTGGTTCTGCGTAACTTTTGGGTAGAGGGCACTGATATGTTCATGTATGTGTTTTTGTCTGTCAGGTGTGCTGGGCATCAAGGTGAAAATCATGTTACCATGGGACCCCAGTGGTAAGATCGGCCCCAAGAAGCCTCTGCCAGACCATGTGAGCATTGTGGAGCCCAAAGACGAGACTATCCCCTCCACCCCTGTGTCTGAGCAGAAGGGGGCTAAGCCAGAAGCCCCAGCAGCCATGCCACCGACTCCTGTACCCACCGCATAGACAGGTACTATACTCTAACCCAGCCACCGTATAGTAGAAGTGTACTGTAAATCAGTCTCAACTGGTTTTGCCTCAGGACCCAAATTTAACCAGTGACTCAAAATTTGCATTGTTGGGGATCACCACAAATGAAATCTGGGAGATCATTTTAAAATCTAGATTGATGAAGTATTAATTGTGGAGAAGGCTTGTGGTAGTGAAAGGACTCCCCATGATTGTCTCGTTTTAAAATGCTCCCTCAAAGCGTTGATCTCAGGGTGGGATACACAGTTTGTTTAGTTTTGTTTACGCTTCCCTTCTGTGATGATACGATGACGAGTCTGAATGGGACACAGCCTGTCTGGGGTCACTGGGTCAGGGTCACGTTCTGTGTCTCTGGGTTCAGTTCCCCAGAACAGCGTGTCTCTTCAGTTGAAGACATCGAGGCATTTGTCTGAGAAGGGCTTCCTGAATCTGAATTTATCAAGTATGTGCGTCTCAAATGGTACCACATTCCCTTAATTTTGCACTACTTTTGACCAGGACCCATAGAGCTCCGTTCCAAGTCAGTAAAGTGTATTTGGAATGGGGTGCCATTTGAGTCAGACAATATACTGGTGGCGGAATTGACGCTGAGGATGTTTCTAGACCGTTGCGCATTTAGCTAAGCTACTGTATGTTGTGTATAATTCACAAACTGATTCTGGTAGGGTTAGGGATGGTGTCCTAATGTCGGATATTCTGTCTTTTCTTCTCCAGGTGACAACCATTTGTTCAGATGAAAGCAGGACCCTGCATTTTCTTTCTGTACAAAAATAAAACCTGGAAAATACACCTTGTCTGTCAACTTTCTGTTCCATCTAGAAGAAAAAGAAACGCACACCTATTAAGACTGGCTAGCAGAGTAGAAGACTTGAAAATAAATGAGAGCCGCACACTCTAGGAGCTCAGATGCAAAAATGTAATTACCAACGTTTCGACAGCCAAGCTGTCTTCATCAGGATATAATCACAAACACTGCGGGATGACTCGTAAATGTGTCAAAAGACACAGGTGTCTGTAATCATGGCCAAGAGTGGCCTAATATTGGTTAATAATCAAATATTAAAATGTCAGACAAAGAACAGCATAAAAACAACAAATGGATAGCATACGATCATAGATTACATTGACTACATAAGCTTACAAACAATTACAATGGCAAAGTCCCAATAATGTCTTCAGATCAAAGTCTACTTTGAGACCGAAGGGAGCAAGGGTCTTTAAATTAAAGATCCAGGCAGCCTCTCGTTTTAACAATAAATTATCAAGGTCACCCCCTCTCCGAGGGAGGGTGACATGTTCGATGCCAATATAACGCAGAGACTAAATCGAGTGGCCTGCCTCCAAGAAGTGGGCCGCAACTGGATAAGTAAAGTTTTTACACTTAATGGTGCTACGATGCTCTGAGATACGTACTTTTAATTCGCACCACAGGGACAAGTTATACGATAAATAACTGCCTTAGTGGAGCACGTAATAACACCTTTTATTGGGATCGATTTCCCTGTTTGTGGGTGTTTGAAGGATCTACATTTACAAGTGCCATTGCATTGAGCACAGCCATTACATTTGTAATTTTCATCCAGTAGGGGCGCAAATAGACGATGTTCAAGAATATCTTGGGGTGGTAAATCAGAATTTACCAATTGGTCTGAGATTTCTGCCCCGTGAGAATACGACCAAGGGAAGGTCAGAAAACGCATTACCGGGACGATCATCGGATTTTAGGATGTGCCAATGTTTGAACAATTCCCTTAATTTGTTCAGAGCACTTTGAATAGCAGGTAATTAGAATGCAAGAATGCGTCTTTGCGAGACTGACCTTGAAAAAGGTAATGTTTTGAATTTTCTCAATGGCAATGTTAATCTGATCATTCTTGTAGCCCCTTTCCTTGAACCTTCTTTGCATCTCAGACAAATTTCTGTCAAATTTAAGGGAAGTGGGTGACAATGATCAGCCCTCAAACTGTTACGATCAGTAGGCTTCCTGTAAAGATCAGTGTATAGAACATTATCTTCACACAAGATCAGAAGATCAAGAAAACTGATTCGACGTGTATCAGATTGTATAGTAAATCTCAGATGCTCAGAACAAGAGTTAATAAAAGCATGGAACGCCTGGAGCTGTTTTGCATCACCCCTCTATAGAACAAAAATATCATCAATGTACTGTTACCAAATAATGATCTGAGGCAAAACATTTTTGAGTGGATTGAAAATGGACTGTTTCTCCATTTAACCTACATAGAAATTAGCATAGTTAGGAGCCATGGGGGACCCCATAGCAGTACCTTTCGTCTGTATAAAGAAATCATTTAGAAACATGAAATAATTATGCATTAGTACTATTTTAGCCAATGTTACAATGCATGCACTGGAAGGTAGTTCATTAGGGTCACGTTGCAGAAGAAAATGTTCCATAGCTTCAATACTGCCCTCGTGTGGAATATTTATGTATAATGACTCAACATCAAAAGTAACTAACAAGGTATTCTCAGGGAGAGGATCAAGAGATTCAATGACAGCGACCATACTGCCGGTGTCCTTTACAAAGGAGGGGAGCTGTTCTGCGAGTGGTCTAATAAAAAAGTCATCAAAAGTAGATAGAGGGGCCGTTACTGCATCAATGCCCGCTACAATAGGGCGCCCTGGAGGTTGTGTAATTTCGGCAAAGTATAGAAAGTGGCAATTTTTGGGTGTTGAATAGCCAAAAAAAGCATGTTATTTTTTTGGTTGTCTGATCAGAACTTACATACCCATCTAGGACAGTAAAGATAGTATTCTGAAATTGGGAAGTGAGGTCACTTCTGAGTGTCTTGTAAAAGGTGTTGTCAAGCAGCTGTCTATGACACTCATGTACATAAGCTGTCCTATCCATGACTACAACCGACCCACCCTTATCAGCGGGACGAATAAGGACTGACTTATCGAATTGTAAATCAAGCAAAGTTTGTTTTTCATTCTTAGGTAAATTATGGAAAGATTTGGATCCCTGTTTATTCTGGAGATGTCCAACATTTTCCACAAGTCTGCAATATGTCTCGATAGAGTGATTGCGATTGGCTGGAGGTATAAATGAACTTGCTTATTAAAGGAGTCGGAGTATGTGCAGGAGAGCAACCTACTGGTTCAATAGAAGTGTCAGAATTAGGGGAGCTGAAGTATTCTCTTAAACGGATGTTTCTAAAAAAAAAAAAAAACGTCAACATGTCTACCTTAACATCAAAATCGTTGCGCTGGCTTGTAGGCGCAAAAGATAACCCTTTATTAAGCAAAGAGACATGGGCAGGGCTCAATATCTTGCTTGATAAATTAAAGAGACTCAGTCCCGTGGGTTCTGGGACTGTGTGAACCGGTCTCCTCTGCCTCTAATAGTTCAGGAAGTTGGAACTTCCTGTTCCAACCATGCTAATTAATTAATTAGATAATTGTTTGGTTTATGGCACTTTTACAGTTGTGAATGGTAAGTAGCAAGGAGTCTGGGTAGGTAGCCAGGTAAGGAAATGCCACCTCAGTAACTACTTAATACATTTTTAATAATCCCTTAGTTTTTGGAGAATAATATACCTTATAAAAACAGAACTTTGTCAGTATCAACAAAGAACTGAGAACGCAATTGTTTAATAAACCTGGCTTGTTTTAGTCCATGGTCATGTTCTAAAACTTCTTGTCGATGTCATGGAAAATCATTACCTGATGTGTTATAGAACAACAGAACCCTCTTCTGGTAATTAACCCCGATATCAAAGACTATACTGTCCTTTCCCCACCCGTGTTTGGGTTATTTACTTGTTACTAGTAGCTTATTTTATACTGAACCAAAAATGAATGCAACAATTTAAGATTTTAGAATTCCAGTTCATATGAGAATGTTAATTTAAATAAATGTATTAGGTCCTTTATCTATGATTTTCACATGACTGGGAATATGTATGCATCTGTTGGTCAAACACCTTTAATAAATGGGCCTCGGGATCTTGTCACGATATTTCTGTGCATTCAAATTGCCATCGATAAAATGCCATTTTTAAAATGCCTGCCCGTACGTAAGCCTGCCGCCACCATGGGGCTCTGTTCACAATGTTGACATCAGCAAAACTCGCCCACATGATGGTAATCATGTGCTAAGGCCAGTTGTTCATACTGCCACATTTTCTGAAACAGGTTTTAAGGTAGAGAAATGAACATCGCATTCTCTGGCAATAGCTCTGGTGGACATTCCTGCAGTCGGCATGCCAATTGCGCGCTCCCTCAAATTGAGACATTTTGGAATTGTTGCTACACCTGCACATTATGGAGGCCCTGTTTTGTCCCCGGCATGAGGTGCACAAGTGTAATTATGCTATTTAATCAGCTTCTTGATATGCCACACCGGTCAGCTAGATGGATTATTTTGGCAAAGGAGAAATGCATTTTTTGTTCACAATTTGAGAGACAAGCTTATGAAAATTTTTTCAGGTCTTTTATTGCAGCTTATGAAACAAACAAACAAACACTGAAAAAAACTATAAATGCACTTTCCCTGAACTGAGCAATGTTGGGACAGTAAAATTGTCCTTCAGTACAAACCTGTCACGGATACCCACCTGGGGCCATGCCTGGACAGGCCGAAACCATAGAAATAGTGACACCTGAAACTGGAACTGTTATTGAATTTTGCACTTCCGTTGAACACGATACTGCAACAATGTAGCTCTGTATAGTAGACTATTTTCCATCCTGTTATGCTAGTGGAAAAAATCATAACACTACCACTACATCAGAGAGGGAAGGGCCAACAAAGCTACAATCAATGGTTGGCTAGTCAATATGTCAATCCAACTCAAGATGTAAGGTTTGTCCAATCAAATCAAATGTATTTATATTGCCCTTCGTACATCAGCTGATATCTCAAAGTGCTGTACAGAAACCCAGCCTAAAACCCCAAACAGCAAGCAATGCAGGTGTTGAACTATTAGAGGCAGAGGAGACCGGTTCACACAGTCCCAGAACCCACGGGACTGAGTCTCTTTAATTTATCAAGCAAGATATTGAGCCCTGCCCATGTCTCTTTGCTTAATAAAGGGTTATCTTTTGCACCTTTCCTAGCACGTTGGCTAGGAAAAACTCCCTAGAAAGGCCAAAACCTAGGAAGAAACCTAGAGAGGAACCAGGCTAGAACAGTTGAAACTGGATAAGCAACACGGCCAGGTGGACTGGGGACAGCAAGGAGTCATCATGCCAGGTAGCCCTGAGGCATGGTCCTAGGGCTCAGGTCCTCCGAGAGAGAGGAAGAGAGAATTAGAGAGAGCATACTTAAAAATTCACACAAGACACTGGATAAGACAGGAGAAGTACTCCAGATATAACAAACTGACCCAAGCCCCCCGACACAAACTACTGCAGCATAAATACTGGAGGCTGAGACAGGAGGGGTCAGGAGACACTGTGGCCCCATCCGATCATACCCCCGGACAGGGCCAAACAGGAAGGATATAACCCCACCCACCTTGCCAAAGCACAGCCCCCACACCACTAGATGGATATCTTCAGCCACTAACTTGCCATCCTGAGACAAGCCCGAGTATAGCCCACAAAGATCTCCGCCATGGCACAACCCAAGGGAGGGTGCCAACCCAGGCACGAAGATCACATCAGTGACTCAACCCACTCAAGTGACGCACCCCTCCTAGGGACGGCATGAAAGAGCACCAGTAAGCCAGTGACTCAGCCCCTGTAATAGGGTTAGAGGCAGAGAATCCCAATGGAAAGAGGGGAACCGGCCAGGCAGAGACAGCAAGGGTGGTTTGTTGCTCCAGAGCCTTTTCGTTCACCTTCACACTCCTGGGCCAGACTACACTCAATCATATGACCCACTGAAGAGATGAGTCTTCAGTAAAGACTTAAATGTTGAGACCGAGTTTGCATCTCTCACATGGGTAGGCAGACCATTCCATAAAAATGGAGCTCTATAGGAGCCCTGCCTCCAGCTGTTTGCTTAGAAATTCTAGGGACAATTAGAAGGCCTGCGTCTTGTACATGTAGGTATGTACGGCAGGACCAAATCAGAGAGATAGGTAGGAGCAAGCCCATGTAATGCTTTGTAGATTAGCTGTAAAACCTTGAAATCAGCCCTTGCCTTGACAGGAAGCCAGTGTAGGGAGGCTAGCACTGGAGTAATATGATACATTTTTTGGGTTCTAGTCAGGATTCTAGCAGCCATATTTAGCACCAATTGAAGTTTATTTAGTGCTTTATTCGGGTAGCAGGAAAGTAGAGCATTGCAGTAGTCTAACCTAGAAGTAACAAAAGCATGGATTAATTTTTATGCATCAGTTTTGGACAGAAAGTTTCAGATTTTTGCAATGTTACGTAGATGGAAAAAATCTGTCCTTGAAACTGTCTTGATATGTTTGTAAAGTTCAAAGAGTGTCAGGCGCAGAGAGCCAAGGAACGGGAAAAATACGCTTTAATGTCCAACCAAAAATTTTACAAATACAGTAGGTGACACTGAACACAGGCGTAAATACACTCCACCTAAAATACACATCTAACCGGACAGCGGAAAACCCACAAACATAATGAACACCTCTACATAACATAAACAAGCCCGCATAAACACAAGCGGGCTAATCAAAGTTAAATAACACCAACCCCAAAACCCCAACAAGAAACAGGTGAAAACAATTAGACAAAACCAAACGAAAAGGAAAAAAGGGATCGGTGGCAGCTAGTAGACTGGTGACGACGACTGCCGAGCGCCACCCAAACGGGAAGGGGAGCCACCTTCGGTGATATTCGTGACAGTACCCCCCCAACGCACGGCTCCCGCACGCCGACACCGGCCTCGGGGACGACCCAGGGGGGCGAGGCGCAGGGCGATCCGGATGGAAGCGATGGAACTCCCTCAGCATAGCTGGATCCAATATATCCCCCACCGGGACCCAGCACCTCTCCTCCGGCCCGTACCCCTCCCAGTCCATGAGGTACTGCAGGCCGCTCACCCAGTGTCTCGAGTCCAGAATGGCCCGTATCGTGTATGCCAAGGACTCCTCGATGTCCAGAGGGGGTGGAGGGACCTCCGGAACCTCACCTTCCTGCATGGGACCAGCTACCACCAGCCTGAGGAGAGACACATTAAACGAGGGGTTAATACGATAATACGAAGGAAGTAATAATCAGTAACACACCTCGTTCATTCTCCGCAGGACTTTGAATGTCCCCACACACTGGTCTGGCTCTGATGCCATGGTGCCAGAACCGGCTGGTACCCCAACACACACTGAAACGGTGACATGTTGGTAGAGGAGTGGCTTCGTGAGTTCTGGGCCATTTCAGCCCAGGGGATGTATCTCGCCCACTCCCCTGGCCGGTCCTGGCAATACGACCGCAGAAACCTACCCACCTCCTGGTTCACTCTCTCCACCTGCCCATTACTCTCCGGGTGATACCCCGAGGTCAGGCTGACCGAGACCTCCAGACAATCCAGAAATGCCCTCCACACCCGGGATGTAAACTGGGGACCCCGATCAGAAACGATGTCCTCGGGCACCCCGTAGTGCCGGAAGACATTGGTGAACAGAGCCTCCGCAGTCTGTAGGGCCGTAGGGAGACCGGGCAACGGGATAAGACGGCAGGACTTCGAGAACCGATCCATAACGACCAGGATCGTCGTGTTTCCCTGAGACGGGGGAAGATCTGTGAGAAAATCCACCGATAGACGGGACCACAGCCGTTGTGGAACGGGGAGGGGTTGTAACTTCCCTCGTGGCAAGTGCCTTGGAGCCTTACTCTGGGCACACACCGAACAGGAGGAGACATAGAATCGCACGTCCCTCACTAAGGTGGGCCACCAGTACTTCCCCCTAAGACCTCTCACTGTCCTCGAAATACCCGGGTGACCCGACGAGGGTAGACTATGAGCCCACCGAATCAATTGATCACGGACAGCGAGCGGCACGTACCTACGACCCTCCGGGCACTGTGGAGGCACAGGTTCCTCCCCATACTACTGGTGCTACTAGCCTAGCCGCCGGAATGATGGGAGTAGGATCGATGGACCGGTCCTCGGTGTCATAGAGGTGGGACAGCGCGCCGGCCTTTGTGTTGAGGAAACCTGGTCGATACGAGATCGTAAATTGAAATCTGCAAATTCTATCTTTTGGAAGGGGCAGAAAACAGTAGAGCTCATCACTCCCCCTAACTGGGAGGGGGCCAGAGACAATTACTCGATGCCGACACATCTTTCTAGCTGATTTACACGCTGAAGCTATGTTGCACTTGGTGATCTCTGATTATTTCATCCTAACATCGTTGGTGCCGACATGGATAACACTATCTCCATACACTCTACACTCGCCAGTTTTAGCTTTAGCCAGCACCATCTTCAGATTAGCCTTAACGTCGGTAGCCCTGCCCCCTGGTAAACAGTGTATGATCGCTGGATGATTTGTTTTAAGTCTAATACTGCAGGTTTATTTTTTTATATTTTTTTTTTATTTATTTCACCTTTATTTAACCAGGTAGGCAAGTTGAGAACAAGTTCTCATTTACAATTGTGACCTGGCCAAGATAAAGCAAAGCAGTTCGACACATACAACGACACAGATTTACACATGGAGTAAAACAAACATACAGTCAATAATACAGTATAAACAAGTCTATATACGATGTGAGCAAATGAGGTGAGATAAGGGAGGTAAAGGCAAAAAAAGGCCATGGTGGCAAAGTAAATACAATATAGCAAGTAAAACACTGGAATGGTAGATTTGCAGTGGAAGAATGTGCAAAGTAGAAATAAAAATAATGGGGTGTAAAGGAGCAAAATAAATAAATTAATTAAATACAGTAGGGAAAGAGGTAGTTGTTTGGGCTAAATTATAGGTGGGCTATGTACAGGTGCAGTAATCTGTGAGCTGCTCTGACTTAAAGCTAGTGAGGGAGATAAGTGTTTCCAGTTTCAGAGATTTTTGTAGTTCGTTCCAGTCATTGGCAGCAGAGAACTGGAAGGAGAGGTAGTTGAAATAATAAAGAAATAATTGGTTTTGGGGGGGACTAGAGAGATATACCTGCTGGAGCGTGTGCTACAGGTGGGAGATGCTATGGTGACCAGCGAGCTGAGATAAGGGGGGACTTTACCTAGCAGGGTCTTGTAGATGACATGGAGCCAGTGGGTTTGGCGATGAGTATGAAGCGAGGGCCAGCCAACGAGAGCGTACAGGTCGCAATGGTGGGTAGTATATGGGGCTTTGGTGACAAAACGGATTGCACTGTGATAGACTGCATCCAATTTATTCAGTAGGGTATTGGAGGCTATTTTGTAAATGACATCGCCAAAGTCGAGGATTGGTAGGATGGTCAGTTTTACAAGGGTATGTTTGGCAGCATGAGTGAAGGATGCTTTGTTGTGAAATAGGAAGCCAATTCTAGATTTAACTTTGGATTGGAAATGTTTGATATGGGTCTGGAAGGAGAGTTTACAGTCTAACCAGACACCTAAGTATTTGTAGTTGTCCACGTATTCTAAGTCAGAGCCGTCCAGAGTAGTGATGTTGGACAGGCGGGTAGGTGCAGGTAGTGATCGGTTGAAGAGCATGCATTTAGTTTTACTTGTATTTAAGAGCAATTGGAAGCCACAGAAGGAGAGTTGTATGGCATTGAAGCTTGCCTGGAGGGTTGTTAATACAGTGTCCAAAGAAGGGCCAGAAGTATACAGAATGGTGTCGTCTGCGTAGAGGTGGACTCACGAGCAGCAAGAGCGACCTCATTGATTTATACAGAGTTGAGAGTTGGTCCAAGAATTTAACCCTGTGGCACCCCCATAGAGACTGCCAGAGGTCCGGACAGCAGACCATCCGATTTGACACACTGAACTCTATCAGAGAAGTAGTTGGTGAACCAAGCGAGGCATTCATTTGAGAAACCAAGGCTGTCGAGTCTGCCGATGAGGATGTGGTGATTGACAGAGTCAAAAGCCTTGGCCAGATCAATGAATACGGCTGCACAATAATGTTTCTTATTGATGGTGGTTAAGATATCGTTTAGGACCTTGAGCGTGGCTGAGGTGCACCCATGACTAGCTCTGAAACCAGATTGCATAGCAGAGAAGGTATGGTGAGATTCGAAATGGTCGGTAATCTGTTTGTTGACTTGGCTTTCGAAGACCTTAGAAAGGCATGGTAGGATAGATATAGGTCTGTAGCAGTTTGGGTCAAGAGTGTCCCCCCCTTTGAAGAGGTGGATGACCCCAGCTGCTTTCCAATCTTTGGGAATCTCAAACGACACGAAAGTGAGGTTGATCAGGTTAGTAATAGGGTTGGCAACAATTTTGGCAGATAATTTTTTAAAGAAAGGGTCCAGATTGTCTAGCCCAGCTGATTTGTAGGGGTCCAGATTTTGCAGCTCTTTCAGAACATCAGCTGAATGGATTTGGGAAAAGGAGAAATGGGGAAGGCTTGGGCGAGTTGCTGTGGGGTGTGCAGTGCTGTTGACCGGGGTAGGAGTAGCCAGGTGGAAAGCATGGCCAGCCGTAGAAAAATGCTTATTGAAATTCTCAATTATGGTGGATTTATCAGTGGTGACAGTGTTTCCTATCTTCAGTGCAGTGGGCAGCTGGGAGGAGGTGTTCTTATTCTCCATGGACTTTACATTGTCCCAGAACTATTTTGAGTTAGTGTTGCAGGAAGCAAATTTCTGCTTGAAAAAGCTAGCCTTGGCTTTTCTAACTGCCTGGTATAATGGTTTCTAGCTTCCCTGAACAGCTGCATATCACGGGTGCTGTTCGATGCTAATGCAGAACACCATAGGATGTTTTTGTGTTGGTTAAGGGCAGTCAGGTCTGGGGAGAACCAAGGGCTATATATGTTCCTGGTTCTAAATTTCTTGAATGGGGCATGTTTATTTAAGATGGTTAGGAAGGCATTTAAAAAAAATATCCAGGCATCCTCTACTGACGGGATGAGATCAATATCTTTCCAGGATACGCCGGCCAGGTCGATTAGAAAGGCCTGCTCGCTGAAGTGCGTTTGACAGTGATGAGTGGAGGTCGTTTGACCGCTGACCCATTACGGATGCAGGCAATGAGGCAGTGATCGCTGAGATCTTGGTTGAAGACAGCAGAGGTGTATTTAGAGGGCAAGTTGGTTAGGATGATATCTATGAGGGTGCCCGTGTTTAAGGCTTTGGGGAGGTACCTGGTAGGTTCATTGATAATTTGTGTGAGATTGAGGGCATCAAGCTTAGATTGTAGGATGGCTGGGGTGTTAAGCATGTTCCAGTTTAGGTCACCTAGCAGCACGAGCTCTGAAGATAGATGGGGGGCAATCAGTTCACATATGGTATCCAGAGCACAGCTGGGGGCAGAGGGTGGTCTATAGCAGGCGGCAACGGTGAGAGACTTGTTTTTAGAGAGGTGGATTTTTAAAAGTAGAAGTTCAAATTGTTTGGGTACAGACCTGGATAGGAGGACAGAACTCTGCAGGCTATCTTTGCAGTAGATTGTAACACCGCCCCCTTTGGCAGTTCTATCTTGTCTGAAAATGTTGTAGTTTGGGACTAAAATTTCAGAATTGTTGGTGGTCTTCCTAAGCCAGGATTCAGACACAGCTAGAACAACCGGGTTGGCAGAGTGTGCTAAAGCAGTGAATAGAACAAACTTCTAATGTTAACATGCATGAAACCAAGGCTATTACGGTTACAGAAGTCATCAAAAGAGAGCGCCTGGGGAATAGGAGTGGAGCTAGGCACTGCAGGGCCTGGATTCACCTCTACATCGCCAGAGGAACAGAGGAGGAGTAGGATACTGGTACGGCTAAAAGCAATAAGAATTGGTCGTCTAGAACGTCTGGAACAGAGAGTAAAAGGAGATTTCTGGGGGTGATAAAATAGCGTCAAGGTATAATGTACAGAGAAAGGTATGGTAGGATGTGAATACAGTGGAGGTAAACCTAGGTATTGAGTGATGAAGAGAGAGATATTGTCTCTAGAAACATCATTGAAACCAGGAGATGTCATCGCATGTGTGGGTGGTGGAACTAATAGGTTGGATAAGGTATAGTGAGCAGGACTAGAGGCTCTACAGTGAAATAAGCCAATAAACACTAACCAGAACAGCAATGGACAAGGCATATTGACATTAAGGAGAGGCATGCTTAGAGTGAGCAAAAGGGTCCAGTGAGTAGAGAGGTTGGTTGGGGGTCACGGCGATTTAGACAGCTAGCCAGGCCATCGGTAGCAAGCTAGCATAAGGATGGAGGTCTGTTATTAGCCACCTCTTGCGTTCCGTCAGTAGATTAGTGGGGTTCCGTGTGGCAGAGGGGATTAATCCAAATCACACAACAACAAAAAAACAATAGATATAGTTATAGAGGCCCAAGAAAAAATATATAATAATAATAAAAATAAATAAATAAATAAATTGGTAAACAGGTAATGGAGTCGCCAATGACTAGAGTTTTCAATTTGTCAGAGCTAATGGTGGGAAGCTTCGGCGTCTCAGACCCCGTAACGGGAGAAGTAGAGACCAGATAACAAGTGTAAATCATTTGACATACTGCCTGAAGCTATAGATTTCTAAAACAATCATACCACCATAAGACTGTAAAAATACATAATTTTGAATTGCCAGAATATGATTACATAATATACATTAAACTTGGATTTCTAAAAACGTTGTGATTAAAGGTAAAAAATTCACAATGTGATATTTCTGTTCGGTATTTCTTGTATCTTGTTTATGCACACTATATCACTCTAAATGTGTAGCCTACATTCAACCATACTTTCTAGTTACATGAATATTATTCTTATTGCATCAATGGAATAATGAATTTTATTCAAAGTGGTCGTGATTATCCACTTATTTTGAGAGATACACTGAGGAGGCCTGGTTATAAAGACATGCGTTATCACAACTTAATAGCCTAACAAAAACTTTACTTTTGGATTTGTGTATGAAATGGAAGCAGCGGCCAAAGGTTTGAACACTGATATTCTGATGTTTTTTGACAGCGCAATGTGAGTTTTTATTAGAGTCATTATAGCAATGTAACGTTATTGATCTGTCAGTTTCCCTATATAATTCCCTACTTTTCACACTGACACGGTATAAACAGCTCTACAGGCTTCACTGTCATGGTGCACCGTCAGTACACAACACTATGCTCATCATAATGTTGTCATAAACATTATGCTCGTCTTAGCAGGATCAGATGGTGACCGGTGTCCCAGCAGGGTCAGACAGCGAGGGAAGGCCAGTCTTTAGAGCGCAGGTGAATTTTGCAGTCTATTATAATAACGAGTGAATAGATACAAAGATCCATCTTGAGTTGATGGGTAGGCTACAGTCTGAGATCTGGGAATAATGGTCATTTCAATTATTGAACAATATAATGTATAAATGTACACCAAGGCAATTCTTTGTCATGCCTCATCTGAGTTGGCTACATTCTGGCAAAGACTATGTTCTTTTGTCTCAGCATGTCTATAGATTCTCACTTTCACTGTTTTTGTTTGCTTGGAAATGTTGACACTGAAGGCTGTTATAATAAGAAACTATGTAACCATAGCATGTATAGCAGCTAAGAAATGCATTGCCATTAATTGGAAAGTTGGTTATCCTCCCACAATGTCACAATGGATGGCAGAAATGTCAAATAATGTCACTAGATTTGATTTATTACTAGATTAAGGGTATACTGTACAACTTTGATAAGGTCTGGGTTACTTATGGAATACTGTATGACAAATGGGGTCTGTAATGAAAACATTTGTATTTTTTGTCAAGCAGTCACAAATATATATATCAATTCCCCATTACAAATATCACCAGTAGCTGCCTACATCTACCATTAATTCACCTAATTTCCCATCGGCAATGTTTATTTGGTTAGGGTAATTTACTGTTCTCAATGTCAGAGTGGATATGTGTTTTGCAGAACTCACAACCTATGCTGTACTTGTGAGAAACAAGTTTGTCTGATAGTATTTCTGATTGTCTTAACTCACCACCATTATTGAACTGTGGAGCTTCTCAAAGTAATTTTTCTACACCTCAAACAGCAAGTAAACAGTCTGTTTTTAGAATCCGTTAAGAATGACAATAGTATTTGAACAATATTTCCAGCACTCTCCCTTTTGATAACCACTCGGCATGAGAGGTAAAAATGTAATGCTCTGATCCAGTGGAAACGTCATAAAACCCAGTTGATAGTTGATACAGTGTTTCAAGTTTGTTGCAGACAGGCCATGGATAGCCAATGTGATTTATAGGATATTTAATTGTATCAGTATATTTTCTGCATGCAGGATGCATTGTTTTTACATGTTGGCTTTATGTCGGCTATTTTTACATAGTTGACAGTGGCAATAAAAGTTACTTTTAGATGTGTATCATTTTAATTTAGATTACTATTGTAGAATCATAAAACACGGGACGAGATGTTAAAAAAACTGTCCATTGTGCCAATAGATGGAATGCACTCACATGAGATTTGCCGTGATGTTGACAGAGTGGCATGGGAGGTTTATTTCTTAGACTGGGGTAAGATGTCAATTTCTGGGACACATCCTCAGTAGTGTGCCTTCGAATCAGTGGGTGTTTCGGCCTTTAATCACTAAACACCCTCATCAAAGGTGGCCAGCTAAAGGGTAATCAAGCCTTAGCTTGTGTCCCATGCCCAATTAAGATGTCCCACGGGACTATGCAAGGCAGGGGCGTCCTCTTCCCTGAGCCAGCCATACAGCTGACCGCATACCTCATATGCCCTCCTCAAGTTGGAGGGATCTGAATTGGGTTCTCAGGTGGGGGTGGGGGGTCATGAAGTTATAGCCCAGCAAGGGTCCTTCCGTTTGATCCAGATCCACTGGCTGCTTCTTTCAGCTGCTTGAGAAACTGCTCTGACGGTCTGCCGCAGAGCCTGTCCATGGATTCCAAGTTCTTTCAGCAACCTGATGATGGAAGAAGCCACGAATCCTCTGCATCCCACTTCAACTGGCCAGACCTTTGCATTCCAGCCACGCTGAGTTGCGTCTGCTGCCAACTCTGTAACGCAGTTTCTTACGCTCGTAGGCCTCTTCAACAGAGTTTTCCCATGGGACTGTGAGCTCTATGATGTACACAGCCTTTCGTGAAGGGGACCAGAGTACCATGTCTGGCCTAAGGTTGGTAGAAGCAATCTCAGGTGGAAAAATGAGTTGCTGGCCAATATCGACAAGCATCTTCCAGTCCCGGGCCATGGCTAGGTGTCCAGTTTCTGGCTTTGTAGGAGGATACTTGGGCCTTTTCTGTCCCTCCCGGATGAATGTTGTTGTTTTGACGGGATTGCTTGTTTTTGGAGGTAATGAATTGGTTGCACTCCTCTTGGTCTCAAGTGCTACAGCCAGGCTCTTGAGGACCTGATTGTGCCTCCAGGTGTAGCGGCCTTGTGAGAGGCTGGTCTTGCAACCTGTCATTATATGCCTG
This sequence comes from Oncorhynchus keta, assembly GCF_023373465.1. Taxonomy (NCBI): domain Eukaryota; kingdom Metazoa; phylum Chordata; class Actinopteri; order Salmoniformes; family Salmonidae; genus Oncorhynchus; species Oncorhynchus keta. The sequence continues at coordinate 16,554,980 of NC_068438.1, read as the reverse complement.
AGAGTCGCTGGAGCTGGGCAGAGGGGGCAGGTCGAGTCCTCGCCATACCATTGATGTAGATTTTTTGGTGATGGAAGCACATCATAAACAGCTCTTATGATGAAGCTGATGTTGCTTGCCTCCATTTGCCAAAGCTCACTCCAGTTGATCTTTCTCCTCTCCAGGCCTTCCCACCGCGTCCATTGCCCTTGTTTAGCAAGAGAGACAGCCTTTGCACTTCTTGCAGTCTCCTCCTGTCTGCGCACCTCCTCGACCACCAGCTTCCTGCGTTCAGATGTTGTTGCCTTATGGAACGTTGGTTTGCTTGCTGCCAGGCCAAAGCCTCCTCTTCCATGCTGGATATTCCCCACAATGTCTTGGTGTCTCAGGGCTGATGTTGCTTGCTGCACAGCCTTGGATGATGTCCATTTCCGTCCAGTTTGTAGAAGAGGTGCAGCCTTGCTAATGGTCTGGTCTTTGGAGTCCTTCAATGTCATCTGAAGTCTTACTTTAGAGCACTTGTACTCCTCCGTTAGACTTGTAAGAGGTAGTTCAAGGACCCCTTTGCCATAGAGGCCGATGTTACTCAGGCATCGTGGGACACCCAGCCATTTCTTCACGTATGAGGTAATGGTTCGCTCCATCTTCTCCACTGTTGTTAATGGGACCTCATAGACGGTGAGTGGCCACATTACCCGGGGAGAAGTCCAAACTGTAGGCACCAAAGCTTGAGCCTCCCAGGCAGTAGGGTCTTGTTGATGTTCTCAAGACCGTTGGCGATGTCCTGCCTTACTTGCTGCACTTGATCTTTATCCCGGAGGCTTTCGTTGTACCATCTACCCAGGCTCTTGATGGGTTGCTCAGATACCGTTGGTATCGGGTCATCTCCAATGCAGAACCTCACATCTTTAAGCTGTCCCTTGACTATGAGATGCTTCGAGATTTGCTTGGCTTGATTTTCATCCGGGCCCACTTGATGTTATCCTGCAGTTTTGCAAGTAGCCGCCTGGTGCATGCTGCAGTGGTGGTCAGTATAGTCATGTCATCCATGTATGCTCGGATAGGTGGGAGACGGAGCCCTTCCTTAGTTCTCTCACCGCCGTCTCGATGCCCTGATGATGACTTCCATGGCCATAGTGAAGGCCAGAGGAGAAATTGTACAGCCTGCCATTATGCCTACTTCCAAGCGCTGCCATGTTGTTGTGAAGTCAGGTGTTGTGAAACACAATTGCAGGTCTTGGAAATAGGCCTTTACCAGTGTAGTGATGGGTTCTGGTACGTGGAAAATGTTGAAGGATTCCCAGAGGAGTTCATGGGGAACTGAGCCAAAGGCATTGGCCAGGTCGAGGAAGATGACATAGAGGTCTCTCTTGTCCTTCTTAGCTGTTTGGATCTGGTGCCAAATCATACTAGTATGTTCCAGGCAACCAGAGAAACCAGGAATGCCTGCTTTCTGTACAGATGTATCAATGTACTTGTTCCTTTCCAGATAAGTGGACAGCCTCTGTGCTATTATACTGAAAAAGATCTTCCCTTCGACGTTGAGAAGGGAGATTGGTCGAATTGACTGATGTCTGTCGCATCCTTCTCTTTCGGGATTAGCACACCACCAGCCCTTCGCCATGCCTTTGGTATTATTTCCTTCTGCCACACTATCCTCATGAGCCTCCAAAGAAAGCGTAGAACATCCGGGGCGTTCTTGTAGAGCTTGTATGGTACTCCATTAGGCCCAGGAGCAGAGGCCGCTCTTGCTCTTCGGACAACGTTCTCTACTTCCCTCCATTTTGGAGGGTCAGTGTCCAGATTGAATTCTGGTGGTTGAATAGGTGGGATGTCATGTGGGATGACTATCTGCTCATGCCTTTTCATGTCCTGGTGGACATTTTCCAGATGTTCTTCCAGTTCAGGCTTTGGAGTTTTTAGGATTCCGCACTTTTCCTTTGCGAAGAGATCTTTGACAAACTTAAAGGGGTTTTTATAGAACCGTGTTCTTGAGTGTACCTTCTTCCTACGAAGTTTCCTTAAGTTTTCCGCTCTTCGCAAGGTTGCCAGCCGACATTTAATGTCTGCTTGGAGTAGCATGAGACCTTCTCTCTCTGCATCAGAGGCCTTCTTCCACTGCTTCCTCAGCTGCCTTCTCTCTCTGACAAGTATCTCGATCTCCTGCTGTCTCCTAGATTTGGCTGGCGGGGGTGGTGTCTTGCCACTTCTCCTTTCGTTTACTCCAAAGCGCTCTTCTCCGTAGTGGTAGATAATGTCTCCCATCCTTTCAAGCTTTTTCTCTGCTGTTCCTACCTGTTGTTCCAAGATTTTTGTCAGGTCGTTGTTGATTGTTTCCCACTCTCTCTTTTCAACAGCTTTGGGCCACTTCACACTCGGTCTGTGCCCTTTGATCTTTTCCTCTTTTAGAGGTTTCTGTGGTTGGGTGAGTTCATCCACCGGCATTTCTGTGCTTGTGTTATCCTCCTCAGTTACAGGGGTGCTGATGCTCTGCGAACTTTGGTTTGCGTCCCGTCGCTGTGCTTCATTCGACTGATTTGACTGGCTGCTTCGTAAGAAGTACTGGTCAATGCGAGGTCCCTGTCTCTGCTCTCCCAAGCACCTTTTCCTCCCTTGATGGATACTTAACCCCCTTGCCGATGTTACTCTCTCCCAACCACAGCTGCACACCTGAAGTGTGTGTCCTGCTGCTGTTATGGTTGTCTCATGTGCTGTGTTCCTACTCGTAGTCGTTTCCGTTCCTGGGTCCGTAACCATGTGATCAGTCGTTGAGCCATCTTGCGCCCCAGCTCTCGCAGGCTCTAGGGGTATGTTCCTTTGTTGACTTTCAGTAGCACTTAGCGGGTGTCTCCAACATACTGAAACAGCGTCGGAGACTGCCAACATGGGTAGCTAGCCCATGACAGCCCCAGTGGGGTCTATTCCCTCCGGTCAGCTGTCTCTCCAAGCTGTCACACAGACTTTCCTATGTTGTCAGCTGTCCTTTCACAGCAGTCACTGGACTGGTCCAGATGATCAGAATCATAAAACACGGGACGAGATGTTAAAAACTGTCCATTGTGCCAATAGATGGAATGCACTCACATGAGATTTGCCGTGATGTTGACAGAGTGGCATGGGAGGTTTATTTCTTAGACTGGGGTAAGATGTCAATTTCTGGGACACATCCTCAGTAGTGTGCCTTCGAATCAGTGGGTGTTTCGGCCTTTAATCACTAAACACCCTCATCAAAGGTGGCCAGCTAAAGGGTAATCAAGCCTTAGCTTGTGTCCCATGCCCAATTAAGATGTCCCACGGGACTATGCAAGGCAGGGGCGTCCTCTTCCCTGAGCCAGCCATACAGCTGACCGCATACCTCATATGCCCTCCTCAAGTTGGAGGGATCTGAATTGGGTTCTCAGGTGGGGGTGGGGGGTCATGAAGTTATAGCCCAGCAAGGGTCCTTCCGTTTGATCCAGATCCACTGGCTGCTTCTTTCAGCTGCTTGAGAAACTGCTCTGACGGTCTGCCGCAGAGCCTGTCCATGGATTCCAAGTTCTTTCAGCAACCTGATGATGGAAGAAGCCACGAATCCTCTGCATCCCACTTCAACTGGCCAGACCTTTGCATTCCAGCCACGCTGAGTTGCGTCTGCTGCCAACTCTGTGTAACGCAGTTTCTTACGCTCGTAGGCCTCTTCAACAGAGTTTTCCCATGGGACTGTGAGCTCTATGATGTACACAGCCTTTCGTGAAGGGGACCAGAGTACCATGTCTGGCCTAAGGTTGGTAGAAGCAATCTCAGGTGGAAAAATGAGTTGCTGGCCAATATCGACAAGCATCTTCCAGTCCCGGGCCATGGCTAGGTGTCCAGTTTCTGGCTTTGTAGGAGGATACTTGGGCCTTTTCTGTCCCTCCCGGATGAATGTTGTTGTTTTGACGGGATTGCTTGTTTTTGGAGGTAATGAATTGGTTGCACTCCTCTTGGTCTCAAGTGCTACAGCCAGGCTCTTGAGGACCTGATTGTGCCTCCAGGTGTAGCGGCCTTGTGAGAGGCTGGTCTTGCAACCTGTCATTATATGCCTGAGAGTCGCTGGAGCTGGGCAGAGGGGGCAGGTCGAGTCCTCGCCATACCATTGATGTAGATTTTTTGGTGATGGAAGCACATCATAAACAGCTCTTATGATGAAGCTGATGTTGCTTGCCTCCATTTGCCAAAGCTCACTCCAGTTGATCTTTCTCCTCTCCAGGCCTTCCCACCGCGTCCATTGCCCTTGTTTAGCAAGAGAGACAGCCTTTGCACTTCTTGCAGTCTCCTCCTGTCTGCGCACCTACCACCAGCTTCCTGCGTTGAATGTAGATTAACCACAGACAATGTTTTTGAGATAGAAACTATTATAAATTAAATGAAACTGTTCCACGAATATGTGCCTATGAAAATCCAAACTGTCTCGCAGGTTGGTAGAAATGGTAAGATAAATAGGCACATTGGATGTGTCTATATATGGAAAAATCTGTTTAAAAATGTTGAACTTGAAATACCAAGGTTTTTGTTGTTGTTGTTGTGTACTTGTAGAAATGCAGGAAATTTGAATTAGATGCCCCAGAAAATGTAGGGAGGACCCCCAGACCCCCCTGCTCTTCTAAAACCAGAGTTGCACTGCTTGCAATTTCAAAAAATAAGGCACCATTTAACATTATAACAGTTTTGGCAGATTTGACTGTTATTTTTGTTGATATCTGATATGAGAAAGTCTCCCTGTTGTGTAAGATCCTGTAATTAATGTTTCATATCGATGATTGTAGAAGGTGGATTAACCACAGACAATGATTTTGAGATACAAAGACTATTAATAATTAAATGAAAGTGTTCCATGAATATGTGCCTATGAAAATCCAAACTGTCTCGCAGGTTGGTAGAAATGGTAAGATAAATAGGCACATTGGATGTGTCTGTATATGAAAAATCTGTTTTAAAATGTAGACAAATCGATTGGTTGAAAAAAAAGACTACTTCTTGGTTGACCAAGGTGCATTTTATCCTTGCTTCTGATATAAAGCAGTTTCCCTGGTGTGTAAGATCATGTAACTAACGTTTCATATCAATGATTTTATGCGCATTACACTTTCTAAAAACTGCACTTCGAATCTGCTGGAGGTTAAGTCCATATATGACAGGGTTAAAGACAGGTGGTATAACAAGGAATTGTACGGCCATTGCATTACGCATATTTAGTGTACTATTTACATTATTCCACCCTTGCAAATTGTCAAACAGGGTCACCGTGATGAAAATAAATATCGTTATTAAATGTGGCACACATGTCTGTGTGAACTTAATCCTTCCCTTAGCTGAATTTACACAAGTCCTGACAATCTGACAGTACGAAAATACAATGAAAAGTAACTGTAAAACATGAACCACTATTACAAATTTGTTCAAATTCTGGTTGATGGTTATGGGTAAACATGCATGTCTCAGTATAGACGGAATGTCACAGAAGATCTTATCAATGCGAGATCCACACAAAGGAACTCTGACAGCTAAACTAACTGCTATGAGTGCTATAAATAAAGGATAACACCAAGACAATAAGAGTAACTTTCTAACAGTTAAAGATGTGACAATTGTATGATATAGTAGTGGTCTACATATTGCCACATACCTGTCGTAAGACATCACTGTTAGAGTAGAAAGTTCACACATGACAGATGTGTATATGACATAGGCTTGAGTGAAACATCCACCATAAGATATCACCTGAACATCTGACTGAAGGTCCAGTAAGAACTTGGGGTAGAAACCAGCAGTTCCATACAATCCATTGATACATAAACTACACAGAAAGATATACATGGGCTCATGGAGACCTTTCTCCTGAATGATTGTTATGATCAGAGGCAGATTCACAGTGATGATGAGAAGGTATGTGATAAGAGGCAATATAAAATAAACCGATCTGTTGTTTGTCTCTTGTAAGCCAAAGAGATAAAATAACTTGACTTGGGTTGAGTTCTCCATGGCTTTTGCTAATTTTCTTCCTCTGGTCAATGCAAAAAATTCGTAGTCCTTACAACGATTGAGTGTGTATGGAGGTGAATGAATTCAAGTGTGAATCATTTGATTCTGTGTAAGCTCAGAAACTTGTGTCCATGAAATGTCTTCTTGCTTGATAGAGGGATACTGCTTCAATAACTTGTCCTGGTAGCCTCTAAATATATTGTAGTGTATGATCACATGGGATTGTAGTTTCTGTGTCAACATGTAACCACTCCATAGAGATGGATCTATATTGAGTTTATGACAAGCAACTAATTGGATTATATTTACTCTATTTATGCATTAACCCAGCAAACAGGGGATGTCCTAGGGACACAATCGGCAGTGTATCAAATACTTGTTCTCCCCACTGTATATATATTTTTTCATGGTACATGAGACATTGATTCGCGCCTGTCTCAATGAGGAGGCCGCAGGGATGCCACGGTCCAAGAATAGGGGATTGTGGCTCAGACGCACAAGGCATGTCTCTCTCCAGAATATGTGCATTGTTTGCTATGTCTATCATATCCCCATTACAAATATCACCAGTAGTTGCCTACATTTACTGTTAATTCTCATAATTACTAATCTGCAATGTTTATATGGTTACGGTAATTTCTGTTAATGCTTTGAATATATTATTATTGCAATCATTTACCGTTCTCAATGTCAGAGTGTGTTTTGCAGAACTCACAACCTACGATAAACTTGTGAGAACCAAGTTTTGGTTTATTTCATTCCATTGACGAATTTTGTCAATTTATTTTTAGTTTTTCGTTTGAAACTCTCCTGTCAATGTTGAGTAAGGATGTGCACCTGTGTTGTCTTTCCTGTCATTGTGTTTGACTGTTATTTTATAAAATCAATTAATTACCTTAAATTATTACGGTATTAAATTAACCATATAACAATTAAGTAGTAATCTGGGGCACCACGGAAAAAGTTTATTTAATGAGTTAGCGTTTTCTGAATGAACTCTTAAAGATATAAAGATCTCTTACATCAGTTACAGTCAATTCATTCTTATTTACCGCTCTCTCCCACCATCCAGTGCACCTCCCCAGTCCGGCTACGGTCTCCAGTCCAGAGCCTCCGGCGACGGTTCCCAGTCTGGAACCTCCGGTCGACGGTCCCAAGTCCAGAACCTCCGGCGACGGTCCCAAGTCCGGAACCTCCGGCGACGGTCCCCAGTCCGGAACCTCCGGTGACGGTCCACAGTCTGGAACCTCCTGCGATGGTCCACAGGCTGGAGCCCTCCTTTGCGCCGGTGCCCAGTCCAGGCACGGTGTCCAGTCCAACTCCATGGCTGGAGCCTTCCTCTGCGCAGGTGCCAAGTCCAGGCACGGTGTCCAGTCCCACTCCAGGGCAACAGCCTCCCTCTGCGCCGGTGCCCAGTCCAGGCACAGTGTCCAGTCCAGCTCCAAGGCCAGAGCCTTCCTCTGCGCTGATGCCCAGTCCAGGCATGGTGTCCAGTCCCGCTCCAAGACCGGAGCCTTCCTCTGCGCCGGTGCCCAGTCCAGGCATGGCGTCAAGTCCCGCTCCAAGGCCGGTACCTTCCTCTGCGCCGGTGCCCAGTCCAGGCATGGCGGCCAACTCAGCAGGAGCCATGGAGCTGAAGTTGAATTAAGATTTGTGAAGATTAAAAAATATCTACAGTACCAGTCAAAAGTTTGGACACCTACTCATTCAAGGGTTTTTCTTTATTCTTACTATTTTTTACATTGAAGAATAATAGTGAAGACATCAAAACTATGAAATAACAACTGTGGAATCATGTAGTAACCAAAAAAGTGTTGAACAAATAAAAATATATTTTAGATTCTTCAAAGTCGCCACCCTTTTGCCTTGATGACAGTTTTACACACGTTTGCCATCCTCTCAACCAGCTACCCCTGGAATGCTTTTCCAACTGTCTTAAAGGAGTTCCCATATACTGAGCACATGTTGGCTGCTTTTCCTTCAATCTGCGGTCCAACTCATCCCAAACCATCTCAATTGGGTTGAGTTCAGGTGATTGTGGAGGCCAGGTCATCTGATGCAGTACTCATCACCCTCCTTCTTCGTCAAATAGCCCTTACTCAGCCTGGAGGTGTGTTGGGTCATTCTCCTGTAGAAAAACAAATGATAGGAAAAGGGGGATACCTAGTCAGTTGTCCAACTGAATGTATTCAACTGAAATGTGTTTTTAACCCAACCCCTCTGAATCAAAGAGGTGCGGGGGGCTGTCTTAATCGACATACACATCTTCGGCGCCCAGGCTACAGAGGGTTAACTGCCTTGCTCAGGGGAAGAATGACAGATATTTACCTTGTCAGCTCAGGGATTCGACACTCCAACCACTAGGCTACCTGCCGCCTCACTAAGCGCAAAACAGATAGGATGGCGTAACGCTGCCGAATGCTTTGATAGCCATGCTGGTTAAGTGTGCCTTGAATTCTAAATAAATCACAACAGTGTCACCAGCAAAGCACCCCCACACCATCACACCTCCTCCTCCATGCTTTATGATGGGAACCACACATGCGGAGATCATCTGTTCATCAATTCTGCATCTCACAAAAAGACGTCGGTTGGAACAAAAACATTTAAATTTGGACTCATCAGACCAAAGGACATATTTCCACCAGTCTAATGTCCATTGTTCGTGTTTCTTTGCCCAAGCAAGTCTGTTTATTATTGGTGTCCTTTAGTAATGATTTCTTTGCAGCAATTTGACCATGACGGCCTGATTGATGCCGTCTCCTCTGAACAGTTGATGTTGAGATGTGTCTGTTAAAAGTTGTAAAGTTGCCTTTACATTTGATCATTTTCATTTATATTAAGATTGTAGAATGTAGATCAACCACCAACAATGATTTTGAGATACAAAGACTATTATAAATTAAATGAAACTCTGACCACAAAAATGTGCATATGAATATCATAACTGACGCGCAAATTGGTAGAAATGGTATATAAATTGGTACACAGGGTGTGTCTATATATGGAAATATACATGTTTAAAAATTGACAAATCGATTGGTCGAAAGAAAAGACTATGTTTGATCGACCAATAGAAATGCAGGAAAGTAGCAATAGACCCCCAGAAAACCCTGCCAGATTATGTCACCACACTTCTAAAACCAAAGTTGTGCGCCTTGATATAGGTATCTAGAAATGAAGCACCATTTAACCATGCAACAGTTTTGCCAGATTTGACCTTTATTTTTGTTGACTTCAGGAAGACTCCCTGTTGTGTAAGATCATGTAACTAACATCTCATATCAATGATTTTATGTGCATTACACTTTCTAAAAATGGCCCTTCGAATCTGCTGGAGGTTAAGTCCATATATGAGAGGGTTAAAGACAGGTGGTATAACAAGGAATTGTATAGCCATTGCATTACGCATATTGAGCGTAATATTTATACTACTATTCCACCCTTGCAACGTGTCAAATAGGGTCACTGTGATGAAAATAACCATTGTCAATAAATGTGGCACACATGTCTGTGTGAACTTAATCCTTCCCTTAGACGACTTTATACAAGTCCTTACAATCTGACAGTAAGAAAATACAATGAATAGTATCTGTAAAACATGAACCACTATTACAAATTTGTTCAAATTCTGGTTAATGGTTATGGGTAAACATGCATGTTTCAGTGTAGACGGAATGTCACAGAAGATCTTATCAATGCGAGATCCACACAAAGGAATTCTGACGGCTAAACTAACTGCTATGAGTGCTATAAATAAAGGATAACACCAAGACAATAAGAGTAACTTTCTAATAGTTAAAGATGTCACAATGTTATGGTATAGTAGTGGTCTACATATTGCCACATACCTGTCGTAAGACATCACTGTTAGAGTAGAAAGTTCACACATGACAGATGTGTATATTACATAGGCTTGAGTGAAACATCCACCATAAGATATCACCTGAACATCTGACTGAAGGTCCAGTAACAACTTGGGGTAGAAACCAGCAGTTCCATACAATCCATTGACACACAAACTACACAGAAAGATATACATGGGCTCATGGAGACCTTTCTCCTGAATGATTGTTATGATCAGAGTCAGATTCACAGTGATGATAAGAAGATATGTGATAAGAAACAAGGTAAAATAGACCGATTTGTTGATAAATGTCTCTTGTAAGCCAAAGAGATAAAAGAACTTGACTTTGGTTGAGTTCTCCATAGCTTTTGTTAATTTTCTTCCTCTGGTCAATGCAGCAATTCGTAGTCCTTACAAGGCTTCAGCATGCATGGAGGTGAATGAATTCAAGTGTGAATCATGTTATTCTGTTTAGGCTCAGAAACTCCATGAAATGTCTTCTTGCTTGAGAGAGTGATACTGCTTCAATAACCTGCCCTACTGGCCTCTAAATATATCATAGTGTATGATCACATGGGATTGTAGTTTCTGTGTCAACATGTAACCACTCCATAGAGATGGATCTATATTGAGTTTATGACAAAGCAACTAATTGGATTATATTTACTCTATTTATGTATTAACCCAGCAAACCGGTGGATGTCCAAAAGACATTAGGCAATGTCCCCATTAGGTTCATTTCAGGCAGCGTTGACCAAACTCTGTCCTGTACAAGCATTTTTTTGCCCAAGCACTACATAGCTGATTCAAATAATCAAAGTTTGATGATTAGTTGATTATTTGATTCAGCTGTGTAGTGCTAGGGAAAAGAACAAAACATGCACCCCTTGGGGTCACCAGGTCAACATTTGGGAAATGCTGTTTAAGGGTTTCAGCGAGACGTTATCCCACTGATGTTCTGAGAACATTAAATGAACATTAAAACATGACATTAACTACGGGACCATAAGAGGGAGTTCAGTACAGATACCGGTTTGGTCGCAGTATAACGTTATGATAAGGTATACTGAACAAACATGTAAATGTAACATGCATTTTTAAAAGACTTTACCGAGTTACAGTTCATATAAGGAAATCAGTCAATTGAAATAAATGAATTAGGCCCTAATCTATGGATTTCACATTACTGGGAATACAGATATGCATATTTTGGTCACATATACAGTACCTTTAAAAAGGTAGGGGTGTTGATCAGAAAACCAGTCAGTATTTGGTGTGACTTCTATTTGCCTCATACAGCGCAACACTTCTCCTTCGCATAGAGTTGACCAGGCTGTTGATTGTGGAATGTGGATTATTTCCCCACTCTTCTTCAATGACTGTGCAAAATTGCAGGATTTTGGCGCGAAGTGGAACACACTGTCGTACCCGTTGTTCCAGATTATCCCAAACTTGCCTGGTGAGTATACAGACCGTGGGAGAACTTGGACATTTTCAGCTTCCAGAAACGGTGTCCAGATCATGCAAGATGGGGCTGTGCATTATTATGCTCAAACATGAGGTGATGAATGGCTCGACAATGGACCACAGGATCTCGTTACAGCATCTCTGTGCATTCAAATTGCCATCAATAAAATGCAATTGTGTTCATTGTCCATAGCTTATGACTGCCCATACCATAACCCCACCACCACCATGTTCACAACGTTGACATCAGCAAACCGCTCTTCGACAAGATGCCATACACGTGGTCTGCAGATGTGAGGTCGGTTGGACCTACGTTACCGTTCAAAAGTTTGGGGTCACTAAGAAATGTCCTTGTTTTTGAAAGAAAAGCACACTATGGGATGCTGGCCTTCAAGGCAGAGTTGCAAAGAGAAGCCATATCTCAGATTGGCCAATAAAAAGAAAAGATTAAGATGGGAAAAAGAACACTGGACAGAGGAACCCTGCCAAGAAGGCCAGCATCCCGGAGTCGCCTCTTCACTGTTGACGTTGAGACTGGTGTTTGGTGGGTACTATTTAATGAAGCTGCCAGTTGTGAGGCGTCTGTTTCTCAAACTAGACACTCTAATGTACTTGTCCTCTTGCTCAGTTGTGCACAGGTGCCTTCCATTCCTCTTTCTATTCTGGTAAGAGCCAGTTTGCACTGTTCTGTAAAGGGAGTAGTACACAGCATTGTACGAGATCTTCAGTTTCTTGGCAATTTATCGCACAAAATAGCCCTCATTTCTCAAAGCAAACTGATGAGTTTCAGAAGAAAGTTATTTGTTTCTGGCCATTTTGAGCCTGTAATCTAACCCACAAATGCTGATGCTCCAGATACTCAACAAGTCTAAAGAAGGCCAGTTTTATTGCTTCTTTAATCAGTACAACAGTTTTCATCTGTGCTAATATATTTGCAAAAGGGTTTTCTAATGATTAATTAGCCTTTTAAAATTATAAACTTGGATTAGCTAACACAACGTGCCATTGGAACACAGGAGTGATAATGGGCCTCTGTACGGATATGTAGATATTACATTTTTTAAAATCAACCGTTTCCAGCTACTATAGTCATTTACAATATTAATAATGTCTACACTGTATTTATGATCAATTTGATGTTATTTTAAAGGACATTTCTAAGTGACCCCAAACTTGTACATAATAGGATTGAAAAGTGGTGGACATTACTAGAAAATAAATTAATAAAAGGTACAGCTGAAGTCGGAAGTTTACATACACCTTAGCCAAATACATTTAAACTCAGTGTTTCACAATTCCTGACAGGTAATCCGAGTTAAAATGTCTTATAAAATAACTAATGTCTTAGGTCAGTTAGGATCGCCACTTGATTTTAAGAATGTGAAATGTCAGAATAATCATAGAGAGAATGTTTTATTTCAGCTTGTATTTCATTCATCACATTCCCAGTGGGTCAGAACTTGACATACACTCAATTAGAATTTGGTTGCATTGCCTTAATTTTTAAAACTTGGGTCAAACGTTTCAGATAGCTTTCCACAAGCATCCCACAATGCGTCAGGTTTGTAGGCCTCCTTGCTCGCACAAGCTTTTTCAGTTCTGCCCACAAATTTTCTATAGGATTGAGGTCAGGGCTTTGTGATGGCCACTCCAATACCTTCTCTTTGTTGTCCTAAAGCCATTTTGCCACAACTTTGGAAGTATGCTTGGGGCCATTGTCCATTTGGAAGACCCATTTGTGACCAAGCTTTAACTTCCTGACTGATGTCTTGAGATGTCCAAACATAACGATGGTCATTATGGCCAAACAGTTCTATTTTTGTTTCATATAGCCACTGTAAGAAACCCTACTCTGGTGAGCCAGACTGGGAGTCCCCTAATTTCCATCACCTGCCCACCTTTCTTTTGTGATTCTGCTGTGGGGAGACCAGGCTAAGTCTCTCTGGGTGCTCATTGACACTGGGGCTGATGAAAGTTTTATGGATGCTTCCATGTTTTCCCAATTAGGCATTCCCTCTCAACTACTCTGTCCCCATGGATGCAAGGGCACTCGACGGCCGCCCTATTGTAAGAGTCACCCATAGCACAGTGAGACCATACAGTTCCTCCTTATCGATTCCCCCCATGTTCCTGTGGTTTTGGGATTTTCTTGGCTCCAGAACCACAATCCTGTTATTGACTGGACCACAAGCTCCATCCTGGGTTGGAGCCCGTTTTGTCATTCTCATTGCCTTAAAGCGGCACAGCCGTTGTTGAGATGTCCCCCTCAGGACGTAAAAAAAGCCTCGGATGTCTCTGTCGTTCCCACTGAGTACCATGACCTACTGGAGGTCTTCAGTAAGGCATGTGCAATTTCTCTTCTCCTGCACCATCCTTATGATTGTGCCATTGATCTCCTCCCAGGCACCACACCGTCTCATGGTCGGCTATATTCTCTATCTGGCCCGGAGACCAAGGCCATGGAGGAGTACATAGAGGAGTCTCTGGCTACTGGAGGCATCCGTCCGTCTGCATCTCCTGTCGCCACAGGGTTTTTCTTTGTTGAGATGAAGAACAAGTCCCTGCGTCCGTGCATTGACTACAGGGATCTGAATGATATTACGAACCTCTCCAGTGGGCGACCATCTTTTATAGCTGGACCTTCGCAATGCCTACCGTCTGGTTGGAATACGCGAAGGAGATGAGTGGAAGTGTCACTAACGTCATCTTGGAAATGACTGGACCAAGGTGCAGCGTAGTATGCGTACAACAAAACAAGAAACAACAAAAATGAATGTGAAGCTTACTAGGGCTATACAGGCCACTAACAAAGACAATATCCCACAAACACCAATGGGAAATGGATACCTAAATATGATCCCCAATCAGAGACAACAATAAACAGCTGCCTCTGATTGGGAACCATATCAGACCACCATAGACATACAAATCACCTAGACCTACAAAAACCATAGACAAACAAAACCCAGAGACAATACTAAAACTAGCGTACCCACCCTAGTCACGCCCTGACCTAACCCAAATATAAAGAAAACAGAGATATCTACGGTCAGGGTGTGACAGACCCCGGACTGGGGACCGTCGCCGGAGACCCCGGACTGGAGACCGTCGTTGGAGGTTCCGGACTGTTGGAGTTTCCGGACTGTGGACTGTGGCCCGTCGTTGGAGGTTCCGGACTGTGGCCCGTTGTTGGAGGTTCCGGACTGTGGCCCGTCGTTGGAGGTTCCGGACTGTGGCCCGTTGTTGGAGGTTCCGGACTGTGAAATGTCGCCGGAAGCTCTGGACTGGGAATTGTCGCCGGAAGCTCTGGACTGTGGAGGCACACTGGAGACCTGATGCGTGGTGATGACACTGGTGGTACCGGGCTGACAACACACATCTCAGGGCGAGTGCGGAGAGGAGGCACAGGACTTACTGGACAATGGAGACGCACTGGACGTCTGATGCGTGTTGCCGGCACTGGTGGTACCGGGCTGGTGACACACACCTCAGGGCAGGTGCGGGAAGCAGGCACAGGACGTACTGGACTGTGGAGGCGCACTGGAGACACAGTACGCAGAGCCGGCGCAGGATATCCTGGTCCAAGGAGGTGTACTGGAGACCAGGAGCGCTGAGCCGGCACTATCCGTCCTGGCTGGATGCCCATTCTAGCCCGGCAAATGCGAGGAGCTGGAATAGAGCGCACCGGGCTATGAATGCGAACTGGAGACACCGAGCGCATCACTGCGTAACACAGTGTGTGACCAGTCACACAGTAAGCACGGGGAGTTGGCTCATGTCTAACCCCTGACTCTGCCAATCTACCCGTGTGCTCCCCCCCAATTTTTTTGACGCTGCCTCTCGGGATTCCGTGCTAGCCGTGTCCCCTCGCATTGTCGCCACCTGCTACCATGGCAGGGTCTTGTCCCCTGCCATTACCTCCTCCCAGGTCCAGGATGTCCTCCACTCAACTTTCTCCTGGGCCCAGGATGTCCGCTCCTCTTGAACACGCTGCTTGTTCTTTTTGTGGTGGGATCTTCTGTCACGTTCGTTGTATGAAGGAGACCAAGGCGCAGCGTAGTATGCGTACATTCTTATTTATTTAAAGAATGAACACTGAACAAACTAACAAAATAACAAAACGTGAAGCTATATAAACGCTTGCTGACAGGCAACTACACATAGACAAGATCCCACAAACACCAAAGGGAAATGGCTACCTAAATATGATCCCTAATCAGAGACAACGATAAACAGCTACCTCTGATTGGGAATCATATCAGGCCACCATAGACATACAAATCCCCTAGACCTACAAAAACCCTAGACATACAAAAAACCCTAGACAATACAAAAACTAGCGTACCCACCCTAGTCACGCCCTGACCTAACCAAAATATAAAGAAAACAGATATCTAAGGTCAGGGCGTGACATGAAGACATCATTCAACACAGCCAGTTGATATTATGAGTACCAGGTCATACCATTTGGACTCGCCAACTGTCTTCCAGGCTCTGGTAAACGATGTGCTCCGGGACATGCTATACTGTGGTATGCCTGATCACCGACAACGACAAGACAGGCTATAGGGAGCAGGTCAGAGAGCTGGCCTTGTGGGGCCAGGACAACAACCTCTCCCTCAACGTGGTCAAGACAAAGAAGATGATTGTGAACTACAGGAAAAGGAGGACCGAGCACACCCCCATTCTCATTGACAGGGCTGTAGTGAAGCAGGTTGAGAGCTTCAAGTTCCTTGGTTTCCACATCACCAACAAATAAACATGGTCCAAGCACACCAAGACAGTCGTGAAGAGGGCACGACAAAACCTATTCCCCCTTCGGAGACTGAAAAGATTTGGCATGGGTCCTCAGATCCTCAAAAGGTTCTACAGCTGCACCATCGAGAGCATCCTGATGGGTTGCATCACTGCCTGGTATGGCAACTGCTTGGCCTCCGACTGCAAGGCACTACAGAGGGTAGGACATACGGCTGGGGCCAAGCTTCCTGCCGTCCAGGACATCTATACCAGGAGGTGTCAGAGGAAGGCCCTAAACATTTTAGAAGACTCTAGCGACCCTAGTCATAGACTGTTCTCTCTCTGCTAACGCACGACAAGAGGTACCGGCGTGCCAAGTAGGTCCACGAGGCTTTTAAACAGCTTCTACCCCAAAGCCATAAGACTCCTGAACATCTAAGCAAATGGCTACCAAGACTATTTGCATTGCCCCCCCCTCTTGCATGCTGCTGCTACTCTCTGTTAATATCTATGCGTAGTCACTTTAATAACTCTACCTACATGTACATATTACCTCAACTACCTCGACTAACCGGTGCCCCCTTGACATTGGCTCTGTAACGGTATCCACTGTATATAGCATCGCTATTGTTATTTTACTGCTGCTCTTTAAATATTTGTTAGATTTATTTTTTAAAGGTATTTTTCTGAACAGCATTGTTGGTTAAGGGCATGTAGGTAAGCATTTCACTGTAAGGTCTACAGCTGTTGTATTCAGGCTCATGTGACAAATAACATTTGATTTGATTTTAATTGAATCGTGGGCTGACAAAGCTCTCAGATCTGTCATTAACTCTTTAGCAGGAGTTTGTGTGCTATGTATTGTGCACCATGTACAAGAAAGAAATGGTTCGGTGAAACTAATCAAAAGCCTCTGACAAAGGGCGGTTTCCCGGACCATATAACCTAACCAGGGAAAACAGAGTAACTCTGGACCCTAAGTCATAGCTATACTTTAAAATTTAGGCCCAGAGCTATTCCTGCTGAGGTAAAAGTGAGGACCCTTATTGTCACTCTTGAATATCCTAGGCCTTCAGTACACTTTCAATGACAGAATGTGTCACAAATGGCACTCTATTCCCTATATAATGCACCACTTTTGACCAGAGGGCTCTGGCCAACATAGGGAATAGGTTACCATTTGGTATGCAATCAAGACCAGCCGTGCCGCTCCTTCAGCCCCTCAGGTCTCTACAGGTTAATAGCTGCATTAATTGGGTCCCAGGGAAAGAGGTGATTTAGTGGACTAATGAACTGGTACCTACTGACTCATGTTTTTTATGCTCTTGTTATTGGCTTACTTTTTCCACATTGTAAGGTATGCATGGAATAAAAAATATACTGGTGTTTCGCACAATTTTCTTTTGACAGAACTACAAAACTTTTGACAGCTTTTTACAGGGTGGATGGAGTACATGACCAATGTGTGTTATACATACAATACATCATCATTAACCTTACTGTATTATTTTATTTGGAGAGTCAAACATATCTCACAATGACCCTGGAAAAACAAGATTGGTATGTGGTTGTCCCATCTAGCTATTTTAAGATGAATACACTAACTGTCGCTCTGGATACAAGTGTCTGCTAAATGACTAAAATGTAAATGTATATCTGGTCCTCTGATTTCGCAATAAAACTTAATACAGTATATGCACTATATTTGTTATTATCAAGGAATTATCTGGAATTTGTTAGGATATTTGACATTTCCATATTTGACAACAGGTTTCTCTTGTGTCCCAGGTAGTTGCCTTTCTGGTATGACTCTTATGATTTCTGAGGAATACCAAAGCTGTTCATCTGTCAGATACCTGGCACACAGATATCATGTTACATACAGTAGATCAACTGGTCCTCAGAACATTTCAGACAGAATATACACTGCTCAAAAAAACAAAGGGAACACTAAAATGACACATCCTAGATCTGAATGAATGAAATATTCTTATTAAATACTTTTTTCTTTACATAGTTGAATGTGCTGACAACAAAATCACACAAAAATTGTCAATGGAAATCAAATGTATCAACCCATGGAGGTCTGGATTTGGAGTCACACTCAAAATTAAAGTGAAAAACCACACTACAGGCTGATCCAACTTTGATGGAGAGAGACATGTCACAGATGTGCTCAATTGGATTCAGGTCTGGGGAACGGGGCGGGCCAGTCCAAAGCATCAATGTCTTCCTCTTGCAGGAACTGCTGACACACTCCAGCCACATGAGGTCTAGCATTGTCTTGCATTAGGAGGAACGCAGGGCCAACCGCACCAGCATATGGTCTCACAAGGCGTCTGAGGATCTCATCTCGGTACCTAATGGCAGTCAGGCTACCTCTGGCGAGCACATGGAGGGCTGTGCGGCCCCCCAAAGAAATGCCACCCCACACCATGACTGACCCACCGCCAAACCGGTCATGCTGGAGGATGTTGCAGACAGCCGAACGTTCTCCACGGCATCTCCAGACTCTGTCACGTCTGTCACATGTGCTCAGTGTGAACCTGCTTTCATCTGTGAAGAGCACAGGGCGCCAGTGGCAAATTTGCCAATCTTGGTGTTATCTGGCAAATGCCAAACGTTCTACACAGTGTTGGGCTGTAAGCACAACCCCCACCTGTGGACGTCGGGCCCTCATACCACCCTCATGGAGTCTGTTTCTGACCGTTTGAACAGACACATGCACATTTGTGGCCTGCTGGAGGGCTCTGGCAGTGCTCCTCCTGCTCCTCGTTGCACAAAAGCGGAGGTAGCGGTCCTGCTGCTGGATTGTTGCCCTCCTACGGCCTACTCCACGTCTCCTGATGTACTGGCCTGTCTCCTGGTAGCGCCTCCATGCTCTGGACACTACGCTGACAGACACATCAAACCTTCTTGCCACAGCTCGCATTGATGTGCTATCCTGGATGAGCTGCACTACTTGAGCCACTTGTGTGGGTTGTAGACTCCGTCTCATGCTAACCACTAGAGTGAAAGCACCGCCAGCATTCAAAAGTGACCAAAACATCAGCCAGGAAGCATAAGAACTGAGAAGTGGTCTGTGGTCACCACCTGCAGAACCACTCCTTTATTGGGGGTGTCTTGCTAATTGCCTATAATTTCCATTAGGGATGGACAGAATGGTGCCAGGTGGGCTATAAGGTGGGCTTACCTTTTGCACATTTACATCCAGTGTATCGATCCAGACAGTTTTGCACTTCTAGATTTGTTACTTACTTAGATTGTAAAACCTTGATCTGTTTCACCTATCCTTGTGCTTGTTTCCACCACCCTCCAGGTGTTGCTTACTATACCTGGTGTATATATGCTGTCTCTCTGTGCCAGTTTGTCTTGTTTTGCCAAGTCGACCAGCGTTTTTTCCTTGGTCCTTTTTCCCAGTCTGTTTTTTCCTAGCCCTCCTAGATTTGACCCTTGCCTGTCCTGACGCCGAACCCGCCTGCCTAACCTCCACCTGTTCTGTCCCCGAGCCTGCCTATCGCCTGGTACTGTTTGGACTCTGACCTGGTTTATGAACTCACAACTGTCCCCAACCTGCCTTTTGACTACTCCTTTTGTTATAATAAATATCGGGGGCTCAACCGTCTGCCTACTTACTGTGTCTGCCCTTAAAGTACAAACTGGCCATGACAGACCCAGCAGACTTGGACCAGCTTCGTCACGTTGTCTCCCTGCAGGGAGCCACCATTGGGAGGCATGAGGAGCAACTTTGGGACCTCTTGGATGGGCTTTGTTCCCTTACGGAACGCCACGACCACGGGTTCAAGGCTATATCGGAGCAAATCTGTGAATTAGCTCATAGGCAGCATGCCACATTTGAGACCTCCCAACCACTACTAGTGGATTTGTTCAACCTACCCGGGATCCCCCAAAACCCCGCTTATGTATGCGATCCTGGTACCTGCCGGGGATTCCTTTCCCAGAGTTCCGTCATTTTCGAACTCCAGCCCTCTTCGTTCCCGTCGGACCGATCGAAGTTAGCGGAGAGCCGAAAATACCCAAGGTTCCCCGGGAATCATCGGCGATGGGTGAGTTGGATACTCCTGAGCCCATGTAACTGGGAAGAGCTAGGTTATCGGTTGGGGAACGCTCACGTAGGCTGAATTCTAACTGTTGTCTGTACTGTGGAGGGGCGGGACAATATATAGCTACTTGCCCTCTTAAGAAACCCTACTCTGGTGAGCCAAACTGGGAGTCCCCTAATTTCCATCGCCTGCCCACCTTTTTTTGTGATTCTGCTGTGGAGAGACCAGGATAAGTCTCTCCAGGTTCTCATTGACTCTGGGCCTGATGAAAGTTTTATGGGCGCTACCATGGTTTCTGAATTATGTATTCCCACTCAACTTCTCTCTGTCCCCATTGATGCAAGGGCACTGGACGGCCACCCTGTTAGAAGAGTCACCCATAGCACAGTGCCCGTTCAGATACGGTTATCAGGAAACCACAGTGAGACCATACAGTTCCTCCTCATCGATTTCCCCCTATGTTCCTGTGGTTTTGGGATTTCCTTGGCTTCAGAAACACAATCCTGTTATTGACTGGACCACAAGCTCCATCCTGGGTTGGAGCCCGTTTTGTCATTCTCATTGCCTTAATTCTTGATGCCCCCATCCCGTTAGCGGGATCATTTTCGTCAACCACCGCTGAATTGCAGAGCGCCAAATTCAAATTAAATTACTAAAAATATATAATTTTCATGAAATCACAAGTGCAATATAGCAAAACACGTCTTAGCTTGTTGTTAATCTGTCATGTCAGATTTCAATAAAACCTTTCGGCGAAAGCATACCAAGCGTTTATGTAAGGACATCTCCTCAGTAGATAAAATATTACAAACAGCTAGCAGCCAAGTAGATTGGTCACGAAAGTAAGAAAAGCAATAAATTAAATCGCTTACCTTTGATGATCTTCGGATGTTTGCACTCATGAGACTTCCAGTTACACCATAAATGTTCCTTTTGTTCCATAAAGATTATTTTTTATATCCAAAATACCTCCATTTGGTTGGCGCGTTATGTTCAGAAATCCACAGGCTTGAGCGGTCACGACATCGCATACGAAAATTCCAAATAGTATCCGTAATGTTCGTAGAAACGTTTCAAACGTTTTTTTATAATCAATCCTCAGGTTGTTTTTACAATATATAATCGATAATATCAACCGGTAATGTAGCTTCTTCAATAGGAGAGAGAGATAAAATGGCTGCTCCAAGCTGTTTGGCATACAAAACGCTGCTGGCACCCAGCCATACAATGACGCGATGTGATCTTTCTCGCTCATTTTTCAAAATGAAAGCCTGAAACTATGTCTAAAGACTGTTCACACCATGGGGAAGCCATAGGAAAATGAATCTGGTTGATATCCCTTTAAATGGAGCGAAGGCAGGCTATGGAACATGGAGCTTTCAAAATAGAGGCAACTTCCTGGTTGGATTTTCCTCAGGTTTTCACCTGCAATATCAGTTATGTTATACCCACAGACAATATTGTGACAGTTTTGGAAACTTTAGAGTGTTTTCTATCCTAATCTGACAATTATATGCATATTCTAGATTCTGGGCCTGAGAAATAGGCAGTTTCATTTGGAATGACCTCCTACCATTCCTCTCCTCGGCTTTCAACACCTTCAGTGGGCCACCATTTTTTCCAAGCTAGACCTTCGGAATGCCTACCACCTGGTTTGGATACGCGAAGGAGATGAGTGGAAGACAGCATTTAACACAGCCAGCGGACATTATGTGCACCAGATCATGCCATTTGGACTCGCCAACTGTCTTCCAGGCTCTGCTAAACGATGTGCTCCAGGGCATGCTAAACCGTTTTGCGTTCGTCTACCTTAACCTCTTGATACTAGCCATCCCGGATCCGGGATCGTGAATACAGCCTCAAGCTCATTACCATAACGCAACCTTAACTATTCATGAAAATCGCAAATGAAATGAAATTAATATGCTAGCTCTCAAGCTTAGCCTTTTGTTAACAACACTGTCATCTCAGATTTTCAAAATATGCTTCTCAACCATAGCAAAACAAGCATTTGTGTAACAGTATTGATAGCTAGCGTAGCTAGCGTAGCATTTAACGTTAGCATCAGCAGGCAACATTTTCACAAAAACCAGAAAAACATTCAAATAACATCCTGTTTTTTCCCGGTCTGCCCAAGAACACGTTCTTCATGTTTGACAAGGCCTTCAGCGCCTCCTGGACAATTCACAATTGTTTGTGAAAGTCAAGAAGTGTGAGTTCCACCGCTCTAACCAGTGGAGGCACTGGCTTGAAGAAGCAGAGCAGCCATTCTTGGTTTGGACCGATCATAAAAATTGGAATATCCCCGTACAGTTAAGCGCCTTAACTCCACGCAGGCCCAGAAGGCTTTATTGTTTACACAATTCAACTTCACCATTTCCTACTGCCCAGGGTCCAAAAATGTGAAGCCTGACACCCTCTCCTGCCTATAGAATTTCTCTGCCACACACTCGGTCTCCAAAAACATTCTCCCTACCTCATGCCTTGCGGCTTCAGTGGGTTGGGGTATTGAAACCTTGGTCCGCAAGACACAACGATACCAGCCTGAACCTAAGGAGGCCCGGCTAAACGGCTATTTTTCCCTAACACAGTCCGGTCCTGTGGCCTGGAATGGGCTTATTCCTCCAGACTGACCTGTCATTCAGGTTCCTGTCATACCCTAGCCTTCCTCCAACAATGTTTTTGGTGGCCCACAATGGTTCCTGACATCTCTGCCTTCGTCGCCACGTGCACTGTGTGTGCTCAGAACAAGACTCCACGGCAAGCTCTTTCTGGCCTCCTTCAGCCACTACCTGTCCCTCATCTCCTCTGGTCCCATATCTCTCTGGACTTTGTCACTGGCCTCTCTCCATCTGATGGCAACACATCGGTTCTCCAAGGCCTCCCATTTCATCCCTCCCCCAAACTGCCCTCTGTCAAGGAGACGGCCCAGTTTATGGTGCAGCACATCTTCCGGATCCATGTACTCCCAGTGTACAGGGTCTCCGACCGAGGTAACTGGTCTGGGTGGAGCATGCCCGGAACACACTTCCCTGTTCAGCCACGGGACTCTCCCCTTTTGAGTGTTCAAGGGGGTATCAGCCTCTTCTCTTCCCAGAAGAAGAGCAGGAGGTTAACGTACCCTCTGCCTAGACGTTTATCCGCCGCTGTCGACGTACCTGGAGAATAGCTCGGGCGCCAACCATCTGCCTCCTGTGTCTGCATTTGTGTCTCGACTTGTGCCCTTACAGCACTATAAAGCAGTCTTTGGCAAAACTGTAAATGTAAGGAATTCAAAGTAATGAACTTCTGTTATTTGTTATATATTATAATAATAATTTATTACATTTGTAAAGTGCTTTTCACTATAAAATAATAATCTCAAAGTGCATAAAAAAAGATAAACAAATCATGAACGCAACAATGAAAGTCTAGAAAGAAGGTTAGGCTCATAGAGACGAGTCTTACGGCCTGCTTTAAAGGTAGTCAGTGGAGATCAGCAAGTGAATAAAAGGTAAATGACAATATTATGCAAATCAGCAAATGTTTTACAAGTCTTGTTTTTAACATCCTCATTCCCATTCATTATTGCACCTACTGTATAAGCAACAAAACACACAAGTCAACATAACAAAAATCTAACAATCAGGACAAAAAAGGTCACACTAATGTCTAGCTTATGTTTTAGGATACAGACCACTGGTAGTATGTTTTTATAAGCCTGTCTGATTTTAGCCATCCTAAATCCATACACAATAGGATTTAAGTGGCTGGCACATCAGATCAGATTCAAAAACTCAAGTCGCCCAAGTTATAGACTCTTTTCTCTGCTACCGCACAGCAAGCGGTACCGGCGTGCCAAGTTTAGGTCCAAAAGGCTCCTTAACACCTGCACCCCCAATCCATAAGACCCCCACCCCCTTTGATTTTACACTGCTGCTACTCACGGTTTACTATTTATGCACAGTCACTTTACCCCTACCTACGTGTACAAATGACCTCGACTAACCTGTACACCCACACATTGACTCGGTACCGGTACCCCCGTATATAGCCTCGTTATTGTTATTTTATAGTGTTACTTTTTATTTTCACTTCAGATTATTTAGTAAATATTTGATTAACTTTATTTCTTGAACCGCATCGTTAGTTAAGGGCTTGTAAGTAAGCAATACACGGTAGTGTCTACACCATGTGACAAATACAATTTGATTTGACTTGATATGCGATTGTACACCGATGAAATAGTGTGTACCGTTGGAACATTGTTCATAGGCCTATCAAGTCTACTGTGGAGCAGAGTTAAGAAACAGGCGAAAGAGAAGTTGAGGAGAACAGGTGCTGAAAGCTTTCTGTCTGGTCTCGATGGAAGATTTCCCAACTGTTTCTTTTCTCTTGTCAGGACCAGAAAGAAAGAAACTGCTCTCAGATGTTTTTTATGCCTGCTACATTACATCAGGTTGACACAAATTAGAGAACACCTCACTCTGACCGTTTTAGACACCATAGCAGAGCTGGTTAGACTAGTTTTCAAGTTATACACAAGACACACCCACATCAGAGCACGTCTCCAATTCACACGTATCTTTGGCTGTTAACTAACATGTTATTTGACATTCACAATAAACGTATTTTCTTAAAGCCGCACTGCCCCCTCAAGACAAACTTACACTTTCAAACTTGGTGAACTTGATAGCCATGCATGGCAGGTGAGCAGTTTACATGAAGCATGGAGTCTTTATTGGAGGATCTATCCATTCAAAGCTAAATCCCCCAGGGGTAACTGAATACAGGTGAATAACTACAAAATAACTAACTTTAACAAGAAGCTCAATTCAGACACCTGACAAATGTGATACTCTTGTTACAAAACAAATAATGTTGCAAAAAAAACAATCTACCCTGGCACTGAAATAAAATAGCTGAAACTAGTTTAGGTGTCTGTCAACAAATGTTGGACTTCCCTTGCCCGCAATACTGCAAAATTGTCACGCCCTGACCATAGAGAGCCTTTGTTTTTCTATGGTATAGTAGGTCAGGGCGTGACTGGGGAGTTTACTAGTTATTATTTTCTATGTGGGGTTCTAGTTTAGTTTTTCTATGTTGGTGTTTGGTGTGATTCCCAATTAGAGGCAGCTGGCTATCGTTGTCTCTAATTGGGGATCATATTTAAGTAGCATTTTTTCCACCTGTGTTTTATGGGATATTGTATGTTACACCTCTTAATTACGATTCGTTGCTTGTTTTGTTCTTGCTGTATTGTTTTGTGTGTTTCACTAAATTAAGATGTGGAGCCCAGACCACGCTGCACGTTGGTCCGAGTATGCTTCAAACGAACGTGACAAAAATGTAGCGCTGTATAGAGGCTAGTTTTCATCCTCTTAGCCTAATTGAAAGAATGATAACACTACCATTACTTTATCACAGAGGGAAGGGCCAACAGGTTCTCTTACTGCTACTGCTTGAAGCTAAACATAGCCTATAAGACATTCAAAATACATAATTTCTAATTGTCAGAATATTAGTATAGACAATTTTGGCAGAAAATGTACATAGAATATATATTCAAATTGGAGAAAAATGTGTAGTATTTCAATTAAATTGAAATTCAGAATGGGATATTTCTGTTCATTGTTATTTTATCTTGTTTATTAAATGTATATCACTCCAAATGTGTAGCCTACATTCAACCATACGTTCTAGTTACATGCATATAGCTTTTATTGCAAAAATGAAATAATGAATTTTATTCAAAGTGGTCTGTCATGATCGTTGTAAGGAGGAGACCAAGGTGCAGCGTGGTATGCGTACATTATTCTTTAATCAAGAACAAAACACTGAACCAACTAACAAAATAACGTTTTTCACGTCTTTACAGTGCAGGATAGAAAAAGTATGTGAAACCTTGGATTTAATAACTGGTTGACCTCAAACAAATGTTTTCTGTATTTGCGGATCAGACCGGTGCAACAATCATGGTGTCACGCCCTGACCTTAGTTATCTTTGTTTTCTTTATTATTTTGGTTAGGTCAGGGTGTGACGAGGGTGGTATGTGTGTTTTTGTCTTGTCTATGTTTTTTTTGTATTCTATGGTGTTTTGGTATGTCTAGGTATGTGTAGGTCTATGGTGGCCTGAGTTGGTTCCCAATCAGAGACAGCTGTTTATCGTTGTCTCTGATTGGAGATCCTATTTAGATTGCCATTTTGGTTTGGTGGGTTATTGTCTATGTGTAGTTGCATGTCAGCACTCGTGTTTATAGCTTCACGTTTGTTTTGTTATTTTGTTTAGTGTTCTTCATTTAAATAAAGAAGAATGTGTTCATCTCACGCTGCGCCTTGGTCTCCTCGTTACAACAAATATGACACATGAGGAATGATAGCAAGCTGTCCAGGCCCTGAGGCAGCAAAGCAGCCCCAAACCATGATGCTCCCTCCACCATACTTTACAGTTGGGAATCAGGTTTTTATGTTGCTGTTTTGTGATTTTTTTCTCTCCACACATAGTGTGTTCCTTCCAAACAACACAACTAAGTTTCATCTGTCCACAGAATATGTTGCCAGTAGTGTTGTGGAACATCCAGGGGCTCTTTTGCGAACTTCAGACATGCAGCCATGTTTTTTTTGGACAGCAGTGGCTTCTTCCGTGGTGGTGTCCCATGAACCCTATTCTTTTTTAGTGTTTTACTTATCGTAGACTTGTCAACGGCGTTGTTAGCATGTTCCAGTTATTTCTGTAAGTCTTTACCTGACACTCTAGGATTCTTCTTAACCTCACTGAGCATTCTGCACTGTGCTCTTGTAGTCATCTTTGCAGGGCAGCCATTTATCTCCATTTATAGACAATTTGTCTTACCGTAGACTGATGAACATCAAGGCTTTTAGAGATATTTTTGTAACCCTTTCCAGCTTTATGCAAGTCAACAATTCTTAGTGATAGGCGTCCCGCTAGCGGGAAATTGCAGGGCGCGCAATTCAAATAAATAATCGTAATATTAAACATTCATGAACATGCAAGATCTTATATAATAATAAAATACTTCTTTATATCCCAAAAAGTCTAGTTGGCGCCCCCGATATCAGTAATCCACTTGTTCAACATGCAGACAAAGGAGCCCAAAAAGCTACTGCTAAAACTTTGTCCAAACATGTCAAACGATGTTTCTATTTAATCC
The DNA here is from genome assembly GCF_023373465.1 of Oncorhynchus keta. Taxonomy (NCBI): domain Eukaryota; kingdom Metazoa; phylum Chordata; class Actinopteri; order Salmoniformes; family Salmonidae; genus Oncorhynchus; species Oncorhynchus keta. The sequence goes on along the minus strand of NC_068438.1, from coordinate 16,527,734 downwards.
TCGGGTACTCTAAAATGTAAATATACAATAATATTTCATACGGAAAGTAGTATGTTCAATAGGAAAGGAAAATTAGTTGTAACGGGTGTCGTCTTCTGATGAGGAAGAATTGGACCAAAGCGCAGCATGGTAAGTGTTCATGACTTTTATTTAAACTGAACACTAGGACAAAATAACAAAGTGGAAACCGAAACAGTCCTGTCAGGTGCAGAAAACAACTACCCACAAAACATAGGTGGGAAAAAGCTACCTAAGTATGGTTCCCAATCAGAGACAACGATAGTCAGCTGTCCCTGATTGAGAACCATACCCGGCCAAAACAAAGAAATACAAAACATAGAAAAAATAACATAGAATGCCCACCCCAAATCACACCCTGACCAAACCAAAATAGAGACATACATACAAAGCTCTCTAAGGTCAGGGCATGACATTAGTAAGCCCTCTCCCTCGCGCGCCAAAAGACTATTCTTCCGGTGCTCTTCTCACGAAAACGCCAAATACTTGTACGTTTTTCAAAAAACAAGCCTGCAACCTTGACTAAAGACCGATGACATCTAGTGGAAGCCATAGAAATTGCAACCTGGGAGACAGATTTACATAGAAACAATAGGTTCCCATAATAAGAGCCTGGGACCTTAAAAGAAATGTCTAGTTGGATTTTCATCGGATTTTCGCCTGCCATATCAATTCTGTTATAGTCTCAGACATTATTTTAACAGTTTTAGAAACATCAAAGTGTTTTCTATCCAATGCTACAAATTATATGCATAGGCTTGAGTAACAGGCAGTTTACTTTGGGCACGTCAGTCAGGTGGAAATACAGGAAACTAGGGTGGGTGGACCATTTAAGATTGTCAATTATGTATACGCTGAGGAACTTTAAGTTTTTCAACTTCTCCACTGTGGTCCTGTGGATGTGGCATGCGCCCTCTGCTGTTTCCTGAAGTCCACAATCAGCTCCTTTGTTTTGTTGATGTTGAGGGAGAGGTTATTTTTCTGGCAGTCTGTCTCGTCATTGTTGGTAATCAGGCCTGCTACTGTGTCGTCTGCAAAGTTGATGATTGAGTTGGAGGCCTGTGTTACCCCGCAGTCATGGGTGAACAGGGAGTACAGGAGGGGGCTGATCACGCACCCTTGTGGGGCCCCTGGATCAGTGAAGTGGAGGTGTTGTTTCCTACCTTCACTTACTGGGGGCAGCCCGTCAGGAAGTGCAGGACCCAGTTACACAGGGCGGGGTTCAGACCCAGGGCTGCGAGCTTAATGACGAGCATGGAGGGTACTATGGTGTTGAAGGCTAAGCTATTGTCAATGAACAGCATTCTTACATAGGTATTCCTCTTGTCCAGATGGGATGTGGCAGTGTGCAGTGCGATGGCGATTGCATCGTCTGTGGATGTATTGGGGCGGTATGCAAATTGAAATGTGTATAGGGTGACAGGTAGGGTAGAGGTGATATGATCCTTAAATAGCCTCTCAAAGCACTTTATGATGACAGAAGTGGGTGCTACGGGGCGATAGTCATTTAGTTCAGTGACCTTCCTTTGGTACAGGAACAATGGTGGACATATTGAAGCAAGTGGGGACAGCATACTGGGATAGGGAGAGATTGAATATTTCCGTAAACACTCCAGTCACCTGGTCTGTGCGTCTGGGCCGGGCACCCTTGAGAGAACTAACATGCTTAAATGTCTTATTCATGTCGGCCACGGAGAATGAGAGCTCACAGTCCTTGGGAGCGGGCCGCGTCTGTGACACTGTGTTATCGTCAAAGCTGGTGAAGAAGGTGTTCAGCTTGTCTGCGAGCAAGATGCCGGTGTCCGTGATGTTCCTGGTTGTCCCTTTGTAATCCATGATTGTCTGTAGACCCTGCCAAATACATCTGGTGTCTGAGCCGTTGAATTGCGACTTTGTCTCTGTACTGACATTTTTCCTGTTGATTGATTTACAGAGAGAATAACTACACTGTTTGTGTTCGACCATAATCCCAGTCACCTTGCCATGGTTAAATGTGATGGTTCCCACTTCAGTTTTGTGCGAATGATGCCATCTATCCACAGTTTCTGGTTTGGGTAGGTTTTAATAGCCTCAGGGTGAACAACATCCTCTATACACTTCCTGATGAACTCAGTCACCATTTCCGTGGATACGTAAAGGTTTTTCTCAGAGGCTACCCGGAACATTTCCCCATCCGCGTAATCAAAACAATCTTGAAGCATGGATTCTGATTGGTCAGACCAGAGTTGAATAGACCTTAGCATGGGTACTTCCTGTTTGAGTTTCTTCCTATAGAAAGGAATGAGCTAAATTGAGTTTTGATCTGATTTGCTGAGAGGGCAGAGGAGGCCCTTGTAGGTTGAGGGTTTTAGCAGAGCGAGTTCTACAGTCAATGTGTTGAAAGAACTTTGGGAAGTGTTTTCCTCAAATTTGCTTTGTTAAAATCACCCGCTACAATAAATTCAGCCTCGGGATATGTGGTTTCCAGTTTGCACAAAGTCCAGTGTTGTTCCTTTAGGGCCGTCATGGTATTGCCTTGAGGGAGAATATACACGGCTGTGACTATAACCGAAGATTATTCTCTTGGGAGGTAATATGGTTGGCATTTGATTGTGAGGTGTTCTAGGTCGGGTGAACAAAAGGACTTGAGTTTTCAAATTCACACCATGAGTGGTTAATCATGAAACATTACCGCCTTTCTTCTTCCCTGAGAGTTCTTTATTCCTGTCTGTGCGATGTACTGAGAACCCAGCTGGCTGTATGAACGAGGACGGTATTTCCAGAGAGAGACAGGATTCTGTGAAACAAAGTATGTTACAGTCCCTGATGTGTCTCTGGAAAGAGATCCTCGCCCTGAGCTTGTCTATTTTATTGTCCAGAGACTGAACATTAGTGAGTAATACACTAGGACGCATCTGATGGTGCGCACGCCTCCTGAGTTGGACCACAAATCCACTCCGAATACATCTTCTCCGAATATCTCTTTGGGCATCCTCTGAGACAAGTTCAATTGCCCTGGGGGTAGGAACAAAGAATCCAATTCAGGAAAGTCCTATTCCTGGTCGTAATGTTGGTCAGATACCACCACTGATATCCAAAAGTTATTTCTGGCTGTATGTAATAAAACTAATAGTGTAAGAAATAACTCACAACAAATACTGCAAAGTTGCTTAGGCGCTAGAAGGAGAGCTGCCATGTCTGTTGGCGCCATCTTTATACTATACTTCACAATAATTTTGTGGTTGAACTTATTTTCTTAAAGCCACAGTGCCCCATCAAAATTAAGTTACACTTTCAAACTTGGTGAAATTGCATGGCAGGTAAGCCTTTTACATATAGAATGAAGTCTTTGTTAGACCCCCACGGGTGGCTGAATACATATGAATTACTAGAAAATATGTAACTTTAACAAGAAACTCAATACAGAGAATTTGAAATCCTTTAAATTTGACTTGCACTTGTATGTGCTCCTCTATTGTTGCAAAACAAACATTGTTGCAAAACAAACATAGCTACCCCTGCCACTGAAATAAAATAGTTAAAAACTAGTTTGAGGTGTCTCTTATTGAACTTTGCACTTTTGTTGAACCCAATGCTGCAATAATGTAGCTCTCTATAGTAGGCTATTTTACATCCTGTTATTTAAGCTACTAGAAAAAAAATAGTAACACTACCACTATATCAGAGAGGGAAGGGCCAACAAAGCTTCAGTCAATGGTTGGCTAGTCAATATGTCAATCCAACTCAACATGCAAGGTTTGTCCAATGACAAGTGTAAATCCTTTGATTTACTGCCTGAAGCAGTATTTCTCATATCTTGTTTATGCATGTTATATCACCCTAAATGTGTAGCCTACATTAAACCATACAGTACTTTCTTCATGCATATTTATGTTAATGCATCCATGGAATGATGAATTTTCTTCCAAAGTGTTTGTGAATCTACATTTATTTTGAGATACACTGAGGAGGCCTTGTTATAAACACATAGATGTGTTATAAAAAAAAAACGATACAAAAATGGGATTTGTGTAAACACAAGCATTATTGACATCATTTTTTTCAGAATTAAGAATAAAGCAACCAGTGGAAAAATATATATTGAAAGAGTGGCTTTCCATATTGTTATTCTTCTTTAGAAATAAGTAGTCACAAATTTGTTCTATCAATTTCACCCTATAAACTTTATAGTGCACTACTTTGGTTCTGGTCATAAGTAGTGAACTATTGCAGACTTGTTTACGTGTTGCTGTGCTTTTTGTTGCCAACCTTACTTTGCTACATGACAACTTTACGGTTTTTACTTTTTAATTACCCTTTATATTTTTGGGTTTTCCCTCAACTTTTTTTCCCCATTCAACCTTTTTACTCCGGACGCTTTACTGGACATGGTTCGTCAGGACCTCCAACAGCCGAAGCTAAGTAGTTATATTAACATGATGCCTTCTAATTGCAGTCGCTGTACTCATAATATACAGGAGAACGATCGCCTTACAGCGAGGATAGCTGTGCTGCAGGCCCAGCTTCAGACGCAATCGTTAGGCAAGGGTAATTTCAGTGTAGGAAAGGATGAAACCGCGTCTGTTCCACCAGTAAGTATAGATAGTAACGTTAGTACAAATCCCCTCGCACGGTCCCCGCAGCCGGACAACTTTCTCACGTTTTCTGAAGGGAAATGCTTTAGGAATGCTCAACCAGTGTGGCTCATTCAGCCGACAGAAACTTTCAACCGGTTTTCCCAATTAAGCAACGAGTCGAGAGTCAAAGGCCGAGCCTTCTCTTGTCTCTACTCCTCCCGTTATGGGGTCTGAGACACCGAAGCATCCCACCATTCGCTCTGACAAATTGAAAACTCCAGTCATTGGCGACTCCATTACCCACAGTATTAGACTTAAATCGAATCATCCAGCGATCATACACTGTTTACCAGGGGGCAGGGCAACCGACGTTAAGGCTAATCTGAAGATGGTGCTGGCTAAAGCTAAAACTGGCGAGTGTAGAGAGTATAGAGATATTGTTATCCACGTCGGCACCAACGATGTTAGGATGAAACAGTCAGAGATCACCAAGCGCAACATAGCTTCAGCGTGTAAATCAGCAAGAAAGATGTGTCGGCATCGAGTAATTGTCTCTGGCCCCCTCCCAGTTAGGGGGAGTGATGAGCTCTACAGCAGAGTCTCACAACTCAATCGCTGGTTGAAAACTTTTTTCTGCCCCTCCCAAAATATATAATTTGTTGATAATTGGCCCTCTTTCTGGGACTCACCCACAAACAGGACCAAGCCTGACCTGCTGAGGAGTGACGGACTCCATCCTTGCTGGAGGGGTGCTCTCATCTTATCTACCAACATAGACAAGGCTCTAATTCCTCTAGCTCCACACTGAAATAGGGTGCAGGTCAGGCAGCAGGCTGTTAGCCAGGCTGCCAGCATAGTGGAGTCTGCCACTAGCACAGTCAGTGTAGTCAGTTCAGCTATCCCCATTGAGACCGTGTCTGTGCCTCGACCTAGGTTGGACAAAACTAAACATTGCGGTGTTTGCCTTAGCAATCTCACTAGGATAAAGACCTCCTCCATTCCTGACATTATTGAAAGAGATCATGATACCTCACATCTCAAAATAGGGCTACTTAATGTTAGATCCCTTACTTCAAAGCCAATTATAGTCAATGAACTAATCACTGATCATAGTCTTGATTTGATTGGCCTGACTGAAACATGGCTTAAGCCTGATGAATTTACTGTGTTAAATGAGGCCTCACCTCCTGGCGACACTAGTGACCATATCCCCCGTGCATCCCGCAAAGGCGGAGGTGTTGCTAACATTTACGATAGCAAATTTAAATTGACAAAAAAAAAGACGTTTTCGTCTTTTGAGCTTCTAGTCATGAAATCTATGCAGCCTACTCAATCACTTTTTATAGCTACTGTTTCCAGACCTCCTGGGCCATATACAGCGTTCCTCATTGAGTTCCCTGAATTCCTATCGGACCTTGTCGTCATAGCAGATAATATTCTAATCTTTGGTGACTTTAATATTCGCATGGAAAAGTCCACAGACCCACTCCAAAAGGCTTTCGGAGCCATCATCGACTCAGTGGGTTTTGTCCACATGTCTCTGGACCTACTCACTGTCACAGTCATACTCTGGACCTAGTTTTGTCCCATGGAATAAATGTTGTGGATCTCAATGTTTTTCCTCATAATCCTGGACTATCGGACAACCATTTTATTATGTTTGCAATTGCAACAAATAATCTGCTCAGACCCCAACCAAGGAACATCAAAAGTCATGCTATAAATTCACAGACGACACAAAGATTCCTTGATGTCCTTCCAGACTCCCTCTGTCTACCCAAGGATGCCAGAGGACAAAAATCAGTTAACCACCTAACTGAGGAACTCAATTTAACCTTGCGCAATACCCTAGATGCAGTTGCACCCCTAAAAACTAAAAACATTTCTCATAAGAAACTAGATCCCTGGTATATAGAAAATACCCGAGCTCTGAAGCAAGCTTCCAGAAAATAGGAACGGAAATGGCGCCACACCAAACTGGAAGTCTTCCGACAAGCTTGGAAAGACAGTACCGTGCAGTACCGAAGAGCCCTTACTGTTACTCGATCATCCTATTTTTCCATCTTAATTGAGGAAAATAAGAACAATCCAAAATTCCTTTTTGATACTGTCGCAAAGCTAACTAAAAAGCAGCATTCCCCAAGAGAGGGTGGCTTTCACTTCAGCAGTAATAAATTCATGAACTTCTTTGAGGAAAAGATCATGATTATTAGAAAGCAAATTACGGACTCCTCTTTAAATCTGCATATTCCTTCAAAGCTCAGTTGTCCTGAGTCTGCACAACTCTGCCAGGACCTAGGATCAAGAGAGACACTCAAGTGTTTTAGTACTATATCTCTTGACACAATGATGAAAATAATCATGGCCTCTAAACCTTCAAGCAGCATACTGGACCCTATTCCAACTAAACTACTGAAAAAGCTGCTTCCTGTGCTTGGCCCTCCTATGTTGAACATAATAAATGTCTCTCTATGCACCGTATGTGCACCAAACTCACTAAAAGTGGCGGTAATGGTATAAAAAAACTATTGGCCTATATCGAATCTTACATTCCTCTCAACATTTTTAGAAAAGGCTGTTGCGCGGCAACTCACTGCCTTCCTGAAGACAAACAATGTATACGAAATGTTTTTAGACCCCATCATAGCACTGAGACTGCACTTGTGAAGGTGGTAAATTACCTTTTAATGGCATCAGACCGAGGCTCTGCATCTGTCCTCGTGCTCCTAGATCTTAGTGCTGCTTTTGATACCATCGATCACCACATTCTTTTGGAGAGATTGGAAACCCAAATTGGTCTACACGGACAAGTTCTGGCCTGGTTTAGATCTTATCTGTCGGAAAGATATCAGTTTGTCTCTGAATGGTTTGTCCTCTGATAAATCAACTGTAAATTTCGGTGTTCCTCAAGCTTCCATTTTAGGACCACTATTGTTTTCACTATATATTTAACCTGTTGGGGATGTCATTCGAAAACATAATGTTAACTTTCACTGCTATGCGGATGACACACAGCTGTACATTTCAATGAAACATGGTGAAGCTCCAAAATTGCCCTAGCTAGAAGCATGTGTTTCAGACATAAGGAAGTGGATGGCTGCAAACGTTCTACTTTTAAACTCGGACAAAACAGAGATGCTTGTTCTAGGTCCCAAGAAACAAAGAGATCTTCTGTTGAATCTGACAATTAATCTTAATGGTTGTACAGTTGTCTCAAATAAAACTGTGAAGGACCTCGGCGTTACTCTGGACCCTGATCTCTCTTTTGAAGAACATATCAAGACTGTATCAAGGACAGCTTTTTTCCAGCTACGTATCATTGTAAAAATCAAAAACTTTCTGTCCAAATATTATGCAGAAAAATTAATCCATGCTTTTGTCACTTCTAGGTTAGACTACTGCAATGCTCTACTTTCCGGCTACCCGGATAAAGCACTAAATAAACTTCAGTTAGTGCTAAATACGGCTGCTGGAATCCTGAATAGAACCCCAAAAATTCATCATATTACTCCAGTGCTAGCCTCCCTACACTGCCTTCCTGTCAAGGCAAGGTCTGATTTCAAGGTTTTACTGCTAACCTACAAAGCATTACATGGGCTTGCTCCTACCTATCTCTCTGATTTGGTCCTGCCGTACATACCTACACGTACGTTACGGTCACAAGACGCAGGCCTCCTAATTGTCCCTAGAATTTCTAAGCAAACAGCTGGAGGCAGGGCTTTCTCCTATAGAGCTACATTTTTATAGAATGGTCTGCCTACCCATGTGAGAGACGCAAACTCGGTCTCAACCTTTAAGTCTTTACTGAAGACTCATCTCTTCAGTGGGTCATATGATTGAGTGTAGTCTGGCCCAGGAGTGTGAAGGTGAACGGAAAGGCTCTGGAGCAACGAACCACCCTTGCTGTCTCTGCCTGGCCAGTTCTCCTCTTTCCACTGGGATTCTCTGCCTGAGTCACTGATGTGATCTTCCTATCTGGGTTGGCACCCCCCCCCCCCCACCCCCCCCTCTGGGTTGTGCCGTGGCGGAGATCTTTGTGGGCTATACTCGGCCTTGTCTTGATGGTAAGTTGGTGGTTGAAGATATCCCTCTAGTGGTGTGGGGGCTGTGCTTTGGCAAAGGGGGTGGGGTTATATCCTTCCTGTTTGGTACCCAAGATACAAGATACACCCCTTTCAACCTACATGATGAGCAACAGATACATAGAATGGTCACACAGTTAAGATTTGTATGAAATATATCTATAATACATAGCAGACAGCATCTGCTGTGTCAACAGTTTTCATTGTATAGACCAGTGTCTGGCCCTCCTACTCCAAACTGGAACCATCTCTCCCTGGTACGGTATAGAACAGAAACATTAACTCATGTTCTCTGGAATGCTCTTTAGGTTTCATCACCCAAAGACATCGTAAATCTCCTCTGTCAGTGATATCTCATAGAGGCCCATCCTCAGTAGAACACACAGAATACTCTATTCTGTTGGGAAAAAAACAACAATTCTAATGCAATACAATTATTATAACATAATCTTGCAATTTCCTTGACAATATGCTGGGAATTGGGTGCCATTTGGGATGCCTTCAAGTGTTTCCTGCTATGGAAGTCTGCTACAATTACTCTATTCTTATAATATTTGTATATCACAGAAGATGGCGAAAGGCAGGGGCGCAACTTTCACTGGGAATGGGGGGGGGACATGACCCCCCACATTCTGGGTGCCTTATGGAATATTACATGACAAAAGGGGTCTATATTGAAAACATTAAATTAATTTTTGTCAAATAGTCACAAATATATATATATTTTTCATGGTACATGTGTCACGTTCGTCATAACGAGGAGACCAAGGCGCAGCGCGATTGGAATACATTCTTCTTTTATTTAACAAAGAACACTTAAACAAACTAACAAAATAACAAAATGAACGTGAAGCTATAAACAACTAGTGCTGACATGCAACTATGCATAGATAATAACCCACAAAACCAAAATGGAAAATGGCAACCTAAACCAACGATAAACAGCTGTCTCTGATTGGGAATCAATTCAGGCCACCATAGACCTACAAATTACCTAGACTAACAAACACCCCATGACATACAAAAACCCTAGACAGGACAAAAACACATATACCCACCCTCGTCACACTCTGACCTGACCAAAATAATACAGAAAACATAAATAACTAAGGTCAGGGAATGACAATATCCCCCCCCAAAGGTGTGGACTCCCGGCCGCAAACCTAAACCTATATGGGAGGCTCTCGTTGGGCATCTAACCTCGGTGGCAACTCTGGTTCTGGACGCCGCCCCCCTTCTTTACCCTGATTCCTCTCTTATAGCACTGACCCATGGATCATCGTCGGAGGCTCTGAACTGCGGATCCTCGCTGTAGACCCCGGGCTGGGGACCCTCGCTGCGTGGATCATAGCCAGATGTTCTGGACTGGGGACCGTCGCTGGAGACCCCGGACTGGCGACCGTCGCTGGAGACCCCGGACTGAGGACCGTCGCTGGAGACCCCGGGCTGGGGACCGTCACTGGAGACCCCGGACGCTCTGGACTGGGTACTGTCGCCGGACGCGCTGGACTGCCGAGGCGCACTGTAGGCCTGGTGCATGGTGCCGGCATTGGTGGTACCGGGCTGGTGACACGCACCTCAGGGCGAGTGCGAGGAGCAGGAACAGGGCGTACTGGACTGACGATGCGCACTGTAGGCCTGGTGCATTGTGCCGGCACTGGTGTTACCGGGCTGGTGACACGCACCTCAGGGCGAGTGCGAGGAGGAGGAACAGGACGTACTGGACTGTGGAGGTGCACTGGAGGTCTGGAGTGTAGAGCTGACACAACCTAACACAACCTTTTCGCCTTGCAAATGCAGGGCACTGGCACAGGACGCACTGGGCTGTGCAGACTCACCCTGAGACACAGAACGCAGAGCCAGCGCAGGATATCCTGGTAAAAGGAGATATATTGGAGACCAGGAGCGCTGAGCCGGCACCCTCCTTCCTGGCTGGAAGCTCTATTCCAGTACGCTCTATTCCAGCTCCTTGCATTGGCCGGGCTAGAATGGGCATCCAGCCAGGAAGGAGGGTGCCGGTTCAGCGCTCCTGGAGACACTGGAGACACCGTGCGCATCTCTGCATAACACGGTGCCTGACCAGTAACACGCTCCCCACAGTAAGCATGAGGAGTAGGCTCAGGTCTCTGACCTGACTCATGCAATCTCCTCGTGGCCCCCCCCAACAAATTATTGTGGCTGCCTCTCGGGCTTCCGTGCTAGCCGTGCACCTTCATATCGTCACTGTTCCTCTATTCTCCGGTGTTTCTCCTCGTAGTATCGTCGTTCCGCTTTCGCTGCCTCTAACTCCTCCTTCGGACGGTGATACTCCCCTCGGCTGTGTCCAGAGTCCTGCTCCATCTAATATCTCCTCCCAGGTCCATTTCCCCATTAAGCGCTGTTCCTCCTTTTCACGCTGCTTGGTCCTTGTTTGGTGGGTTATTCTGTCACGTTCGTCATAACGAGGAGACCAAGGCGCTGCATGATTGGAATACATTCTTCTTTTATTTAACGAAGAACACTGAAACAAACTAACAACCAATTCAGGCCACCATAGAGCTACAAATGATCGAGAATAACAAACACCCCTAGACAGGACAAAAACCCTAGACAGGACAAAAACACATATACCCATCCTCGTCACACCCTGACCTGAAAACATAGATAACTAAGGTCAGGGCGTGACAATATGAGACACAGATTCGCACCTGTCTCAATGAGGAGGCCGCAGGGATGCCACGGTCCAAGAATATGGGGATTGTGGCTCAGATGTTAGAAAGAGCGGGGGAAGAGACAAAAGACTTCACTATGCTCATGCAAATGCAAATACTTTGCCCATGAACGGCCGCTCATTCCAAAATAATTGCAATGTACATATTTACGTGTGTATGTCTTGTCCGTCTGGGGAGTAACTCGACAGAAATCTCTGGTTTTGTCCAGCAGAGATCAAAGTCTTTCGAAGTCTTTCGAAGTTGTGGCTTTTTCAGTAGGCTCTGTTATAAAGGGTACATCAGACGTACCAATGGTCGTTTGATAGGGAAATGTTCTTTAGAATGGATCTTTCAGAGTGCCACCCGGTGGTTCTCGTCACTTTTACTAGACTAAGAGTACTTAAAAAGCTGCAGACTCAATGTTCCTGTGTAGTCTTCATCTTCTGCACTCAAGAGAGTTTCAGAGTGTCTTACCATTTTCTGATCTTGTCGTTTTAAAACCATTTGTAATGTATTCAGCTGGAACCACTTCACACACCGGCAGCAACATGGCTTGTTTTGGTCTAAGATGTGAATTCTTCAGTGAATCCTTTTAATCACTTGGGGGGAAAGGGCGTTTGACTACGTTTGGCATAATGTCTGTAATCACATGGGTGTGGTTACTGACTTGATAAACTTTACATGAAAAGCAATGTTCTCACTATCTTTTCAGAAATAGTTTCATATTTAATCGCAGGAATTCCACAACATTTGGATGTAAAACTGACAACTCGGAAATATATACATTCAGAGATACAGTTATGTTGATATACCGTCCTTAATGAGATCACAAAACAACTGATCTGACATAATTGTTCTTTAAGTACCCACGGGACCCTTCCAACTCTTTGGATTACAGAAATATTATTCCATTATTCAACCTTTTGATGTTACCGTACTGCAACGTCTCTCTGTGGTAACAAAGGGATTTAACTTCCATTTCTGAAAGAGATTTTTCCTGCAGGTATTTCTGACCATCATACAACTATGGTGGGAGAGAGAGTGAGAGAGGGGGGGAACTTGGCGCCTATGATCCTTACCCAAAAGGGCAAGGCAATGACACCTGATTACGTATATAGAAGTACGACTAGTCTACCTGGCCTGTGTGTAAATGTAGGCCTATAAATGTGCCCATTTGGTGATGTCTGATAGTATTTCTGATTGTTTTAACTCACCACCACTAATGAACTGTGGAGCTTCTCAAAGTATTTTTTCTTCACCTCAAACAGCAAGTAAACAAAGTCTGTTTTTAGAATCAATTGAGAATGACAATAGTTCCTCAAAGTGATAGAACAATATTTCCATCTCTCTCTTTCGATAACCAATTGGCATGAAATGGAAAAATGTAATGCTCTGATCCAGTGGAAACGTCATAAAATACCTGACCCAGTTGACAGTTGATACAATGTTAGAGTTCGTTGAAGACAGGTCATGCCTAGAAAATGTGATTGATAGGATATTTATATTCATCAGGATATTTCTCAATGTTTTTATGTGTTGGCTTTATGTAGACTTTTTTTTACATAGTTGGCAGTGGCAATAAAAGTTACTTTTATATTAGTATTTAGATTACTATTGTAGAATGCAGATTAACCACAGACAGTTATTTTAAGATACAAAGACTATTATAAATTAAATGAAAGTGTTCCACGATATTTGCCTTTGAAAATCATAACTCTCACGCAGGTTGGTAGAAATGGTAAGATAAAAAGGCACATCAGATGTGTCTGTATATGGAAAAATACATGTTTTAAAATCTAGACAGATTGATTGATTGAAAGAAAAGACTATGCTTGGTTGACCAAGATTTTTGTTATTGTTGTGTACAGCACTAGTAGAAATGCAGGAAATTAGCATTAGATGCCCCAGAAAATGTAGGGAGGGCCCCCAGACCCCCTGCCAGGTTATGTTCCCCCCCCCCTACACTTCTAAAACCAAAGTTGCGAAAGGTATCAAGAATTGGGCGCCATTTAACCATGCAACAGTTTAGCAGATTTTACCTTTATCTTTGTTGACTTCTGATATGACGAAGTCTCCCTGTTGTGTAAGATCATGTAACTAACGTTTCATATCAATGATTTTATGTGCATTACACTTTCTGAAAACTGCTCTTCGAATCTTCTGGAGGTTAACTCCGTATATGACAGGGTTAAAGACAGGTGGTATAACAAGGAATTGTACAGCCATTGCATTACGCATATTGAGCGTAATATTTACATTATTCCACCCTTGCAACGTGTCAAACAGGGTCACTGTGATGAAAATAACCATTGTTGTTAAATGTGGCACACATGTCTGTGTGAACTTAATCCTTCCCTTAGCTGACTTTACACAAGTACTTACAATCTTACAGTAAGAAAATACAATGAAAAGTAACTGTAAAACATGAACCAAAATCATACATTTGTTCAAATTCTGATTGATGGTTATGGGTAAACATGCATGTTTCAGTATAGATGGATTGTCACAGAAGATCTTATCAATGCGAGATCCACACAAAGGAATTCTGACGGCTAAACTAACTGCTATGAGTGCTATAAATAAAGGATAACACCAAGACAATAAGAGTAACTTTCTAACAGTTAAAGATGTCACAATGGTGTGATATAGTAGTGGTCTACATATTGCCACATACCTGTCGTAAGACATCACTGTTAGAGTAGACATTTCACACATGACAGATGTGTATATTACATAGGCTTGAGTGAAACATCCACCATAAGATATCACCTGAACATCTGACTGAAGGTCCAGTAAGAACTTGGGGTAGAAACCAGCAGTTCCATACAATCCATTGACACACAAACTACACAGAAAGATATACATGGGCTCATGGAGACCTTTCTCCTGAATGATTGTTATGATCAGAGTCAGATTCACAGTGATGATGAGAAGGTATGTGATAAGAGACAATAAAAAATATATTGATTTGTTGTTTAATGTCTCTTGTAAACCAAAGAGATAAAATAACTTGACTTGGGTTGAGTTCTCCATAGCTTTTGTTAATTTTCTTCCTCTGGTCAATGCAAAAATTCTTAGTCCTTACAACGATTGAGTGTGTATGGAGGTGAATGAATTCAAGTGCGAATCACTTCACAAAACTAATTCACATCCTTCCTCTAAATCTTAATTCTCGACAAAAAAGTTCCCAATACTAGCTGTACATTATCAGACTTCTGAGGTGTGAAAGAAATTTTAAAAACTTGTATCCATGAAATGTCTTCTTGCTTGACAGAGGAGACTGCTCCAAAGACTTGTCCTGTTAGCCTTTAAATACACCATAGTGTATACTCACATGGGATTGGTTGCGTCACTGCTTGGTATGGCAACTGCTTGGCCTCTGACCGCAAAGCATTACAGGGGGTAGTGCCTTGAAGTCGGAAGTTATGTGTCGGACATTATCGATGAGGCATTCAATGACCACAAGGAGATGTTGCATGATGGTCAAGGGGATGTCACATGATGGTCATTTTCAGGACGTTCTCAGGACTTGTCTAGTGTCCTCTAAGTTACTATGATGTTACTGAGGATCATATCAGGAATTTCTCAGGACTAAATTAGGACATTGTGTGATCAAATCAAATCAAATTGTATAAGTCACATGCGCCGAATACAACAGTGAAATGCTTACTTACAAGCCCATAACCAACAATGCCGTTAAAAAAATATGAATAAGAATAAGAAATAGAAGGAACAAGTCATTTAATAACAGCAGTAAAAAAAAAAACAGTAATGAAACTATATACAGGGGGTACCGGTACAGAGTCAATGTGCGGGGCACTGGTTAATCAAGGTAAGGGAGGTAAAATGTGCATGTAGGTAGAGTTATTAAAGTGCCTATGCATAGACAATAACAGTGTAGCAGCAGTGTAAAGGGGGGTGATGCAAATAGTCTGGGTAGCCATTTGATTAGATGTTCAAGAGTCTTTTGGCTTGGGGGTAGAAGCTGTTTAGAAGCCTCTTGGACCTAGACATGGTGCTCCGGTACCGCCTGCCATGCGGTAGCAGAGAGAACAGTCTATGACTAGGGTGGCTGGAGTCTTTGACACATTTTGGGCCTTGACAAATTTTGGGTACGTACGACCCTCTGTAGTGCCTTGTGGTCGGAGGCCAGGCAGTGATGCAACCAGAGTATTCTCTCAATGGTGCAGCTGTAGAACCTTTTGAGGATCTGAGGACGCATGCAAAATCATTTCAGTTTCCTGAGGGGGAATAGGTTTTGTCGTGCCCTCTTCACTACTGTTTTGGTGTGCTTGGACCATGTTAGTTTTGTTGGCGATGTGGGCACCAAGGAACTTGAAGCTCTCAATCTGCTCCATTACAGCCTCGTCAATGACAATGGGGGAGTGCTCTGTCCTCCTTTTCCTGTAGTCCACAATCATCTCCTTTGTATTGATCATGTTGAGGGAGAGATTGATGTCCTGACACCACATGGCCACGTCTCTGACCTCCTCCCTACAGGTCTCATTGTTGTCTGTGATCAGGCCTACCACTGTTGTGTCATCGGCAAACTTGATGGTGTTGGAGTCATTCCTGGCCGTGCAGTCATGAGTGAACAGGGAGTACAGGAGGGGACTGAGCACGCACCCCTGAGGGGCCCGTGTTGAGGATCAATGTGGCAGATGTGTTATTTCCTACCTTTACCACCTGGGGCCGGCCCGTCAGGAAGTCCAGTTTCAGAGGGAGGTGTTTAGTCCCAGGGTCCTTAGCTTTTTGATGAGTTTTGAGGGAACTATGGCTTTGAACTCTGGGCTGTAGTCAATGAATAGCATTATTACATAGGTGTTGCTTTTTTCCAAGTGTGACAGGGCAGTGTGGAGTACAATAGAGATTGCATCATCTGTCAATCTGTTAGGGCAGTATGCAAATTGCTGTGGGTGTAGGATTTCTGGGATTATGGTGTTGTGAGCCATGACCAGCCTTTCAAAACACTGCTGGTCGGTAGTCATTTAGGCAGGTTACTAGTGTTCTCGGGCAAAGGGTCCCAAGGCAACGTCCCTGCAAGCAAAAAGGTTAGGACATCCCTGGAACGTCACAAAATGGACATCTAAAGTTCTCAGGACATTGTGCCATGGGCTGCTGGAGGTTGTCTAGCTCCCGGTTAGTCCGGGGACGTTTTTGGGGTGTTGTAAAATGGTACCCTGGAATTCTAGTTCCCGGATTGTCCCAGGGATGTCCCTGAGTATTTTTAAGACGTTCTTGGGAAGTTGTCATGGTCCCCTTGAGATTTTTGCCACGAGATGGTCCCAGGTGTCCCAAACCATTATAAAATCAATGGTATGGGGGTTCAGGTAAGTGGTACGCTGGTCAGCTAAAAATAGTTTTCAAATATTTGACATGATTACTTAGAACTGACTTTTCATTATGACCCCACCTGGGATTTAAACTTTGGGTATACTGATGTCTCTGATTTGCCACAAAGTCTGTTGAATTTCAGAAGTCTCCCCTCTGCACATTCATTACCTATAATACATCCCTGCGCAGCAAAACAGCGCCAGCTCCAAAGTCATTTTAGTTATCTGCATAACGTATACCTGGAGATTCAGGAAGCTGGCACAGAATGTGAGTTTAATAATAATAAACATGAAGAAAATACTAAACAGGAGAAGTGTACTGAATGTAACAAAAACACAAAAATGCCTGATGAGGGCTATATGAAGGGACAGTAATCAGGGTGGTGATGATGTCCAGATGTGCTTAACGATTGGGAGCAGGTGTGCGCAATGATTGTTGCCAGGACTGGTGGCTAGTAGACCGGCGATGTCGGGCTGACCATGGCCCCTAAGGCGAGGAGCAGGCCAGTCTGGACAGCAGAGATGGAAATCCCGGATGATGTTGGGGTCCAGGATGTGGACCCAAGAGCGCTCCTCAGGACCGTACCCCTCCTAGTCTACCAGGTACTGGAGCCAACCTCCATGACATCAGGAGTCCACAAGGGGCTTAACAACATAGGCGGAGGTCCCCTCGATGTCCATGGGAGGGGGAGGGGAGTTGCAGGGGATGGCGTCATCCAGGGGACCAGGAATCACCAGCCTGAGGGAAACACGAAAGCAGGGTGAGACAGGCAGTTGGTGGAGAGTTCTAAACGATAGGTGACCCTCCGGAGGACCTTGAAGGGGCCCAGAAACCGGGGGCTCAGCTTCCGGCAGGACAGGCAGAGTGGGAGGTTCCTGATGGAGAGCCAGATGCGATGGAACACGGGAGGCTCACCGCGGTGGCGGTCCACCAGATCCTTCTGAAGGTGGGCTGGAGCCTCATGTGAGCGGCGTTCCACACCTCTGCTCGCCGGAACCACTTGTCAACTGCAGGGGCTGCGGTCTGGCTCAGAGTCTTTGGAGCCAAGTCCAGCTGATATCCCAGAACGCACTGGAAGGGAGTCAACCCGGTGTAGGTGTGACGAAGTGAGTTCTGTCCGTAATCCACCCAGGGAAATAACTGGGCCCACTCACCCTACTGGTTCTGGCAGTGATTCCTCAGCAACCTCCCCAACTCTTGGTTGGTCTTCTCCACCTGCCTGTTAAACTGAGGCCGGTACCTGGATGTGAGGCTGACCGTGGCCCCCAGCTTCTCCATGAAGGCTTTCCAGACCCGCAATGGGAATTGGGGACCACAGATGGAAATGATGTCCTCAGGAAGGTCATTGAATGCATAACGAACATGAGTTGACATAGTGGGCGACGTCCTGTGCCAAGGTGTGCCACCAGTATTTATTGGAGAGGGATTAGATGGTGCGGGGTGATACCTGGGTGTCCAGCAGCGAGGGATGTGTGTACCAGATCAACAACCGATCTCTCACCCCTGTGGGGACATAGATGCGCTCTGGAGGGTAGGTGGCAGGAGCGAGTACCTTCCAGAGCCTGACAGATGTCCACATCTGTGTCCCAAAGCACGGGGCCAACGGTACTGGAGGACCGATTGATGGGCTGGAGGACACTCACAGGACCCTCCACTGACGTGGAAGCACATATCCAGAGCTTGGACAGGAAAAGGAGAGGGGGTATGAAGTTGAGTTCAGGGAGGAGGCAAGTCCTCCAGAGTTGTAGAGACAATTGGAACCAGCAAGGGTTTGGCGGAAAACGATGATAATGGAATGCTCACACCTACCGTGGGAGACGGAATGTCACATGGCCGACCCTCTACTCCAATGGACCCCAGGGTTGGGGCGCACCGGATACCGCTGAAGCTGGTGCCGCTCCTGGCCACAATAGGGACGGAGTGCCAGCTGTCTCCGGCAAACCCTACTGCCATGGGTTCAGGCTCTGCCTCAGGACAGCCAAAGGAGGGAAGTGAGTGGCAATATCGACACCGGCGCACCCGAAGAAGGTTAAGATAAATAGCCATCCCGATGAGAGTGTCCAAGGATACGTTGTCTGCAGAATAGAGTGCGGAGCGCATGTTCATTCCATCCGCTGGAGGCTGCTACAGTCCGAAAGATGAGGGCGTACTCCACAGCGGTCTGAGCACCCTGCTGGTATTGGCCGTTGCCCACGCCAAAGCCTGTACGGTGTTGGGGGCTCCCATCTGATAGGCGGAATAGGCCTGGGCGGATGGCTGGGTAGGCTGGGGGACTGGCTCACTGTGACTACCCGTGGTAGGAGGCGCTCCATCAGAGTTATGGAGAACCTTGCTGGTGGTGTCGAGCCGGTGAAGAACCTCGTTCATGGTCGTACACAGTAGAGCCAGCCGGTCGTGGGGTTGGTGTAGAGGACCCTGTTCCTCGACCATCTGGAACACACAATTAATCTTCTCCTTTCCCCCTTCTGATGACCAGGTGGCGAATCGCATCTCTGCATGTCTGGCAGACATATCAGTGTGGATGACGGATCACCACCTCAAGCTGAACCTCGGCAAGACGGAGCTGCTCTTCCTCCCGGGGAAGGACTGCCCGTTCCATGATCTCGCCATCACGGTTGACAACTCCATTGTGTCCTCCTCCCAGAGCGCTAAGAACCTTGGCGTGATCCTGGACAACACCCTGTCGTTCTCAACTAACATCAAGGCGGTGGCCCGTTCCTGTAGGTTCATGCTCTACAACATCCGCAGAGTACGACCCTGCCTCACACAGGAAGCGGCGCAGGTCCTAATCCAGGCACTTGTCATCTCCCGTCTGGATTACTGCAACTCGCTGTTGGCTGGGCTCCCTGCCTGTGCCATTAAACCCCTACAACTCATCCAGAACGCCGCAGCCCGTCTGGTGTTCAACCTTCCCAAGTTCTCTCACGTCACCCCGCTCCTCCGCTCTCTCCACTGGCTTCCAGTTGAAGCTCGCATCCGCTACAAGACCATGGTGCTTGCCTACGGAGCTGTGAGGGGAACGGCACCTCAGTACCTCCAGGCTCTGATCAGGCCCTACACCCAAACAAGGGCACTGCGTTCATCCACCTCTGGCCTGCTCGCCTCCCTACCACTGAGGAAGTACAGTTCCCGCTCAGCCCAGTCAAAACTGTTCGCTGCTCTGGCCCCCAATGGTGGAACACACTCCCTCACGACGCCAGGACAGCGGAGTCAATCACCACCTTCCGGAGACACCTGAAACCCCACCTCTTTAAGGAATACCTAGGATAGGATAAAGTAATCCTTCTCACCCCCTTAAAAGATTTAGATGCACTATTGTAAAGTGGCTGTTCCACTGGATGTCATAAGGTGAATGCACCAATTTGTAAGTCGCTCTGGATAAGAGCGTCTGCTAAATGACTTAAATGTAAATGTTAAATGTAATCTGGAAGATGGTGTAATCTTCTGCTGCTTCCATAATATCTGAGGCAGTATTCTGTAACATTAATGCAGGACTGGTGCAGGTGCAGAAGCTGAGTTTAATAATAATAAACATGAAGAATATACAAAACAGGAGACTCACGATGCAATTATGGTTGCCAGGTGTACGCAATGTGGGTTGCCATCTTCAGGTGGGTTGCCAGGACCGGTGGTTGACAATCAGTTCATCTGAATATTCTATTATCATTGATTTAATTTACTTATAGTTGTCTAATGTTGGTGGGGTATATTCTTTGGTTTTAATTGTACTCCAGAATCACTACAAGTATAATAGTTTTTCTTGAGTGTATTTTTAACAGAGCTGAAATTTACTTTGAAGTGTAAAGTGTAGAAATACATGTGAAATCAGTCATTGACAGACATGGTGGCATAGCAGGAATATTGGAATGCTATGCAGGAATATCAGAATGCTATGCAGAAAGAGGTTGTGAGTTCAAATCCCAGGTGAGGACATATTTGAATAGTAATTACTGTATGAATGAACATGCACAATGTAATCATTTATGTCAAATATGTTAGTTGAAATCATATGCTATGTTTTATATGGTAAAAGCACTGTGTAGGGGGGTTTCATTAACATTGCAAAAGACAAAGAGCTGTGAATGGATCAGTGGTTCACAAATCAGGGGCTTGACAACAGTAGCAAGGGTGACGTGTAATGAAACAAGGGATGCTCTGGATATATTTTTTTGGGGGGGGGTGTTTCTTTTCTACCGTCAAGTGAAGTCCCCGGGAAAAACTGGGAACTAGACAAAAGATCCAGGGGACAATGACACAATGTCCCAAGAATGTCCTACAAACGCAGTGGTGAACCGAGACTATTCAACCTAGTCCTTAAGAGGGAACAAAGATTTTAATAGCCCACGTTGAATCAGAACAAAAAATAGAGAAAAATAACAGACAACATAGCTTCACTTAATGAGCTGAAATTCAAAGGGGATGGCCAGCATAGATGGGTGGGATGGGATGAGAGAAACTGAGGGTTGGAATCTGGAACTGAAGATGAGTGAGAGTGAAGTTGCTCCGTAAAATGACGGTATAAAATGACGGTAAAATGACGGTATAAAAACAAAAATTCAACAATAACACGAAAAAGGTAACATCCAATGCCTGAGCTGGTTACTCCTGTGAGTCGCTCTGGATGGGCGCATCTGCTAGATGACTAAAATGTAATGTTGTGTTGAGAAGCTTAACTGCAGGTGGATTGTTTAAAATTGTAAAAAAAAATGTTGTTTAAAATGTAAAAAAATATATATATATATATATATATATATATATATATATATATATATATAAAAAAAAGATTATAACACCATCCACCTTGAAGTTGATAACATCTGCTGCTGATGCAGTTGTTGTCGCCATTGTCACACTATTAAAACACACGCTAGCTACTAGTGGGAAGATTACTGCTTGCTATTGACACTGATTCTTTACTCTTGCGCACTTAGTAGTGACGTACCTAGATAAGTCACTTATTTTGTTTGTACAGTACCACTCATTGCAAGTCAAAATGTGGTTAGTTCATTCCATTCTCACTCCACAATTCTGCTCTAATACAGTTGAATGGCAGGGAAAGGGGATACCTAGTCAGGTCACAAATTGTGTCTTCCGCATTTAACCCAACCCCTCTGAATCTACATCATCAGTGCCCAGGGAGCAGTTGTTGTCGGGGGTTAACTGCCTTGAACGGGAGATTTTTGCACCTTACCAGCCCAAGGATTCGAATCATTGACCTATCGGTTACTGACACAACACTCTTAACCGCTAGGCTACCTGCCACCCAGCTTCTGAAGGCCTTGGCAATGGCTGGCTGAACTAGCTGGATTTTCTACCCAGATTTTCTACCCATATTTTCACTTCAGTATTAACCATACTCTTTTACAAAATGAATAAAAAAAACTGAAGAGATGCAATCAGAATATAATTAAATTATTGAAAAGAGGAATTAGAACTTAAAACTAAATCTAAAAAGTGAACTAATGAACTAATATTCATAACAATCGATGAACCTCAGCTATCATAGTTGTTGTATCAACTTCAAGCCTGAATGACATTAATGAAGCCTATGGATTGAGTAGAATATAATAACTTTATTGTGCCAAGGATGCAAGTCCTATATACACATGTACTGTAGTTATTACCATGCATGAGATTCCCACATTGTAGCCTGTACATTGAATCTATTCACTGATCATGTACTCTTCCTTGGCGGTTCAGGTATGTATCTCTGAGACATTCTTTTTCAGTCATATAAAACTCCATTATTTGAATGATGCTGTGTCTGCATGTATGTATTACAATTATACACTTCAACAGTGTTTACCACTCCTGCTCCTGGGACATCAATGGTTGCACATTGTAACTATGCAATAGACCAGAAACATGATTGATTTGTAATTCATATATACAGAAAAAAAACTATGCATATCTAACTCACTTCAATTGCATTAATCTGAGGACACCGGATAGTATTTCAATGAGATAATTAATTTCAACCAGTGGAGAATGTGAAATGTTTTATTGAGAGAAGTTCATTATCCAGGTGTTATAAATACATAAATGCATTATAATTATGATAATTGTACTATTATAAATACAAGTTCAATCTGTACTTCAATGCACATATGGTGTGCATTATAAAACGAGGAAGAAAGACAAGGTGGGGAGAGAGGTGCAGAAGACAGAAAGGGAAAGAGGTAAGAACAGCGGCAGACAGCATTTGATTCATGAATTACAGTGCTACCCTAATATTCTCTCAGTTCATCACAATTGCTGTGTCTCGTAACCAGCCTTGGGGCCCGAAGGTTATCTTAAGAGAGGGTGAGGTGGCGATGACGGGACTGGCTTCCTCTTTCACATCAAAACATACCTGCAGACGAGTGACAGATGGATAGAGAGAGAGCATGAGTAAGCCTTGTTTTTTTAATTGTAATTTATTCTTATTTCAATGTAAAACATCTCTTTAATAATACTTCCTGTTGACCTGACCAAGTGACATCTCACCTATGATCATGCTGTGCCCTCTGTGTCAGGCAGTTCAGATGCAGGAGGGGTTCACCAAAACAGCTGATATAACCTAGAAGATTTAGGGAGAAGGGGGAGAGGGATGAAGTGAAGAAGAGACTGTTATTGTGTGTGTGTGGTCTCACCTGGTGTCCGCACTAAGTGGCTACAGAGTACTTTAGGCTGAAAAACAGACACATGAGGACAAACAATAGAAGATAATGTCAATAGAAGATACTGTATGTGACGCAGACACCTATGGGAGTGTGCCTGAAACATTTAAATATAGAGGGCTATGTGTCTCACCACTTGGTTATTGCAAGGCTAACCCCCAGGGAAATCATGACTTGGCAGCAACAGATAGTCCAGTGAAAATGGCTGTGTTTATGTGGTGTAAATCTGAAAATTAGCAGCTGACATCTTAAGTTTTTTTTATTAATGCATGTGAGACAGGTTTCATGTACAACAAGACAGGCAGAGATAGAGAAAAATAACATATAACAGTTTAATTACCTCTGGTTATGGACACTTTTGCCAGCAATAAATCTTCCACGGCCTGTTCGTCGGACAGTGAACATCTGGCAATATCTACATTTTGACACCTTGGTCAGCTCGCTCTCTGAAAGTAAAGAAAACAGCTTATTTTTTTATTGATATGAAAACAATAACTGAGATATGACCGTTCAATCTAAAGCAGCAGATGTCATTTTTAGGATACTTCAATACAGCCCAGTGCTGCTTACCTGAGATGACATCATCAATACAGCCCAGTGCTGCTTACCTGAGATGACATCATCAATACAGCCCAGTGCTGCTTACCTGAGATGACATCATCAATACAGCCCAGTGCTGCTTACCTGAGATGACATCATCAATACAGCCCAGTGCTGCTTACCTGAGATGACATCATCAATACAGCCCAGTGCTGCTTACCTGAGATGACAACATCAATACAGCCCAGTGCTGCTTACCTGAGATGACAACATCAATACAGCCCAGTGCTGCTTACCTGAGATGACAACATCAATACAGCCCAGTGCTGCTTACCTGAGATGACAACATCAATACAGCCCAGTGCTGCTTACCTGAGATGACAACATCAATACAGCCCAGTGCTGCTTACCTGAGATGACAACATCAATACAGCCCAGTGCTGCTTACCTGAGATGACAACATCAATACAGCCCAGTGCTGCTTACCTGAGATGACATCATCAATACAGCCCAGTGCTGCTTACCTGAGATGACATCATCAATACAGCCCAGTGCTGCTTACCTGAGATGACAACATCAATACAGCCCAGTGCTGCTTACCTGAGATGACAACATCAATACAGCCCAGTGCTGCTTACCTGAGATGACAACATCAATACAGCCCAGTGCTGCTTACCTGAGATGACAACATCAATACAGCCCAGTGCTGCTTACCTGAGATGACATCATCAATACAGCCCAGTGCTGCTTACCTGAGATGACATCATCAATACAGCCCAGTGCTGCTTACCTGAGATGACATCATCAATACAGCCCAGTGCTGCTTACCTGAGATGACATCATCAATACAGCCCAGTGCTGCTTACCTGAGATGACATCATCAATACAGCCCAGTGCTGCTTACCTGAGATGACATCATCAATACAGCCCAGTGCTGCTTACCTGAGATGACATCATCAATACAGCCCAGTGCTGCTTACCTGAGATGACAACATCAATACAGCCCAGTGCTGCTCACCTGAGATGCCATCATCAATACAGCCCAGTGCTGCTCACCTGAGATGCCATCTTCGTAGGTGTCCGCTTTGACTTCCTTTGTGTCGGAAAAAAAGTTGCTTTCAGAACAATTATTTTTGATAGAAAAAAAAGGTTTTGCTCTTGACAAAAAGACATAGCATATAACAATTTGCCTGTGAATAACCACATCTTCATGCAAACGTGCTACTCTATGAAGAATTCTTGACGCACAACCGAAGATGCTGCCATATCCTGCCAGCATGCCCACAAGTGAGCCACTCAGGAGCAGAATGATGACGTGTGGAAGAGGGAAAGGAATGAGATGGGAACAGCAATTCGTTGCAAGTTGGGGAGGAGGGCTAATAGCTGAACAATGGACTATTCAACCTTTACTAAAGAATAGTCTAATAGCCGAGCTAAGTGTGAAACCCCCCCTCCTATCAAGGACCAGATTATCCCTAACGACCAAGGGGTAGCTTGCTACTCAATGTAATAAAGTCATTACTTTTCAAACAAGTTACCTTACATGTTATGTTGGCTGACAATTTGTTAGCTACGCTGTCCTTACGAACCACATAGCATATCATTACAGCAGTATGTACCGGTATGTTACCTTGCTACCTAACGTTAGTAGTTATACATCAAACTTGCCAGTATATTAACTATAGGCTATCTAACTACCCAATGTTTGACTTTATTATTCTCGTCATTCTTAGCTTAGCTAAATGGTATAGTTTTTGTGCTTTCTTTTTTGTGTGTGTTGGAGCGAGCGGTCGCATCCGCATTTCACTCCGCAGGTAGTATAACTTTTTCATTACATTTCATTACATTTCATTATAGTACAACGGTTTGATTTGTCTAATCTTAGCAATTTCTTCTTAGCTAGCTACATAGCCGTCTTTGTATCAAAGATAATTGCGTAATTATCGTATTTCGTCGTCCTAACGTAGTCTTCACTGCTCTGCCCAGCAGCGAGCCAGCTAGCAAACGTCCACCGATTAGCAGCACTGTAGAAACTATTACACTCAACTGAACGACTTGATTAGTGTAGTGTTAGCTAGCTACGTAGCTGTCTTTGCTGTCTTCGTATCCAAGATAATTGTGTAGTCTTAGAGTGATTATCTTAATTTACCGAGGTTAGCTAGCCAGCTATTTGTCGTCCTTAACGTAGGAGACACTGCTAGCTAGCCAACAGCTAGCCAACGTCTTCCAAATAGAACTCAACAACCCGGTCGCATTCCGCTTCGCTCCACAGGTAGTATCACATTTTAATTTAATTTCATTACAGTACAACGGTTTGATTTGTTTGATCGTAGCTAGCTACATAGCTAGCTACATAGCCGTCTTTGTATCAAAGATAATTGTGTAGTCTAGAGCGATTTTCTAGGTTAGCTCGCCAGCTATTGTCGTTCTTTTAACGCAACGTAACGTAATCAACACTGCTAGCTACCCAGCGAGCCCCCGAATAGCAGCACTGTAGAAACTATTACACTCAACGGAACGACTTGATTAGTGTAGTGTCAACAACGCAGCCACTGCCAGCTAGCCTACAAAGTCAACAACGCAGCCACTGCCAGCTAGCCTACTTCAGCAGTACTGTATCATTTTAATCATTTTAGTCAATAAGATTCTTGCTACGTAAGCTTAACTTTCTGAACATTCGAGACGTGTAGTCCACTTGTCATTCCAATCTCCTTTGCATTAGCGTAGCCTCTTCTGTAGCCTGTCAACTATGTGTCTGTCTATCCCTGTTCTCTCCTCTCTGCACAGACCATACAAACGCTCCACACCGCGTGGCCGCGGCCACCCTAATCTGGTGGTCCCAGCGCGCACGACCCACGTGGAGTTCCAGGTCTCCGGTAGCCTCTGGAACTGCCGATCTGCGGCCAACAAGGCAGAGTTCATCTCAGCCTATGCCTCCCTCCAGTCCCTCGACTTCTTGGCACTGGCGGAAACATGGATCACAACAGATAACACTGCCACTCCTACTGCTCTCTCTTCGTCCGCCCACGTGTTCTCGCACACCCCGAGAGCTTCTGGTCAGCGGGGTGGTGGCACCGGGATCCTCATCTCTCCCAAGTGGTCATTCTCTCTTTCTCCCCTTACCCATCTGTCTATCGCCTCCTTTGAATTCCATGCTGTCACAGTTACCAGCCCTTTCAAGCTTAACATCCTTATCATTTATCGCCCTCCAGGTTCCTCGGAGAGTTCATCAATGAGCTTGATGCCTTGATAAGCTCCTTTCCTGAGGACGGCTCACCTCTCACAGTTCTGGGCGACTTTAACTTCCCTACGTCTACCTTTGACTCATTCCTCTCTGCCTCCTTCTTTCCACTCCTCTCCTCTTTGACCTCACCCTCTCACCTTCCCCCTACTCACAAGGCAGGCAATACGCTCGACCTCATCTTTACTAGATGCTGTTCTTCCACTAACCTCATTGCAACTCCCTCCAAGTCTCCGACCACTACCTTGTATCCTTTTCCCTCTCGCTCTCATCCAACACTTCCCACACTGCCCCTACTCGGATGGTATCGCGCCGTCCCAACCTTCGCTCTCTCTCCCCCCGCTACTCTCTCCTCTTCCATCCTATCATCTCTTCCCTCTGCTCAAACCTTCTCCAACCTATCTCCTGATTCTGCCTCCTCAACCCTCCTCTCCTCCCTTTCTGCATCCTTTGACTCTCTATGCCCCCTATCCTCCAGGCCGGCTCGGTCCTCCCCTCCCGCTCCGTGGCTCGATGACTCATTGCGAACTCACAGAACAGGGCTCCGGGCAGCCGAGCGGAAATGGAGGAAAACTCGCCTCCCTGCGGACCTGGCATCCTTTCGCTCCCTCCTCTCTACATTTTCCTCTTCTGTCTCTGCTGCTAAAGCCACTTTCTACCACTCTAAATTCCAAGCTTCTGCCTCTAACCCTAGGAAGCTCTTTGCTACCTTCTCCTCCCTCCTGAATCCCCCCCCTCCCTCTCTGCAGATGACTTCGTCAACCATTTTGAAAAGAAGGTCGACGACATCCGATCCTCGTTTGCTAAGTCAAACGACACCGCTGGTTCTGCTCACACTGCCCTACCCTGTGCTCTGACCTCTTTCTCCCCTCTCTCTCCAGATGAAATCTCGCGTCTTGTGACGGCCGGCCGCCCAACAACCTGCCCGCTTGACCCTATCCCCTCCTCTCTTCTCCAGACCATTTCTGGAGACCTTCTCCCTTACCTCACCTCGCTCATCAACTCATCCCTGACCGCTGGCTACGTCCCTTCCGTCTTCAAGAGAGCGAGAGTTGCACCCCTTCTGAAAAACCTACACTCGATCCCTCCGATGTCAACAACTACAGACCAGTATCCCTTCTTCTTTTCTCTCCAAAACTCTTGAACGTGCCGTCCTTGGCCAGCTCTCCCGCTATCTCTCTCAGAATGACCTTCTTGATCCAAATCAGTCAGGTTTCAAGACTAGTCATTCAACTGAGACTGCTCTTCTCTGTATCACGGAGGCGCTCCGCACCGCTAAAGCTAACTCTCTCTCCTCTGCTCTCATCCTTCTAGACCTATCGGCTGCCTTCGATACTGTGAACCATCAGATCCTCCTCTCCACCCTCTCCGAGTTGGGCATCTCCGGCGCGGCCCACGCTTGGATTGCGTCCTACCTGACAGGTCGCTCCTACCAGGTGGCGTGGCGAGAATCTGTCTCCTCACCACGCGCTCTCACCACTGGTGTCCCCAGGGCTCTGTTCTAGGCCCTCTCCTATTCTCGCTATACACCAAGTCACTTGGCTCTGTCATAACCTCACATGGTCTCTCCTATCATTGCTATGCAGACGACACACAATTAATCTTCTCCTTTCCCCTTCTGATGACCAGGTGGTGAATCGCATCTCTGCATGTCTGGCAGACATATCAGTGTGGATGACGGATCACCACCTCAAGCTGAACCTCGGCAAGACGGAGCTGCTCTTCCTCCCAGGGAAGGACTGCCCGTTCCATGATCTCGCCATCACGGTTGACAACTCCATTGTGTCCTCCTCCCAGAGCGCTAAGAACCTTGGCGTGATCCTGGACAACACCCTGTCGTTCTCAACTAACATCAAGGCGGTGGCCCGTTCCTGTAGGTTCATGCTCTACAACATCCGCAGAGTACGACCCTGCCTCACACAGGAAGCGGCGCAGGTCCTAATCCAGGCACTTGTCATCTCCCGTCTGGATTACTGCAACTCGCTGTTGGCTGGGCTCCCTGCCTGTGCCATTAAACCCCTACAACTCATCCAGAACGCCGCAGCCCGTCTGGTGTTCAACCTTCCCAAGTTCTCCCACATCACCCCGCTCCTCCGCTCTCTCCACTGGCTTCCAGTTGAAGCTCGCATCCGCTACAAGACCATGGTGCTTGCCTACGGAGCTGTGAGGGGAACTCAGTACCTCCAGGCTCTGATCAGGCCCTACACCCAAACAAGGGCACTGCGTTCATCCACCTCTGGCCTGCTCGCCTCCCTACCACTGAGGAAGTACAGTTCCCGCTCAGCCCAGTCAAAACTGTTCGCTGCTCTGGCCCCCCAATGGTGGAACAAACTCCCTCACGACGCCAGGACAGCGGAGTCAATCACCACCTCCCGGAGACACCTGAAACCCCACCTCTTTAAGGAATACCTAGGATAGGATAAGCAATCCTTCTCACCCCCCTTTTAAGATTTAGATGCACTATTGTAAAGTGACTGTTCCACTGGATGATATAAGGTGAATGCACCAATTTGTAAGTCGCTCTGGATAAGAGCGTCTGCTAAATGACTTAAATGTAAAATGTAAATGTTCTCAATGGACATTTGGGTGTTTGCTCAGGCTCTCTATGGGCTGGACAGTAGAACGAGTCAAAATTTACCCAAGGCTGAAAAACGGCTTCAGAACGTTTGCTAAACTGGAACACTAGAGCGAGCCCATGGCAAATTAATGGAATCGAACGTTCGCAGAGCCTGTTTTGGCTGGAGTGATGCTTAGAATTAAAAATGTATCCCTCTTTATTTTACCACTACAAACTGTTCGTCGTACGAAACTGGAAAAAAACGACAGTAAGTAAACATCCGCACCTCGATGGTGTCAACTGTGCTTATGTCTGTGTAATGAAAAAGTAGGGAAAAATAAAAACTTTGGACTATTTCTGGTCTAGCGATCGATGACAAACGAGCTCGCTGCCCAGACTTACATAATGACAAAGAGGAGATTCCTGATTAAAATGGTGACCGTGTAACAGTTTTGCTTCCGTCCCTCTCCTCGCTCCTACCTGGGCTGGAACCAGGGATCCTCTACACACATAGACAACAGCCACCCTCAAACCATCATTAACCATCGCTCCACAAATGCAGCAGCCCTTACAGAGCAAGGGGAACAACTACTTCAAGGTCTCAGAGTGAGTGATGTCACCGATTGAAACGCTATTAGCGCGCACTCTGCTAACTAGCTAGCCATTTCACACCGAACTTGAAAAAAAATCTAAATATACACATTGCGAGATATTTGGTGAAATAGACAGACATGCCTATATTTCCACCATAGGAAACAATGGGAAGACCGCAGAGTTCCAATATTATTTTTGTTGTTTACATTTGAACTATTAAACAATGTGAGCAGGTCTCATTGCCAACAATAGAGAAGCAGGCATTGTGACATTGAACAATAAGCTTGGAATAGAATGTTCGTAAGGCGAGTTGGTGCCACAGTGCTCAGTAGATCTAATAGGAGCTGGCAGTGTGAAAAATAAACTAAAATAAGGCCTGTTTTTTCGCGATTACTTCAAAACGACAGCAAGCAGCTGGGAAATATGGTCATATTATGAAACTGGGCTCCAAGGCGGATGCAATGAACTCGTTTTTTTTTTATCAGAAAAGAACGTTGTTAAAAATTTCATGTGTCCAGCCTACTATCTATACAGATTTCTGAGCACACTCGTCTGAGTGTACCAGAGCGCAGAATAATTACTTTATGAGCACTCAACACCCGTTGAATATGGCCGGTGTCAGTAAATGGTCAGAGTGGTCTCATTTGTGTCTGGAAGTAGCTCGCCAACGTTAGCTTGGGTGCTTGACTTCCGTTGTAAGGCCAGAACACTCAAATCAACCCAACTCCTCGGCCCGAATGTCCAGTATGCGCTCTGAGAGGGCAACTGTCTGATTTTACAAACTGACAATATTTCTCTGAAAGGGAAACATCATAATATTTATTAATCAAATTAATTAAGCCAATCAATCCCATATACTATGTATTACAAAAATGGTTTTAAATTCTCTGGTAATGCCAATACGGAACACTATCAAATGCGTCTCAAAGTGGCAAACTAGCAATAACTTGCAGAAACAGAAGAAATGGCTGAGAATTAAATGACGTGCCACAGAATGCTGCAGCAGCAGGCAGGGTGTGCCGCAGTATGACGCAACTTTTAAAGGAGGAACCACTGTACATACTAATATGAACCCACTATGGAAAGGGGAGACTCATGAACTCGATGGCGTTCTCTGTTTGGCTCAGTGTCATGGGACTCATCTGAAGGTAACCCATACAAAAGAATGGAAGTATGGAGGTAGTTTTGTGCCAAAAAAACACAAATATTTCCTTAGCTATTTTATATCTCCTAGATATATACCTGACACTTCAAAACCTTATTCGTTGTGATTTATTTTTGGATTGTCTTTTTGGACATTTATGAATGTGTTATTAATTGTGTTTTGATGGGCTGTCGTAATAAAGGCCAAATTCTACATTTTATCAAATAATTTGTCAATATTTATTTTCAAATACCTAAAGATCCTACACCTGTAGTACACAGGCCTGACTAATATTAGGCTTCGGGATGACTGAAACACAATACCCTTATGCCTGCAACTTGACAGATGGCCACTTGTTTTAGTTTTGCTGGAAATTGCAATCATTACAAAGACAACTCATTTGGGATTTCAGTGTTTTGAAATGCACTCTATTTATCTGGGAATTTCTTCAAGGGAAGGTAAAACATTATATGTATTATTGTGTGTTTGCGATATAACATAAAAAAGTATACCACATAGAAACGCAGAGACATTGGGATGTTAAGTAACGACTTGGAGGCCTGTTCATTATCCTCATGCCTTAGGGTATATAGACGCTGGTCAATTGAGCAGGAAAACATGTGTACTGTATTTGTTTGGCCGTCAGTCTTCAGAAAACAGGTCATTAGTCTATTGTGTCTCTCAATTCCCTTGAAAACCTTACAGCAACACCTACCTGAGAGATCAGAGAGAATGAAACAACAACAAACGTAGGCCTTGGTTACTGTCTCTTGTCTCTTGTTAGGCCAATTGAAGGGTTGGTCCCAGGGAGGTTTACAGTGGCATTAGTCTTAATGGCCTCCCTTCAGACTGGTCTGATGTGAATGATGCAACAATATTGAACAGGGCCTAACAAGAAGTTGGCTGCACCGGAAAGATACTACAAACACTATGTTGACCTGATCATACTATGTTGACCTGTGACCTGAGAGTGAAAATTATGATAAGGTCAAGAATATGTAAAATGGTGTTAGCTTCTCAAGCTTGATCTATCTGCTAGGAGAATAAAAATAGAGACAATTTCAACCAATGTGTTAAACTTTGGCTTGAACTGTGTGTCATCAAAAAGCTCTGTCACAAATACGCAATAGGGGAATTGGAATGTTCAGATATCTTGTACGTTAACATATACATCTCAACTATAAAGAATATTAGAATCTATTCTTACACAATAATCATTGCAGTTTGCCTAAATGTAACCAAATCTGGACAAACTGAAGCAATAACAACATGCTTCCCACAATGTAGTAACTTTAAAAAATGTTATACTTGCTTGTTAATTTGAGCTGTTCCACAGCAGATTTGATATTGAGTCATATATCACACCAAATTGGGGTGAAACTATCTGTATTTCTTTATTATTTCACCTGCTGTAAATTCAATCAACTATGGAGATAGAACACAAAAGATTGTCATTGCAATACAGAACAAGATATTTGTATATTGTGGACGATACATTTTTTTATTTGACAAATTTTCCAGTGTGAGAAAAACAATTTATTAAATATAGTATACATTCAGTTATTAAATGTAAGACGTGTATTTTGATACATCTGTAGGTGATATAAAGTTCTACACTTAATCTTTAGAAAACTAAGGTGTATTCACAATTTAGGACAACTGAAAGCTATGTGACACTCTATTGTTGCAAAACAAACATTGTTGCAAAACAGAGGTAACTACCCCTGGCACTGAAATAAAATAGTTAAAACTAGTTTGCGGTGTCTGTTATTGAATTTTGCACTTCCGTTGAACCCGATACTGCAACAATGTAGCTCTGTATAGTTGGCTATTTTACATCCTGTTGTGCTAGAAGAAAAAAATCATAACACTACCACTACATCAGAGAGGGAAGGGCCAACAAAGCTACAATCAATGGTTGGCTAGTCAATATGTCAATCCAACTCAAGGTTTGTCCAATAACAAGTGTAAATCATTTGATTTACTGCCTGAAGCTATACATAGCCTACTTTGTGCCATTTCTAAAACAACCACCATAAAACTGTAAAAAACAAAAATACATCATTTCGACTTGTCAGAATATGAATATGTAATATACGTTAATCTTGGATTTCTAAAAATGTAGTGATGTGATATTTCTGTTCGGTATTTCTTGTATCTTGTTTATGCACATTATTTCACTCTAAATGTGTAGCCTATATTCAACCATACTTTCTACATGCATATTATTCTTATTGCATCAATGCAACAATGAATTTTCTTCCAAAGTGGTTGTGAATATCCACTTATTTTGAGAGACACACTGAGGAGGCCTGGTCATAAGCACATAGATGCTTAATAATACTTAATAACCTAAAAATGTGTATCTAATGGAACCAGCAGCCAAAGGATGGAAGACCGATATTCTGATGTTTTTTGAGAGCGCAATGTGAGTTTTTATTAGAGTCAGTATAGCAATATTACGTTATTGATCTGTCAGTTTTCCTATATAATTCCCTACTTTTCACACTGACACTGTATAAACAGCTCTACCAGCTTCACTGTTATAGTGCACAGTCAGTACACAACACTATGCTCATCATGTCTTAGCAGGATCAGACAGCGAGGGAAGGCCAGTCTAAAGAGCTCAGGTGACTTTTGCAGTATATTATAACAATCAGTGAATAGATACAAAGATCCATCTTGAGTTGATGGGTAGGATACAGTCTGAGATCTGGGAATAATGGTCATTTCAATTATGGAACCATTGATTCTATTCTTGGATAATATAATGTATAAATGTACACCAAAGCAATTCTTTGTCATGCCTCATCTGAGTTGGCTACATTCTGGCAGACTATGTTATTTTGTCTCAGCATGTCTATAGATTCACTCACTTTCCCTGTTTTTGTTTGCTTGGAAATGTTGACACTGGAGGCTGTTAAAATAAGAAACGGTGTAACCATAGCATGTATAGCAGCTAAGAAATGCATTGCCATTAATTGGAAAGTTGGTCATCCTCTCACAATGTCACAATGGATGGCAGAAATGTCAAATTATGTCACTAGATTTGATTTATTACTAGATTAAGAGTATACTGTACAACTCTGATAAGGTCTGGGTTACTTATGGAATGGAATGGAATACTGTATGACAAATGGGGTCTGTAATGAAAACATTTTTTTTTAAGTCAGTCACAAAATGTAGATTTTTACCACGAGACACCTATCTGACTTGCGCCTGTCTCTGTGGATGAATCCATTGAAGAGGCTGCGTGGAGGCCACCGTTCAGGGAATATGGGGATTGTGGCTCTCTTCCTCCATATTCATTGTTGCATAACTTCATTGTGTGCATTGTTTGCTATCTCTATCAATACCCCATTTCAAATATCACCAGTAGGAGCCTACATTTACCGTTAATTCACAATATTTCTAATCTGCAATGTTTATTTGGTTATGGTAATTTACCGTCTCAATGTCGTAGTGGATATTTGTATTGCAGAACTCACAACCTATGCTATATTGTGAGAAACAAGTTTTTGTTCATTTAATTCCATTTATGAGTTTTATCATTTTGTTCATAGTTTTTTGTTTGAAACTCTCCTATCAATGTTTTTATTAAGTAAGGACTCACACCTGATTACGCATATAGAAGTACGACTAAACTACCTGACCTGCGTGCAAATGTAGGCCTATAAATGTGCCCATTATATATATCCAAACTATTTCTGAATGTCTTATCTCACCACCACTGATGAGCTGTGGAGCTTCTCAAAGAAATGTTTCTCAACCTCAAACAGCAAGTAAATAAAGTCTGTTATTAGAATCTGTTAAGAAAGACAATAGTTCCACAAAGTTTTTGAACAATATTTCCAGCTCTCTCCTTTGATAACCACTCGGCATGAGAGGTAAAAATGTAATGCTCTGATCCAGTGGAAACGTCATAAAATAACTGACCCAGTTGATAGTTGATACAGCGTTTCAAGTTTGTTGCAGACAGGCCATGCATAGCCAATGTGATTTATAGGATATTTAATTGTATCAGTATATTTTCTGCATGCAGGATGCATTGTTTTTACATGTTGGCTTTATGTCGTCTATTTACATAGTTGGCAGTGGCAATAAAAGTTACTTTTAGATGTGTATCATTTTAATTTATATTTATATTGTAGAATGTAGATTAACAACAGACAATGCTTTTTAGATACAAAGACTATTATAAATTAAATTAAAATGTTCCACGAATATGTCCCGATAAAAATCTTAACTGGCACGCAGGTTGGTAGAAATGGTAAGATAAATAGGCAACTAGGATGTGAGATGAGGATATGGAGAAATACATGTTTTAAAATTTAGACAAATCCATTGGTCGAAAGAAAAGACTACTCTTGACCAAGGCG
Source organism: Oncorhynchus keta (assembly GCF_023373465.1). Taxonomy (NCBI): domain Eukaryota; kingdom Metazoa; phylum Chordata; class Actinopteri; order Salmoniformes; family Salmonidae; genus Oncorhynchus; species Oncorhynchus keta. The sequence continues at coordinate 16,491,940 of NC_068438.1, read as the reverse complement.
CCATTTATCCTTGCTTCTGCTATCAGGAAGTCTCCCTGGTGTGTACGATCATGTAACTAATGTCTCATATCAATGATTTTATGTGCATTACACTTTCTAAAAACTGCCCTTTGAATCTGCTTGAGGTTAAGTCCATATATGAGAGGGTTAAAGACAGGTGGTATAACAAGGAATTGTACGGCCATTGCATTACGCATATTTAGTGTAATATTTACATTATTCCACCCTTGCAACGTGTCAAACAGGGTCACTGTGATGAAAATAAATATCGTTATTAAATGTGGCACACAAGTCTGTGTGAACTTAATCCTTCCCTTAGCTGACTTTACACAAGTCCTTACAATCTGACAGTAAGAAAATACAATGAATAGTATCTGTAAAACATGAACCACTATTACAAATTTGTTCAAAATCTGATTGATGGTAATGGGTAAACATGCATGTTTCAGTATAGACGGATTGTCACAGAAGATCTTATCAATGCGAGATCCACACAACGGAATTCTGACTGTTAAACTAAGTGCTATTAGTGATATAAATAAAGGATAACACCAAGACAATAAGAGTAACTTTCTAACAGTTAAAGATGTCACAATGGTGTGATATAGTAGTGGTCTACATATTGCCACATACCTGTCGTAAGACATCACTGTTAGAGTAGACATTTCACACAGGACAGATGTGTATATGACATAGGCTTGAGTGAAACATCCACCATAAGATATCACCTGAACATCTGACTGAAGGTCCAGTAAGAACTTGGGGTAGAAACCAGCAGTTCCATACAATCCATTGACACATAAACTACACAGAAAGATATACATGGGCTCATGGAGACCTTTCTCCTGAATGATTGTTATGATCAGAGTCAAATTCATAGTGATGATGAGAAGGTATGTGATTAGAGACAATATAAAATAAACCGATTTGTTGTTTGTCTCTTGTAAGCCAAAGAGATAAAAGAACTTGACTTGGGTTGAGTTCTCCATGGCTTTTGCTAATTTTCTTCCTCTGGTCAATGCAGCAATTCTTAGTCCTTACAAGGCTTCAGTGTGTATGGAGGTGAATGAATTCAAGAGTGAATCATTTGATTCTGTGTAAGCTCAGAAAGCCTGTCCATGAAATGTCTTCTTGCATGAGAGAGGGATTCTGCTCCAATAACTTGTCCTTCTGGCCTCTAAATATATCATGGTGTATGATCACATGGGATTGTAGTTTCAGTGTCAACATGTAACTACTCCATAGAGATGGATCTATATTGAGTTTATGACAAGCACCTGATTTGATTATATATACTCTATTTATGTATTAACCCAGCAAACAGGGGATGTCTTGAGGTCATTATGCAATGTTCCCATTAGGTCCATTTCAGGCAGAGTTTAGCAAACTCTGTACTGGGGACCCCAAGGGGTGCACAAGCATTATTTTGCCATAGCACTACATAGCTTATTCAAACCCCTTGGTGTCCCCATGTTCAAGTTTGGGAAATGCGGCTTTAAGGGTTTCAGCGAGATGTTATCCCACTTATGTTCTGAGAACATTGTAGGAACATTAAAACATGACATTAACATCGGGACCATAAGAGGGCGTCTGGTCGCAGTATAATGTTAGTGTAACGTTAGGTAAGATGGTGCTGGAGCAGAAGGCATATGTTTTACGTACCCCCAACCGATTGTGTTTTTTGTTGGTTTAGCTGCATTGTTTGTAACTTATTTTTTTACTCAATTTGTACATTATGTTGCCGCTACCATCTCTTATGACCAAAGATAATTTCTAGACATCAGGACTGCGATAACTCACCACGGACAAGCAAAATCCTTTTTCATCTTTCACAACTCTGACGAGCCCAAGGCGGAGGATATATCGCTCCCTCGGGATCAGGCCCCAAGCCCCATGATCTGCGTGAAAAGGAGATGGAGAAAGAGAGGCACAGAGAGCGGGTTGCTTGCTGAGAAGTCAAAGGCGATCGAATAAACCCCCACTTCCTTCAATTCTGCTAGCAAATGTGCAATTTTTGGACAATAAAATTGACGAGTTACGCAGAATATTAAACTGCCAACGGGACATTAAAAACTGTAACATCTTATGCTTCACTGAGTCGTGGCTGAACAACGATAACATACAGCTGGCTGGTTATACGATGTACCGGCAGGATAGAACAGCGACGTCTGGATGTCTGGTAAGACAAGGGGCGGCGGTCTATGTATTTTTGTAAACAACAGCTGGTGCATGATATCTAAGGAAGTCTCGAGCTGTTGCTTTCCTGAGGTATAGTTTCTCATGATAAGCTGCAGACCACACTACCTACCAAGAGAGTTTTCATCTGTATTCTTTGTAGCTGTTACATACCACCACAGTCAGAGACTGGCACTAAGATAGCATTGAATGAGCTGTATTCCACCATAAGCAAACAAGAAAACATTCACCCAGAGAAGGAGCTCCTAGTAGCCGGGGACTTAAATGGAAACTTAAATCAGTTTTACTGATGCACTTTGAGATATCAGCTGATGTACCGGAGTTCTAAATTGAGCAGCTGCTGAAAAATGAGCTCCTGTATATATTGAGATTTAAATGTTTTTTTAGAGTGAAGTACATCGAAAAAATCAAGAGAAAACTGCAAGACTCAATAGAAGACAAAACAAGGAACAAGCCAAAAAAGACAGGCTTTTGAAAAATTAACTATTTTTCATAAAATTGTACAGTTATCTTAGCTAGCTGAATTGCTAGCAGAATTGTTTACTTGTTGCTAAGCAGTTGCTAGGGACTCTCCTGGAAGAAGCTAGCTAGCTTACAAAGAATAACAACAAAAAATATCTAGTTAACAGAAGAAAGGAAGACAAAATAAGGACAAAGAAGGACAGAAGAAAAGGAAAGAAAGAGGACAACAAAGTGAAACAGTCAGCACTTCTATTGCAACTTCGTATTTCGTCGTCCTAACATAGTCTACACTGCTATCTGCCCAGCAGCTAGCCAGCTAGCAAACGTCCACCGTCTACCGAATAGCAGCACTGTAGAAACTATTACACTCAACTGAACGACTTGATTAGTGTAGTGTTAGCTAGCTACATAGTTGTCTTTGCTGTCTTCGTATCCAAGATAATTGTGTAGTTTAGAGCGTGTAGTCTTAGAGTGATTATCTTAATTTACCGAGGTTAGCTAGCCAGCTATTTGTCGTCCTTAACATAGGAGACACTGCTAGCTAGCCAACAGCTAGCCAACGTCTACTGAATAGAACTTCCGCACTCAACAACCCGGTCGCATTCCGCTTCGCTCTCCACAGGTAGTATCACATTTTCATTTCATTTCATTACAGCACAACGGTTTGATTTGTTTGATCGTAGCTAGCTACATAGCTAGCTACATAGCCGTCTGTGTATCAAAGATAATTGTGTAGTCTAGAGCGATTTTCTAGGTTAGCTAGCCAGCTATTGTCGTTCTTTAACGCAACGTAACGTAATCAACACTGCTAGCTAGCTAGCTAGCCCCGAATAGCAGCACTGTAGAAACTATTACACTCAACGGAACGACTTGATTAGTGTAGTGTCAACAACGCAGCCACTGCCAGCTAGTCTACAAAGTCAACAACGCAGCCACTGCCAGCTAGCCTACTTCAGCAGTACTGTATCATTTTAATCATTTTAGTCAATAAGATTCTTGCTACGTAAGCTTAACTTTCTGAACATTCGAGACGTGTGTAGTCCACTTGTCATTCCAATCTCCTTGCATTAGCGTAGCCTCTTCTGTAGCCTGTCAACTATGTGTCTGTCTATCCCTGTTATCTCCTCTCTGCACAGACCATACAAATGCTCCACACCGCGTGGCCGCAGCCACCCTAATCTGGTGGTCCCAGCGCGCACGACCCACGTGGGTTCCAGGTCTCCGGTAGCCTCTGGAACTGCCGATCTGCGGCCAACAAGGCAGAGTTCATCTCAGCCTATGCCTCCCTCCAGTCCCTCGACTTCTTGGCACTGACGGAAACATGGATCACCACAGATAACACTGCTACTCCTACTGCTCTCTCTTCGTCCGCCCACGTGTTCCGCACACCCGAGAGCTTCTGGTCAGCGGGGTGGTGGCACCGGGATCCTCATCTCTCCCAAGTGGTCATTCTCTCTTTCTCCCCTTACCCATCTGTCTATCGCCTCCTTTGAATTTCATGCTGTCACAGTTACCAGCCCTTTCAAGCTTAACATCCTTATCATTTATCGCCCTCCAGGTCCCCTCGGAGAGTTCATCAATGAGCTTGATGTCTTGATAAGCTCCTTTCCTGAGGACGGCTCACCTCTCACAGTTCTGGGCGACTTTAACCTCCCCACGTCTACCTTTGACTCATTCCTCTCTGCCTCCTTCTTTCCACTCCTTTCCTCTTTTGACCTCACCCTCTCACCTTCCCCCTACTCACAAGGCAGGCAATACGCTCGACCTCATCTTTACTAGATGCTGTTCTTCCACTAACCTCATTGCAACTCCCCTCCAAGTCTCCGACCACTACCTTGTATCCTTTTCCCTCTCGCTCTCATCCAACACTTCCCACACTGCCCCTACTCGGATGGTATCGCGCCGTCCCAACCTTCGCTCTCTCTCCCCCGCTACTCTCTCCTCTTCCATCCTATCATCTCTTCCCTCTGCTCAAACCTTCTCCAACCTATCTCCTGATTCTGCCTCCTCAACCCTCCTCTCCTCCCTTTCTGCATCCTTTGACTCTCTATGTCCCCTATCTTCCAGGCCGGCTCGGTCCTCCCCTCCCGCTCCGTGGCTCGACGACTCATTGCGAGCTCACAGAACAGGGCTTCGGGCAGCCGAGCGGAAATGGAGGAAAACTCGCCTCCCTGCGGACCTGGCATCCTTTCGCTCCCTCCTCTCTACATTTTCCTCTCTGTCTCTGCTGCTAAAGCCACTTTCTACCACTCTAAATTCCAAGCATCTGCCTCTAACCCTAGGAAGCTCTTTGCCACCTTCTCCTCCCTCCTGAATCCTCCTCCCCCTCCCCCTCCTCCCTCTCTGCAGATGACTTCGTCAACCATTTTGAAAAGAAGGTCGACGACATCCGATCCTCGTTTGCTAAGTCAAACGACACCGCTGGTTCTGCTCACACTGCCCTACCCGGTGCTCTGACCTCTTTCTCCCCTCTCTCTCCAGATGAAATCTCGCGTCTTGTGACGGCCGGCCGCCCAACAACCTGCCCGCTCGACCCTATCCCCTCCTCTCTTCTCCAGACCATTTCCGGAGACCTTCTCCCTTACCTCACCTCGCTCATCAACTCATCCCTGACCGCTGGCTACGTCCCTTCCGTATTCAAGAGAGCGAGAGTTGCACCCCTTCTGAAAAAACCTACACTCGATCCCTCCGATGTCAACAACTACAGACCAGTATCCCTTCTTTCTTTTCTCTCCAAAACTCTTGAACGTGCCGTCCTTGGCCAGCTCTCCCGCTATCTCTCTCAGAATGACCTTCTTGATCCAAATCAGTCAGGTTTCAAGACTAGTCATTCAACTGAGACTGCTCTTCTCTGTATCACGGAGGCGCTCCGCACCGCTAAAGCTAACTCTCTCTCCTCTGCTCTCATCCTTCTAGACCTATCGGCTGCCTTCGATACTGTGAACCATCAGATCCTCCTCTCCACCCTCTCCGAGTTGGGCATCTCCGGCGCGGCCCACGCTTGGATTGCGTCCTACCTGACAGGTCGCTCCTACCAGGTGGCGTGGCGAGAATCTGTCTCCTCACCACGCGCTCTCACCACTGGTGTCCCCCAGGGCTCTGTTCTAGGCCCTCTCCTATTCTCGCTATACACCAAGTCACTTGGCTCTGTCATAACCTCACATGGTCTCTCCTATCATTGCTATGCAGACGACACACAATTAATCTTCTCCTTTCCTCCTTCTGATGACCAGGTGGTGAATCGCATCTCTGCATGTCTGGCAGACATATCAGTGTGCATGACGGATCACCACCTCAAGCTGAACCTCGGCAAGACGGAGCTGCTCTTCCTCCCGGGAAGGACTGCCCGTTCCATGATCTCGCCATCACGGTTGACAACTCCATTGTGTCCTCCTCCCAGAGCGCTAAGAACCTTGGCGTGATCCTGGACAACACCCTGTCGTTCTCAACTAACATCAAGGCGGTAGCCCGTTCCTGTAGGTTCATGCTCTACAACATCCGCAGAGTACGACCCTGCCTCACACAGGAAGCGGCGCAGGTCCTAATCCAGGCACTTGTCATCTCCCGTCTGGATTACTGCAACTCGCTGTTGGCTGGGCTCCCTGCCTGTGCCATTAAACCCCTACAACTCATCCAGAACGCCGCAGCCCGTCTGGTGTTCAACCTTCCCAAGTTCTCTCACGTCACCCCACTCCTCCGCTCTCTCCACTGGCTTCCAGTTGAAGCTCGCATCCGCTACAAGACCATGGTGCTTGCCTACGGAGCTGTGAGGGGAACGGCACCTCAGTACCTCCAGGCTCTGATCAGTCCCTACACCCAAACAAGGGCACTGCGTTCATCCACCTCTGGCCTGCTCGCCTCCCTACCACTGAGGAAGTACAGTTCCCGCTCAGCCCAGTCAAAACTGTTCGCTGCTCTGGCTCCCCAATGGTGGAACACACTCCCTCACGACGCCAGGACAGCGGAGTCAATCACCACCTTCCGGAGACACCTGAAACCCCACCTCTTTAAGGAATACCTAGGATAGGATAAAGTAATCCCCCCCCCCCTTAAAAGATTTAGATGCACTATTGTAAAGTGGCTGTTCCACTGGATGTCATAAGGTGAATGCACCAATTTGTAAGTCGCTCTGGATAAGAGCGTCTGCTAAATGACTTAAATGTAATGTAAATATGTACGAAGGGCTATATAAATAAATTTGATTTTACCTATTTTCTATCAGCATGTTAAATGTGTATCCAGAGGGAAAATAACTCTGGACCACCTATACTCCATCCACAGAGATGCATACAAAGCTCTCCCTCACCCTCCATTTGGCCAATCTGACCATAATTCCATCCTCTTGATTCCTGCTAGCACCAGTGACTAGATCAATAAAAAAGTGGGCAGATGAAGCAGATGCTAAGCTACAGGACTGTTTCTCAGCACAGACTGGAATATATTCCGGGACTCCTCCAATGGCATTGAGGAGTACATCACATCTGTCATTGGCTTCATCAATAAGTGCATGGAAGACATTAAAGGTGATAAAAATAAATAATAAATAAAGGTGAAATATGTATTTATTTATTTTTAAACATTGTCCCCACCAGAAGCCTTGGATTACAGGCAGCATCCGCACTGAGCTAAAGACTAGAGCTGCCACTTTCAACGAGAGGAACTCTAACCCGAAAGCTTATAAGAAATCCCGCTATGCCCTCCGATGAACCATCAAACAGGCAAAGGGTCAATGCAGGACTAAAATCGAGTCGTACTACACCAGCTGACGCTCGTCTTATGTGGCAGGGCTTGCAAATCATTACAGACTACAAAGGGAAGCACAACCGAGAGCAGTCCAGTGACACGAGTCTACCAGATGAGCTAAACTACTTCTGTGCTCGCTTTGAGGCAAATAACACTGAAACATGCATGAGAGCACCAGCTGTACCGGAAGACCATGTGATCACACTCTCCGCAGCCGATGTGAGTAAGGCCTTTAGACGGGTCAACATTTACAAGGCCGCAGGTCCAGACGGATTACCAGTATGTGTACTGCGAGCATGCGCTGACCAACTAGCAGGTGTCATCACTGACATTTTCAATTGTCCAAGTCTGTAATACCAACAGGTTTTAAGCAGACCACCATAGTGCCTGTGCCCAAGGACACTAAGGTAACCTGCTAAATGACTACTGACCTGTAGCACTCACATCTGTAGCCATGAAGTGCTTTGAAAGGCCGGTCATGGCTCACATAAACACCATCATCCCAGAAACTAGAACCACTCCAATTTGCATACAGCCCCAACAGATCCACAGATGATGCAATCTCTATTGCACTCCACACTGCCCTTTCCCACCTGGATAAAAGGAACACCTATGTGAGAATGCTATTCATTGACTACAGCTCAGCGTTCAACAGCAAGGTCATCAATAAGCTCAGGACCCTGGGACTAAACACCTCCCTCTGCAACTGTATCCTGGACTTCCTGACGGTAAGGGTAGGTAACAACACATCCGCCACGCTGATCTTCAACACAGGGGTCCCTCAGGGGTGCGTGACCAGCCCCCTCCTGTACTCCCTGTTCACTCGTGACTGTGGTTGTCCCATCTAGCTATTTTAAGATGAATACACTAACTGTAAGTCGCTCTCGATACGAGTGTCTGCTAAATTACTCAAATGTAAATGTGTATCTGGTACTCTGATTTCTCAATAATAACAGAGTAAGATGTCCAAATCAGGCAACAGGTCCCTCTTGTTATTATCAAGGAATTATCTGGGATTTGTTAGGAGAGAATAAGCATATTAGACAACACGTTTCTCTTGTGTCCCTGGTAGTTGCCTTTCTGGTATGACTCTTATGATTTCTTAGGAATACCAAAGCTGTTGATCTGTCAGATAGCTGGCACACAGATATCATGTTACATAGAACAGTTGTCCCTCAGAAAACATGACATGCATCCAGATCTCAGGCAGAATTTAGTTTGAGATCTGTATTTCCTTAGATTTCTCTCTCAAACTGTCAAACAATCCCCAAGCTTGTATGTACTCTACAGGGCTTATTTTCCATAAGCGAACTATGTAAGGGTGCCAGTTGGGCTATAACGTAGGCTTACTTTTTACACATTTACATCTAGTGTATCGATCCACACAGTTTAGGATTTCTAGATTTGTTACATACTTAGATACAGCAGCCTCTGGCAAAACTGTAAATTTAAGCAAGGAATTCAAACTTATCAACTATTGGTTTTTTATTGATTTAAATAATAATTTTGTACATTTGTGAAGTGCTTTTCATTATAACATTGTAATCTCAAAGTGCATGAAATAAAAAATGTACTAAAACAAGTAGTACAAAATATATACTGTAACCAAATCATGAAAGCAAACAATCAAAGTCTAGGAGGAAAGGAAGGTTTATAGAGATGAGTCTTAAGGCCTGCTTTAAAGGCTCAAACAGTCTGAGCAGCCCTGAGATTGTCAGGAAGGGAATTCCAAAGGCGTGTTGCGTGGGAGAAAAAGAAACGTTCCACCATTGTGTTTATACAGGTCCTGCTGGCATGGAGCAGCTTAGCGTGGCTTAAATGTAGGGTACATGGAGGTTCATAGGGGAAGAGTAGCTCTTACAGGTAGGCGGATCCGATTCCATTCAGGGATTTGACAAGGAAGTGCATTTTAATGTAAATTCTTTGAGGGACAGATAGTCAATGGAGATCAGAAAGTGAATAAAACGCCAATGACAATATTATAGAAATCAGCAAATGTTTCACAAGTCTGATTTTCACCCTCCTCACCCCCATTTATTATTGTGACTATAAGTAACAAAACACACAAGTCAACATCACAAAAATTGAACAATCAGGACAGGTCACACTAATGTTTAGCTTATGTTTTAGGGTACAGACCTACAGGTAGTATGTTTTTACAAGCCTGTCTAATTTTAGCCATCCTAACTCCAAACACAATACGGTCAAAAGTGGCTAGCACATGAGATAGTACACTAATAAAATAGTGTGTACAGTTTGAACATTTTTCATAGGCCTATCAAATCTACTCTGGAGCAGAGTTAAGAAACAACAGAAAGAGAAGTTGAGCAGCGAGGCCAGATGAGGAATTCAGGTGCTGAAAGCTTTCTGTCTGGTCTCGATGAACACATAGTAATTAAATGGATTGCGACAGTCAAAACAATACCACAGAGTCCATAGATGTTAACGGTTGTGTCTGAAGTTGAACAGGCAAGTTTTACGACCAGGTACTTGTCACAATACACTTTGTCTATGACGTTTCCACACAACCGCAAACGAATAGTTAAAGACAGTGTTTGGATGCTTTTAGCAAAAGAGTACACTAATCTTACACAAATTAAAATACACACCCTGTTGAGTGTCATTATGTTGTTATACTGTAGTGGATAACATACAGCAAGGTACCTGTCATAGGACATGGCTGCTAATATGCTCAATTCATTAGTTCCTTATGTGTATATGCAAAATATCTGTAGGTAACATCACACAGTGGAAACTGTATGGTCATCTGAAACCAAATTAGTCATGTGTAACGGTTCTCATGAGTTGAAGGAGAGGCGGACCAAAATGCAGCGTGGTTTCTATTCATGGTTCTTTAATAAAGCAAAACTATACATCAATAGACTAACAAAAACAATAAACGTGAGAAAACCTAAACAGCCCTATCTGGTGCAAACACAGAGACAGGAACAATCACCCACAAAACCCAACACCAAACAGGCTACCTAAATATGGTTCCCAATCAGAGACAATGACTAACACCTGCCTCTGATTGAGAACCATATCAGGCCAGACATAGAAATAGACAAACAAGACATCCAACATAGAATGCCCACTCAGATCACACCCTGACCAAACAAAACATAGAAACATACAAAGCAAACTATGGTCAGGGTGTGACATCATGAGAGCAGGAAACAAACCAGTGCTACCATATAAGTAATTTACAAACAAACTGCACAGATACAGATATATGGATTCATGTAGGAAGGCATCTCTCAATGAAAATAACCACAATAAGCACTGTGTTCGCAAAAACTATGGATACCCATAACACAGTTATTATAATGAAACACAAGTAGGCCTACTTTAAGTGTCCACAGTCTTCAAATCCAGCTAGCATAAATGAAGTGAATTGCGTTGAGTTCTCCATTTTCCTAATAGTACCTATAGATGTATTTGTAGATATATTTGGTTCACAGACAAGGATAACACTGTCTATCAGAGGAAACATGTTCTCAACTGACTTATCTGGTTAAAAAAGGGGAAATAAATAAATACAAAAACAATCAATCTCTTATTGACTTGCTTCATTCTTAGAATTGCCATCGATTATCAAAACTGTTTGCATTATTGCCACAGTATGACTCAACGTTATTACCCCCATAGGCATCACCATGGAAAAACATTGTTACCTGTGACTGTAATGAACATTGAGTAGAACATACAGCAAACATTATTGGTCCTTACTGTAGTTCAATAATATTCACATTTTTACTAGCAAATACAATTGACACACTGTCTCTCCTTACCAGTTTTTGCTCTGTTACAGTTACATACACTCCAATCGTAGTGTGAGAATGAAACAGGATGCTTGTCATGCAGAGCTGTAGTGTGGTAACCCTCATCATCATACAACTCCCTGCCAGAGACCCCCCAGCGTGGCGGGTTGTTACCCCCCCCCCATGTAATAATAATAATACATGCATACATACATATACATACAGTGCTTTTTCAACATGCTGTTGTGTTACAGCCTGAATTAAACATGTATTAAATAAAGATTATACACAATGTCAAAGTGGGATTATGTTTTTAGCAATGTTTACAAATGAATGAAAAGTGAAGAGCTGAAATGTCTTGAGTCAATAAGTATTCAACCACTTTGTTGAATGTGGTAAGCCTAAAGTTAAGGAGCAAACGTGCTGAACAAGTCACATTATAAGTTGCATGGACTCACTCTGTGTACAATAATCGTGTTTTTGAATGACCACTTAATCTCTGTACCCAACAAAACACAATTATCTGTAAATTCCATTAGTCGAGCAAACACAGATTCAACCACAAAGACCAGGGAGGTTTTCCAATGCCTCGCACAAAGAAGTAGATTGTACTTTAGGTGTGTATAAAAAAGGAGACAGAATATCCCTTGGAGCATGGTGAAGTTTTTTATTACACTTTCGACTGCGTTCCATGCGTTTGTTGATTTTGATACAATTCCACCCATTACCACAAGTCCATCCTCCGCAAGCCAAATTTCTTCAGCCTTTAACCCAAGTAACAAATCTAACTCTTCAGGGTATCATAGTCGTAGTTGTGATGGTTGATGAATTGTACTGTATTCACAATGGAGGAATAAGGGAGGAACATAGTTTTAGCTTTTTGTATGAAACCATACCTCACAATAAAGTCATGCTTAGACCATCAACTGTATGTTTTAATTTTATATTTATAATGAACCATGTAACATATGATTTATCATCAGCAAATTAAAATATCCTCATATGGAGCTACTCGGTAACCTAGGTAGTATTTTGCTCCAGACCTGCTATACCTGCCGCCTTGGGGCAGTAATAATTCGCTTTGATCGAATCCCCAAGCTGACATGGTAAAAAAATCTGTCTTTCTGCCCCTGCACAAGGCAGTTAACCCATTGTTCCTAGGCCGTCATTGTACATATGAATTTGTTCTTAACTGACTTGCCTAGTTAAATAAAGATTAAATAACACACCTGATGTCACGACTTCCGCCGAAGTTGGTCCCACTCCTTGTTCGGGCGGCGTTCGGTGGTCGACGTCACCGACTTTCTAGTCACCACCGATCCATGTTTCATTTTCGTTTTGTTTTGTCTTCATTATACTCACCTGGTTTCCATTCCATAATCAGTGTTTCTTATTTAACCCTCTGGCTTCCCCTGTTATTTTGTGCATGATTGTTTTTGTCAAGGTGTTCCATGTATGTGATCTGGATTTTTATGTTTGTCCTTGTTGGATTATTGTTGAATTTGAGTAAATATTGTGGCTTTCCTCATACCCGTGTCCTGCGCCTGACTCCGCCTTATTCCATTCACCTAGAACATTGACACCTGATTTGGTTAATCAAAGTCAAGCCGGGCAGCAAATGAGCAGTATCACGTGTGTTAGAGCAGGGCTGGAACAAAAGTGCATATAGTAGGCTACCAAATTGCTCACCAGGAGGACGATTGGCTACTCCTGTTACAACAGTTGGAAAATAAGCAAGATAAGCCAGGGCGACACAAAAGAGAGAAAACCTCACTGAACTTTTTAGTTGCCATACCTGAGCTGGTTAGTGAGTGACTATAACCGGGTTACTGTTTTGTATGTACAAACACTTCCCACTTGCAGACACACACAAGAAACACCCACATCAAAGCCCTCCAAGACATAAATCTCATTGGCTTTTAACTAATATGCTATTTGACATTTACAATAAACTTGTTTTCTCAAGGCTACACTGTCCCCACAAGACGAACTTTCAAAGGTGGTAACCATGCATGGCAGGTGAGCATTTTACATAGAATGAAGTTGGAGGATCTAGGCCAGATACCCAGGGTGGCTGAATACAGGTGAATTACTACAAAACTCTGACAAGAAACTCAATATAGAGAACTGGCAACCTTGTTCTCTCAATTGACATTTTATGTGACACTCCATTGTTGCAAAAACAGAGGTACTGAAATAAAATAGTTAAAAACTAGCTTGAGGTGTCTGTTAACAAACATTACCGTTGACCCTGATACTGCAACAATGTAGCTCTGTATAGTAGGCTATTTACCATCCTCTTATCCTGATAGAACAAATCATGACACTAGCACTACTTCATCAGAGAGGAAAGGGCCAGCAAAGCTACAATCAATGGTTCGCTATTCAATATGTCAATCCAGCTCAAGATGCAAGGTTTACCCAATGATCCAAGTGTACAGTGCCTTCGGAAAGTATTCACCTCCCTTGAATTTTTCCACATTTTGTTGTGATACAGCATACATTTGAAATGTATTAAATTGAGATGTTGTGTCACTGGCCTATAAACAATACCCCATAATGTCTATAATGACTTCTTTCAACTCACACACTCAAACCTGCCTCCGCCTGTGGTCCTTTACAAGAAACACCTGCTGCGCAATGTGCATGAAACCAGCTCTCTGTCTCCCTTCGTGTTCATTAGAATGTCAAAGTAGACAACTGTGCTTTTATTAATAAAATGTCAAGAGTCAATTATTCAACCTCAAAATTGCTTTACAAATCACATAATAAGTTGCACGAACTCACTTTGTGTGCATTAATAGTGTTTAAACATGATTTTTGAATGACTCATCTCAGTACCCCACACATACAATTATCTGTAAGGTCCCTCAGTTGTGCATAGATTAAACCACATAGACCAGGGGGGTTTTCCAATGCCTCGTAAAGAATGGCATCTATTGGCAGATAGGGAAGAAGAAAAAAGCGGACATTGAATATCCCTTTGAAGCACGGTGAAGTTATTAATTACACTTTGTCACTGCAAAGATACAGGCGTCCTTCCTTTCCACAGAGGAAGGAAACGAGGCCAATGATGACTTTAAAATAGTTGCAGAGTTGAATAGCTATGATAGGACAAAACTGAGGATTGACTGAGGATTGATCAACTACATTGTAGTTACTACACACTGCTGACATAAAAGAAGGAAACCTTGATTCACCGGTGCGGCAATCTAAGTAACATTAAAAAAAAAGAAATCCCCATCCAAATCCGTCAAAACCAGAGATATGCATTTGATGCATCTCAATCCACCGCATCCACTTCCACAACTGCGGTGGCAAAGACAGAGCGCTGTTTGTCAGACCATGAGACATCCTGAAACTTGGTGAAAACTTATTTAGAGTCTTCATGATTTGGCCTTGAAATGATTATGACCACTCTATGGAAAGATGAGATTCTATGACCCCCACAAGTCGGTACAATCGATGTGCCACATTCTGTTTTAGCGTCTGAACCGTGCGGGCTAAAAACTAATGTGACCCCACTGTGGAAAGGATAGATTTTACTCTATGGCACCCACAAGTGACACGGGACTCGTGTGAATGTCACTAGTACTGGGTTAACAAAAAATTAATGGAAGCGGTTTTGTGCCTACCCAAACAAAGGGGATAAATATGTTATTAAAAAAAAAACGTTTTTTCCTGAGCTTTCTTATATCTCATAGATACAGGACAGACACTTAAATCTTATTCCTTATGATTTATTTTTTTGATTTATTATGATTTACTCTTTTCTCCATTTATGAATGTGTTCTATGGGATTTTGGTACTAAAGGCCAAATTCAATATTTTATCAAATCATTCTTTTATATATTTTTTTTGATACCTAAAGGGCTAATAACATTCAAAATCAAATAGCTAAATGATACATAGTATGACCATCTTAAAACAATTCCATATGTCAGCTTATGAATTCAAGACATTTGGAACCACAAAGACTACTCATAGAACTTGGCCAAACTGAGCAATCGGGAGATGGGAGAAACTTCCAAAAGGACAACCATCTCTGCAGCAATCCACCAATCAGGCCTTTATGGTAGAGTGGCCAGTCGGAAGCCACTCCTCAGTAAAAGGCACATGACAGCCTGCTTCGAGTTTGCCAAAACGCACCTAAAGGACACTCAGACCAAGAGAAATAAGATTCTCTGGTCTGATGATACCAGGATTTAACCTGAAAGCTAAGCGTCACGTCTGGATGAAACCTGGCACCATCCAGATATTTTTCAGTGGCAGGGACTGGGAGAAGTTAGGATCGAGGGAAAGATGAACTAGCGAAGTACAGAGAGATCCTTGATGAAAACCTGCTCCAGAGCGCTCTGGACCTCAGACTCGGGCAAAGGTTCACCTTCCAACAGGACAATGACCCTAAGCCCACAGCCAAGACAACACAGGAGTGGCTTTGGGAAAAGTCTCTGAATGTCCTTGAGCTGCACAGCCAGAGCCCCCACTTTAACCCGATTGAACATCTCTGGAGAGACCTGAAAATAACATACTCAAGAAGATTCGAGGCTGTAATCGCTGCCAAAGGTGCTTCAAAGTACTGAGTAAAGGGTCTGAATACCTATGTAAATGTGATATTTCGTTTTAAAAAATATATTTGCAAAAAAATCTAAGAACCTGTTTTTGCTTTGTCATTATGGGGTATTGTGTGTAGATTGATGAGGGAAAAAACTATTTAATTTTAGAATAAGGCTGTATTGTAACAACATTTGAAAAAAGTCAAGGGGGCTGAATAATTACAGAAAGCACTGTATGTCCTGAATAGAAAAGCATAATGTTTGGGGCCAATTCAACACACTGACTATTATGGTGTCAAATCTGATTCAAAGTACAAACGGGCGTGAGATGGTGTGCACAAGCAAGATGAAACATCACTGCGTGAGCAAACACTTGAGTCGAGAGAGGATGAGGCCAGTCCGGTGTTCACAAATTAAACTTGAGAGCTTGTGAGTGTGACTTTAATGCTTTGATCACACCATCAGCACCATTTCGTAAAATAGTACGCAGCATCATTTGGATATCTATGCAACACAAGTTCAACATTCACCTTTTGCTACCATTTCTGTCAAGCCATCTGTCAAGCCATCTAAGCATAGTTTGACGCATACGTTTGATAAATCCAATTGATGCACCACACCGAATGCACTGCAACTGCCTCTGCAACGCAATGCTGCAAGGCAAATGCAGCATTTAATTGGAAATTAATGTAATTCTTGCGTACCAAAATGCAATGACGCTGTTGGTGTGATCGAAGCCTGTAACGATTGTCTTCGGGTGAAAGAGAGGAGGACAAAGATGCAGCGTGATGATAATCCATATTTAATGGGAATACTTAAACACCGAACAAAAACAACAAACCTAAATATGGTTCCCAATCAGAGACAACGATAGACAGCTGCCTCTAATTGAGAACCAATCTACTCAACAATAGACTTACAAAAACACCTAGAAATAGAAAACACCCCATAAACATACAAAACCCCTAGACAAGTCAAAAACACATACATCACCCATGTCACACCCTGACCTAACCAAAATAAAAAAGAAAACAAAGAATACTAAGGTCAGGGTGTGACAAAGCTTAAGCGAGCACAACCGAATATCCACATGCAGTAAAATAATTTGAGAGCAGAGAATTTTTTTGAGCGGGAAGAAATACTTACTACATGTCAGGACTCAGAAAACAGTTTCAACTGTTCTGCCTTACTATTATTCAACCATGCTGGTCATTTATGAACATTTGAACATCTTGGCCACGTTCTGTTATAATCTCCACCCGGCACAGCCAGAAGAGGACTGGCCACCCCACATATGCTCTCTCTAATTCTCTCTTTCTTTCTCTCTCTCGGAGGACCTGAGCCCTAGGACCGTGCCCCAGGACTACCTGACATGATGGCTCCTTGCTGTCCCCAGTCCACCTGACTGTGCTGCTGCTCCAGTTTCAACTGTTCTGCCTTATTATTATTCGACCATGCTGGTCATTTATGAACATTTGAACATCTTGGTCATGTTCTGTTATAATCTCTACCCGGCACAGCCAGAAGAGGACTGGCCACCCCACATAGCCCGGTTCCTCTCTAGGTTTCTTCCTAGGTTTTGGCCTTTCTAGGGAGTTTTTCCTAGCCACCGTGCTTTTACACCTGCATTGTTTGCTGTTTGGGGTTTTAGGCTGGGTTTCTGTACAGCACTTTGAGATATCAGCTGATGTACGAAGGGCTATATAAATAAATTTGATTTGATTTGATTTGATTTTATTTGATTTATGCACTCTCACAAATACGCTGCTTCCCCACACTGATGTCTTTTCTCCCACCAATTTTCCAACGTACTATAATTTTATCACAGGGGGAAATTCTAGCCAATGAACATAACCTGTAGCAGTTTACTGAAACGCAATTGGTCAGGTTATTTGGACCAATCACGGCTTGACTGCTCTCTAACTGGATTTTTGACCAGAGAGAAGAAAGGGGAAAGTGAAAGGCGAACGATGGCTGACAATAATAAATAGGTAAGTTCAATAGTTTTTCAGTAGAGCAACTAGCTGACCAACTAGCTAGCTAATCAACTATGATTTCAATAGTATCTTCTGTTATTAAAGCAGGTTTTTGATGAGGAAAGCTAGGTTAATGTCAGCTAGCTAGGATGCAAACTAGCTAACGTTAGCTAGCTAGCTTCCTAACATTTAACCATAAGGGTTTAACCAAAGCCAGGGTGGTTTCGTTTTCAATACTGTCTTTGGTTAAACTAAGAGCCAAGGAGGGGGTTAGTAGAGGAGAAGGACTTGGAAGACCAGCATGACTGTGTGGCAGAAGAGGGGGGAGAGGCAGGATGAGAACAGACAGGGAAGTCCATCACTGGGGAAGAGGTCAGTGATTAAGAAGAGGGGACCAAGAGAGGTCAGGCTCTGAACCAAATAATTACCAATATTGTAAACCACTAACCGCATACTTTGAGATTGATTGAAATAACGATTTTGATAACTTTTACTGTGTCAGTTTTTGTATAGTTAAAATAAATGAGAACTACCTTAAACCATTTCTCTCTCTCCATCCATTTTTCCATGCAAGTCCACTGTCACGAATACGTGGTGGTGAAGTTGTTCTCTGATCAGCAGTCAGAGACAGGAGATACAGGAGACCATTCTGTTCCAAGTAAATTACCTTGGCTCTCCTCTTTGCGAAGCACTTCCTGCAGGTAACCATGACATCACCTCGTAACTTAATCCTTAGTGGTACTGAGAGTTCCTCTAATTTCTTTGACGCTATATAAAGGCATTGTGCAAAGGACATTTGTCACTTCGAGAAGATGATGACCTGCTGCTTTCTATTGGTTGGAAAGATAGATCTATACTGAATGAATTTGATAGTCATTGCTAAACAATATGAGTAGTGAAGCTAAAGGATGAAATTCAAACCTATTGTAGGATAAGCTCTCCACAAGGTGGGTTGGGCATGAAATGACAGCATGTTGTTCAATACTGAGCCATGCTGTGGCGAGGATTGGTACAGGGCAATTCCCCCTGATAACAGAGTGATGCTGAGACTCAGATGTTTCACTGTAAAATATACTGAACAAATATATATATATATATATATGTAACATGTAAAGTGTTGGTCCCATGTTTCATGAGCTGAAATAAAATATCCCAGAAATATTCCATACATTATCCATATGTATTTATGTCAAATTTTGTGGCCAAATATGTTACATTTCTCACTTGCCAATATAATCCATCCACCTGACAGGTGTGGCATATCAAGAAACTGTTCATTATGCAGGTGTACCTTGTGCTGGGAACAATAAAAGACCACTCTAAAATGTGCAGTGTTGTCACACAACACAATGCCACAGATGTTTCAAGTTTTGAGGGAATGTGCAATTGGCATGCTGACAGCAGGAATATCTACCAGAGCTGTTTCCAGATAATTGAATGTTAATTTCTCTACCATAAGCCACACTGTTTTAGAGAATTTAGCAGTGCGTCCAACCGACCTCACAACTCCAAGACCACGTGTAACCATGCTAGCCTATGACCTCCACATCCGGCTACTTCACCTACGGGATCGTCTGAGACCAGCCACACGGAAAGCTGATGAAACCATTTTTGCACAAACTGTCAGAAAACGTCTCAGGACAGCTCATCTGCGTGCTCGTAGTGCTCACCAGGATCTTACCTGGCTGCAGTTCAGCGTCGTAACTGACTTCAGTGGGCAAATGCTCACCTTCGATGGCCACTGGCACGCTGGAGAAGTTCACGTACGAATCCTGGTTTCAACTGCACCGGTCAGATTGCAGACAGCGTGTTTGGCGTCATGTGGGTGAGTGGTTTGCGGATGTCAAAGTTGTGAACAGAGTTCCCCATGGTGAAAGTGAAGTTATGGTATGGACAGGCATAAGCTACGGACCACGAACAGAATTTTATTTTATCAATGCCAATTTCAATGCACAGAGATACCATGATGAGATCTCATTGTCATGCCATTTATACGCCGCCACACCTCATGTTTCAGCATGATATTGCACAGCTCCATGTCGCAAGGATCTGCAGATACAGAAGTCGGAAGTTTACATACACTTAGGCTGGAGTCATTAAAACTTGTTTTTCAACCACTCCACAAATTTCTTGTTAGACAATTTCTGGAAAAGTTAATTGTGTCATGCATAAAGTAGATGTCGTAACCAACAGGCCAAAACTATAGTTTGTTAAATTCCCCAGCTACAATGAATGCAGCCTCAAGATATGTGGCTTCCAGTTTACATAGAGCCAAATAAAGTATGTTCAGGGCCATCGATGTGTCTGCTTGGGGGGGAATATATGCGGCTGTGATTATAATCAAAGAGAATTCTCTTGGTAGATAATGCGGTCGACATTTGATTGTAGTTCCTCCCGACTGTATGTAATAAAACCTAAGATTACCTGGGGTACCAATGTAAGAAATAACACGTAAAAAACAAACTACTGCATAGTTTCCTAGAAACGCGAAGCGAGGCGGCCATCTCTGTCGGTGCAGTGTGACGGCGAATGCATCATCAGTGGACCTAACCAGACTGGGGGGGGGGGTTAGGGTTATGAAGTTGCTGTATAAATTAATCTATACAGTGACAAAGGCAATGAAAACCAAGTCCTCTGCAATGTACGTACAGTAGATGTTTATACAGCCTATATACAGTTCCAGATTTGTTCAGTGCTTTTTATGTCAATGTTCACCATAGTATTATTCCCCTGGATACATAGGCATACTTGTAAACACTGTATGACTCAACTGTGTATCTTGTGTATATGACATCTACACCACATGCTTCGCAGTAGATTAACATGTTTAGGAGATACATTGTCCAGTCTTTATTATTGTCTAGTCATATGGTCAAATGCTGCAAAGAAGAACCTAGTTAAGCTGCAGCCCAGAACAGAGTGACACGTTTTGGTCTTAATTGTAAGTCAGAAGGCTAATATTATGTCAGTCTCTCTTAGCTAAGAGTTGAGGAAATACTGACTTCATCGCTTCTTGTTTTTGTGTTGGAAATCCCAAATAGATTGCATAGTCAACTTAACCACAGCACTAACATACATACACACTTACCCCACCAGACATGCCACCACCATGCCATCTTTTCTCAGTCCCCAGGATCAGAACAATTTCAAGGAAATGTATAATATTGTAGAGAGCCATGATTGCGTGGAACTCCCATCTCATATAGCGCAAATGAACAGCAAACCTGGTTTAAAACTTCTTATGGCTGGGGGGCAGTATTGAGTTGCTTGGATGAATAAGGTGCCCAGAGGTGCCCAGAGTAAACTGCCTGCTCCTCAGTCCCAGTTGCTAATATATGCATTATTCGTATATTTGGATAGAAAACTCTCTGAAGTTTCTAAAACTGTTTGAATGATGTCTGTGAGTGTAACAGAACTCATATAGCAGGCAAAAACCTGAGAAAAAAATCCACCAGAAAGTGGGAAATCTGAGGTTGGTCGATTTTCAACTCAGCCCCTATCAAAGATACAGTGGGATATTGGTCATGTTGCACTTCCTAAGGATTCCATTAGATGTCAACCGTCTTTAGAAACTTGTTTGGGGCTTCTACTATGAAGGGGGGCTGAATAAGAGGGGAATGAGTCAGAGGTCTGCCAGCAGTCACGCGCTGGTCACGCGCATTTCACATGAGAGGTATCTCCCGTTCCTTTGCTTTTCTGAATACAAACAAATTCTCTGGTTGGAATATTATTGAAGATTTATGTTAAAAACATCCTAAAGT
The DNA here is from genome assembly GCF_023373465.1 of Oncorhynchus keta. Taxonomy (NCBI): domain Eukaryota; kingdom Metazoa; phylum Chordata; class Actinopteri; order Salmoniformes; family Salmonidae; genus Oncorhynchus; species Oncorhynchus keta. Next base: position 16,470,485 of record NC_068438.1, on the reverse strand, counting down.
TTGATTCCATACATCGTTTGACACGTTTCTACGGGCTGTAACGGAACCTTTTGACATTTCGTCTGCAACTAGTGAACGCGCTTCGTGAGTTTTGATTTGTTTACTAAACACGCTAACAAAAGTAGCTATTTGGACAGAAATGATGGACATTATCAAACAAAACAAACATTTATTGTGGAACTAGGATTCCTGGGAGTGCATTCTGATGAAGATCATCAAAGGTAAGTGAATATTTACAATGTTATTTCTGATTTCTGTTGACATCAACATGGTGGATATATGTGTTTGTCTGAGCGCCGTACTCAGATTATTGCTTTTTCTGTAAAGCTTTTTTGAAATCTGACACAGCGGTTGCATTAAAGTGACTATGCATAGATGATAACAACAGAGAGTAGAGTCGTGGAAATATTGAATAAAATATGACTCAGATACCGGAGCTTGTGAATTCAAATAGACTTTATTACAAAAAGTAACAAAGCCGAGCAATTCCATGGAACAACTAAATTCTCTTGCCACAGACCTCAGGCCTTATAGGTTTACACCTTCAGATAACACACATGTTCACTCCCCTCTATGTAGATGATTAACACCCCGGTGGCCTCGCCACCATTATCTTTCTGCCTCAATTCTTGCTTGTTTACAGATTCTATTGGTGGTGTATCCATAGCAATGATACAACAAATAAGACACACACATAATGCAGGTGTCTGTCCAATGATACTCATAGGACTTCACAATGGCTCTCCCCAAGCCTGTAATGGCGCAGACATTACAATACAATGCAATGACTTCCCTCAGGCCTACAACAGCACAGGCATACATTCATAATGCAATTGCTAGTCACAGGACCAGGTAATGACTTCCCTCATGCCTACAACAGCACAGGCATAGATTTTCTGCATATGTTCTGTTTTTACATGTCTAGTGATTAACTCCATGTTGCTCCAGCTCTGTTCATTCACCTGAGCTCCGCCTTTATTCTGCTTGCACATGTCTATCCATCAATAGATCTGCTTACTACTTCTAGGAGAACAGTCTAAATACTGTAAAATCACCCATAGTCATGAATGTTCTCCTACAGTAGCAGCGGTGTAAAAGAGTGTGTGGGAGTAGACGCTGTTTAGAAGCCTCTTGGACCTAGACGTGGCAATCCAGTACCGTATTACATGCAGTAGCAGAGAGAACAGACTCTGACTAGAGTGGCTGGAGTCTGATAATTTATAGGGCCTTTGCAGTATATTATAACAATTAGTGAATGGGTTGGCTACAGTCTGAGATCTGGGAATAATTATCCTTTCAATTATTGAACCATTGATTATATTCTTGGTAATATAATATATAAATGTACACCAAGGTAGTTCTTTTGTCATACTTAATCTAAGCAGGATCAGATCATGACAGGTGTCTCAGTAGGGTCAGGCAGTCAGGGAAGACCAGTCTGTGACTGCTGAGATGAACTTTTTCAGATGCAACACTTTATTCTCTCAGTGCAGCAAACACTGGACAAGCCAGAAGACTCAAAGACTGAAACTATTTTAAGGCAGTCTGACAGAACTCTAAAGTTGATTTCCAAATGATATCAAGGTTTGATAGAGGCTTTTCCTGATGAATCAAAACATGTCAAACAAAAGGAAGACCTGGGAGACACTATTGATGATGATGGATGAATGCACAGTCATGTTCATATAATCTCAGACATAAATCACTGCAGTGTAAGACTTTTCCATAAAACATATTATATGCCAGTGAAACTGAATATCAAGCACTCAGAAATGTAACTATTCTGCTGGAGGTGTAAAACACAAAAGGGGACATATTTGAATATGTGTGAAGGCGGGCTGAATTCTGGCAAAGACTATGTTCTATTGTCTCAGCATGTCTACAGATTCTCACTTTCCCTATCTTTGTTTGCTTGAAAATGTTTATACTGGAGGCGTTTTAAGAAGAAACTGTGTAACCATAGCATTTATAGCAGCTAACCTTAATTGGAAGGTTGGTCATCCTCCCACAATGTCATAATGGATGGCAGAAATGTCAAATTATGTATCACTAGATTTGATTTACTACTAGATTAAGGGTATACTGTACAACTTTGATAGGGTCTGGGTAATGAAAACACAAAACATTTTTTAGTCAAGCAGTCACAAATATATATATATTTTTTCTGATTTGCGCCTGTCTCAGTGGACTTATCCATAGCGGAGGCCGCAGGGATGCCAAGGTCCAAGACTATGTGGATTGCGCTCTCTCCTGCCATTTTGTGGATATTCATTGTTTCTTAGCAAGCAATGTACACAATTAAGTTATGTCTATCAATTCCCCATTACAAATTTCACCAGTAGTAGTTCATATTTCCCCTTAATTACCATAATGTCTGCTATGCAATGTTTATTTGGTTATGGGGCGGCAGCGTAGCCTAGTGGTTAGAGCGTTGGACTAGCAACCGGAAGGTTGCGAGTTCAAATCCCTGAGCTGACAAGGTACACATCTGTCGTTCTGCCCCTGAACAGGCAGTTAACCCACTGTTCCCAGGCCGTCATTGAAAATAAGAATATGTTCTTAACTGACTTGCCTGGTTAAATAAAGGTTAAAAAAAAACAAAGAAAATTGGGAGATGGTAATTTCATTGAATATATTATTATTACAGTTATTTACTATTCTCAATGTCGGAGTAAACATGTGTTTTGCAGAATTCACAACCTAGTGTTTTGCAGAACTCACACTTGTGAGAAACCAGATTTGTTTATGTCATTCCATTTACGAGTTTTGTCAATTTATTCATTGTTTTTTGTTTGAAACACTTCTGTAAATTTTGGTTGAGGACGTGCACCTGATTACACAGAGTGGGACCAATCTACCTGGCTTTCGGGCAAACGTAGGTCTATAAATATAAATAGATATTATTTCTGATTGTCTTAACTCACCACCACTAATGAGCTGTTTAGCTTCCCAAAGTAAATTTTATTCACCTCAAACAGCAAGTAAACAAAGTCTGTTTATAGAATCAGTTAAGAATGACAATAGTACTTCAAAGTATTTGAACAATATTTCCACCTCTCTCCCTTTCGGTAATCACTTGGCATGAAATGGAAAAATATAATGCTCTGATCCAGTGGAAATGTAAGAAAAGACCTGATCCGGTTGATACAATGTTTAGAGTTCGTTGCAGACAGGCCATGCGTAGCCAATGTGATTTATTGGATATTTATTTTTATCATTATATTTTCTACCTGCTGGCTGCAATGTTTTTATGTGTTGTCTTGATGTAGACTATTTTTACAGTGGCAATAAAAGTTACTTTTAGATCTGTGTCATTTTCATTTAAATCACACTTGTAGAATGTCGATTAACCACAGAAAATGCTTTTGAAATACAAAGACTATTATAAATTAAATGAAAATGTTCCACGAAAATGTGCAAATGAAAATCACAACTGACATGCAGATTGGCAGAAATGGTAAGATACATAGCTACATAGGATATGTCTATACATGGGAAAATACATGTTTAAAAATGTTGACAAATCAATTGGTCGAAAGAAAAGAGTATGCATGGTCGACCAAAATATTTGTTAGACGGGTACAGCATTAGTAGAAATGCAGGAAATTAGCATTAGATAATGTAACTAATGTCTCACATCAATGATTTTATGTGCATTACACTTTCTAAAAACTGCACTTCGAATCTGATGGAGGTTAAGTCCATATATGAGAGGGTTAAAGACAGGTGGGATAACAAGGAATTGTACAGCCATTGCATTACGCATATTTAGTGTAATATTTACATTACTATTCCACCCTTGCAATGTGTCAAACAGGGTCACTGTGATGAAAATAACCATTGTCAATAAATGTGGCACACATGTCTGTGTGAACTTAATCCTTCCCCTATCTGACTTTATACAAGTCCTTACAATCTGACAGTAAGAAAATACAATGAATAGTAACTGTAAAACATGAACCACTATTATACATTTGTTCAAAATTGGATTGATTGTAATGGGTAAACATGCATGTTTCAACATAGACGGAATGTCACAGAAGATTTTATCAATGCGAGACCCACACAAAGGAATTCTGACAGCTGAAATTAGTGATATGAGTCCTGCAAATAAAGGACAGCACCAAGAAAATAAGAGTAACTTTCTAACAGTTAAAGATGTCACAATGGTATGATATAGTAGTGGTCTGCATATTGCCACATACCTGTCATAAGACATCACTGTTAGAGTAGAAATTTCACACAGGACAGATGTGTATATTGCATAGGCTTGAGTCAAACATCCACCATAAGATATCACCTGAACATTTGACTGAAGGTCCAGTAAGATCTTGGGGTAGAAACCAGCGGTTCCATACAATCCATTGACACATAGACTACACAGAAAGATATACATGGGCTCATGGAGACCTTTCTCCTGAATGATTGTTATGATCAGAGTCAGATTCAGAGTGATGATGAGAAGGTATGTGATAAGAGACAAGATAAAATAAACCGATTTGTTGTTAAATGTCTCTTGTAAACCAAAGAGATAAAAGAACTTGACTTGGGTTGAGTTCTCCATGGCTTTTGCTAATTTTCTTCTTCTGGTCAATGCAGCAATTCTTAGTCCTTACAAGGCTTCAGCATGGAGGTGAACAAATTCAAGTGTGAATCATTTTATTCTGTTTAGGCTCAGAAACTCCATGAAATGTCTTCTTGCTTGAGAGAGTGATACTGCTTCAATAACCTGCCCTACTAGCCTCTAAATATATCATAGTGTATGATCACATGGGATTGTAGTTTCAGTGTCAACATGTAACCCCTCCATAGAGATCTATATTGAGTTTATGACAAGCAACTGATTGGATTCTATTTACTCTATTCGGTCCCTTTAAGGCAGCGTTTCCCAAACTCTGTCCTGGGGAGCACAAGGGGTGCACGTGAATGTTTTTGACCTAGCACTGGACTTGCCTATTTTAATAAAGATTAAATAAAAAATTACAAAACAAACATCGCTGATTCAAATAATCAAAGCTGAATCAGCTGTGGTTTGCTAGGACAAAACCAAAAAAGTCAAAGTTTGGGAATTGCTGCTTTATTAAGGGTTTCAGTGAGATGTTATCCCACTGATGTTCTGAGAACATTGTAGGAACATTAAAATATGACATTAACCTCGGGACCATAAGAGGGAGTTCAGTACAGTTACCGGTTTGGTTGCAGTATAACGATAAGGCATACTGAACAAAAATACTGAACAAAAATGTATATCAGTAATTTGAAATCAATTCATTAGGCCAAAATATGTAGATTTCACATGACTGAGAATACAGATATGCATCTGTTGGTCACATATACAGTACCTTTAAAAAAGGTAGGGGTGTGGATCAGAAAACCAGTCAGTATCTGGTGTGACCACCATTTGCCTCATCCAGCGTGACACATCTTCACATAGAGTTGATCAGGCTGTTCATTGTGGAATGTGGAATGTTGTCCCACTCCTCTTCAACAGCTGTGCAAAGTTGCTGGATATTGGCAGGAACTGGAACACTCTGTCGTACAAGTCTATCCAGATGATCCCAAACATGCTCAATGGGTGACATGACTGGTGAGTATGCAGACCATGGAAGAACTGGGACATTTTCAGCTTCCAGAAATTGTGTACAGATCCTTGCAACATGGGGCCATGCATTATCATGCTAAAACATGATGTGATGGCAGCGGATGAATGGCACGATAATGAGCTTCAGGATCTCATCACAGCATCTCTGGGTGTTCAAATTTCCATCAATAAAATGTCCTTGTGTTTGTTGTTCATAGCTTATGCCTGCACATACCAAAACACCACAACCATGTTCACAACATTGACATCAGCAAACCGCTCGCCCACACGACGCCATACAAGTGGTCTGCAGATGTGAGGTTGATGGACCGTCATCCACATTTTCTAAAACAATGTTGGAGGTTGCTTATGATACAGAAAGTAACTTTCAATTCTCTGGCAACAGCGCTGGTGGACATTCCTGCAGTAAGCATGCAAATTACATCCTCCCACAAAACTTGAGCGGTCTATGGCATTTTGTTGTGTGACAAAACTTTACATTTTTTGGTGGCCTTTTATTGTCCCCAGCACAAGATGCACATGTATAATTATTATTATGCTATCTTCTTGATATGCCACACCTGTCAGGTGGATGGATTAGATAGGTAAATTACAAAATGCTAACTAACAGGGATGTAAACAAATGTGTTGAACAAATTTGAGAGAAATGTACTTTTTTGTGCATATGGAAAATTATTGGGATCTTTAATTTCCAACAATTTACATGTTGAGTTTATATGTTTGTTCAGTTTATTTTGATGTCCATTAGTCAACATTATGAAAAGGATCCTATTTTTGTTGGACGTTATCCATGAGACATTCATTGACCAAAAGGAGACTTTGATGGTACTTTTTAGGACGTTGTCAGGACTTCATTTTACTAGTCTTCAGGACATCACGAGATTGTCCCAAGGGAACTTTCTCTGGGGAACCTTTGTCTAGTTCCCTGTAAGTTACTAGGATGTCACCGAGAACAATGTCAAGACCATTTTATGACATTCTTAATACTTTTATTTTACTAGTCATTAGGATGTTACGGGAAGGTCCCAATGGATGTTTTCTGGGTTACCTTTGGTTCCCTGGTAGTGACTAGGTCACCGAGGACCATATCAGGACCATGTCAGGTACTTTTTAGGACATTCTCTAGACTTAATTTTACTAGTCTTCAGTATGTTGCATGATGGTCCCAAGGGGGGACCTTTTTCTAGTTCTTGCTAAGTTCCTAGGACGTCACTGAGGACCAATATCAGGACTTTCTTAGGACATCCTCAGGACTTTAATTTTAATAGTCATTAGGACGTTACGTGATGGTCCCAAGGGAACGTCCTTGCAAACAAAAATAGATCGCCAGAACATCTCTGGAATGTCACAAAACTCATCTAATGTGGTCGGGACGATTTGTCTTGGACTCCTGTACGATTTGTCTAGTTCCCAATTTGTCCCAGGGACGCTTTTAGGACGTTCTTGGGATGTTGTGAAATGTGATCCCGTGGAGGTTTTTTCCAGTAGATGGTCCCAAGTGTCCCAAAACATTATAAGTCAAATAATTAAATGGTATTGGGGTTTAAAAGTAAGTGGTACGCTGTTCAGCTAAAATAATGTACAAATATTTAATCAGTGACACTATGACTACATTTGACATGATTTCTTCGTACTGACTTTACATTATGACCCCACCTGGGATTTGAATTCCCAACCCCTGAATTTGGGGTACACTGATCTTTCTGCTGTGCCACAAAGTCTGTGGGAAGTCCCACATCATTGATTTCATTTTCTTATTTCAACTATTTGAGTTTGGGTTTTCAGTATAGTTGTCTAATGTTGGTGGGGCATATTATTCGGTTTTAATCGTACTTCTGAATCAATACAGGTATAATAGTTTTTCATGAGTGTATTTTTAACAGAGCTGAGAGTTACTTTGAAGTGCAAAGTAAGGAATACAAGCAAAATCAGTCATTGACATAGACAAGGTGGCATAGCAGGAATGTTGTAATGCCATGAATGAAGAGGTTCAAATCCCAGGTGAGGACATGTTTAAATAATAATTACTGTATAAATTAACATGGACAATATGATCATGAACAGTATGCCAAATATATACATTTAAACCATTATATGGTAAAAGCACTTTGTGTGTGGGGTGTGTCCTTCACATTGCCAAAGGACAAAGAGCTGTGAATGGATCATGTTTTTTTCTTTGCAACTCTACCTAGAAGGCCAGCATCCCAGAGTCGCCTCTTCACTGTTTACGTTGAGACTAGTGTTTTGCGGGTACTATTTTTATTTATTTTGTATGATTTTTTTTTTACCCCCTTTTTTCTCCCCAATTTCATGATGTCCAATTGTTAGTAGTTACTGTCTTGTCTCATCGCTACAACTCTCGTACGGGCTCGGGAGAGACGAAGGTCGAGAGCCATGCATCCTCCGAAACACAACCCAACCAAGCCGCACTGCTTCTTAACACAGCACCCATCCAACCCGGGAGACAGCCGCACCAATGTGTCGGAGGAAACACCGTACACCCAGGAGTCGCTAGTGCGCGATGAGACAAGGACATCCCTACCGGCCAAACCCTCGCTAACCCGGATGACTCTGGGCCAATTGTGCGTCGCCCCATGGACCTCCCGGTCGCGGCCAGCTGCTCTGCTCTCTGGTGGCACAGCCTTAAACCACAATTGTACAAACGCAAGTATAAATACCATGGAACCATACAGCCGTCTTACCGCTCAGGAAGGAGACGCATTCTGTCTCCTAGAGATGAAAGTACTTTGGTGCGAAAAGTGAAAATCAATCCCAGAACAACAGCAAATTACCTTGTGAAGATGCTTGAGGAAAAAGGTACAAAAGTATCTGTCTTGTTTTGCAAGCTTTGTACAAAATAATAAAATGCAGTACTACAGGATATTTCTTAACGTAGGTATTTATTAGCTAGCTACAACTGGCATGTTCACGTATCTCCAACCATGATCAACTGACCATGACCTAACCCTCTGGGTGGTCTTAACCAATCATAGCACAGTATGATACGGAGGTAAGATGCATCCAATTACAATTCAGTATGTTTACACATGAATATTACATCCCCCTTCTTTTAAAACAAAATAAATATGTTTTACATATTCTAAGTGTTTCTTTTGAGTACATGCTCTGTAGTTTGAACTCAAGGTAAGTAACCATTTATATTGCATTCAACTGAATCAACAGACTCTGAAACAATGATCCAACATACTGTTACTTTTCGAACAAGGGATTCTCAGCAACTCAGCTTTCACTGTAGAAATGACATCTTAACATTTCAAACAAATACAATACCAAAGCATTTCAAGTGAACTTTCAATTACAAGTTTACAGTCTGGAACTGTTTTAGGGCAGCAATCCGCCTACATCCTTTGACATTTCAGAGGTCTAGGACAGCTTTGGGCTTGACCTCTCTTCCTGACCTTGTGCGATATGATGCTGAGCATTTTTTCCTAGCCACTGTGCTTCTACACCTGCATTGCTTGCTGTTTGGGGTTTTAGGCTGGGTTTCTGTACAGCACTTTGAGATATCAGCTGATGTACGAAGGGCTATATAAATACATTTGATTTGATTTGATTTGATTTGAGCATGCTTCTGTGTCAGTCAACAGTTCTTGTGGTGTTAAGTATGTTGTGCTGTGTATGTGCTTAGTCCATCACGTTCTCTTTCAGGGGAACAGTTAATCTCATCAGTGTGTTGTTCTTTTGTGTTCAGTAGGTGACGACGATTGCGGCGGTACACCATTCCTTCTGCGGTGCGGACGTGATATGAACGTTCAGTGTCAGCTGGCTGGATGACGACTGCGGCTCATGACAGACGGGAGACTCTGGCGGCTCATGACAGACGGGAGACTCTGGCGGCTCATGACAGACGGGAGACTCTGGCAGCTCATGACAGATGGGAGACTCTGGCGGCTCATGACAGACGGGAGATTCTAGCAGCTCTGGACAGACGGGAGACTCTAGCAGCTCTGGACAGACGGGAACATCTGTAGTCGCTGGAGAGGAGGAAGGCTCTAGCAGCGCTGGACAGGCAAGGCGCACTGTAGGCCTGGTGCGTGGTGCCGGCGCTGGTGGTACTGGGCCGAAGACACGCACAGGAAGCCTGGTGCGGGGAGCTGCTACCGGAGGGCTGGTGCGTGGAGGTGGTACTGGATAGACCGGACCATGCAGGCGCACTGGAGCTCTTAAGCACTGAGCCTGCCCAACCTTACCTGGTTGAATGCTCCCGGTCGCCCTGCCAGTACGGCGAGGTGGAATAGCCCGCACTGGGCTATGCAGGCGAACCGGGGACACCATGCGTAAGGCTGGTGCCATGTATGCTGGCCCAAGGAGACGCACTGGAGACCAGATGTGTAGAGCCGGCTTCATGGCACCTGGCTCGATGCCCACTCTAGCCCGGCCGATACGCGGAGCTGGTATGTACCGCACCAGGCTATGCACCTGCACTGGGGTCACTGTGCTCTCCACAGCATAACACGGTGCCTGCCGGTCTCTCTCGCCCTCCAGTAAGCACAGGAAGTTAGCGCAGGTCTCCTACCTGGCTTAGCCACACTTCCTGTGTGCCCCCCCAAGACATTTTTTGGGCTGACTCTCGGGCTTCCTTGCCAGTCATGTTCCCTCGTATCGCCGGTTCCTCTCTCCGGCTGCCTCTGCTCTCCTAGCTGCCTCCACCTGTTCCCATGGGAGGCGATCCTTTCCCGCCAGGATCTCCTCCCATGTGTAGCAACCCTTGCCGTCCAAAACGTCCTCCCATGTCCAGTCCTCCTTGCACTGCTCCTGCTGCCGCTGCCTGTCACCACGCCGCTTGGTCCTGTTGTGGTGGGTGGTTCTGTAACGGCTTTCTTCCTGGGAAGGAGAGGCGGACCAAAACGCAGCGTGGTTATAGTTTGTGTTTTTTAATAAGAAACATAACACAAAACAATAAACCGAAACAGTCCTAACTGGTGCAGAAAACACTAAGACAGGAAACAGACAAACTAGACATCCAACACACCCTGACCAAACAAAACATAGAAACATACAAAGCAAACTATGGTCAGGGTGTGACACTGTGAAGCTTGTCGAGTTCGAAGTATCTGCTGTAGTAGTCCACTGTTACGATGTAGTCCTCGTTGTTCCAGGTGAACAGATCGGTTGCCACGACCTGCCAGGGTTGGTCTGGGATACAATGAGGTAACATTGGCTCTTTGGTGTTTGAGGGGCTTCGTTCAAGACAGATGGCGCATTTACCAACAATGTCCTCTATTTGTTTGCACATTCCGCTGTAAGAAGATGTCCAAAGTAGCTGACCTCTGTAGCGTCGACTGTGCTCTTCTCGGGGTTGAGCCGGACTCCTCTCTCGCGGGACCTTCGCAGCATCATGCGGAGGTTTCAGTCGTGCTCCTCTTTGGTTCAACCATAGACAAGGATGTCGTCCACAATTGCCACAACTCAATCGAGGCCTTTGTACACTTCATCGATCTTTCGCTGAAACTCGTCTTGGACTGAGGTAATCCCAAAAGGCAGGCGATGGAAGCTGTACCGTCCAAACGGTGTGTTGAATGTTGTGACCTTAGATGACTCTTCTGTGAGCTTGATAGCCCTGTAGCCTGATCTAGCGTCCATGGCACTGATGTAGTGTGCTCCCGCTAGCTTGTGTGTGATGCCATCTAGCATCAGTAAAGGGTAGTGGGGGCGTTTGATAGACTTGTTCAAGTCTCTTGAGTCGAGACATACTCTGAGCTTGCCTGTGCGTGGTTTTTCCACCACCACTAACACGTTTACCCAATCAGGCGGTTCTGTAACCTTGGGGACTATGTCAGAGTGCTCCATGCTCTCCAACTCTTTCTTCAGAAGGGCATGGAGAGCAAGGGGAATCTTTCTCTGTGGGTAGACCACAGGGGTTGCGTCTGGGTCAAGGTGAATGGTACATTCTCCTGGGAATAATCCTATTCCTGTAAAAACATCAGCAAACTCCTCCAGTACATTGTCTGTCTCTACTGGTGCTGTCACTGTTAAAACTAGCTTGATCTGGCATGTTCACGTATCTCCAACCATGATCAACTGACCATGACCTAACCCTCTGAGTGGTCTTAACTAATCATAACACAGTATCATACGGTGGTAAAATGCATCCAATTACAATTCAGTATGTTTACACATATGAATATTACAGTCTCTATCCACAGTAAAATGAGTCCAAAATCGACATAACCTGAAAGGTCGCTCAGCAAGGAAGAAGCCAGTGCTCCAAACCCGCCATAAAAATCCAGACTACGGTTTGCAACTGCACATGAGGACAAAGATCGTACTTTTTGGAGAAATGTCCTCTGGTCTGTTGAAACAAAAATAGAACTCTTTGGCCATAATGACCATCGTTATGTTTGGAGGAAAAACGGGGAGGCTTGCAAGCCGAAGAACACCATCCCAACCGTGAAGCATGGGGGTGGCAGCATCATGCTGTGGGGGTGCTTTGCTGCAGGAGGGACTGGTGCACTTCAAGTAGTAGGACAGTAGGACAATTTTGTGGATTTTTCATCTCAAGACATCAGTCAGGAAGTTAAAGCTTGGCTGCAAATGGGTCTTCCAAATAGACAATGACCCCAAGCATAAGTTGTGGCAAAATGGCTTAAGGATAACAAAGTCAAGGTATTGGACTGGCCATCACAAAGCCCTGACCTCAATCCTATAGACAATTTGTGGTCAGAACTGAAAAAGTGTGTGTGAGCAAGGAGGCCTACAAACCTGACTCATCTACACCAGCTCTGTCAGGAGGAATGGGACAAAATTCACCCAACTTATTGTTGGAAGCTTGTGGAAGGCTACCCAAAGTGTTTGACCCAAGTTAAACAATTTAAAGGCAATGCTACCAAATACTAATTGAGTGTATGTAAACTTCTGACCCACTGGGAATGTGATGAAAGTAATACAATCTTAAATAAATAATTCTCTCTACTATTATTCTGACATTTCACATTCTTAAAATCAAGTGGTGATCCTAACTGACCTAAGACAGGGAATTTGAATTTGGATTAAATGTCAGGAATTGTGAAAAACTGAGTTTAAATGTATTTGGCTGAGGTGTATGTAAACTTCCGACTTCAACTGTATTTTTTGCAACATCATCCGCCTTAAACTTGATAACACCTACTGCTGCAGAAGTCGTCATCGTATACACTATTAAAACACACGCTATAAGGCCTAATACCTTTTTTTAAGCCTGTCTGGTTTTTCACGATCCTAATGATATACATAACAGGATTGAAAAGTGGTGGACATTAGAAAATAAACTAATAAAAGTATAGGTGGAAGATGTGCAGTATCATATGTGCCTTGCATAATCACAAATAAACCACCAAAGGAGGTCAGCAAAGCGGCAATATGTGGTATACAAGTGTTAAACACTTTCTGTTTAGTCTCTTTTGAAGACAAACATATTTATACAATTCTTACATATGAGTATATGTTAGGAAATATAGTACAAGCCAAAGAAATCACAGTTAAAACAAGACCCCATATGATATTTTCGTGTAATATTTGAACTTGCAAGCTTGACTACCGAGTTGTTGTCACAATACACCACAAAATTACAGTTACAAACTGAGGGAGATAGGGATGGCGTTGATGAAAAAATAATAGAACCAGGACTGCAGAATTAAGCCACTAATTGTTTTAGGTTTCATAATATTGTTATAGAGTAGAGTGGTGGTATCCCAACATTTTAACTTGGGCCCCCTTCATCATTGGGGAACATGACTTATGTGTGTTCATGTGATATCTGGTGACTCAAACATTACAACAAAATCAATGGGCTAAAAAAAAAAAAAAATTGCTGATATGAGCCAGTCGATCTGGACATTTCTGACAAGTTACAGTATAAACAGCAGTCTGTCTGCAATGACTGACATGACAACAGGTAAACTGCACTACCCAATATCGACATTGCACCTTGCATTCGACTATTATAACTTTCAAGAGCAAGTTGAAAGCCCGACTGAGTTCCTTAAAACATTACTTCTTACATTCAAAGGAAAAGTAGTAGTAAATTGATTACATGTAAAGCTGAGGGGGGTTACAAGTAGGCTGTCATTGTAAATAGGAATTTGTTCTTAACTGACTTTCCTAGTTAAATAAAGGTTCAATTAAAAAAAGTGATTGTCACCTTATTGTCACTCTAGGCTATCCTAGGCCTACTGTACGCTTTCAGGTCCTACACTCCCAGAGGCGATGACAGAAGGAGTGCGTCCGAAATGGCACTCTATTCCCTATATAGTGCACCACCTTCGACCAGAGGGCTCTGATCAATATAGGGAATAGGGTACCGTTTGGTATGCATTCAAGACCGGCCGTGCTTCTCCTTGAGCCCCTCAGGTCTCTACAGGTTACTAACTGCATTAATTGGTTCCCAGGGAACGAGGTGATAGAGTGGACTAATGACCTGGTACCTAATGACTCAATAAACATGTTTATTATACTCTTGTTATTGGTTTCTGCTTTCCCAATGTTAAGATATATGGACTAAAAAATAGATACTGGTGTTTTGCACATCATTTTCATTGACAGAACTACACAACTTTCGACAGCTTTTTACAGGGTGGATGGAGTACATGACCAATGTGTGTTATACATACAACACATCATCATTAACCTTACTGTATTATTTTATTTGGAGGGTCAAACATATCTCACAGTGACCCTGGAAAAACAAGATTGGTATGTGGTTGTCCCATCTTGCTATTTTAAGATGAATACACTAACTGTAAGTCGCTCTGGATACAAGTGTCTGCTAAATGATTAAAACGGTCCTCTGATTTCTCAATAAAAGTAAATACAGTATATGCACTATATTTGTTATTTTCAAATAATTATCTGGAGTTTGTTAGGACAGAATAAGAGCTCCAAATTAGGCAACAGGTTCTTCTTGTGTCCCTGGTAGTTGCCTTTCTGGTATGACTCTTATGATTTCTTAGGAATAACAAAGCTGTTCATCTGTCAGATAGCTGGCACACAGATATCATGTTACATAGAACAGTTGTCCCTCAGAAAATATGACATGCATCCAGATCTCAGGCAGAATATAGTTTGTGATCTGTATTTCCTTAGATTTCTCTCTAAAAATGTCAAACAATCCCCAGGCTTATATGTACTCTACAGGGCTTATTTTCCATTAGTGATGTACAGTATGTAAGGGTGCCAGGTAAGGGTACCTTTTACACATTTACATCCTGTGTATCGATCCAGACAGTTTAGCATTTCTAGATTTGTTACATACATAGATACAGCACCCTCTGGCTAAACTGTCATTTTAAGTAAGGATTTCAAACAAATTAACTTTAATAATTAAACAATAATCATTTATAAAGTGCTTTTCATTGTGAAATTGTAATCTCAAAGTGCAGAAAATAATAAATGAGCTAAAAAAACAAGTAAAAAACATATATAACCAAATCATGAAAGCAACAAAGTCTAGAAGGAAAGATAAAGGCTTATAGAGATGAGTCTTAAGGCCTGCTTTAAAGGCCCCAACAGTCTGAGCAGCCCTGAGATTGTCAGGAAGCAAAATAATTGGCCCTCCATTGTGTTTATACAGGTCCTGCTGGCATGGAGCAGCTTGGCGTGGCTTAAATGTAGGGTACATGGAGGTTCATGGGGGAAGAGTAGGTCTTACAGGTAGGCGGGTCCGATTCCATTCAGGGATTTGTAGACAAGGAAGACATTGTAGACATTTGTAGACATTTTAAAGTAAATTATTTGAGAGACAGATAATCAATGGACATCAGAAAGTGAATAAAAGGTCAATGACAATATTATACAAATCAGCAAATGTTTTACAAGTCTGAATTTCACCATCCTCACCCCCATTCATTATTGCACCTATAAGTAAACATAACAAAAATCGAACCATCAGGACAGGAAACGTCACACTAATGTTTAGCTTATGTTTTAGGGTACAGACCTACAGGTAGTATGTTATTACAAGCCTGTCTGATTTTAGCCATCCTAACTCCATACACAATAGGATTTAAAAGTGGCTGGCACATCAGATAGTACACTGATAAAATAGTGTGAAGTACAGTTGGAACATTTCTCATAGGGCTATCAAATCTACTCTGGAGCAGAGTTAAGAAACAGCCGAAAGAGAAGTTGAACAGCGAGGTCAGATGAGGAGAACAGGTGCTGAAAGCTTTCTGTCTGGTCTCGATGGAAGATTTCAAACAAATGGTCAGACTCTTAATATAAGAGAACACAATAGTCATTAAAGGTACAGGGACACTCATAACAATACCACAGAGTCCATAGATGTTATTAAGGGTTGTGTCTGAACAGGCAAGTTTTACGACCAGGTAGTTGTCACAATACACTTTTGTCTATGACGTTAACACACAATCGCAAACGATTGTCACATCCCTAACCTTTTAAAGGAAGAAAAAAAAACAGTATACAGCAGTGTGCTCACTCCAATGACAAATAATTCAATTGTCATGGTGTGAATCTCAGCCTACCGTGTGGAGTTAGGTAAGTGTTTAGGCAAATTATTGGTCGATGGAGATTACTGACATGTCTGGGGAGGAGATTGACAAGGTTAACAATTCTGTGATTTTATTTGACCATGTGAAAAACAGCTACCCTGTAATATAAATAATACAGTATAGGTTAAACGGAATTGATCCATCAATGCTTAATCTTGAGAACACTTCACAGAATGATTGCAGAAACTTTTCCTAGCTTTGAGTTGAAGCACTTTATTTTTCTCAAGATTAAGTGTAGAACTTTATATCAACTACAAATGTATCAAAATACACGTTTTACATTTAATAACAGAATATATACTATATTTAATAAATTGTTTTTATCCCACTGTAAAATTAGTAAAATAAAAAAATGTATCGTCCACAATATACAAATATATTGTTCTGTATTGCAATGACAATCTTTTGTGTTCTATCTCCATAGTTGATTGAATTTACAGCAGGTGAAATAATAAAGAAATACAGATAGTTTCACCCCAATTTGGTGTGATATATGACTCAATATCAAATCTGCTGTGGAACAGCTCAAATTAACAAGCAAGTATAACATTTTTTAAAGTTACTACATTGTGGGAAGCATGTTGTTATTGCTTCAGTTTGTCCAGATTTGGTTACATTTAGGCAAACTGCAATGATTATTGTGTAAGAATAGATTCTAATATTCTTTATAGTTGAGATGTATATGTTAACGTACAAGATATCTGAACATTCCAATTCCCCTATTGCGTATTTGTGACAGAGCTTTTGATGACACACAGTTCAAGCCAAAGTTTAACACATTGGTTGAAATTGTCTCTATTTTTATTATCCTAGCAGATAGATCAAGCTTGAGAAGCTAACACCATTTTACATATTCTTGACCTTATCATAATTTTCACTCTCAGGTCACAGGTCAACATAGTATGATCAGGTCAACATAGTGTTTGTAGTATCTTTCCGGTGCAGCCAACTTCTTGTTAGGCCCTGTTCAATATTGTTGCATCATTCACATCAGACCAGTCTGAAGGGAGGCCATTAAGACTAATGCCACTGTAAACCTCCCTGGGACCAACCCTTCAATTGGCCTAACAAGAGACAAGAGACAGTAACCAAGGCCTACGTTTGTTGTTGTTTCATTCTCTCTGATCTCTCAGGTAGGTGTTGCTGTAAGGTTTTCAAGGGAATTGAGAGACACAATGGACTAATGACCTGTTTTCTGAAGACTGACGGCCAAACAAATACAGTACACATGTTTTCCTGCTCAATTGACCAGCGTCTATATACCCTAAGGCATGAGGATAATGAACAGGCCTCCAAGTCGTTACTTAACATCCCAATGTCTCTGCGTTTCTATGTGGTATGCACTATGTTATATCTCAAACACACAATAATACATATAATGTTTTACCTTCCCTTGAAGAAATTCCCAGATAAATAGAGTGCATTTCAAAACACTGAAATCCCAAATGAGTTGTCTTTGTAATGATTGCAATTTCCAGCAAAACTAAAACAAGTGGCCATCTGTCAAGTTGCAGACATAAGGGTATTGTGTTTCAGTGTACTTCAGGCGATCTTCAGGTATATGAAAAATAAATATTGACAAATGATTGAATTTGGCCTTTATTACTACAGCCTATTGAAACGCAATTAATAACACATTCGTAAATGTCCAAAAAGACAATCCCAAAATAATGGATAACGAATAAAGTTTTGAAGTGTCAGGCATATATCTAGGCGATATAAGAAAGCTAAACTAATATTTATGTTTTTTTGGACACTACACTCCTTACTTCAATTTGTCTTACATGTATTTGTAGATAGCTCAAACGGTTTGGGCGGTACAGAAATAATTTGGCACATCAGAGTTTTTGACTTCAGACGAGTTCCGTGACACTTGTGGGTACATTCAAAGATATAGATTTTGCTCATCAGTGCCCCCTCAACATTTTGGGGAGGATCATGTCCCTGGCTGGATGTGTTGTGCCAATCAAGAAGTCATCTGCCATGAGGCCTGTGAACAGTCTGCTGGGGGATAGATAGTACTTTATACAAAGACCAGTTTTTATATGCTCTGGTAATATTTTACAGTGCATTTGGCGATTTAAATATTTTTCATAACATTTTATTTAAGAATTAATTCATGGAAAAACTAGCTACTACCAAAGTCTAGCCCTTTAAGACTGCTCGAGCTGAGCAGTGGTAAAAAAAACAATTATCTGAGCTAAAATTGGCTGTGATCTGAGCATTTTGTCGAAAGCCTTTAAAGACGTAGAAAAATTATCCCATGCGGTCCAAATTTCCAATTAGGAAAATGGCCATGCTCTCAAAAAGTTCTATCAAGTTCTGTAGCAAGGTGCCAAAGAAAATGGTGTTAAAGTCCTCCTAGGAGATTGTGTTTGTGCACAATGGACTGAACGTGACATATCTACATCAGATTGACTCTTATCCTGTACCTCTTCACCATTTCTGTCATTCTGAAACTGATCATTACCTTTTTTCTGTAGAAAATGCTGCACGAGCCTATGTATTTATTCCTCTGTAACCTGTGTATTGGCTTCTATGGTGATTCAGCTTTCTACCTGAAGATTTTATTTTATTTTATTTCACCTTTATTTAACCAGGTATGCTAGTTGAGAACAAGATCTCATTTGCAACTGCGACCTGGCCAAGATACTTTATGACCTTTTATTTGACTCATGTGAGAGTCAAATAGCCATCTTCCGGCACCGCCTCGCTTTGCTTTCCTAGGAAACTATGCAGTATTTTGTTTTTTTACGTGTTATTTCTTACATTAGTACCCCAGGTAATCTTAGGTTTTATTACATACATTACATACATTACATCATTATGACCAGGAATACGACTTTCCCGAAGAGGATCCTCTGTTTTTTTACCCACCACCCAGGACAATGGATCGGATACCAGCCAGCGAACCAAAATAACGATGCTGTAAAAGGGGCAGACGAAGCTGTCTTCTGGTCAGGCTCCAGAGACGGGCTCATCGCAGACCACTCCCAAGCATACTACTCGCCAATGTCGAGTCTCTTGACAACAAGGTTGATGAAATCCGAGCAAGGGTAGCATTCCAGAGAGACATAAGAGACTAACGTTCTTCGCTTCACGGAAACATGGCTCACTCGAGACACGCAATCGGAGTCGGTACAGCCAGCTGGTTTCTTCACTCATCGCACCGATAGAAACAAGCATCTTTCCGGTAAGAAGATGTGGTGTGATCATAACAACATACAGGAACTCAAGTCCTTCTGTTCACCTGACTTAGAATTCTTCACAATCAAATGTCGACCGCATTATCTACCAAGAGAATTCTTTTTGATTATAATCACAGCCGTGGCCCTGAACAAACTTTAGTTGTGTAACGGCGTTCTTCGTTTGTCGAAAGAGAGTCGGACCGAAATGCAGCGTGGTGTTTACTCATGTCTTTAATGAAGAAAATGACGATACATGAAATAACAAAATAAATACAAAAACAACAAAACGGAACGTGAAACTTAATTACAGCCTATCTGGTGAACACTACACAGAGACAGGAACAATCACCCACGAAATACAAAGTGAAACCCAGGCTACCTAAATACGGTTCCCCATCAGAGACAACAAGAATCACCTGACTCTGATTGAGAACCGCCTCAGGCAGCCAAGCCTATACTAGACACACCCCTAATCAACCACAATCCCAATGCATACAAAAACCCCAATACGACAATACAATAAACCCATGTCACACCCTGGCCCGAACAAATAATTAAAGAAAACACAAAATACTAAGACCAAGGCGTGACAGAACCCCCCCCCCCTAAGGTGCGGACTCCCGGACGCTCCTCAAAACCATAGGGAGGGTCCGGGTGGGCGTCTGTCCATGGTGGTGGTTCCGGCTCGGGACGTGGACCCCACTCCATTAAAGTCATAGTTCCTCCCCTTCGCGTCCTGAGATAATCCACCCTCGCCGCCGACCATGGCCTAATAGTCCTCACCCAGAACCCCACTGAACTGAGGAGCAGCTTGTGACTGAGGGACAGCTCGGGACTGAAGGGCAGCTCGGGACTGAGGGGCAGCTCGGGACTGAGGCAGCTCGGGACTGAGGGGAAGCTCGGTACTGAGGGGCAGCTCGGAACTGAGGGGCAGCCCAGTACTGAGAGAAAGCCCAGCACTGAGAGAAAGCCCAGTACTGAGAGGAAGCCCAGTACTGAGATGAAGCTCAGGCAGGTAGTCGGCTCTGGTAGATCCTGGCTGGCTGGCGGATCTGGAAGATTCTGGTTGACTAGCAGATCTGGAAGAGACTGGTTGACTGGCAGATCTGGAAGAAACTGGTTGACTGGCAGATCTGGAAGAGACTGGTTGACTGGCAGATCTGGAAGAATCTGATTGACTGGCAGATCTAGAAGATCATGGCTGACTGGCGGATCTAGCTGTTCTATGCAGACTGACAGCTCCTTGCAGACTGACAGCTCTGGCTGCTCCATGCAGGCTGACAGCTCCTTGCAGACTGACAGCTCCTTGCAGACTGACAGCTCTGGCTGCTCCATGCAGGCTGACAGCTCCTTGCAGACTGACAGATCCTTGCAGACTGACAGCTCCTTGCAGACTGGCAGCTCTTTGCAGACTGACAGCTCTGGCTGCTTCATGCAGACTGACAGCTCTGGCTGCTTCATACAGACTGACAGCTCTGGCTGCTCCATGCAGGCTGACAGCACCCTGCAGACTGGCAGCTCCTTGCAGACTGACAGCTCCTTGCAGACTGGCAGCTCTTTGCAGACTGACAACTCTGGCTGCTTCATGCAGACTGACAGCTCTGGCTGCTTCGAACAGGCAGGAGGCTCCGGCAGCGCTGTAGAGGAGGAAGGCTCTGATAGCGCTGAACAGGCGGGAGACTCCGACAGCGCAGGAGGGAAGGAAGGCTCTGATAGCGCTGAACAGACAGGAGACTCCGACAGCACAGGAGAGGCGAGGCGCACTGTAGGCCTGATGCGTGGTGCTGGCACTGGTGATACTGGAGCGAGGACACGCACAGGGAACCTGGTACGGGGAGCTGCTACCGGAGGACTGGTGTGTGGAGGTGGCGATGGATAGACCGGACCGTGCAGGCGCACTGGAGCTCTTGAGCACCGAGCCTGCCCAACCTTACCTGGCTCGATGCCCACTCTAACCCGGCCAATACGAAGGGCTGGTATGAACCGCACCGGGCTATGCACCCGCACTGGAAACACTGTGCGCTCCATAGCACAACACGGTGCCTGCCCGGTCTCTCTAGCCCCCCGGTAAGCACAGGGAGTTTGAGCAGGTCTCCTACCTGGCCTAGCAATACTCCCTGTAAGCCCCCCCCAATATTTTTTTTTTGGGCTGCTGGGCTTCCATCCGCGTCGCCGTGCTGCCTCATCATACCAGCGCCTCTCCGCTTTTTCCGCCTCCAGTTCTTCCTTGGAACGGCGATATTCTCCAGGCTGCGCCCAGGGTCCTTTTCCGTCTAATATCTCCTCCCAAGTCCAGAAGTCCTTTGATCGCTGCTCCTCACGATTAACAGGGAGAGTTGGCTCAGGTCTGAATCCTGACTCTGCCACTCTCTCCCTGAGCCCTCCCCCAATACATTTTCGGGGTGACTCTCGGGTTTCTTTCTGCGCCGCCGTGTCTTTCTTTTCGACTCCATTCTCCTATAACCCTCTTCGCACTGCTCCAGCGAATCCCAGGCGGGCTCCGGCACTCTCTCTGGGTCGACCGCCTACCTGTCTATTTCTTCCCACGTAGTATACTCCATACCTCTGCTGTCCATAACGTCTTCCCATGTCCATTCTCCGAATAATTCATCCTCCTTTCGCTGCTCATGCTGTCGCTGCCTGTTACCACGCCACTCGGTCCGTGTGTGGTGGGTGATTCTGTAACGGCGTTCTTCGTTTGTCGAAAGAGAGTCGGACCGAAATGCAGCGTGGTGGTTACTCATGTCTTTAATGAAGAAAATGACGATACATGAAATAACTAAATAAATACAAAAACAACAAAACGGAACGTGAAACTTAATTACAGCCTATCTGGTGATCACTACACAGAGACAGGAACAATCACCCACGAAATACAAAGTGAAACCCAGGCTACCTAAATACGGTTCCCCATCAGAGACAACAAGAATCGCCTGACTCTGATTGAGAACCGCCTCAGGCAGCCAAGCCTATACTAGACACACCCCTAATCAACCACAATCCCAATGCCTACAAAAACCCCAATACGACAATACAATAACCCCATGTCACACCCTGGCCTGAACAAATAATTAAAGAAAAGACAAAATACTAAGACCAAGGCGTGACAATTTGACTCTATGTAAACTGGAAACCACATATCCTGAGGCTGCATTCATTGTAGCTGGGGATTTTAACAAGGATAATCTGAAAACAAAACTCCCTAAATTATATCAGCATATCGATTGTGCTACCAGGGCTGGTTAAACCCTGGATCATTGTTATTCTAACTTCCGCGACGCATATAAGGCCCTCCACCACCCTCCTTTTGAAAAAAGCTGACCACGACTCCATTTTGTTGCTTCCAGTCTATAGACAGAGACTAAAAAAGGAAGCTCCCACGCTCAGGTCTTTTCACCGCTGGTCCGACCAATCTGATTCCACGCTTCAAGATTGCTTCAATCATGTGGACTGGGATATGTTCCGCATTGCGTCAAACAACAACATTGACAAATACGCTGATTCGGTGAGCGAGTTTATTAGCAAGTGCATCGGTGATGTCGTACCCACAGCAACTATTAAAACCTACCCAAACCAGAAACCGTGGATTGATGGCAGCATTCGTGCGAAACTGAACGTGCGAACCATTGCTTTTAATCAGGGCAAGGTGACCGAAAACATGACCGAATACAAACAGTGTAGCTATTCCCTCCGCAAGGCAATCAAACAGGCTAAGCATTAGTATAGAGACCAGGACCAGGATGTCTTGCTCCCAGACAGACTAAATAACTTCTTTACTCGCTTTGAGGACAATACAGTGCCACTGACACGGCCCGCTACCAAATCCTGCGGACTCTCCGTCACTGCAGACGACGCGAGTAAAACATTTAAGCGTATTAACCCAGACGGCATCCCCAGCCACATCCTCAGAGCATGCACAGACCAGCTGACTGGTGTGTTTATGGACATATTCAATCAATCCTTATCCCAGTCTGCTGTTCCCACCTGCTTCAAGAGGGCCACCATTGTTCCTGTTCCCAAGAAAGCTAAGGTAACTGAGCTAAACGACTACCGCCCCGTAGCACTCCCTTCCGTCATCATGAAGTGCTTTGAGAGATTAGTCAAGGACCATATTACCTCCACCCTACCTGACACCCTAGACCAGACATGGGCAAACTACGGCCCGCGGGCCACATACGGCCCGTTAGGCTTTTTAATCCGGCCCGCCGAACTTGTCCAAATTATAGTAAAAACCTCCTTTTTTCCCCTTTCCCTGCAATGCCCACGTTTCCCCAATAGATGGCGCACTCAAAACACATTGACCGTTGTTGGAGTGGCGCGTATTTCTCTTTATTTCACTTTAATTTTCACTTCGTTTCACGTCACCATTAAGCCCTTCTGTGAAAATGAGCGGACCAAAGAGAAGGAAAGTGGACAGCGAATGCCGAGTGTTTAATAAGGAGTGGACAACAAAATACTTCTTCACTGAAGTCCGATCAACGGCTGTATGTCTGATATGCCAAGAAGCTGTTGCGGTTTTCAAAGAGTACAATATCAGCCGTCACTTTGCCACGAAGCATGCAAACTATGCTAGCAAGCAGTCAACACAAGAACGGGCGGCTACTGCTCACGTTTAGCTTCATGAAAATCAACAAAGCCCATCACAGATCCAAGTTAACTGACCAACACCTCAGATCTGTCCTGAGAATTGCCACAACAAAACTCAAATCAAATCAAATCAAATTTATTTATATAGCCCTTCGTACATCAGCTGATATCTCAAAGTACTGTACAGAAACCCAGCCTAAAACCCCAAACAGCAAACAATGCAGGTGTAAAAGCACGGTGGCTAGAAAAACTCCCTAGAAAGGCCAAAACCTAGGAAGAAACCTAGAGAGGAACCGGGCTATGTGGGGTGGCCAGTCCTCTTCTGGCTGTGCCGGGTAGAGATTATAACAGAACATGACCAAGATGTTCAAATGTTCATAAATGACCAGCATGGTCGAATAATAATAAGGCAGAACAGTTGAAACTGGAGCAGCAGCACAGTCAGGTGGACTGGGGACAGCAAGGAGCCATCATGTCAGGTAGTCCTGGGGCACGGTCCTAGGGCTCAGGTCCTCCGAGAGAGAGAAAGAAAGAGAGAATTAGAGAGAGCATATGTGGGGTGGCCAGTCCTCTTCTGGCTGTGCCGGGTGGAGATTATAACAGAACGTGGCCAAGATGTTCAAATGTTCATAAATGACCAGCATGGTTGAATAATAGTAAGGCAGAACAGTTGAAACTGGAGCAGGAGCATGGCCAGGTGGACTGGGGACAGCAAGGAGTCCTCATGTCAGGTAGTCCTGGGACATGGTCCTAGGGCCCAGGCCAGTTGAAACTGGAGCAGCAGCATGGCCAGGTGGACTGGGGACAGCAAGGAGTCATCATGTCAGGTAGTCCTGGGGCATGGTCCTAGGGCTCAGGTCCTCCGAGAGAGAGAAAGAAAGAGAGAAGGAGAGAATTAGAGAACGCACACTTAGATTCACACAGGACACCGAATAGGACAGGAGAAGTACTCCAGATATAACAAACTGACCCTAGCCCCCGACACATAAACTACTGCAGCATAAATACTGGAGGCTGAGACAGGAGGGGTCAGGAGACACTGTGGCCCCATCCGAGGACACCCCGGACAGGGCCAAACAGGAAGGATATAACCCCACCCACTTTGCCAAAGCACAGCCCCCACACCACTAGAGGGATATCTTCAACCACCAACTTACCATCCTGAGACAAGGCCGAGTATAGCCCACAAAGATCTCCGCCACGGTACAACCCAAGGGGGGCAACCCAGACAGGCCGACCACAACAGTGAATCAACCCACCCAGGTGACGCACCCCCCCAGGGACGGCACGAGAGAGCCCCAGCAAGCCAGTGACTCAGCCCCGTAACAGGGTTAGAGGCAGAGAATCCCAGTGGAAAGAGGGGAACCGGCCAGGCAGAGACAGCAAGGGCGGTTCGTTGCTCCAGAGCCTTTCCGTTCACCTTCCCACTCCTGGGCCAGACTACACTCAATCATATGACCCACTGAAGAGATGAGTCTTCAGTAAAGACTTAAAGGTTGAGACCGAGTTTGCGTCTCTGACATGGGTAGGCAGACCGTTCCATAAAAATGGAGCTCTATAGGAGAAAGCCCTGCCAGCTGTTTGCTTAGAAATTCTAGGGACAATTAGGAGGCCTGCGTCTTGTGACCGTAGCGTACGTGTAGGTATGTACGGCAGGACCAAATCAGGAGCAAGCCCATGTAATGCTTTGTAGGTTAGCAGTAAAACCTTGAAATCAGCCCTTGCTTTGACAGGAAGCCAGTGTAGAGAGGCTAGCACTGGAGTAATATGATCAAATTTTTTGGTTCTAGTCAGGATTCTAGCAGCCGTATTTAGCACTAACTGAAGTTTATTTAGTGCTTTATCCGGGTAGCCGGAAAATAGAGCATTGCAGTAGTCTAACCTAGAAGTGACAAAAGCATGGATTAATTTTTCTGCATCATTTTTGGACAGAAAGTTTCTGATTTTTGCAATGTTACGTAGATGGAAAAAAGCTGTCCTCGAAATGGTCTTGATATGTTCTTCAAAAGAGAGATCAGGGTCCAGAGTAACGCCGAGGTCCTTCACAGTTTTATTTGAGACGACTGTACAACCATTAAGATTAATTGTCAGATTCAACAGAAGATCTCTTTGTTTCTTGGGACCTAGAACAAGCATCTCTGTTTAAAACTAACTCCAGACTTTGATGCACTGGCAAAAAAGGGAGACCAACAACACTGTTCCCACTGAAATGGTGAGTTTTTCTGCTGTGTTATGAAAAAATGCATATGGAAAGTTTGGAAGTGCGTCTTTTAATTAAGAGCAATGCGCATTTACGCACAGCAGCGGTACAGTAGCTTAATTAACACGCCGCACATCGCTCTTAATTTAAATTAAAATTTTCAGCTGCAGGTAGGATATTTAATACAGCCTATGTCTGTGTGCTTGGCAACGATACACGTGTACTGTTTGCGCGTGAAGGCGAGGCCGTCCGTGGCGAGTTTGTAGAGCGCGCGGTCAGGACAATCCATCCATGATTTTGCGGAGTTTGACACAAGTAGATATTATTGAGCTTGAGTATTTCGTTGTGTAATAATATGTTTTGAATGTTGAAAGTGATTCCATTTTTCAATAAATGTTGATTTCTTTAACTTTGCACCTTCGATTGAAACTTATTAAAAACAGACGCAATCTTGATAAATCACAGTGCGTATGTTATTTTAATCTATTTACATTTCCTCCTCCCAGTATCTGCGAAATAGTATGTAAATGCCATATCTTGCATATTCCTTGAGACAAATTTATTAACTGATAAGGGCTATTTTTCACATTTGAAAGACAGTTAATAAATTGGGTTGTAGTGTTCTTACTGTGCTATGAGGTTTGCACACACTACATTTAATGCTTTAGTATATCCGGCCCAAACACTCCCTCCAAATGCTCCTGGCCCGGCCCCTCTGTCAAATTTTAGAACCCATTGTGGCCCGCGAGTCAAAAAGTTTGCCCACCTCTGCCCTAGACCCACTCCAATTTGATTACTGCCCCAACAGGGTCCACAGATGACCCTGCCCCAACAAGGTCCACAGATGACGCAATCGCAACCACACTGCACACTGCCCTAACCCATCTGGACAAGAGGAATACCTATGTGAGAATGCTGTTCATCGACTACAGCTCAGCATTTAACACCATAGTATCCTCCAAACTCGTTATCAAGCTCGAGACCCTGGGTCTCAACCCCGCCCTGGGCAACTGATTACTGGACTTCCTGACGGGCTGCCCCCAGGTGGTGAGGGTAGGTAACAACATCTCCACCTAGCTGATCATCAACACTGGGGCCCCACAAGGGTGCGTTCTGAGCCCTCTCCTGTACTCCCTGTTCAATCAAGGCTGCATGGCCATGCACGCCTCCAACTCAATCATCCAATTTGCAGACGACACTACAGTGGTAGGCTTGATTACCAACAATGACGAGACGGCTTACAGGGAGGAGGTGAGGGCCCTTGGAGTGTGGTGTCAGGAAAATAAACTCACACTCATTGTCAACAAAACAAAGGAGATGATTATGGACTTCAGGAAACAGTAGAGGGAGCACCCCCCTATCTACATTGACGGGACAGTAGTGGAGAGGGTAGTAAGTTTTAAGTTCCTCGGCATACACATCACAGACAAACTGAATTGGTTCACCCACACAGACAGTGTGGTGAAGAAGGCGCAGCAGCTCCTCTTCAACCTCAGGAGGCTGAAGAAATTCGGCTTGTTACCAAAAACACTCTCAAATTTTTACATGTGCACAATTGAGAGCATCCTGTCGGGCTGTATCACCGCCTGGTACAGCAACTGCTACGCCCACAACTGTAAGGTTCTCCAGAGGGTAGTGAGGTCTGAACAACGCATCCCTGGGGGCAAACTACCTGCCCTCCAGGACACCTACACCACCCGATGTCACAGGAAGGCTATAAAGATCATCAAGAACAACAACCACCAGAGCCACTGCCTGTTCATCCCACTATCATCCAGAAGGCGAAGACAGTACAGGTGCATCAAAGCAGGGACCGAGAGACTGAAAATCAGCTTCTTTCTCAAGGCCATCAGACTGTTAAACAGCCACCCCTAACATTGAGTGGCTGCTACCAACATACTGACTCAACTCAAAAAATGTATATAAAAAATGTATCACTAGTCTCTTGAAACAATGCCACTTAATATAATGTTTACATACCCTACATTACTCATCTCATGTGTATATATTGTACTCTATACCATCTACTGCATCTTGCAATCTTTATGTAATACATGTATCACTAGCCACTTTAAACAATGCCACTTTTACATGTTTACATACCCTACATTAGTCATCTCATATGTTTATATTTGTACTAGATTCCATCTACTGCATCTTGCCTATGCTGTTCTGTACCAACACTCATTCATATCTTTATGTACATATTCTCCATCCCTTTACACTTGTGTGTATAACGTAGTTGTTGTGAAATTGTTAGGTTAGATTACTCGTTGGTTATTACTGCATTGTCGGAACTAGAAGCACAAGCATTTCGCTACACTCGCATTAACATCTGCTAACCATGTGTATGTGACAAATAAAATGAGATTTTATAACATACATTGGCTGTATGACCCAGATATGTGTCATCTACTCCTATGCTTTCTGTGAATTCACCAGCTGGCATATGACAGGTATGTTGCAAGCTGTTACAATACCACTCTATCATGACTACTCTTGAAGTGTGGACTGCTTCTTTTAATGTGGCTTTTCTAATGACTAGAAAGTAGCATTGGACTAACATCTAGGTCCCACCTCAACAACAGCCAGTGAAAGTGCAGGGCACCAAATTCAAAACAACAGAAATCTCATAATTAAAATTCCTCAAGCATACTGTACAAGTATTGTACACCATTTTAAAGATGAACTTCTCGTTAATCAAGCCACAGTGTCTGATTTCAAAAAGGCTTTAGGGCGAAAGCACACCAAACGATTATGTTAGGTAAGCACCTAGTCTCAGAAAAACAGCCATTTTTCCAGTCAAAGAGAGGAATCACAAAAAGCAGAAATATAGATAAAATTAACCACTAACCTTTGATGATCTTCATCAGATGACACTCATAGGACTTCATGTTACACAATACATTAATGTTTTGTTCGATAAAGTTCATATTTATATCCAAAAATCTGAGTTTACATTGGCGTGTTATGTTAAGTAGTTCCAAAACATCCAATGATTTTGCAGAGAGCCACATTAATTTACAGAAATATTCATAATAGACATTGCTAAAATATACAGGTGTTATGCACGGAGCTTTAGATAAACTTCTCCTCATTGCAAACGCTGTGTCAGATTTCAAAAAAGCTTTACCGAAAAAGCACACCATGCGATAATCTGAGTACAGCGCTCAGACAACAAAACAGCCAAACAGATATCCACCATGTTGTGCAGTCCACAGAAGTCAGAAATAGCATTATAAATATTCACTGACCTTTGATGATCGTCATCAGAATGCACTCCCAGGAATCCCAGTTCCACAATAAATGTTTGCTTTGTTCGATAAAGTCCATCATTTATGTCCAAATACCTCCTTTTTGATCATGTTAAACGAAGTATAGAATCAATCTTTAGGATGTTTTTTTTATCATAAATCTTCAATAATGTTCCAACTGGAGAATTCCTTTGTCTGTAGAATTGCAATGGAACGCAAGCTAAGTCTCACATGAACGCACGTGGTCAGCTCATGGCACTTTGCCAGAGCCCTGACTCAATCCCCTCTCATTCAGCCCCACTTCACAGTAGAATCCTCAAACAAGGTTCTAAAGACTGTTGACATCTAGTGGAAGCATTGGGAAGTACAATATGACCCCATAGACACTGTGTATTCGATAGGCAATGAGTTGAAAAACTACAAACCTCAGTTCTCCTACTTCCCGGTTCGATTTTCACGCAGGTTATTGTCTGCCATGTGAGTTATGTTGTACTCACAGACATCATTCAAACAGTTTTCGAAACTTCAGAGTGTATTCTATCCACTATTAGTATGCACATATTAGCAACTGGGCCTGAGTATCAGGCAGTTTACTCTGGGCACCTTATTCATCCAAGCTACTCTATACTGCCCCCCAGTCCCAAAGAAGTTAAGAACACATTTGTGTTTACAATGATGGCCTAGGAACAGTGGTTTAACTGCTTTGTTCAGGGGCAGAACGATCGATTTTTACCTTGTTAGCTCTGGGATTCTAACTAGCAACCTTTCGGTTACTGGCCCAACGCTCTAACCACGAGGCTACCTGCCGGGGTTCATGCTGGGGTTCGTGCAGATTTGAAGTCAACGACGTTCAGAATGACACTGAAGGTAAATAATAATTAATTAATTGACTGTGACTGATGTAAGAGATCTGTATATCTTTAAGAGTTCATTCGGAAAACTCATTAAATGAACTTTTTCCGTGGTGCCCCAGATTACTACTTAATTAATTGTTATATGGTTATTTGAATAGCATAATAATTAAACGTAGTTAATTGATTTTATAAAATAACAGTCAAACACATTCATGACAGCAAAGACACTGGTGTGCATCCTTACTCAACATTGACAGGAGAGTTTCAAACAAAAAACAATGAAAAAAATTGACAATGAAATCAACCAAAACTTGGTTCTCACAAGTTTATCATAGGTTGTGAGTTCTGCAAAACACATGTCCACTCTGACATTGAGAATAGTAGAACTGTAATAATAATATATTCAAAGCATTAACAGAAATTACTGTAACCATATAGACATTGCGGATTAGCAATTATGATAATTAACAGTAAATATAGGCAACTACTGGTGATATTTGTGATGGGGAATTGATAGACAAAGCCAACCAATGCACACAATGAAGTTGTGAAATAATAAACAGCCACGAAATGGCGGGAGAGAGCGCATTCTGGAGAGAGACGTGCCTTGTGCGTCTGAGCCACAATCCCCCATATTCTTGGCATCCCTGCGTGGCATCCCTGTGGCCTCCTCAATGAGACAGGCGCATATCAGTGTCACATGTACCATTAAGAAAATATACATACTTGTGACTATTTGACAAAATTAAATTGAATGATTTCAATATAGACCCCTTTTGTCTTACAATATTCCATATCGCACTCAGAATGTGGAGGGTCACGGCCCCACCATCCCCAGTGAAAGTTGTGCCCCTGCCTATCGCCATCTTCTGTGATTTACAAATATTACAAGAATAGAGTAATTGTAGCACACATCCAGAGCAGGAAAACACTTGAAGGCATCCCAGTATAGTTCACTACTTTTGAACAGAGCCAAAGTAGTGCACTATAAGGTTTATAGGGTGAAATTGATAGAACATATCTGTGACTCTTTATGCAGTTAAGAACTTTCTAAAGAAGAACAACAACATGGAAAGCTACTCTTTCAATATACAGTATATTATTCCCACTGGAAGTATAGTCTTAATACTGTAAACAAATCAATTCTGTTAGTAATGCATGTGTTTACGCGAATCCCAAATGTTGTTTTGTTGGTTAATAACTTGTGATAACGCATCCATGTGCGTATAACCGGGCCTCCTCAGTGTGTCTCAAAATAAATGTATATTCATGACCACTTTGGAATAAAATTCATTGTTTCATTGATGCAATAACAATAATATGTACATAAGTATGGTTGAATATAGGCTACACATTTAGAGTGAAATAACATGCATAAACAAGATACAAGAAATACTGTAAAGAAAAATCACATTGTGAATTTCTATTTAATTTAATCACTACATTATTTTAAATCCTAGTTTATTAACATACACTGCTCAAAAAAATTAAGGGAACACTTAAACAACAAAATGTAACTCCAAGTCAATAGTGCAGTAGGTAGTGCAGCTCATCCAGGATGGAACATCAATGCGAGCTGTGGCAAGAAGGTTTGCTGTGTCTGTCAGCGTAGTGTCCAGAGCATGGAGGCGCTACCAGGAGACAGGCCAGGACACCAGGAGACGTGGAGGAAGCCGTAGGAGGGCAACAACCCAGCAGCAGGACCGCTACCTACGCCTTTGTGCAAGGAGGAGCACTGCCAGAGCCCTGCAAAATGACCTCCAGCAGGCCACAAATGTGCATGTGTCTGCTCAAACGGTCAGAAACAGACTCCATGAGGGTGGTATGAGGGCTCGACGTCCACAGGTGGGGGTTGTGCTTACAGCCCAACACCGTGCAGGACGTTTGGCATATGCCAGAGAACACCAAGATTAGCAAATTCGCCACTGGCGCCCTGTGCTCTTCACAGATGAAAGCAGGTTCACACTGAGCACATGTGACAGTCTGGAGACGCCGTGGAGAACGTTCTGCTGCCTGCAACATCCTCCAGCATGACCGGTTTGGCGGTGTGGGGTGGCATTTCTTTGGGGGGCTGCACAGCCCTCCATGTGCTCGCCAGCGGTAGCCTGACTGCCATTAGGTACCGAGATGAGATCCTCAGACCCCTTGTGAGACCATATGCTGGTGCGGTTGGCCCTGGGTTGAGGTCTAGCATGCAAGACAATGCTAGACCTCATGTGGCTGGAGGGTGTCAGCAGTTCCTGCAAGAGGAAGGCATTGATGCTATGGACTGGCTCGCCCGTTCCCCAGACCTGAATCCAATTGAGCACATCTGGGACATCCTGTCTCGCTCCATCCATGCTTTAGTCCAGGTCTGGGAGGAGATCCCTCAGGAGACCATCCTCCACCTCATCAGGAGCATGCCCAGGCGTTGTAGGGAGGTCATAAAGGCACGTGGAGGCCACACACACTACTGAGCTTAATTTTTACTTGTTTTAAGGACATTACATCAAAGTTGGATCAGCCTGTAGTGGGGTTTTCCACTTTAATTTTGAGTGTGACTCCAAATCCAGACCTCCATGGGTTGATAAATTCGATCGATTTCCATTGATCAATTTTGTGTGATTTTGTTGTCAGCACATTCAACTATGTAAAGAAAAAAGTATTAAATAAGAATATTTCATTCATTCAGATCTAGGATGTGTTATTTTAGTGTTCCCTTAATTTTTTTGAGCATCCACAGAGACACCTCCAATTGACTCAAACGATGTCTATTAGCCTATCAGAAGCTTCTAAAGCCATGACATAATTTTCTGGAATTTTAAAAGCTGTTTAAAGGCACAGTCAACTTAGTGTATGTAAACTTCTGACCCACTTGAATTGTGATACAGTAAATCATCTGGAAACAATTGTTGGAAAAATGACATATGTCATGGTCAAAGTAGATGTCCTAACCAACTTGCCAAAACTATAGTTTGTCGAGTGGTTGAAAAACAAGTTTTAATGACTCCAACCTAAGTGTATGTAAATTTCCAACTTCTGTATGTACAGATCCTTGCGACATGGAGCTGTGCATTATCATGCTGAAACATGAGGTGTGGCAGCGGATAAATGGCATGACAATGAGATCTGATCATGGTATCTCTATGCATTAAATCTTGATAAAATTTTTCTTTTAGCTTGGCCTGTCCATACCATAACTTTTTCTTTGAACGAACTCTGTCCAACTTTGACAACACATCTGCACCCACCACTCTGTATGGTATCGTGTGGAAGAGCGGTTTGTGGATGTTAACGTTGTCAACACGGTGGTGGTGGTGGGGGGTTATGGTATGGGCAGTCCTAAGCTATGGACAATGAACACAATTGCATTTTATTGATGGCAAATTGAATGCACAGAGATGCTGTAACGAGATCTTGAGGTCAATTGTCGTGTCATTCATCCTCCGCCATCACCTCAGGTTTGAGCATAATAATGCACAGCCTCATGTTGCAAGGATCTGGACACCGTTACTGGAAGCTGAAAATGTTCTCCCATGGTCTGCATACTCACCAGGCTTGTTTGGGATAATCTGGATTGATCGGTGCGACAGTGTGTACCTACATCCAGCTAATCTCCAGCAATTTTGCACAGCCATTGAAGAGGAGTGGGAAAATATTCCACAATCAACAGCCTGATCAACTCTGTGCAAAGGAGATGTGTCGGCCCTGGATGAGGCAAATAGAAGTCACACCAAATACTGACTGGTTTTCTGATCCACACCCCTATCTTTTTTCAAGGTACTGTATCTGTGACCAACAGATGCATATCTGTATTCCCAGTCATGTGAAATCCATAGATTAGGGCCTAATTCATTTATTTCAATTGATTGATTTCCTTATATGAACTGTAACTAGGTAAAATATTTTAAATTGATGCATGTTACGTTTACATTTTTGTTCAGTATATCTTATACTGCAACCAAACCAGTATCTGTACTGACCTCCCTCTTATGGTCCCGAGGTTAATGTCATGTTTTAATGTTCCTACAATGTTCTCAGAACATCAGTGGGATAATGTCTCGCTGAAACCCTTAAAGCAGCATTTCCCAAATTTTGACCTGGTGACCCCGAGGGGTGAACGTTTTGTTTTTTGCCCTAGCACTACACAGCAGATTCAAATAATCAACTAATAATCAATCTTTGATATTTTGAATTAGCTATGTAGTGCTCGGGCAAAAAAATGTTTGTGCACCCCTTGGGGTCCCCACGACAGAGTTTGGTAAACGCTGCTTAAAATGGAACTAATAGGAACGTTGCTGAATGTCCTTAGGACAGCCGCTGTTTGCTGGGTTAATACATAAATAGAGTAAACAAAATCCAATTAGTTGCTTTGTCATAAACTCAATATAGATCCATCTCTATGGAGGGGTTACATGTTGACACAGAAACTACAATCCCATGTGATCATACACTACAATATATTTAGAGGCTACCAGGCCAAGTTATTGACGCAGTATCACTCTCTCAAGCAAGAAGACACATGGACACAAGATTCTGAGCTTACACAGAATCAAATGATTCACTCTTGAATTCATTCACATCCATACACACTGAAGCCATTTAACCTCTTAGAACTCCGCATCCCGGATCGTTAAGGACTAAGAATTGCTGCATTGAACTATGGAAGAAAATTAACAAAATCTATGGAGAATTCAACCCAAGTCAAGTTCTTTTATCTCTTTGGCTTACAAGAGACATTTAACAACAAATCGGTTTATTTTATATTGCCTCTTATCACATACCTTCTCATCATCACTGTGAATCTGACTATGATCATAACAATAATTCAGGAGAAAGGTCTCCATGAGCCCATGTATATCTTTCTGTGTAGTCTATGTATCAATGGATTGTATGGAACTGCTGGTTTCTACCCCAAGTTGTTACTGGACCTTCAGTCAGATGTTCAGGTGATATCTTATGGTGGATGTTTCACTCAAGCCTATGTAATATACACATCTGTCATGTGTGAAATTTCCACTCTAACGGTGATGTCTTACGACAGGTATGTGGCAATATGTAGACCACTACTATATCATACTATTGTGACATCTTTAACTGTTAGAAAGTTACTCTTATTGTCTTGGTGTTGTCCTTTATTTATAGCACTCATAGCAGTTAGTTTAGCTGTCAGACTTTCTTTGTGTGGATCTCGCATTGATAAGATATTCTGTGACATTCCGTCTATACTGAGACATGCATGTTTACCCATTACCATCAATCAGAATTTGAACAAATTTGTAATAGTGGTTAATGTTTTACAGATACTTTTCATTGTATTTTCGTACTGTCAGATTGTAAGGACTTGTGTAAAGTCAGCTAAGGGAAGGATTAAGTTCACACAGACTTGTGTGCCACATTTAATAACAATATTTATTTTCATCGCAGTGACCCTGTTTGACAATTTGCAAGGGTGGAATAATGTAAATAGTACACTAAATATGCGTAATGCAATGGCCGTACAATTCCTTGTTATACCACCTGTCTTTAACCCTGTCATATATGGACTTAACCTCCAGCAGATTCGAAGGGCAGTTTTTAGAAAGTGTAATGCACATAAAATCATTGATATGAAACGTTAGTTACATGATCTTACACACCAGGGAAACTGCTTTATATCAGAAGCAAGGATAACATGGGCCTTGGTCAACCAAAAGTGGTCTTTTCTATCAACCAATCGATTTGTCTAAATTTTAAAACATAGATTTTTCATATATAGACACATCTAACGTGCCTATTTATCTTCTACCAACCTGCGTGCCAGTTATGATTTTCATATTATTATTAATAGTCTTTGTATCTCAATCATTGTCTGTGGTTAATCAACATTCTACAATATTAATCTAAATGAAAATGATACAAGTCTAAAAGTATGTTATTGCCACTGCCAACTATGTAAAAAAAAAGCTGACATAAAGCCAACACAGAAAATATCCTGATACAAATAAATATCCTATAAATCACATTTGCTATCTATGGCCTGTCTGCAACCATCTCGAAACACAGTATCAACTATCAACTGGGTCAGTTATTTTATGACGTTTGCACTGGATCAGAGCATAACAATTTTCCCTTTCATGCCGAGTGGTTATCAAAGGGGAGAGAGCTGGAAATATTGTTCAAATACTATTGTCATTCTTAACGGATTCTAAAAACACTGTTTACTTGCTGTTTGAGGTGTTGAAAAATTACTTTGAGAAGCTCCATACCTCATTAGTGGTGATGCGTTAAGACAATCAGAAATACTATCAGACATCCCTAAATAGGCACATTTATAAGCCTAAATTTGCACGCAAGCCAGGTAGACTAGTCATACTTCTATATGCATAATAAGAGCATAGGTTGTGAGTTCTGCAAAACACATATCCACTCCGACATTGAGAACAGTAAATTTCCGTAACCAAATAAACATTGCAGATTCCAAATTATGTGAATTAACTGTAAATGTAGGCTACTACTGGTGATATTTGTAATGGGGAATTGATAGAGATAGCAAACAATGCACACAATGAAGTTATGAAACAATGAATACTCATGAAATGAGAGAGAGAGCCACAATCCCCATATTTCTGGACCGTGGCGTCCCGCTGCCTCCTCAGTGGATTAGTCCACTGAGACAGGCGCAAATCAGATAAGTGTCTCGTGTGCCATAAATATATACGGACTTTCAACTCCCTCCA
Organism: Oncorhynchus keta; assembly: GCF_023373465.1. Taxonomy (NCBI): domain Eukaryota; kingdom Metazoa; phylum Chordata; class Actinopteri; order Salmoniformes; family Salmonidae; genus Oncorhynchus; species Oncorhynchus keta. The sequence continues at coordinate 16,433,594 of NC_068438.1, read as the reverse complement.
AAGATTTTCTATGGGGTTGAGATCTGGAGACTGGCTAGGCCACTCCAGGACCTTGAAATGCTTCTTACGAAGCCACTCCTTCGTTGCCCGGGTGGTGTGTTTGGGATCATTGTCATGCTGAAAGACCCAGCCACGTTTCATCTTCAATGCCCTTGCTGATGGAAGGAGGTTTTCACTCAAAATCTCACGATACATGGCCCCATTCATTCTTTCCTTTACACCACATATGTCAGAGTCAAGGCCCGCGGGCCACATCCGGCCCGCGAGAAGGTTTTTTACGGCCCCTGGGATGATCTTGATTTATTATTAGAACCGGCCCGCAGACCGCAGCAAGCCGGCAGCCCGCAGATCTTTTACACGCACCAATACTACATTTCCCACAATGCAACGGTGACGCACCGAGCAGTAGGCTGCTTCATTTCAATATTTATTGGCACAGCAGTTGTCAGCATCACAGTAAAATTAACTTTCAGATACCCATCAAAAATGGCAAAACGGAAGGTGGACACTGAGAACCGGGGTTTCAAACAAGGTGGGAGTCGGAGTATTTGTTCACGGAGGTAGCTGGAAAACCTGTGTGTCTTCTGTGTGGAGAAAGTGTGGCGGTACTGAAAGAGTATAATCTGAGACGACATTATGAAACGAAACACGCGGACAAAAACAAGAATATGGACATGGAACAAAGGCTACAAAAGGCAGAGGAATTAAAACGAGGCCTCAAATCTCGACAGGCTCTGTTCAAAAAAGCCAAATCACAAGGCCAGGCTGCTGTCAAGGCCAGTTTTATTTTGGCAGAAGAGATCGCTAAATCAGCCCGGCCATTTACGGAGGGGGATTTCATCAAAAACTGCATGATTAAAGTTTGTGACGAAGTTTGCCCAGAAAAAAGGCAACTCTTTTTAAATGTGAGTCTGAGCAGAAACACCATTGCCGAGAGAGTAGACCAGTTGTCCATCAATCTAAAAGAGCAGCTTGTGAAAAAGGGAAAAGATTTCATTGCATATTCCTTGGCTGTGGATGAGAGCACCGACATTTCTGACATTGCCCAGTTGTCAATTTTCATCCGCGGAGTGGACTCCAGCCTAAGCGTGACATAGGAGTTTTTGGCTTTACGTCCTATGCATGGCACAACTACGGGGCATGATTTGTATGAAGAGGTGTCAAGATGTGTAAATGAGATGGAGCTGCCTTGGGAAAAACTCGTGGGTTTGACAACCGACGGAGCACCTGCGATGTGTGGACACAGGAGCGGACTGGTGGCGAAGATACGGGAAAAGATGCAAGAGGAAAACGCGACAGGTGAGCTGACAGCTTATCATTGTATCATACACCAGGAAGCGTTGTGCGGTAAAGCCTTGAAAATGGAGCATGTAATGAGCATCATCACGCGCACAGTTAACTTTATCAGAGCCAAAGGTTTGAATCACCGCCAGTTCAAGGCATTTCTGACGGAGTTAGAAACGGAGCATGGTGATTTGCCTTATCACACAGAGGTGCGATGGCTAAGCCAGGGAAAGGTGCTTCAAAGATGTTTCGAGCCAGAGGAGATTTGTCTGTTCTTGGACAGCAAAGGGAAAGACACAACACAACTCCGAGACGAAATGTTTCTGTGTGAAATGGCTTTTCTGTGTGACATTACGAGTCATCTGAATGCAATGAACTTGCAGCTGCAGGGTCGGGATCGTGTCATCTCTGATATGTACAGTACAGTGAAGGCATTTAAAACCAAACTGACTCTGTGGGAGACGCAGATGCGGAAAGAAAATTTGAGCCACTTTCCCAGCTGCCAGACCATGAAAGAGAAGCTCTCTACCAGTGCGTTCCCGAGCGCACAGTTGGCTGATAAAATAGGTATGCTTGCCGCTGACTTTCGACGCCGATTTGCTGACTTTGAAGCACAAAAAGCAGGTTGGAACTGCTCGGTAACCCATTTGCTGTTGACGTGGAAAGCTCACCACCAAACCTCCAAATGGAGTTGATTGACCTCCAATGCAATGATGCACTGAGGGCAAAATATGCGGCAGTGGGTGCTGCGGAGTTCGCCCGTTTCCTCCCCCGACACAATGCCCCAGCTGCGCATCCAGGCTGCTCAAACGTTGTCTATGTTTGGCAGCACATACCTGTGTGAACAACTGTTTTCTTTGATGAACTTGAACAAAACATCACACAGAAGTCGACTTACTGCTGAACACCTCCACTCAATTCTGAGGATTTCCTCAGCTCAGAGCCTTACCCCGAACATTGATGAACTTGTGGAAAAGATGGGACACCACCAAGTATCACCCTCAACCTCAAACAAGTGAACATTACTGTGCAATCACATATTTAGAGTTTTTACTCAGTTCAAGTTTAAAAGTTAAAGTTTAATATTTGTTTTCACTGCATGTTACTTCTCCTTAAACAAAGTGTTGTTTTTGATTAATAGATTTTTGCACTTTATTTTATTGTATTTCAATCCAATTATATTTTAAAAATATTTCAGTTGAGTGGATGATAGAAAATTGCTATTATTGTTTTTTTCTTTGAAGTAAATTTAGCCCACTTTTGCTAAAATAGAAAATATAGGCTACTGATGGTGCCTTGAATACCGGTTTCTTTCATTTAATGTTCATGTTATGGGGATTTTTATATAAAGGAAATTTGTCTTTTGTGTCTGTTGAAAATTAAAGATTACTGACAGAGCCATAAGAAAATATTGCTTTATTTATCTGATCATATTGGAATATATTTGTTAGGTTTTCAGTAGGTTCAATTAGGTTCACTAGACTATATGCGTCATTTAAAATTTTTTCAATGAACATTCGAACAGTCCGGCCCTCGGCTTGTAGCTAAATTTTTTATTTGGCCCTCCGTCCATTTGACTTTGACACCCCTGCTTTACACGGATCAGTCGTCCTGGTCCCTTTGCAGAAAAACAGCCCCAAAGCATGATGTTTCCACCCACATGCTTCACAGTAGGTATGGTGTTCTTTGGATGCAACTCAGCATTCTTTGTCCTCCAAACACCATTTTATCAAAAAGTTATATTTTGGTTTCATCTGACCATATGACATTCTCCCAATCTTCTTCTGGATCATCCAAATGCTCTCTAGCAAACTTCAGACGGGCCTGGACATGTACTGGCTTAAGCAGGGGGACACGTCTGGCACTGCAGGATTTGAGTCCCTGGCGGCGTAGTGTGTTACTGATGGTAGGCTTTGTTACTTTGGTCCCAGCTCTCTGCAGGTCATTCACTAGGTCACCCTGTGTGGTTCTGGGATTTTTGCTCACCGTTCTTGTGATCATTTTGACCCCACGGGGTGAGATCTTGTGTGGAGCTCCAGATCGAGGGAGATTATCAGTGGTCTTGTATGTCTTACATTTCCTAATAATTGCTCCCACATTTGATTTCTTCAAACCAAGCTGCTTACCTATTGCAGATTCAGTCTTCCCAGCCTGGTGCAGGTCTACAATTTTGTTTCTGGTGTCCTTCGACAGCTCTTTGGTCTTGGCCATAGTGGAGTTTGGAGTGTGACTGTTTGAGGTTGTGAACAGGTGTCTTTTATACTGATAACAAGTTCAAACAGGTGCCATTAATACAGGTAAAGAGTGGAGGACAGAGGAGCCTCTTAAAGAAGAAGTTACAGGTCTGTGAGAGCCAGAAATCTTTTTTGTTTGTAGGTTATCAAATACTTATTTTCCACCATCATTTGCAAATTAAATTCATAAAAAAATCCTACAATGTGATTTGTAGGACCTATGATGAAAATTACAGGCCTCATCTTTTTAAGTGGGAGAACTTGCACAACTGGTGGCTGACTAAATACTTTTTTGCCCCACTGTATATTTGTGACTGCTTGACAAAAAATACAAATGTTTTCATTACAGACCCCATTTGTCATACAGTATTCCATAAGGCACCCAGAGTTGTACAGTATACCCTTAATCTAGTAGTAAATCAAATCTAGTGATACATTATTTGACATTTCTGCCATCCATTGTGACATTGTGGGAGGATAACCAACCTTCCAATTATTGGCAATGCATTTCTATTTATTTTATTTTTATTTTATTTCACCTTTATTTAACCAGGTAGTCTAGTTGAGAACAGGTTCTCATTTGCAACTGCGACCTGGCCAAGATAAACCATAGCAGTGTGAACAGACAACACAGAGTTACACATGGAGTAAACAATTAACAAGTCAATAACACAGAGAAAAAAGCTGCTATACATGCTATGGTTACACCGTTTCTTATTTTAACAGCCTCCAGTATCAACATTTCCAAGCAAACAAAAAAGGGAAAGTGAGAATCTGTAGAAATGCTGAGACAAAAGAACATAGTCTTTGCCAGAATGTAGCCAGCTCAGATAAGGGCATGGCAAAGAATTGCCTTGGTGTACATTTATACATTATATTATCCAAGAATAGAGTCAATGGTTCAATAATTCAAATGACCATTATTCCCAGATCTCAGACTGTAGCCTACCCATCAACTCAAGATGGATCTTTGTATCTATTCACTCATTATTATAATAGATTCACCTGCGCTCTAAAGACTGGCCTTCCCTCGCTGTCTGACCTTGCTGGGACACCGGTCAGCATCTGATCCTACTAAGACGAGCATAATGTTTATGACAACATTATGATGAGCATAGTGTTGTGTACTGACTGTTCACCATGACAGTGAAGCCTGTAGAGCTGTTTATACCGTGTCAGTGTGAAAAGTAGGGAATTATATAGGAAAACTGTCAGATCAATAATGTTACATTGCTATAATGACTCATAATGACTAAAAACTCACATTGCGCTTTCAAAAAACATCAGAATATTGGTCTTCCATCCTTTAGCCTCTGGTTCCATTTCATACACAAATCCCCAAATATATTTTTTTAGGTAATTAAGTTGTGATAATGCATCTATGTGCTTATAACCAGGCCTCCTCAGTGTATCTCTCAAAATAAATCGAAAATTAATTGTTTCATTGATGCAATAAGAATAATATGCATGTAGAAAGTATGGTTGAATATAGGCTACACATTTAGAGTGAAATAATGTGCATTAACAAGATACAAGAAATGTTGAACAGAAATATCACATTCTGAATTTCTATTTAATTGAATCACTACATTTTTTAAAAATCCAAGTTTAACATGTACAGTGAGGAAACAAGTATTTGATCCCCTGCTGATTTGTATGTTTGCCCACTGACAAAGAAATGATCAGTCTATACTTTTAATGGTAGGTATATTTGAACAGTGAGAGACAGAATAACAACGATGATTGTTTTAGAAATGGCACAAAGTAGGCTATGTATAGCTTCAGGCAGTAAACCAAATGATTTACACTTGTCATTGGACAAACCTTGAGTTGGATTGACATATTGACTAGCCAACCATTGATTGTAGCTTTGTTGGCCCTTCCCTCCCTGATGTAGTGTTATGATTTTTTCTACTAGCAGAACAGGATGGAAAATAGCCTACTATACAGAGCTACATTGTTGCAGTTTCGGGTTCAACGGAAGTGCAATATTCAATAACAGACACCTCAAATTAGATTTTAACTGTTTTATTTCAGTGCCAGGGCCAAAAATGGTCTGTTTTTCAACAATATAGTAGAACATACAAGTGCAAGTAAAATAAAAAAGGTTCGCCAGTTCTCTGTATTGAGTTTCTTGTTGAAGTTACATATTTTGTAGTAATTCATCTGTATTCATCTGTATAGTTAGTATAGTTAGTACTTCCAAATGTTATAACAGGCATGGCCAATCCTCCTCTTGGTGAGACACTGGGTAACCTAACATATACTGTAGGCTTTATGAACAACAATATGCAACAATATGCAAGCTACTCTGTCAAGTGTGCTTTATTCTTAATACTCTCAGAAAATAAATGTCAATAATGTTTATGGGGACAATACTGTCAAATAATTTATGTTTTTATAGGTTATTGAGTTCTAAAAACACATCTTTCTATGTTCTTAACCAGGCCTCTTCCTCTGTGTATTTCTCAAAATTAAATCGATCATCACGACTGCTTTTGAAGGCAATCCTTGTTTCATTAATGCAATAACAACAATATGCATGTAACTAGAAAGTATTGTTGAATGTAGGCTACAGATTTTTGTGATATTAATTGAGTAAACAAGATAAAATAATACTGAACAGAAATATCACATTCTGAATTTCAGTTTCATTTAATGGTTATTTTCAACGAAATCGTGTTTTTTTTTCATCTTTTAGGGTTTAACAAGGGATCTCACCTATGACCTGTGGATTGACTTTAGATGCGGCGACTTTGATTACCCTGCAGACTATAAGAATGTCTTCAGAATATGGCCATTTTGACATGAATTTAAAAATGCCTCAGAGGACCAAAAACGTGTCTGAGGCTATCCGTCAAGGTAAGAGTGACAACAGGTCCACATGTCAAAATGGGGGAAATCTTGGCAAATGGCTAAATGGTTATTCTTGAGAATCGTGTTGTTGTATTGTTGAGTGTATCATGGTATCTCACACACCTGTAACCTATGCTACTGTGGCCTATAGAGCTAGAAGGATGGATAACCAGGTATGTGAAGGTGTGAGGTGGGATAGATGGCCTGCAGTCCTATCCCAAATGGACACCTAATCCCTATGTACTTGTGGAGATCTGAGAGGATGTGATTGGTGTAAGAAACAGGACTAAACTTCCACCTCCGGAGGGGTCAAAAAAATGAATTTTCATTGTCGGCAGGATTTGAACCTGTGCAGGAAGATCCCAATGGATTTCAAGTCCATCACCTTAACCACTCAGCCAGGACAACTGAGAAAGAAAAAAAAGGCTTGGTAGGAGTGAATGGGCCGCCAGGCATAGCCTATAGCAAATTATAATTTAATAACTGAAAGATAATGTAGTAACTCATTCAAATGCAATAACATGAAATGTTCCCTTCATTCATTTGTTATTAAGTACGGCTTTTTTCTTATTTTCTTTGCACCAGCAGGTTTGCATTTGAGAGTTTTTTTTTGTTAATTGTTATTTCAATGTGTGATGTTGTTATTTCATCATCTTATTATTACTGCCAAGCAGCATGACTCCTGCATGGGAGGAGCTAAACAACTGTCAGAAGTGGGATTTAAACTCACGCCTCCAGGGGAGACTGCAACCTGAACACAGCGCCTTAGACCACTCGGCCATCCTGACTACAGGAAAGTAACTGGGTATCGGGAAGAGTATGGGGTAAAAGTAGAAATAGGCACAGCCTCCTAAAATCACCACAGAGACCAGTAAATCCACAATACTGACTTGCACTTTCAAAAGTAATTTGTTTTTATCAATTAAAAACTCCAGTCTTTGATTTAACCTCAATATGGCCTTCAATGGGAAAAGAGTAGTAAATCGTCATTGATTGAGCGCTAAAGTGTCCTCAGAATATGCCCATTCTGATATAAATGATACAATTCCTCAGATAAGACCGAAAAAGTGTCTGCAAGTATCAGCAACCACCAGGGTAGAGTGACAACAGGTCCACACGGGGGAAATCTTAACAAATGGCTTAATGGGTATTTTCAACGCAATCGTGTTTTTATTTATTTTTAGGGTTGAACAAGGCAGCTCACCTGTGACCTTTGGCTTGACTTTAGATGTGGCGACATCGATTACCCTGCAGACTACATTTTTGTTCTTCCTGCCAGTACAATCCACTGACAACGACCAACGAGTTGTGCATTCCGAGATGCCTTTTGTTATTTGCCTGTTTGTGGCCCACCTGGGAAATTGCGCCATTCTTGCAATTCTCTTTCAGCCTCTCATCAACTAGCTGTTTTTGCAGGCTAAAAATACGATAGTTATTCACTACTCATATTAACTAGGTGTTATTTCCATTACCTTAATCACTACACACATTTTCCCCAATCTGAATATAAATTCTGTATTCATATTCTGACAAAATGATTGTCTATAATAATATTCTGACAATTAGAAATTATGTATTTTTACTGTCTCATAGGGAATGTATAGTTTCAGGGACCATGACAACTTCCCAAGAATGTCTTAAATATACTCAGGGGATGTCCCTGGGACAATCCGGGAACTAGAACTCCAGGAAACCATTTCACAACATCCGAAAAACATCCCTGGGACACACCGGGAACTAAACAAACAACGTCCTGACAACTTTTGTTGACCATTTTGTGACATTCCAGGGATGTTCCCTTGGGGCCCTGTGCCCAAGAACATTAAGGTAACCTGCCTAAATGAATACAGACCCGTAGCAGTGCTTTGAAAGGCTGGTCATGGCTCACAACACCATTATCCCAGAAACCATAGACCTACTGCAATTTGCATACAATTTGCCCCAACAAATCGACAGATCATGCAATCTCTATTGCACTCCACACTGCCCTCTCATACCTGGACAAAAGCAACACATATATAAGAATGCTATTCATTGACTACAGCTCAGCGTTCAAAGCCATAGTGCCCTCAAAACTCATCAATAAGCTGGGACTAAACACCTCGCTCTGAAACTGGGTTCCTGACATCCGGCCCAGGTGGTAAACCTAGGTAACAACCACAATCCATCTCCATTAATACTCAACACTGGCCCACTATGTCAGGGGTGCAGATTCTCAGTCCTCCTGTATCCCCCTGTTCACTCATGACTGCACGGTTGCCAGGAATGACTTCCAGACACTAAGTTTGCCGATGACACAATTTCAGTGGTAGGCCTGATCACCTTTATGGAGAACACCACGAGACAGCCACATCCAGGTGGAGGTCAGAAGAGCTGGGGAGTGTTGTCAGGACAATAAACTCTAGGACCTCAACGTGATCTAGTTATTTACATTTACATTTAACTCATTTAGTCAGACCTGCACTTGATCCCTCCCAGTGCGTTCAAATGGGATTCACCTTTGACATCCAGTGGAACAGCCACACAATAGTGCATCTAAATATTTTAAGGGGGGTGGAAGGATTACTGCTATCCTATCCTAGGTATTCCTTAAAGAGGGGGGTTTCAGGTGTCTCCGGAAGGTGGTGATTGACTCCGCTGTCCTGGCCTGGTGAGGGAGTGTGGCTCCCACCATTGGGGAGCCAGAGCAGCGAACAGTTTTGACTGGGCTGAGCCCCCGGAACTGTACTTCCTCAGTGGTAGTGAGGCGAGCAGGCCAGAGGTGGATGAACTCAGTGCCCTTGTTTCATGTAGGGCCTGACTCAGAGCCTGGAGGTATTGTGAACTCTCCACCCTGTTTCTGGCCAGTGGTTCCTGGTCCCCTGGTGCAGTCCCCTCAACAGCTCCGTCAAGCACCATGGTCTTGTAGGGATGCCTCCCCTGGAAGCCAGTGGACATCCTGGGGGAGTTCAAGGTGACGTGAAGAACTTGGGAAGGTCATGACAAACCAGACGGGACTGACAACTTCTGGATGAGTTGTCTTTAATGGCACAGGCAGGGAGCCCAGCCAACAGCGAACTAGAACTGCAGGGAACCAGACGGGAGATGACAAGTGCCTGGGACAGGACCTGCGCAACGTCCTGACAACTGTTGTGAGGCATTTCGTGACATTCCGGATGTTGTAGAGCATGAACCTGTGCCCAGGAACATTAAGGTAACCGCCTTGAATGTTAGTTAAGAACGACAGGGTGTTGAAAGGCTGGTCAGGATCACGCCAACACCATCTATCCCAGAAACCATAGACCTCTGGGAGGAGGACACAATGGAGTTGTCAACAAATCGTGATGATGCAGATCATGGCACTCCACAGTCCTTCCCCTGGAGGAAGAGCAGAATGCTATCTTGCCGAGGTTCAGCTTGAGGTGGTGATCCGTCATCCACACTGATATGTCTGCCAGACATGCAGAGATGCGATTCACCACCTGGTCATCAGAAGGAGGAAAACAGAAGATTAATTGTGGCCCCTCAGGGTCTGCTAGCAATGATAGGAGAAACCATGACTGCACGAGGTTATGACAGAGCCAAGTGACTTGCCGTATGACACAATAGTGGGGCCTGATCAGACAAAGGAGATGATTGTGAGAGGTACAGGAAACTGTGTTGTCAGGACAATAAACACTCCCCATTCTCATTGACAGGGCTGTAGTGGAGCAGGTTGAGAGCTTAAAGTTCCTTGGTGTCCACATCACCAACAAACTAACATGGTCCAAGCACACCAAGACAATCGTGAAGAGGGCACGACAATACCTATTCCCCCTCAGGAGACTGAAAAGATTTGTAATGCCTTGTGGTCAGAGGCCAAGCAGTTGCCATACCAGGCAGTGATGCAACCAGTGGATGCTTCAGGATGCTCTCGATGGTGCAGCTGTAGAACCTTTTGAGTATCTGAGGACCCATGCCAAATCTTTTCAGGGGGAATAGGTTTTGTCATGCCCTCTTCTTAAAATTACAGAAATGTTCCATACGCACAAAAAGTATACATTTGGTGTACAAATTTGTTTACATCCCTGTTAGTGAATATTGCTCATTTGTCAAGATAATCCATCCACCTGACAGGTGTGGCATATCAAGAAGCTGATTAATTAAACAGCATGATAATTATACAATTATACAATGCTTTTCAACCGTTCGCTGCCTGCACCCGCATGCCCGACTAGCATCACCACCCTGGGTGGTTCCGACCTAGAATATGTGGACATCTATAAGTACCTAGGTGTCTGACTAGACTTTAAACTCTCCTTCCAGACTCATATCAAACATCTCCAATCTAAAATCAAATCTAGAATCAGCTTTCTATTCCGCAACAAAGCCTCCTTCACTCACGCTGACTATCCTACCGATCCTCGACTTTGGCGATGTCATCTATAAAATAGCTTCCAATACTCTACTCAGCAAACTGGATGCAGTTTATCACAGTGCCATCCGTTTTGATACTAAAGAACCTTATACCACCCACCACTGCGACCTGTATGCTCTAGTCGGCTGGCCCTCGCTACATATTCGTCGCCAGACCCACTGGCTCCAGGTCATCTACAAGTCCATGCTAGGTAAAGCTCCACCTTATCTCAGTTCACTGGTCACGAGGGCAACACCCACCTGTAGCACACGCTCCAGCAGGTGTATCTCACTGATCTTCCCTAAAGCCAACACCTCATTAGGCCACCTTTCGTTTCAGTTCTCTGCTGCCTGTGACTGGAACGAATTGCAAAAATAGCTGAAGTTGGAGACTTTTATCTCCCTCACCAACTTCAAACATCTGCTATCTGAGCAGCTAACCGATCGCTGCAGCTGTACATAGTCTATCGGTAAATAGCCCACCCAATTTACCTACCTCATCCCCATCCTGTTTATATTTATTTACTTTTCTGCTCTTTTGCACACCAGTATCTCTACCTGTACATGACCATCTGATCATTTCTCACTCCAGTGTTAATCTGCAAAATTGTAATTATTCGCCTACCTCCTCATGCCTTTTGCACACAATGTATATAGACTCTTTTTTCTTCTTTTTTTCTACTGTGTTATTGACTTGTTAATTGTTTACTCCATGTGTAACTATGTGTTGTCTGTTCACACTGCTATGCTTTATCTTGGCCAGGTCGCAGTTGTAAATGAGAACTTGTTCTCAACTAGCCTACCTGGTTAAATAAAGGTGGAATTTATTTTTATTTTTTTTAAATCACAGTGACCCTGTTTGATACGTTGCAAGGGTGGAATAGTAATACAAGTATTACGCTTAATATGTGTAACGCAATCGTAACTCTATGTTCTGTGTTTCTATGTTTTGGCCGGGTATGGTTCTCAATCAGGGACAGCTGTCTATCGTTGTCTCTGATTGGGAATCATACTTAGGCAGCCTTTTTTCCTTTTGTATTTTGTGGGTTGTTGTATTTGTTAGTGGCCCGTATAGCCCTAGTAAGCTTCACGTTTGTTTTTGTTGTTTCTTGTTTTGTTGGCGACGTTTGAAATAAAGAGAAAATGTATGCTCACCACGCTGCACCTTGGTCCGGTCATTTTCAAGAGGACATTCATGACAAATATTTCCATCTCTCTCCCTTTCGATAACCACTCAGCATGAAAGGGAAAAATGTAATTCTCTGATCCAGTGGAAACGTCATAAAATGCCTGACCCAGTTAATAGTTGATACAATGTTTAGAGTTCATTGCAGACAGGTCATGCGCAGCCAATGTGATTTATAGGGTATTTATATTTATCAGGATATTTTTCCTTCTGCAGGCTGCAATGTTTTTATGTGTTGGCTTTATGTAGGCTTTTTTGACATAGTTGGCATTGTGAATAAAAGTTACTTTTAGATTAGTATCATTTTCATTTAGAGTAATATTTTAGAATGTAGATTAACCACAGACAATGATTTTGAGATACAAAGACTATTATAAATTAAATTAGTGTTCCACGATATGTGCCTATGAAAATCACAACTGTCTTGCAGGTTGGTAGAAATAGTAAGACAAATAGGCACGTTAGATGTTTCTATATATGGAAAAGAAATATTGACAGTGTCACGCCCTGGCCTTAGTTATCTTTGTTTTCTTTATTATTTTGGTTAGGTCAGGGTGTGACATGGGGATTTATGTGTTTTGTCTGGTCTAGTGGTTTATGGGGTGTTTTCTAGTCTAGGTGTTTATGTAAGTCTATGGTTGCCTAGATTGGTTCTCAATTAGAGGCAGGTGTTTATCGTTGTCTCTGATTGAGAACCATATTTAGGCAGCCATGTTCTTTGGGTATTTTGTGGGTGATTGTCTTCTGTCTTTGTGTCATTGCACCAGATAGGACTGTTTCGGTTTTCACTTTTGTTGGTTTGTATTTTGTAGTGTTCTCATGTATGATCTTTATTAAAAATGTTGAACACTAACCACGCTGCATTTTGGTTCTCCTCTCCTTCAGCGGAAGAAAACCGTTACAGACAGACAGATTGGTCGAAAGAATAGACTACTCTTGGTCGACCAAGATTTTTGTTGTTGTGTACAGCACTAGTAGAAATGCAGGAAATTGGCATTAGATGCACCAGAAAATTTAGGGAGGGCCCCTAGACCCCCTGCCAGGTTATGTCCTCCCCCTACACTTCAAAACCAAAGTTGCGCCGCCCCCGAAAGGTATCAAGAAATAGGGCGCCATTTAACATTGCAACAGTTTTGTCCGATTATACCTTTATTTCTGTTGACTCCCTGTTGTGTAAGTCTGACATAGTCAATCTAAGTATTAGACCAGTCGTACGTGGTGTGATCGGGGTTCATGACTTCTAATAACTTTTCTCCTGAACGGAGGGTTCTATTTATTAATGGCGTGCGTAACCATTGGAAGAGTGCAATGGAGATTCCCTTCCCCGTGCTGCACTCTGAGTGACTCCTATGTTGCTATTATCAATTGCAATTTAACTTGTGAGGTTACTAATCCTCTTACTGAGTGTTGCTGGATTGACTGTGGTACTGGTACTCAAGGGATCCAGTTGTCCTACCGATTTATTCTGAAATGTTATCCTACAGGAATACATGATTAGAGCATTTTACTAGTTGCCTTGTAGTGACTACTACGCATGGCAAGGAATGATTATTGTTGCCATTTGTTTTGGAGGTGGACAAGTCCACTGGACTTCCTTTACGACCAGTGTGGTACACCTCAGTACTATCTTAGATGTGTTCTAAGATAATCCCTGTCTAGGGGCCTGTCTGCTCCTCACTGATCTTAAAGGGGAGTTTACAACTAGATTTGATTTATTTATTTATCGTATGGTGTTGTCCGTAGTCTCAACCCCCCCACCGGCCTCGATAAGGCTCATCATGGGTCTGGGCTACTATTCCCCCCCTTTGTGTCTCGGGACCCCCCCACCAGTGGGTGGTGTTGGTATCCGAGGCGCAAACGAAAAGTTCAGACCCTATGTACGAGTTGTCAGTGGCCGCGTTATTATGAGAGTGGCTGTAACCTTTCAACCAAATCTCCTGGTGTTTGTGCTTCAACACCCTCAGTGGCTGTCGAGGTCTGTAAGTCACCACTGCGTCCGCATGTGGCAACCTCTTCAGTACCTGCAAACTGAGACGAGGATATCGGTCTGTGATATCGCAAAGTGTTTCACCAGAGGGAGTCATTGGGTCAGTTGCTGGACTGACGCCATTAGTGTCATTGTAAGGGGTGACAGTCCCCCACAAAGCGGAAGGTGTATCATCGGAAGCAGAGTATACTCTGCGCTTCAATGTTTTTCTTGCTAAGATGGCTGCAGTGCTTGCGGAAGTGTCCGAAGGGCAAGAGGAGTTCATCTCAACTACCGTATTGCACGACTGCAAGGAGGAGGGAAGTTGCTCATTCACAGAGACAGCTGGCTCGAAATCATGACAAGAATGGTCAATCAAGTTGGCTGATGGGAATGTGTCGAAATATCGTAATATCTCCTTGGATCGGATTCTGCCCCAAGAGGTTTATAAACGTCTTTTTCCCAAGGGGTGCTTTCGACAGATACCCCTCATGAATGACTGTTGCAGCTAGTGTTAGGGGAAGACAGTGTGGTCACTGGAGAAGGCACTGTAGCCTGTGACCATACCTGGTTGGTTTTCCAATCCATCAATGAGAGTAACCGATCCATCAAGTCTGGTCCCAGTAGCAGGGGTACAGTTGAGGCTGATAACATACACAGGGGGGGACGAGCGATACGTCCTTGAAGTGTAGTTTCAGCATGACTCTCAATGTGAGAGGCGAGGTAGTCTGAGTGACCCCTCGAAGTGTAGTTTCGCATCGTTCCACTTTTAACCAACGTTTATTTGGCTTCAAAGTCCTTTTTAGATCATCAAACAATGTTTGAGAGATGAGTGATATTGTCGCACCCGAATCAATTAGCGCATGACAAGTTAACCTCTTGAAGCTAGGGGGCACTATTTTTATGTTTGGAAAAATAACGTTCCCAAAGTAAACGGCCTATTTCTCAGGACCAGATGCTAGAATATGCATATAATTGACAGATTAGGATAGAAAACACTCTAAAGTTTCCAAAACGGTCAAAATATTGTCTGTGAGTATAACAGAACTGATATTGCAGGCGAACCCCTGAGAAAAATCAAACCAGGAAGTGGCTTCTATTTTGAAAAATCAATGTTCCATAGCCTCCCATTGCTCCATTTAAAGGGATATCAACCAGATTCGATGCGAAAGCAAACCATGTGATTTTCTGAGGACAGTGCCCCGCATACAAGCACATGAAAAACATATTTCAACTAGGCAAGTGCGACACAAAAGTAAAAAATATCGACATAAAAAATGCCTTACCTTTCATGATCTTCTTCTGTTGGAACTCCAAAAAGTCCCAGTTATATCACAAATGGTCCTTTTGTTCGATAATGTCCTTCTTTATATCCATAAAAACTCAGTTTAGCTGGCGCGCTTCAGTCAATAATCCACCCAGTTTCCCTCCATCAAAATGCATACAAAACGAATCCCAAATGTTACTAATAAACTTTTCCAAACAAGTCAAACAACATTTATAATCAAACCTTAGGTTTCCTAATATGCAAATAAACAATAACATTTAAGACAGAGAATCGTTATTGTTTTTACTGGAGAAAAATACCAAAGAAACCACTTTCTTCCACGAGCTTGGAAACACTGCAGCCAAAATGGGAGCCACCTAGAAAAACTACAATTTCTGGGTCATTTTTCCAAAAATCAGCCTGAAACTCTTTCTAAAGACATTTGACATCTAGTGGAAGCCATAGGAACTGCAATCTGGGAGGACTTGGCCTTATAATTAAAGTAATAGCCATTGAAAAAAGTGGTAAGCTGAACATTTTTTGGGGGGGGGATGGTTTGTCCTCTGGGTTTCACCTGCCATATCAGTTCTGTTATACTCACATAAATAATTTTAACAGGTTTAGAAACTGTAGAGTGTTTCCTATCCAAATCGAATTATATGCTTCTGGGCCTGAGTAACGGGCAGTTTACTTTGGGCACGCTTTTCATCTGGATGTCAAAATACTGCCCCCTACCCCAGAGAGGTTTAAGAAGGAAAGAAATCCCACAAATTAACTTTTAACAAGGTACACAAATTCTTATTTACAATGACGGTTTATCAAAAGGCAAAAGGCCTCCTGCGGGGATAGGGGCTGGGATTAAAAATGTAAAAATATAAATATAGGACAAAAGGCACATCACGACAAGAGAGACAACACAACACTACATAAAGAGAGACCTAATACAACAACATAGCAAGGCAGCAACACATGACAACACACCATTGTAGCAACACAACATGACAACAACATGGTAGCAACACAACATGGTAGCAGCACCAAACATGGTACAAACATTACTGGGCACAGACAACAGCACAAAGGGCAAGAAGGTAGAGGCAACAATACATCACGCAAATCAACCACAACTGTCAGTTAGAGTGTCCATGATTGAGTCCTTGAATGAAAAGATTGAAATAAAACTGTCCAGTTTGAGTGATTGTTGCAGCTCGTTTCAGTAGCTGCAGCGAACTGAAAAGACGAGCGACCAAGGGATGTGTCTGCTTTGGGGACCTTTAACAGAATGTGACTGGCAGAACGGGTGTTGTATCTGGAGGATGAGGGCTGAAGTAGATATCTCAAATAAGGGAGTGAGGCCTAAGAGGGATTTATAAACAAGCATCAAACAGTGGGTCTTGCAACGGGTATCCAGAGATGACCAGTTTACAGAGGAGTATAGAGCGCAGTGATGTCTCCTATAAGGAGCATTGGTGGCAAATCTGATGGCCAAATAGTAAAGAATATCTAGCTGCTCGAGAGCACCCTTACCTGTCGATCTATAAATGATGTCTCCGTAATCTAGCAATGGTAGCATGGTCATCTGGGTTAGTTTGGCAGCTGGGTTGAAAGAGGCGCGATTATGATAGAGGAAACCAAGTCCTAGATTTAGCCTTGGGGTACTCCCTTAGTGACAGGCAGTGGCTGAGACATAACATTTTCTGACTATATACACTGCACTCTTTGAGAGAGGTAGTTAGCAAACCAGGCCAAAGACCCCTCTGCGACACCAATACTCCTTAGCTGGCCCACAAGAATTGAATGGTCTACCGTCTCAAAAGCTTTGGCTAAGTCAATGGAAATAGCAGCACAACATTGCTTAGAATCAAGGGAAATAGTGACATCATTGAGGACCTTTTACCTGTTTGGGCTAGGGGGCAGCATTTTCACGTTTGAATGAAAAGCGTGCCCACAGTAAACTGCCTGCTACTCAGTCCCAGTTGCTAGTATATTTGGATAGAAAACACTCTGAAGTTTCTAAAACTGTTTGAATGATGTCTGTGAGTATAACAGAACTCATATGGCAGGCAAGAACCTGAGAAAAATCCAACCAGGAAGTGGGAAATCTGAGGTTTGTAGTTTTTCAAGTGATTGCCTATCCAATATACTGTGTCTATGAGGTCTGATTGCACTTCCTAAGGCTTCTACAAGATGTCAACAGTCTATAGAACTTTGTTTCAGGCTTCTACTAGGAAGGGGGAACGAATAAGAGCTGTTTGAATCAGGGGTCTGGCTAAATGCCATTAGGTTAGTCACGTTCCTTTTAATTTCTAAAGACAAAGGAATTGTCCGGTTGGAATATTATTGAAGATATATGATAAAAACATCTTAAAGATTGATTCTATACATCGTTTGACATGTTTCTACATACTGTAATATAACTTTTTTGACTTTTCTTCGAGACTTTGTGCTCACGCCTTGTGCATTTTGATTACTGGACTAAACACGCTAACAAAAAAGGAGGTATTTGGACATAAATGATGGACTTTATCGAACAAAACAAACATTTGTTGTCTAACATGGAGACCTGGGCGTACCATCAGATAAAGATCATAAAAGGTAAGTGATTAATTTTAACTCTATTTCTGACTTTTGTGACACCTCTCCTTGTTTTGAAAATGGCTGTATGGTTTTCTGTGGTTAGGCTCTGACCTAGCATAATCGCAAAGTGTGCTTTTGCCGTAAAGCCTTTTTGAAATCTGACACAGCGGTTGCATTAACCTTTTACGACTAGGGGGCAGTATTTTAATTTTTGGATCAAAAACTTTCCCGTTCTAAACGGGATATTTTGTCAGACAAGATGCTCGACTATGCATATAATTGACAGCTTTGGATAGAAAACACTGACGTTTCCAAAACTGCAAAAATATTGTCTGTGAGTGCAACAGAACTGATGTTACAGGCGAAACGCAGATAAAAATCCAATCAGGAATTGCCGCATTTTTTTAAACCGCTTCATGCCAATGACTCCTTATATGTCTGTGAATGGGCTACGAATGAGCTTACGCTTTCTAGGTATTCCCCAAGGTGTCTACAGCATTGTGACGTCTTTTTAAGCATTAATGTTGAAGAATAGCCGTAAGGGACCACATTGAGCAAGTGGTCACATGATGGCTCCTGCAGAAAATCTTGCGTAAAGTACAGAGGTAGCCATTTTTCCAATCGCTTCTTATGAGAAACCAATTGTCCCGACGGATATATTATCGGATAGATATGTGAAAAACACCTTGAGGATTGATTCTAAACAAAGTTTGCCATGTTTCTGTCGATATAATGGAGCTAATTTGGAAAAAGGTTTGGCGTTGTAGTGACCGCATTATTATTTCTCAGCCAAACGTGACGAACAAACGGGAGCTATTTCGCCTACAAAAATAATATTTTTGGAAAAAAGGAACATTTGCTATCTAACTGGGAGTCTCCTGAGTGAAAACATCCGTAGTTCTTCAAAGGTAAATTATTTAATTTGATTGCTTTTCTTATTTTCGTGAAAATGTTGCCTGCTGCCAGCAGAGCCTAGCATAGCATTATGCCATGATAAACTTACACAAATGCTTGTCTAGCGTTGGCTGTAAAGCATATTTAGAAAATCTGAGATGACAGTGTGATTAACAAAAGGCTAAGCTGTGTCTCAATATATTTCATTTGTGATTTTCATGAATAGGAAGATTTTGTAGGAAGATTTATGTCCGCTGAGTTATGCTAATTAGTTTGAGGCGATGATTACGCTCCCGGATCCGGGTTTGAGAGTCACAAGAAGTTGAAGGAGAAGTTTATCTTTAAATGTATGTTTAACACTTGTATCTTTGATCAATGTTTATGATGAGTATTTCTGTAATTTGATGTGGCTCTCTGCACTTCCACCGGATGTTTGTTTGAGACAATGCATTTCTGAACATAACGCGCCAATGTAAACTGAGATTTTCAGATATAAATATGAACTTTATCGAACAAAACATACATGTATTGTGTAACATGAAGTCCTATGAGTGCCATCTTATGAAGATCATCAAAGGTTAGTGATTAATTTAATCGCTATTTCTAACTTTTGTGAGCCCTCTCCTTGGCTGGAAAATGGCTGTATGGTTTTCCGTGAATAGGCGCTGACCTAACATAATCGCATGGTGTGATTTCACAGTAAAGCCTTATTGAAATCGGACACTGTGGTTGGATTTACAAGAGGTTTATCTTTACAATGATGAATAATAAATACTTGTATGTTTGAGGAATTTTAATTATGGGATTTCTGTTGTTTTGAATTTGGCGCCCTGCAATTTCACTGGATGTTGTCGAGGTGGGACGCTACAGTCCCACTTGTACCAGAGAGGTTAAACAGCATTTTCATTACACAGGTGCACCTTGTACTGGGAACAATAAAAGGCCACTCTAAAATGTGCAGTGTTTCAAGTTTTGAGGGAACATGGAATTAGCATGCTGACTGCAGGAATGTCCACCAGAGCTGGTTCCAGATAACCGAATGTTAATATCTATAACATAAGCCGCCGCCAACGTTGTTTTATAGAATTTAGCAGTACGTCCAACCGACCTCACAACAGCACATCACGTGTAACCTTGCCAGCCCACGACCTCCACATCCGGCTTCTGCAACTGCGGGATCGTCTGACACTAGACAGCTGATGAAACTGTGGGTTTGCACAACCAAATCAACTGTCAGAAACCGTCTCAGGACAGCAGTGAAGCTCGTCTGCGTGCTCATTGTGCTCACCAGGGTCTAGACCTGGCTGCAGTTCGGCATCGTAACTGACTTCAGTGTACAAATGCTCACCTTCGATGGCCACTTTCACGCTGGAGAAGTGTGCTCTTTACGGATAATCCCGGGCAGATGGCAGATGGCATGTTTTGCGTCTGTTGGGTAAGTGGTTTGCAGATGTCAACGTTGTGAACAAAGTTCCCCATGGTGCAGGGTTATGGTATGGGTGACATCAGCTACGGACAATGAACACAATTGCACTTTATTGATGCCAATTTGAATGCACAGTGATACCATGATGAGATCTCATTGTCGTGCCATTCATCCACTGCCATCATCTCATGTTTCAGCATGAAGCGTTTCGTCATTGTTGGTAATAAAGCCGACCGCTGTAGTGCAAACTTGATGATTGAGTTGGAGGCGTGCATGGCCCCGCAGTCATGGATGAACATGGAGTACAGGAGAGGGCTGATAATGCACCTTTGTGGGGCCCCAGTGTTGAGGATCAGCGGGGTGGAGATGTTGTTTCCTACCCCCACCAACTGGGGGCGGAAAGTCCAGGACCCAGTTGCACAGGGCGGGGTTGAGACCCAGTGTGTCCGCATTATAACATAGGTATCCCTCTTGTCCAGAAGGGTTAGGGGCATTTTCCAGTGTGATTGCGGCTGCGTCGTCTGTGGACTTATTGGGGCGATAAGCAAATTGGAGTGGGTCTGGTGTGTCAGGTAGGGTGGAGTTGATATGATATGATCCTTGATTAGTCTCTCAAAGCACTTCATGATGACGGAAGTTAGTGCTACGGGGCGATAGTTATTTAGTTCAGTTACCTTAGCTTTCTTGGGAAAAGGAACAATGGTGGCCCTCTTGAAGCATGTGGGAACAGCAGACTGGGATAGGGATTGATTGAATATGTCCGTAAACACACCAGCCAGCTGGTCCTCGCATGCTCTGAGGACGCGGATAGGGTTGCCGTCTGGGCTGGCAGATTTGCGAGGGTTAACATGTTAACATGTTAAAATGTTTTTCTTATGTTGGCCACGGTGAAGGAGAGCCCACAGGTTTTGGTAGCGGGCAGTGTCAGTGGCAATGTATTGACCTCAAAGCGAGCAAAGAAGTTTTTTAATTTGTCTGGGAGCAAGACGTCGGTGTCTGCGACGGGGCTTGTTTTCTTTTTGTAATCCGTGATTGACTGTAGACCCTGCCACATACGTCTCTTGACTTGCGACTCTACTTTGTCTCTATACTGACGCTAAGCCTGTTTGATTGCCTTGCTGAGGGAATAGCTACACTGTTTGTGTTGTATAGCACACTGTATTACTTATACAACTAATATAAGGACAGGACATGAGACGGGAGTAGAAATTAACGTGGGCATTGTTTAACCTCTAGCTCCTACCTGACACGCAGGCGTCCCATCTAGACATCTGGAAATGCAAATGCGCTACGCTAAATGCTAATAGTACTAGTTAAAACTCAAACGTTCATTAAAATACACATGCAGGGTATTGAATTAAAGCTACACTCGTTGTGAATCCAGGCAACAAGTCAGATTTTTAAAATGCTTTTCGCCGAAAGCATGAGAAGCTATTATCTGATAGCATGTAACACCCCAAAAGACCCGCAGGGGACGTAAACAAAATAATTAGCATAGTCGTCGCTACACAAACCGCACAAATAAAATATAAAACATTCATTACCTTTGACCATCTTCTTTGTTGGCACTCCTAGATGTCCCATAATCACTATTGGGTCTTTTTTTTTATTAAATCGGTCCATATATAGCCTAGATATCGATCTATGAAGACTGTGTGATAAACTAAAAAAATAGCGTCTTATAATGTAACGTCATTTTTTTAAATTAAAAAAGTCGACGATAAACTTTCACAAAACACTTCGAAATACTTTTGTAATGCAACTTTAGGTATGAGTAAACGTTAATAAGTGATCAAATTGATCACGAGGCGAAGTATATTCTTTAGCTGTCTGTCTGGAAATAATGTCCGAGTAAATCTCAACCAAAATATCCGGTCGGAGACCGGAAGAAATGCGCTGCCTTGCGTCTGTTTGACCAAGAAACAAATAGTAGGCAAATGACAAGACTCTAGACAACGTGTGGAAGCTGTAGGTATTGCAACCTCAGCCCCATTAAATGTGGTTCACCTTTATCAATGGGTTCAAGTCGCGCATGGATATATTTTTCCATTTTCAGTGATCAGATTTTCCTGCACTTTTCGATGAAACGCACGTTCTGTTATAGTCACAGCCGTGATTTAACCAGTTTTATAAACGTCTGAGTGTTTTCTATCCACACATACTAATCATATGCATATACTATATTCCTGGCATGAGCAGCAGGGCGCTGAAATGTTGCGCGATTTTTAACAGAATGTTCAAAAAAGTAGGGGGTAGGAGTAACAGGTTAATGTGTTACACAGGAAGAACAGTCCAATCATTTCAACACAGGTAAGCAAGGGGGAGTTAACCTCTCTGCGCACGGAGCCCGCTAGTGGGCTGAAATTCCACAACATACGGTGATCGCTACATAAATAGTCATATTAAACATTCATGAAAATACAAGTGTCTCACATGTATCGAAAGCCTAGAATCTTGCTAATCCAACTGCGTTGTCAGATTCTAAAAAGCTTTTAGTATGAAAGAATACGATGCGATTATCTGAGCATTTCTTAACCAGCATAGGCGTAACATAATCACAAATTGCATTAAAATAAATTGTTTACCTTTGACGATCTTCGTCTGTTTGCAATTCCAATGCTCATTGTTACACAATGAATGATCTTTTGTTTGATAAAATCCGTTTTTATAGCCTAACACGAAACATTTTGTTAACCGCTTGTGTCGTCTCATTCCATTTTCGCTGACACATTCCAGATAAATAACCCACACAGAACGTGACTTTTCCAATCATGTTTGTGTTGACTGCAATCAACTGGTTTGTTTGTAACACAATCAAACCTGATGGGCCATTTTGCGGGAGGTATTGTGCACCAATGATTTGCCCGCTGTTTCGTTGATTGATTGTCTTTTAACCCAATGACCACTGATCGTCTTGAAATCCAGCTGGGTAGATAGCCAATGAGCTGAGCTAAACGGCAATAGGTCATGTTTATGTGTTGCAAGACCAACCCATGTAGTAAGCTCCAGCGTAAAGTGAGTCATTCCCTATTGAAGTTTCATACCGGAAGGAGAAACACATATCACGCACTGCATTGTTTGGTAAACGCGCAGATTCAGCTGTTTATATATCAATCATTATGGCGACTAAGTCAGGGAAAGCTAAATCTAAGTGTAGATATACAGATGTACACACAACTTTAGAATAAATTGATTGGGAAGGTGAGGCAGAGATTGTTGTAGGACGATTCATTTAGCGATTGTGGAGGAATATTTTTTGAACGGGAGAGGACATCGTTTTGGACTGGTATCTTATCTTGCTAATGCCCTTGTTTGAAATGTATTATATAAAATATTATTTAGGAAGATTTTTTTTACATTTGAGAAACAATATATAAACATGTAATGTCATGAAATGTGAGATGCGTGTGTCTGCCACCCCCACCCCAACCCACATGAAATAGCCTATTTGAGGCTCAGTTGTGCACCGGGAAGACCTAATCCTCTTTCCATTCTGGTTAGAATCAGATTGCGCTGTCTGTGAAGGGAGTAGTTAACAGCGTTGTACAAGATATTCAGTTTATTGGCAATTTCTCACACTTTTTCTGGACAATTTGAGCCTGTAATTGAATATGTCCGTAAACACACCAGCTAGCTGGTCTGCGCATGCTCTGAGGAAGCGGCGAGGAATGCCGTCTGGGCCGGAAGCACTGCGAGGGTTAACACTTTTAAATGTCTTACTCACGTCGGCCAAGGAGAAGGAGTGCCCGCAGTCCTTGGTAGCGGGCCGCGTCGGTAGCACTGTGTTATCCTCAAAGCGGGCACGAAGAAGTTTCGTTTGTCTGTGACGTCCGTGACGTGTTTGATTTTCTTTTTGAAGTCTGTGATTGTCTGTAGACCCTGCCACATACGTCTTATGGTGTAATTGTAACAAGACACGAGTCGTTAATCATGAAACATACACCCCCGCCTTTCTTCTTCCAGGAGAGACGTTTATAACCGTCGGCGCGACGCACAAAGAAAAGAATCCCGGTGGCTGTACCGACTCCTACAGCATGTCCCCAGAGAGCCATGTTTCCGTGAGACAGAGTATGTTACAATCCCAGATGTCTCTCTGGAAAGCAACCCTAGCCCTAATTTCGTCTACCTTGTTATCTAGAGACTGGACATTAGCGAGTAAAATAATTGAAAGCGGTGGGTGGGGTGCGTGCCTCTGAAGTCTCAACCGAGAGGACCGCTCCATCTGCCTCTGCTGTGGCGACGTTGTTTTGGGTTAGCCTCTTTAATCAGTTTGAATGCCTTGGGTGGTTCGAACAAAGCATCTGCTTCGGGAAAGTCATTTTCTGGTCATAGTGCTTGTAAGTTGACGTCACTCTGATATCCAATAGTTTTTCTGGACTAACAATGTAAGAAATAATACATAAAAAAACAAGGACGAGAAGTGAGGCGATCCTCTCTGTCGGCGCCATCTTGCTGACTATTATTGGTGTCATTGGAGTTCAAATAAACTCACTGCTGTACACTGTTTTTTTCTTCCTTTAAAGGGACACTGACAAAAAAACATACAGATGTAGGCATATGTCTATACCACAGCAGTCTGGAGAAAGATACAAGGTGATCTAGACTTACATGCTCTTTAAGACGAATCTTGTTTTTATATACAGTGGGCAGAACAAGTATTTGATTCACTGACGATTTTGCAGTTTTCCTACTTACAAAGCATGTAGAGGTCTGTAATTGTTATCATAGGTACACTTCAACTGTGAGAGACAGAATCTAAAACAAAAATCCAGAAAATCACATTGTATGAGTTTTAAGTAATTAATTTGCATTTTATTGCATGACCTAATTATTTGATCACCTACCAACCAGTAAGAATTCCGGCTCTCACAGCCCTCCTGTTCTCCACTCAATACCTGTATTAACTGCACCTGTTTGAACTCGTTACCTGTATAAAAGACACTTATCCACACACTCAATCAAACAGACTCCAACCTCTCCACAATGGCCAAGACCAGAGAGCTGTGTAAGGACATCAGAGATACAATTGTAGACCTGCACAAGGCTGGGATGGGCTACAGGACAATAGGCACGCAGCTTGGTGAGAAGACAACAACTGTTGGCGCAATTATTAGAAAAGGGAAGAAGTTCAAGATGACGGTCAATCAACCTCGGTCTGGGGCTCCACGCAATATGTCACCTCGTGGGGTATCAATGATCATGAGGAAGGTGAGGGATCAGCCCAGAACTACACGGTAGGACCTGGTCAATGACCTGAAGAGAGCTGGGACCACAGTCTCAAAGAATTAGTATTAATTCTGGTAATGGTAATTATACCATTAGTTACTGTAACGGCGTTCTTCGTTTGTAGAAAGAGAGTCGGACCGAAATGCAGCGTGGTGGTTACTCATGACTTTAATAAATGAAGAGCGATACATGAAATAACTATTACAAATGCAAAACAACAAACGGAACGTGAAACCTAATTACAGCCTATCTGGTGAAACCCAGAGACAGGAACAATCACCCAGCATGGGCTACCTAAATACGGTTCCCCATCAGAGACAACAAGAATCATTCTTTGAGAACCGAAGCCAAGCCTGACACACCACTAATCAACCACAATCCCAATGCCTACAAAAACCCCAATACGACAATACAATAAACCCATGTCACACCCTGGCCTGAACAAATAATTAAAGAAAACACAAAATACTAAGACCAAGGCGTGACAGAACCCCCTACGGTGCGGACTCCCGGATGCACCTCAAAACCATAGGGAGGGTCCGGGTGGGCGTCTGTCCATGGTGGCGGTTCCGGTGGATGTGGCCCCACTCCATAAAAGTCATAGTTCCTCCCCTTCGCGTCCTGAATCCACCCTCGCCGCCGACCATGGCCTAATAGTCCTCACCCAGAACCCCACTGAACTGAGGAGCAGCTCGTGACTGAGGGGCAGCTTACTGAGGGGCAGCTCGGGACTGAGGCATGGGTCTGAGGGGCAGCTCGGGACTGAGGGGCAGCTCGGGACTCCAGCTCGGGACTGAGGGGCAGCCCGGAACTGAGGGTAAGCCCAGCACTGAGAGGAAGCCCAGTACTGAGAGGAAGCCCAGTACTGAGATGAAGCTCAGGCAGGTAGTAGGCTCCGGTAGATCCTGGCTGGCTGGCTGATCTCGAAGATTCTGGTTGACTAGCAGATCTGGAAGATTCTGGTTGACTGGCAGATCTAGCTGCTCTATGCAGACTGGCAGATCTGGAAGAGACTGGTTGACTGGTAGATCTGGAAGAATCTGGTTGACTGGCAGATCTAGCTGCTCTATGCAGACTGGCAGCTCCTTGCAGACTGACAGCTCCTTGCAGACTGACAGCTCTGGCTGCTCCATGCAGGCTGACAGCTCCTTGCAGACTGACAGCTCCTTGCAGACTGGCAGCTCTTTGCAGACTGACAGCTCTGGCTGCTTCATGCAGACTGACAGCTCTGGCTGCTCCATGCAGGCTGACAGCTCTGACTGCTCCATGCAGGCTGGCAGCACCTTGCAGACTGGCAGCTCCTTGCAGACTAGCAGCTCCTTGCAGACTGGCAGCTCAGGCTGCTCCATGCAGGCTGACAGCTCAGGCTGCTCCGAACAGGCAGGAGGCTCCGGCAGCGCTGTAGAGGAGGAAGGCTCTGATAGCGCTGAACAGGCTGGAGACTCCGACAGTGCAGGAGGGAAGGAAGGCTCTGATAGCGCTGAACAGACAGGAGACTCCAGTAGCGAAGGAGGGAAGGAAGGCTCTGGCTGTGCAAAGGCAGGCGCACTGACGGCCTGGTGCGTGGTGCTGGAACTGGTGCTACAGGATCACGCACAGGAAGCCTGGTGCGGGAGCTGCTACCGGAGGACTGGTGTGAAGGTGGCACAGGATGGACTGGACCGTGAAGGTGTACTGGAGAGCCTGAGAGCAGGACTGGCACAGGACGTGCAAGGCTAGGTAGGTACAGGAGGCCTGGTGCGTGAGGCTGGCACATTTTTCACCAGCCGAACGCACCTCAGGACTATGGAGCGCTGACCCAGGTGCAAAATCCCGAAAATGGACAAATTAATAGCACCATACTAGCAACTCCCTCATTACACTTTCCCCATTAACTTTCACAGTCTCTACTTCGCTCACCTCTAACACCGGCTCTGGTTCTGGTCTCCTCCTTGGCTCCTCACGATGAACAAGGAGAGTTGGCTCTGGATAGACCGGACCGTGCAGGCGCACTGGAGCTCTGAGCACCGAGCCTGCCCAACCTACCTGGCTCGATGCCCACTAGCCCGGCCAATACAAGGGCTGGTACAGGGCTATGCACCCGCACTGGAAACACTGTGCGCTCCATAGCATAACACGGTGCCTGCCCGGTCTCTCTAGCCCCCGGTAACCACAGGGAGTTTGCGCAGGTCTCCTACCTGGCATAGCCATACTCCCTTTAAGCCCCCCCCCAATATTTTTTTTGGGCTGCTTTTCGGGCTTCCTTGCCAACCGTGTTCCCTCGTATCGTCGGCTCCTATCTCCGGCTGCCTCTGCTCTCCTAAGTGCCTCCACCTGTTCCCATGGGAGGCGATCTCTTCCGGCCAGTATCTCCTCCCAAGTGTAACAACCTTTACCATCTTCCCATGTCCATTCTCTGAATAATTGATCCTCCTTTCGCTGCTCATGCTGTCGCTGCCTGTGACCACGCCACTCGGTCCATGTGTGGTGGGTGATTCTGTAACGGCGTTCTTCGTTTGTAGAAAGAGAGTCGGACCGAAATGCAGCGTGGTGGTTACTCATGACTTTAATAAATGAAGAGCGATACATGAAATAACTATTACAAATGCAAAACAACAAACGGAACGTGAACCCCAATTACAGCCTATCTGGTGAAACTACACAGAGACAGGAACAATCACCCACGAAATACACAGTGAAACCCAGGCTACCTAAATACGGTTCCCCATCAGAGACAACAAGAATCACCTGACTCTGATTGAGAACCGCCTCAGGCAGCCAAGCCTATGCTAGACACACCCCTGATCAACCACAATCCCAATGCCTACAAAAACCCCAATATGACAATACAATAAACCCATGTCACACCCTGGCCTGAACAAATAATTAAAGAAAACACAAAATACTAAGACCAAGGCGTGACAGTTACACACTACGCCGTCATGGATTAAAATCCTGCAGCGCACGCAAGGTCCCCCTGCTCAAGCCAGCGCATGTCCAGGCCCGTCTGAAGTATGCCAATGACCATCTGGATGATCCAGAGGAGGAATGTGAGAAGGTCATGTGGTCTGATGAGACAAAAATAGAGCTTTTTGGTCTAAACTCCACTCGCCGTGTTTCGAGGAAGAAGAAGGATGAGTACAAACCCAATAACACCAACCCAACCATGAAGCATGGAGGTGGAAACATCATTCTTTGGGAATGCTTTTCTGCAAAGGGGACAGGACGACTGCACCGTATTGAGGGGAGGATGGATGTGGCCATGTATCGCGAGATCTTGGCCAACAACCTCCTTCCCTCAGTTAGAGCATTGAAGATGGGTCGTGGCTGGATCTTCCAGCATAACAACGACCCGAAACACACAGCCAGGGCAACTAAGGAGTGGCTCCGTAAGAAGCATCTCAAGGTCCTGGAGTGGCCTAGCCAGTCTCCAGACCTGAACCCAATAGAAAATCTTTGGAGGGAGCTGAAAGTCCGTATTGCCCAGCTACAGCCCCGAAACCTGAAGGATCTGGAGAAGGTCTGTATGGAGGAGTGGGCCAAAATCCCTGCTGCAGTGTGTGCAAACCTGGTCAAGAACTACAGGAAACATATGACCTCTGTAATTGCAAACAAAGGTTTCTGTACCAAATATTAAGTTCTGCTTTTCTGATGTATCAAATACTTGTGTCATGCAATAAAATGCAAATTAATTACTTAGAAATCATACAATGTGATTTTCTGGATTTTTGTTTTAGATTCCGTCTCTCACAGTTGAAGTGTACCTATGATATAACATTACAGACCTCTACATGCTTTGTAAGTAGGAAAACCTGCAAAATTGGCAGTGTATCAAATACTTGTTCTCCCCACTGTACCTCTATAGGCACTATTAGGAAAATGATGAACTCAACTCAACTCACGTCATTTATCCTAGCTGGATATAGTGACATAGGACACTTAAAGTACTTGTATTTCATTATATTAACTGTCTTATACGTCTCCATAGTTTTTGCGAACACAGTGCTTATTGTGGTTATATGTATGGAGAGAAGCCTTCATGAACCCTTGTATCTGTTTCTGTGCAGTTTGTTTGTAAATGACTTGTATGGTACCACTGGTTTGTTTCCTGCTCTCATGACTCATTTGGTTTCAGATGACCATACAGTTTCCACTGTGTGCTGTTACCTACAGATCTTTTGCATTTACAGATGGAACCATTGAATTCAGCAATTGTCCTATGACAGGTACCTTGCTACTGTATATGTTATCCACTGCAGTATTACAGCATCATGACAACCAACAGGGTGTGTATTTTAATGTGTGTAACTGTGCCACTGTGAGATATGTTTGTCCCACAGAATAAAACAATACAGTAAGGGTAATGATGATGTGTTGTATGTATAAGGCACAGTGGTTGTGTACTCCATCCATCATGTAAAAAAGCTGTAAAAAGTTTAGGAGTTCTGTCACTTAAGATTATGTCTGAAACACCCGTCATTTTTTTACTCCCTGCATACCTTACCATGGGGAAAGCAGAAGCTAATAACACAATAACAAGAGCATAATAAACATGTTTATTGAGTCATTAGGTACGAGGTCATTAGTCCACTCTATCACCTCGTTCCCTGGGACCCAATTAATGCACCTATTAACCTGTAGAGACCTGAGGGGCTCAAGGAGATGCACAGCTTGGCTTCGAATGCACACCAAATTGTACCCTATTCCCTATATTGACCAGAGCCCACTTGGTCAAAGGTGGTGCACTATATAGGGAATAGAGTGCCATTTGGGATGCCCACCATCTGTCATCGCCTCTGGGAGTGTAGACTCTGAAAGTATACTGTAGGCCTAGGATCGCCTAGAGTGACAACAAGGGTCCCCACTTTTACCTCAGCAGGAATAGCTCTGGGCCTAGGTTTTAATATATCTCTATGAATTAGGGTCCAGAGTTATTCTCTCTTTTCTCTTGTTAGGTCATATGTTCGGGGAAACCGTTCCTGTCAAAGGCTTTGGATTGGTTTCACTGAACCATTTATTTATTGTAAGGACAGAGCCGGCTGAGGCGTGAAAGCCTGACGATCCCGCTTAGGCGTGGGATTCTGACAGGCTGGCTGAGGTATGGGAGCCTGACGAGTTGGGTGAGGATAACGGGGGAAGCCCGACGGGCCAGCTGAGGCCCCCCCGGCTACATTGGCACCGGCACTCTGACCCGACGTCACCTACAAAAACAAAAAACAAAAACTGCCTGGTGCTTCAAATTGTGGTGTCAGCCCTCTGTAAGGCCAGACGCTTGGAGACGAGATGGGAGTACAGGGAGTGAACATTTAATTAATAAACAGATGTGAAACAGGACAGGACAGCATCTGGACATTAATGCTGACACGGGGATGAAACAGAGGAACAGACAGATATAGGGAAGTTAATCAAAACGTGAAGGAGTACAGGTGAGTCCAATGAAGCGCTGATGCGGGAATGATTGGCTGCCTGGCGCCCTCGAGCTCCAGGGATGGGGATCAGGCGTGACAATTTATTGGAACTTGGCGCACAATACATAGCACACAAACTCCTCCAAAAACTTGAATGATAGATCTGATAGCTTTGTCTGCCCAGCCCATTGGTGTTGCCACAAACAGTGCATTCAGAACGTATTCAGACCCCTTTCCTTTTTCTACATTTTGTTACGTTACAGCCTTATTAAAAATGGATTGAATAAATAAAATCCTCAATCAACATACAATACCATATAATAACAAAGCAAAAACAGGTTTTCATAGGAATACCTTATTTACAGAAGTATTCAGACTTTTTGCTATGAGACTCGAAATTTAGCTCAGGTACATCCTGTTTCTATTGATCATCCTTGAGATGTTTCTACAACTTGATTGGAGTCCAACTGTGGTATATTAATTTGATTGGACGTTATTTGGAAAGGCACACACCTGTCTATACTTTACAAGGTCCCAGAGCTGACAATGCATGTCAGAGAAAAACAAAGCCATGAAGTGGAAGGAATTGTCCATGGAGCTCAGATACAGGATTGTATTGAGGCACAGATATGGGGAAGGGTACCAAACAAATTCTGCAGCATTGAAGGCCTCCAAGAACACAGTGGCCTCATTCTTAAATGAAAGAATTTTGGAACCAATACTACTCTTCCTAGAGCTGGTCGCACGACCAAACTGAGCAATAAAGGTAGAAGGGCCTTGGTCAGGGAGGTGACCAAGAACCCAATGGTCACTCTGACAGAGTTCCAGAGTTCTTCCGTGGAGATGGAAGAACCTTTCAGAAGGACAACCATCTCTGCAGCACTCCACTAATCAGGCCTTTATGGTAGAATGGCCAGACGGAAGCCACCTCTCAGTAAAAGGCACATGAAAGCCCGCTTGGAGTTCACCAAAAGGCACCAAAAGAACTGACAATGAGAATCAGAATCTCTGGTATGAACTCTTTGGCCTGAATGCCAGGTGTCACGTCTGGAGGAAACCTGGCACCATCCCTACGGCGAAACATGGTGCTGGTAGCATCATGCTGTGTGGATGTTTTTGAGCAGAAGGGACTGGGAGACTAGTCAGGATCGAGGGAAAGATGAATGGAGCAAAGTATAGAGAGATCCTTGATGAAAACCTTCTCAGGGGGCTTAGGACCTCAGACTGGGGTGGAGGTTCAACTTCCAACAGGACAATGACCCTATGCACACAGGAATGGCTTTGGGACAAGTCTCTGAATGTCCTTGAGTGGCCCAGGCAGAGCCATGACTTGAATCCGATCCAACATCTCCGGAGAGACCTGAAAATAGCTGTTTAGCGATGCTCCCCATCCGGACCTGACACAGCTTGAGAGGATCTGCAGAGAATGGGAGAAACTCCCCAAATACCGGTGTGCCAAGCTTGTAGAGTCATACCCAAGAAGACTCGAGGCTGTAATCGCTGCCAAAGGGGACTCTGTAAGTACTCCGTAAAGGGTCTGAATACTTATATAAATGTAATATTTACGTTAAAAAACAATTGTACATTTGATCATGTTTTTAAAAACCTGTTTTTGCTTTGTCATGATGGGGTATTGTGTGTAGATTAAAGAGGGGGGGGGTGGGAAACAATTAATTCAATTTTAGAATAAGACTTAACCAAATGTCAAAAAAGTCAAGGGGTGTGAATACTTTCTGAATGGACTGTACCTCTTCTACAGTGTAGAGTGCAAGGCTAGAGGGTCCCCACACATACATTTTTTAAAACAGGATCATAGGCCACTAACACAGCCTGTTCAATAACATAACATTAAGGATGTGTATTCTTCTGATGTGCTGTACTAATCAAATCATATCAAACTATCATACCAATCTACTATTTTTATTTAGGAATGTCACTCTGGCCATGTGTAACAGTGTTGCTTCCGTCCCTCACCTTCCCCCAACCTGGGCTTTAACCAGGGCCTCTCTGAACACATCGACAACTGAAATGAACTGTCTAAATTTTGTGTTTAGCGTACTTTACATGTAATGAATGTGTTATTTTGCCTTTGAATGTATTCAGTAATATTTTAAGAAACACAGACAGCCATTCAACTTGCTCTTCAAAGTTGTAATAGTAGAATGCACACGGTGCTATTTTGAAATTGGGTAGTTGTTTTCCTCTTGTCATTTCAGACATTTCAGACCTTAGAGAGGTATTTAAATATCTAGACCAACTAGCTCATGTCAGCTAACATTTTTGAGCTAGGTTTTTTAGCCCATTGAGTTTGTTGTAATGTTTGAGTCACCAGATATCACATGAACATGCATAAGACATGTTCCCCAATGATGAAGGGGCGGCCTGAGTGAAAATGTTGGGGAACCACCGCTCTACTGTATAACAATATTATGAAACCTAAAGTAATTAGTGGCTGAATTCTGCTGTCCTGGTGTCATGCCTTGGTCATAGTATTTTGTGTTTTCGTTACATATTTGGTCAGGCCAGGGTGTGACATGGGTTTATTTTGTTGTGTTTCGTATTGGGGTTTTGTAGGCATTGGGATTGCGGCTGAGTAGGGGTGTAGCATAGGTTTGGCTGCCTGAGGTGGTTCTCAATCAGAGTCAGGTGATTCTCGTTGTCTCTGATTGGGAACCATATTTAGGTAGCCGGGGTTTCACTGTGTATTTTGTGGGTGATTGTTCCTGTCTCTGTGTAGTTGTTCACCAGACAGGCTGTATAGGTTTTCACGTTCCGTTTGTTGTTTTGTATTTGTATAGTTATTTCATGTATTCGCTATTCGTCATTAAAGAACATGAGTAACCACCACGCTGCATTTTGGTCCGACTCTCTTTCGACAGACGAACGCCGTTACAGAATCACCCACCACACCCGGACCGAGTGGCATGGTAACAGGCAGCGACAGCAGGAGCAGCGAAGGGAGGACGTTATGGACAGCAGAAGTATGGAGTATACGACGTGGGAGGAAATAGACAGGTGGGCGGTCGACCCAGAGAGAGTGCCGGAGCCCGCCTGGGATTCTCTGGAGCAGTGCGAAGAGGGTTATAGGAGAATGGAGTTGGAGAGACAATCACGACGGCGCAGAAGAAAGCCCGTGAGTCAGCCCCAAAAATGTATTGGGGTGGGCTCAGGGAGAGAGTGGCAGAGTCAGGAGATAGACCTGAGCCAACTCTCCTTGTTAATCGTGAGGAGCCAAGGAGGAGACCAGAACCAGAGCCGGTGTTAGAGGTGAGCGAAGCAGAGACTGTGAAGGAGTTAATGGGGAAAGTGGAGATGAGAGTAATGAGGGAGTTGCTAGCTTGGTGCTTTAGGTACAAGATTCGTCCGACGGAGCGTGTCGGGGATTTGATGGAACCTGGGTCAGCGCTCCATACTCGTCCTGAGGTCCGTGTTAGTCGGCTGGTGAAAATTGTGCCAGCCTCACACACTAGGCCTCCTGTGTACCTACTTAGCCTTGCACGTCCTGTGCCAGCCCTGCTCTCAGGCTCTCCAGTACACCTTCACGGTCCGGTCTATCCAGAGCCACCTCCAAACACCAGTCCGCCGGTGGCAGCTCCCCACACCAGGCTTCCTGTGCGTGTCCTCGATCCAGTACCACCAGTTCCAGCACCACGCACCAGGCCTTCAGTGCGCCTCGCCTGTTCAGCGCAACCAGCGCTTTCCTCCTCTACAGCGCTGCTGGAGTCTCCCGCCTGTTTAGCGCAGCCAGAGCCTTTCTCCTCTCCTGCGCTGCCGGAGCCTCCTGCCTGTTCAGCGCAGCCAGCGCTTTCCTCCTCTACAGCGCTGCTGGAGTCTCCCGCCTGTTCTTTTTTCATGGATGTCATCCCTATCTCCCTGAGTTTGTGACTGCAGTTTTGTGACAATGTTATAGATAGAGTGTATTGTGACAACCACTCGGTGGTCAAGCTTTCCTGGGCAAACATTACACGAAAATATAACATGTTGTCTTGTTATAACTGTACTTTCTTTGGCTTGTGCTATGTAAGAATTCTAGAAATATGTTTACAGTCTTCAAAAAAAACTAAACCAAAAGGTTTTAACACTTGTACACCATATACATATAGCCTCTGCTGAAATTCTCCTTTGACTGTTTATTTTTGATTCTACAAGGCAGACATGATACTGCACATAGTCCACCTATACTTCACAGTTTTAGTTGTTTATTTTCCAATATCTCCACCACTTTTCAATCCTATTATGTATAGCTTTAGGATCAATAAAACCAGGCAGGTTTGTAAAAAGGTACTAGGCCTTCATTTCACCCTAAAACAACATGATTGTTTATTTTTGTAATATTGAATTGTGTTTTGTTGCTACAATTGACTATTCAAAACTGCAAATGTTTGATGTAATATTAGGTATCTGATCTTTATAATTCACCGATTAAATATGGTGTTCCCCAAGGCTCTGTTTTAGAACCATTCTGGTTTTATACAGTATTCAGATTTGGGGTGAAAAATGATATTGTACTGGCAGATGTTTGGATTGGTTCCTTGCAAATAAACATTTGTCGTTAGGACGTCCCTGGAACGTCACAAAATGGTCACCTAAAGTGGTCCCCTGGAGGTTTGGTGTCGTTCCCAGTTTATTCCGGAGGCTTCCCTGATTACTTTTTAGATGTCGTTTTAATTTGTAATTCATCTTTTCAATCATTTTTATGACGTAGATTCAGAGGAGTTGGGTTAAATGCGGAAGACACAATTTGGTTGAATGCCTTCAGTTGTGCAACTGACTAGGTATCCCCTTTCCCTGCCACGCAATAGTATGAGAACAGAATTGTGGTTTGAGAGTGGAATGAACCAACCACATTTTGACCTGTAATGGGTGGAACCATATAAAAAAATAAGTGACTTATCTAGGTACGTCACTATTGAGTGCGCAAGAGCAAAGAATCAGTGGCAATAGCAAGCAGTAGTCTTCCCACGCTAGTAGCTAGCGTGTGTTCTAATAGTGTGACAATGGCGTCAACAGCTACAGCAGCAGCAATTGTTATCAACTTCAAGGTGGATGACTGCAATTTTGTATTTTTTTTATTGACTTTTAAACGTACAATCCACTTGCAGTGAAGCTTCTCAACATTTACATTACATTTTAGTCATCTAACAGATGCGTCTATCCAGATCGACCCACAGCAGCCAGTCCAGGCATTGGATGTAACAACCTTCCTTTTTGGGGAGGGTTGGTAGTTGTTTATTTTTTTTACTGTAATTTTGCCCCTCACTCAGCAACTTCACTCTCACTTATCTCCAGTTCTAGATTCCAACCCTCGGTTTCCCTCATCCCATCCCACCTATCTCTGCTGACCATCCCCTTCGGATTTCAGCGCATGTTGTCTGTTATTTTTCTACATAGGCTAGATCTTTATTCCCTCTGAAGGACTATGTTCAATAGTCACGGTTCGCCACTGCATTTTTAGGACATTCTTGGGACATTGTGTCATGGTCCTAGTTCCCGTTTTTTCCCGGGGACTTCACTTCATGGTAGCAAAGAAACATTCTCACACCCCCCCCCAAAATAAATTATAGCCAGGGCATGCATACCCTAGTTTCATTACACATCACCCCTTGCTACTGTTGCCAATCAAATCAAGTCCCTGATTTGTGAACCACTGATCCATTCACAGCTCTTTGTCTTTTGAAAATGTTAATGAAACCCCCCTACACAGTGCTTTTACCATATAATGTTTTCAACTAACATATTTGACATACTGTACATGTTCATTTATACAGTAATTATTAGAAACATGTCCTCACATGGGATTTGAACTCACAGCCATTCATAGCTTTCCGATATTCCTGCCATACCACCGTGTCTATGTCAATGACTGATTTCACATGTATTCCTCCTACACGTCGCACTTCAAAGTAAATCTCAGCGCTGTTAAAAATACACTCAAGAAAAACTATTATACTATAATAGTGATTCAGGAGTACGATTCAAACCAAACAATATAACCCACCAACATTAGACAACTATACTGAAGACCCAAACTGAAATAGCTTAAATAAGTCAATTAAATCAATAATAATAGAATATTCAGATTAACTGATAACTAAAATGGCAGAGCAGATGGCACTCTTATGCTGATTAGAGATGTATTATAGGTAATGAATCTGCAGAGGGGGGACTTCTGAAATTCTCTAGACTTTGTGGCACAGCAGAAAGATCAGTACTCCCCAAATTCAGAGATAGTTCATTCAAATCCCAGGAGGGGTCATAATTAAAAGTCAGTACTAAGTAATCATGTCAAATGTAATCATATTGTTACTGATCAAAAATGTGTACACTTTTCCCTGAACAGCGTACAACTTACCTTAACACCCCCATATCATTTAATTATTTTACTTATAATGGTTTTGGCCATCTGGGACCATCATGTGAATGACACAACTTCCCAAGAATTCCCACAACTTCCCAAGAACGTCCTAAAGATGTTCTCAGGATGTTCCTGGAACAAACCGGGAACTAGAAAAAAAACTCCACGGGACCATGGCACAATATCCTGACTACTTTAGAACACAATTTCGTGACCTTCCAGGAATGCCCTAACAAATTTATTTTTGTTTGCAGGGATGTTCCCTTGGGACCATCACGCAATGTCCCAATGACTATTCAAATTAAAGTCCTGAGAACGTCCTAAGAAAGTCCTGATATGATCCTCAGTGACGTCCTAGTAACTTAGCAAGAAATAGACAAAGGTCCCCCAGAGAAAGTTCCATTGGGATCATCATGCAACATACTGAAGATTACTCAAATTAAGTACTGAGAACGTCCTAAAAAGTACCTGACATGGTCCTGATATGTATCGTGTCGTTGGCATCATTAAACTGAGGACTGTTAGTTTATCAAATCAATTCTCTGTAATTATTATTACATGATTAACTAATCAGGTAAATGTAATTAACTAGGAAGTCGGGGCACCAAGGAAAATACTTTGAACTCAAAGTGATAATTTTCCTAATATAACTTTCACATATTTTAATATCTGACCAATTAGTGTTCTAATTAATGATGTTTTGTCAAGGTTTACAGGTAACTTTTGAAATATTTTGTAGTCACGTTGCGCAAGTTGGAACTGGTGTTTTTCTGGATCAAACGTGCCAAATAAATTGACATTTTGGATATATATCGACTGAATTAATCAAACAAAAGGACCCTTTGTGATGTTTATGGGACATATTGGAGTGCCAACAAAAGAAGCTCGTCAAAGGTAAGGCATGAATCATATTTTTATTTCTGCGTTTTGCGCCTGCAGGGTTGAAATATGTTTTTCTTTTTTTTTTTAGGGCGGTGCTATCCTCAGATAATAGCAACGTTTGCTTTCACCGAAAAGCCTTTTTGAAATCTGACATGTTGGCTGGATTCACAACGAGTGTAGCTTTAATTTGCTATCTTGCATGTGTGATTTAATGAAAGTTTGATTTTTATATACATATATTTGAATTTGATGCTCTGCATTTTCCCTGACTTTTGGCCAGGTGGGTAGCATCCCACATATCCCAGAGAGGTCAATGCAACCGCTGTGTCAGATTTCAAAAAGCTTTACGGAAAAAGAACACCATGCATTAATCTGAGTACAGTGCTCAAGCACCAAAACAAGCCATACAGATTCCCACCATGTTGTGGGGTCAACAGAAGTCAGAAATAGCATTATAAATATTTACTTACCTTTGATGATCTTCATCGGAATGCACCCCCAGGAATCCCAGTTCCACAATAAATGTTTGTTTTGTTCGATGAAGTTCATAATTTATGTCCAAATACCTCCTTTTTGTTTGCGTATTTAGGTCACAAATCCAAATTCAAGAGGCGCAGGCACTTAGTCCAGACAAAAAGTCAAAAAAGTTATATTACAGTTCGTAGAAACATGTCAAACGATGTATAGAATCAATCTTTAGGATGTTTTTAACATACATCTTCAATAATATTCCAACCGGACAATTCCTTTGTCTTTAGAAAGGAAAAGGAACGCAGCTAACTCTCACGGGCACGCGCCTGACTGAGCTCATGACATTCTGCCAGACACCCGACTCAAACAGCTCTTATTCTCCACCCATTCACAGTAGAAGTCTGAAACAAGGTTCTAAAGACTGTTGACATCTAGTGGAAGCCTTAGGAAGTGGAATCGGACCAAACCTTACACTGTCTATTGGATAGGCAAAGACTTGAAAACCTACAAACCTCAGATTTCCCACTACCTGGTTGGATTTTTTTCTCCGGTTATGCCTGCCATATGAGTTCTGTTATACTCACAGACATCATTCAAACAGTTTTAGAATCTTCAGAGTGTTTTCTTTCCAAATATACTAATAATATGCATACCTTAGCATCTTGCCCTGAGCAGTAGGCAGTTTACTCTGGTCACCTGATTCATCAAAGCTACTCAAAACTGCCCCCCCCAGCCATAAGAAGTTAAAATCACATTAAATAGGTTCATCTTTATTCATTTTATATAACAATTAGATGCAAGCCTCACAACTGAGACTCATGTATAAAGAGAGTTATGGTAATGTGGCTCTATTGTCTCTCATGAGTTTCACAAAATTGTACAAAATGGACCAGTTCGTTGCTGGGTTCTTCCCTGACCATGTACAACTTCTCCAAAACATGGACATTGTTCAATTCTCATGTTCTGTGATGTGGAAGAGGTTCCTTTGTTCTCCTGTGAACCTCACTCCCTCTCTCCTCTAGCCATGAGGAGAGAACTCCTCTAGGAATTTATGACCTGCCTAACAGAGCCTGGGTGCAGGGGGAAGTATGAGAGGTGGTGAGAGAGAGAGGGGGATGGTGCAGAGAGAGGGGGATGGTGCTCGCTGTACCCAAAGAGGGCCACGTCATGACATATGGTACTCGGTAACATCCTAGTAACTTACAGGGAACGAGACAACGGTTCCCCAAAGAACGTTCCCTTTCGACCATCTTGTGAGGTCCCGAAGACTAGTAAAGGGAAGTCTTGAGAACGGCTTAAAAACTACCATCATGTGACATCTCCTTGACTATAATGAAATGTCTCCTTTTGGACATTGAATGTCTCATGGACAATGTCCGACACAAATAGGAACCTTTTTCTAATGTTCCCTAATGCACATCAAAATACAATGAAGCAACATGTAAATTATTGTAAATTATTGGTCCCATGTTTCATGAGAGGAAATGAAAGATCCCGGAAATTATCCATACCCACAAAAAGTAGATTTTCTCAAATTTGGTCCACAAATTTAGTTACATCCCTGTTAGTGTGCAATTCTCATTTGCCAAGATAATGCATCCACCTGACAGGTGTGGCATATCAAGAAGCTGATTAAACAGCATGATAATTATACATGTGCACCTTGTGCTGGGGACAATAAAATGTCACACAACAAAATACCACAGATGGCTCAAGTTTTGAGGGAGGGTGCAATTGGCATGCTGACTGCAGGAATGTCCACCAGAGCTGTTGCCAAATAATTGAATGATCATTTCTCTACCATAAGCAGCCTCCAACGTTGTTTTAGAGAATTTTGATGTAAATTCAACCAACCTCACATCTGCAGACTACGTTTATGGTGTGGTGTGGGCGAGAGGGTTTTCTGATGTCAACGTTGTGAACCGGGTGTTGGGGTTATGGTATAGGCAAGCATAAGCTATTGACAAAGAACACAATTGCATTTTGTCGATTGCAATTTGAAAGTACAGACACACCATGACGAGATCCTGAGGCCCATTGTCGTGCCGCTCATCAGCTGCCATCACCTCAAGTTTTAGCATGATAATACACAGCCCCGTGTAGCATGGATCTGTACACAATTTCTGGAAGCTGAAAATGTCCCAGTTCTTCCATGGTCTGCATACTCACCAGACATGTCACCCATTGAGCGTGTTTCGGATAATCTGGATCGACATGTACAACAGGGTGTTCCAGTTCCCGCCAATATCCAGCAACTTCGCACGGCCATTGGAGAGGAGTGGGACAACATTCCACAATCAACAGCATGATCAACTCTATGCCAATGAGATGTGTTGCGCTGTATGAGGCAAATGGTGATCACCAGACACTGACTGGATTTCTGATCCACACCCTTACCTTTTTTTAAAGGGTCTATTCCCAGTCATGTGAAATCCAGAGATTATGGCCTAATTGATTTATTTCAATTGACTGACTTCCGTATAGGAACTGTAACTCAGTAAAATCTTAAAATAAATAAAATCAGTATACCTTAAAATAACGTTACACTGTGACCAAACCGGTATTTGTTCTGAACGCCCTCTTATGGTCCCGAGGTAAATGTCATGTTTTAATGTTCCTACAATGTTCTGACTATTGAACATTGAAGTCATCAGTGGGATGACGTCTCGCTGAAACCCCTAAAGCAACATTTCCCAAACTTTGACCTGGGGACCCAAAAGGGTGCACATTTAGGTTTTTGCCTTAGCACTACACAGCTGATTCAAATAATTAACTAATCATTCAGATTTGATTATTTGAATCAGCTATGTAGTACTTGGGCAAGAAAATGCACGTGCACCACTTGGGGTCCCCAGGACAGTTTGGGAAACGCTGCCTTAAAGGGACCTAATGGGAACTTTGCCGAATGTCCTTAGGACATCCCCTGTTTGCTGGGTTAAAACATAAATAAAGTAAATATAATCCAATTAGTTTCTTGTAATAAACTCAATATAGATCTATCTCTATGGAGTAGTTACATGATGACACTGAAACTACAATCCCATGTGATCATACACTATGGTATATTTAGAGGCTACCAGGACAAAATATTGGAGCAGTCTCCCCTGTCAAGCAAGAAGACATTTTATGGACGCAAGTTTTTTCATTTCTTTCACACCTCCGAAGTCTGATAATGTACAGATATTATCGGGATCTTTTTTTTTACAAGAGTTTGAGGGATGTGAATTTATTTTGTTAAAACTATTGTGTTTAGTCTGAGCCTAAACAGAATCAAATGATTCACACTTGAATTCATTCACCTCCATACACACTCAAGCCTTGCAAGGACTAAGAATTGCTGCATTAACCGGAGGAAGAAAATTAACAAAAGCCATGGAGAACTCAACCCAAGTCAAGTTCTTTTATCTCTTTGGCTTACAAGAGACATTTAACAACAAATCGGTCTATTTTATATTGTCTCTTATCACATACCTTCTCATCATCACAGTGAATCTAACTCTGATCATAACAATCATTCAGCAGAAAGGTCTCCATGAGCCCATGTATATCTTTCTGTGTAGTCTATGTATCAATGGATTGTATGGAACTGCTGGTTTCTACCCCAAGTTCTTACTGGACCTTCAGTCAGATGTTCAGGTGATATCTTATGGTGGATGTTTGACTCAAACCTTTGTAATATACACATCTGTCATGTGTGAAATGTCTACTCTAACAGTGATGTCTTACGACAGGTATGTGGCAATATGCAGACCACTACTATATCATAACATTGTGACATCTATAACTGTTAGAAAGTTACTATTATTGTCTTGGTGTTATCCTTTATTTATAGGACTCATAGTAGTTAGTTTAGCTGTCAGAGTTCCTTTGTGTGGATCTCGCATTGATAAGATATTCTGTGACATTCCGTCTATACTGAAACATGCATGTTTACCTATTCCCATCAATCAGATTTTGAACAAATTTGTAATTATGGTTCATGTTTTACCGATACTTTTCATTGTATTTTCTTACTGTCAGATTGTAAGGACTTGTGTAAAGTCAGATAAGGGAAGGATTAAGTTCACACAGACATGTGTGCCACATTTAATAACAATATTTATTTTCATCACAGTGACCCTGTTTGACAATCTGCAAGGATGGAATAGTAATGTAAATATAACTCTAAATATGCGTAATGCAATGGCTGTACAATTCCTTGTTATCCCACCTGTCTTTAACCCTCTCATATATGGACTTAACCTTCAGCAGATTCGAAGGGCAGTTTTTAGAAAGTGTAATCCACATAACATCATTGATATTACATTTTAGTTACATAATCTTACACACCAGGGAGACTTCCTGATATCAGAAGTCAACAAATACAAAGGTAAAATCTGCCAAAACTGTTGAAGATTAAATGGCGCCTCATTTCTTGATACCTGTCGCCAAGAGCGCAACTTTTGTTTTAGAAGTGGAGAGGAAGGGGGGGACAACACCTGGCAGGGGGTCCTCCCTAAATTTCACTCTACCCGACCCAAAAAAATCTTAGTCAACCATTGAGTAGTCTTTTCTTTCGATCTAATGGATTTGTATACATTTAAATATATATATTTTTCCATATATACACCCAACCGATGTGCCAATTTATTTGACCATTTCTACCAATCTGCTTACCAGTAATAATTTTCATGTGCACATTATTGTGGAACATTTTCTTTTAATATATAATAGTCTTTGTATCTCAAAATCATTGTCTGTGGTTTATCTACAATCTTAATCTAAATGAAAAAGATACAAATCTAAAAGTAACGTTTATTGCAGTTGCCAACTATGTAAACATAGCGGCAGGGTAGCCTAGTGGTTAGAGCGTTGGACTAGTAACCGGAAGGTTGCAAATTCAAACTCCCGAGCTGACAAGGTACAAATCTGTTGTTCTGCCCCTGAAC
The DNA here is from genome assembly GCF_023373465.1 of Oncorhynchus keta. NCBI lineage: Eukaryota > Metazoa > Chordata > Actinopteri > Salmoniformes > Salmonidae > Oncorhynchus > Oncorhynchus keta. The sequence goes on along the minus strand of NC_068438.1, from coordinate 16,390,281 downwards.
AGGCAGTTAACCCACTGTTCCTAGGCTGTCATTGTAAATAAGAATTTGGTCTTAACTGACTTGCCTAGTTAAATAAAGGTAAAATAAATGAAAAAAATAAAGCCAACACATAAAAATATTATCCTGATAAAATCACATTGGCTTTGCATGACCTGTCTGCAAATAACTCTAAACATTGTATCAACTGTGTCAAGTATTTTATGATGTTTCCATTGGATCATACCATTACATTTCTCCCTTCTTGCTGAGTGGTTATCGAAAGGGAGAGAAATGGAAATGTTGTTCAAATACTTTGAGGAACTATTGTTATTGTTAAATTGTTAAAATTTACTTTGAGAAGCTCCACAGTTCATTAATGGTGGTGAGTTAAGGCAATCAGAAATACTATCAGACATCCCCAAATGGGCACATTTATAGGCCTAAATTTGCACAAAGGACAGGTAGACTAGTCGTACTTCTATATGGGTTATCAGGTGCCTTACCCATCCATTATGACATTGTAGGAGGATAACCAACCTTCCAATTTTATGGCAAAGCATTTCTTAACTGCTATACATTCTATGGCTACACAGTTATTCTTATTATAACAGCCTCCAGTATCAACATTTCCAAGCAAACAAAAAGAGAATGTAGCCAGCATTCACAAGATCATAACATATGCAAATATGTCCCCTTCTGTTTTTTACACCTCCAGCTATGGAACGCCGTTTGGGTCTTTTTCGTGTCAAAAAGATACACAACAAATAATACTATGTAAACTATGTGCAAATGTTGACCAATCACTATATGAAAAACTTCTCATTCATCATCACCAACAAACGACTAAGTCATGTCGAACCTTGAAAACATGAGACCGCTTTTTACGTTGTTCCAGCCAAGTGCAACCACCTTTACAACCACCCCAGGAGGATCGGGTGGTTCAAAGGTAGGATTCATTCTGGTAGGTTAGGCAAAAGTCAACATTAACCGGCACAACTACCTAGTAACGTTAGCTAGCTAATGATTGCAAAAGCTAACTTTGCGCGACTCTGGGCGGCGTCGATTATGCTGAGTGTCATTATTGTCATTTTTATAACGTTTGCACATGTCAAACATTCAGGAGACGGAATAATGCTGGAGTCCAATCATGACAAACCGAGAGAAGCAGGCGGCAGCTGAACAGGATAGGTACATTTTCCCTATATCCATGTAGTACATGAGGACACGGTGCGGTGCACAGTGCTTGCTTTGTAAGTAAGCTAAGTGTGAATCTATCTTGTGATTAAACATAGACTTATTGAATGTTATTTTACTGATTTGAAGATCATGGACTGTTTCCCTGTTTTATATTAGGATCATTTTTCCATATCCCAGTATCTTTAGAGTATCCTGTGAGGCAGATCAATGTGCATTATGGTCAGGAGGAGAGCAGCTTCTTGAAGGTTTTAGGGGAAACATTCCTCCAGATGAATCCAAATGTAGAGGCCTTTAAAGACAGACGGGAAGAGGAGGCTCATTCTCCTACAACTGGACAACATGTGTCCAGCTGCAATAAAATCAGCTGGGCTAGGGAGATTGAAAGGTATTAAGACTGAAGGTATTTGATAGCTTATGTGTTAGGAAGGGGGAGGTAGATTGAGCTCTATTATGTCACGTGATAAATGCCAGAGGTAATTAATTAATTTTAAAATAAACTGGTTTTCCCTCTACACAAAAGTTATAAAGTAATTGAGCAACTAGTGATTTCTTGTATTTTTATGTTAAAGGAAACTGTAATGGAGGACAGAACCTCAGAGACAGAGACTCCGCCTATGGAGACAGGCCTCGCTGTTGCCTCACAACAAGCTTCAATGACACTAGAGGTTGGGAACGTTAAATTACTTCTTCCACTTTTAGCATCAAATTATAAAGTATAATATTAGTTATAGGATTGTCATTGTAACGTAACAATCAGAATGGTTTTATGTATTACTGTACCTGTATTGATTTCAGTCTCGAGAGGAAATGCGGGAGATACGGCATTTTCAAGACGAGGCCAACCATCTCTCTCTGGCTGCAGACCAGGAGAAAGTATGTATATGATATAGCTTAGTAAATCTGTTCAGATCACACATCAATGGCATTCCAACAGGAAACACTTACATTTTCATACACAAAACAGATGAATTCAATACTTATTTTTGCCACAGGAGATGAAATGTCATCGTTTTGAGGAGTGGGAGAGCAGGCGGGGGAAGGTAAGAGATTTCACCAAGTTGATATCACCTGTACATTATGTAAGGGTTAAATGCAGACGTTCTTTACATTACCTTGGAAATAATGGACGACACAGCGGGACAAGGTGGAGCCGAGTCCCTTTGCGGAGTTCATTTTTCCAAGGTAATGTACAGAAAGGAAATGTTTATCCTTCTTATATTACAGTTACCAAGAAAATAATACTAAAGCACACATTTATCGGCAGAAATCCTGCTGCTACTGCTACTATGCACTGGCTTCTTGCTCCAACCAGCACCTGTTAGGTTATGTGTTCCTGCCGGGGGCATTGATATAGCTTATCATACTCACTGCCTGTAGGCTATTTGAAATTGACGCTTTGCTTGGACAGTGAGCTACCCTGAATAAGCAGAGCCTATATCGCCATGGCTTGTATTATTCATTGCTTAATACATGGTATTTTCTTTCTGAACTGGTTTTAATGCCCATTCTAGAATTCAACAATGCTGTGGTATAAAAATATTTGTAACTTAACACTAACAGTAATGCATATTGTAGTCAATAGAGGAGAGAAGACAGAGGGTGGTCTCTCATCCAGAGCAGCCTGATGGAGTGCCCTTTTAGATAAAATACCCAGATGCGAGGGAGCGGATTAGGAGATTACGGCTGTCACACCCTGACCATAGTTTGCTTTGTATGTTTCTATGTTTTGTTTGGTCAGGGTGTGATCTGAGTGGGCATTCTATGTTGTGTGTCTAGTTTGTCTGTTTCTGTGTTTGGCCTGATATGGTTCTCAATCAGAGGCAGGTGTTAGTCATTGTCTCTGATTGGGAACCATATTTAGGTAGCCTGTTTGGTGTTGGGTTTTGTGGGTGATTGTCTCCTGTGTCAGTATTTGTACCACACGGGACTGTTTCGGGTTTTCACGCTTCTTGTTTTTGTAGTTTATTCATGTATAGTTTCTTTATTGAAGAACCATGAATTATAACCACGCATTTTGGTCCGCCTCTCCTTCCCAGGAAGAACCCTGTTACAACGTCTCTCTGAATCCTGAATACTCAGGTCACTGCTGAAGATATAACTTCCAATCCCTCATCCCGGTAGGGGAGTATCAGGGGTGTAGGAAGTCAGGTTGGAGGAGGAACGAGTGGCGCTGAAGATATTACTGCCATAACCATCTGTAGAATTTTAACTCCCAGGCTGCTTCTGGGGCCATCCAACTGGATTTATTGTCTGCAACAGTTCCATCAGTGTGTTGCTGATGGTGAACTGGATTTGTGCCACAATCACCCCTTCCGACCAATAAAGAGCTGCGGCGCCAGTGGTTGGAGGAGCTGTGGTGGTGGTTGGAGGAGCTGTGGTGGTGGTTGGAGGAGCTGTGGTGGTGGTTGGAGGAGCTGAGGTGGTGGTTGGAGGAGGTTGGTTGGATTGTCCCTCTGCATTTCTAGGGAACCCGAGACTTACAACTGCAGAGGGGACTGCCGTTGTTCAGTCCTCAGCTCATGGTGGTTTCACTGACTGGCAAACACAGCAAGATCTCTGTTCACCCGTGGCAGGAACACAAAGTGCAGTGCCCACAGATCCACCTCATTGTTGATGTCGATGATCTGCTCCGTCTCTAAGAAGGTGAACAGGTCAGGTAAACGTTGGAGACTCCATGCCAGACGTCCCCCCACAGCCGCTCTATCCCCTGGTTGTGAGTGCTCCTTCCTCTGAGGGCACTTCCCCTCTCACCACCCCTGAATTGCTCCATGAAGGCACAGATACAGTTGTTTTCACCACCCCGGTCACATCTCACCCGGGATGGTACTCCGTAGCTGGTGATGGCTGCTTCGAATGACTCCATGACTGTGGCAGTCCTGTTGTTGTCAGAGGCCTTCAGAAACACAACAAGTCTGCTGTAACCATCCACAGCACCATGGATAACAATCCTCCACCTAAAAAACAAGATACATTTGTTATACAAAACTTTTTTTTTCTCTTCTAGTGACGCCATTCTGTTTTTATTATTGATAACATTATTACAGTGCCTTGAGATGAGGTAGTCATTCAAAAATCCTATTTAAACACTTATTGCACACAGTGTGACTCCATGCTATTTTTATTCCTGAACTTATTTTGGCTGATCATAACAAAGGGGTTGAATACTTACTGACTCAAGACATTTTAGCTTTTAATTTTTAAATGAATTGAATGAATGAACAACATAATTCCACTTTGATATTATGGGGTATTGTGTGTAGGCCAGTGACAAAGTCTCAATTTAATCCATTTTAAATTCAGTTTGTACCAAAACAAAATGTGGAAAAAGTCAAGGTGTAAATATTTTCTGAATGGACCATATAAGCAGATAAATCATTATTTTTTTACAATGTTAAGTTTGTAAAAACATGTAGCGTGAATCGTCGTGACATATGAAATACGAGTGAGAGTGTAATCAATGTCTAATAACCACGTACATTTTTTATGAATGTGTTAAATTATTATGTGACTTGGAGTCATATTCATGTCTTGATTGGTCAAGAAGCTAATTTGACGGTCAAATAGGGTTATTTGACAGGTCAAATAGGGTTATTTGACAGGTCAAATAGGGTTATTTGACAGGTCATATAGTGTTATTTGACGTGTAACTTTTTGACATGCAAAGACCCAAATGATGTTCCATATCCAGCAGAGGAATTATATTTCTGAGTGCATGATATTCAGTTTCACTGGAATATAATATGTTATATAGATGGTCGTAAACTGAAGTAATTTATGTCTGGTTGAAGTCCATGAATGGGCATTGAAACATATCTGTATCCATTCATCATCAATAGTGTCTCCCAGGTCTTCCTCACATTTTTGTTTGACGTGTTTTGATTCATCAGGAAAAGCCTCCATCAACCCTTGATATAATTTGGAAATCAACTTCAGAGGTTTGTCAGACTGCCTTAAAATAGTTTCAGTCTTTGAGTCTTCTGGCTTGTCCAGTGTTTGCTGCACCGAGAGAATAAAGTGTTGCATCTGAAAAAGTTCATCTCAGCAGTCACAGACTGGTCTTCCCTGGCTGCTTGACCCTACTGAGACACCTGTCATGATCTGATCCTGCTCAGGCATGACAAAGAATTGCCTTGAAGTACATTTATACATTATATTATCCAAGAATAGAATCAATGGTTCAATCATTGAAATGACCATTATTCCCAGAGCTCAGACTGTATCCAACCCATCAACTCAAGATGGAACTTTGTATCCATTCACTGACTGTTATAATACACTGCAAATTTCAACTGAGCTCTGTAGACTGGTCTTTACTGGCTGTCTGACCCCGCTGGGACACCGGTCACCATCTGATCCTTCTAAGACATGATGAGCATAATGTTGTGTACTGACTGTGCACCATGACAGTGAAGCCTGTAGAGCTGTTTATACAATAGTGTGAAACGTAGGGAATTATATAGGGAAACTGACAGATCAATAACGTTACATTGCTATACTGACTAATAAAAGCTCCTTGCGCTGTCAAAAAAACATCAGAATATTGGTCTTCAATTGTTTGGCCACTGGTTCCATTTCATACATGAAACATAAACTCTTTAATCCCAAACCTCAGCCACTCTCAGCCCATCCCAAATATCACCATATACCACCCTTGTTTGGTTTCCATGAGCCATATATTTATCAATTGTGCTGTGATGTTTTACAAAATGTTAAAACCTTTCTACTCGTATTTTATCCACAGATTGTGAGCTAAAGATGAAAACCTTTCCTATTAGTATTATTATATTATTTATTGACTGACTATGGCTTTCCAAATTGCCCTACACTGCTATTTTTAAGGTTCATTTTAATTGCACATGATTTTTTTAACCAATCCTGGACCTGTGACCAGAATTAAGCTACATAGGGGCAATACCAGAATAAAAGATCTATTGATTCTGTCTCTTCGCAGCAAAATCTACAGAGCTGAGATTGTTTTATGCCCCATATATATAGTAATCTATTGGTGGCAAACATTGCATCTTGAGTTAGATTGACATATTGACTAGCCAACCATTGATTGTAGCTTTGCTGGCACTTCCCTCTGTGATTAAGTAGTGGTAGTGTTATGATTTTTAAGAGGATGAAAAATAGCTTCTATACATAACTACATTTTGCAGTATTGCTGTCAACGGAAGTGCCATGTTCGTTAACAGATTTCTACATTTTATTTCAGTGCCAGCTGGCAAGTGTCTTCACTGACATTTTCAACCTCTCCCTGACCGAGTATAATACCTACATGTTTCAAGCAGACCACCATAATGCCTGTGGCCAATAAAGCGAAGGTAACCTGCCTAAATGACTACCGCTACGTAGCACTCACATCAGTAGCCATGAAGTGCTTTGAAAGGCTGGACATGGGTTACATCAACACCATCATCCCAGAAACCCTAGACCCATTCCAATTTGCATACCGCCCCAACAGATCCACAGATGACGCAATCTCAATCTCACTCAACACTTCCCTTTCCCACCTGGACAAAAATAACACCTATGTGAGAATGCTGTTCATTGACTATAGCTCAGCGTTCATCACCATAGTGCCCACAAATCTCATCACTAAGCTAAGGACCCTTGGACTAAACACCTCCCTCTGCAACTGGATCCTGGACTTCCTGGCGGGCTGACCCAGGTGGTAAGGGTAGGCAACAACACATCTGCCACACTGATCCTCAACACGGGGGCCCCTCAGGGGTGCGTACTTAGTCCCCTCCTGTACTCCCTGTTTACACTATTATTAAGTTTGCTGACGACACAACTGTGGTAGGCCTGATCATTGACGACGATAACCTACAGGTAGCCTACAGGGAGCAGGTCAGAGATCTGGCCGTGTGGTGCCAGGACAACAACCTCTTCCTCAACTTGAGCAAGACAAAGGAGATGATCATGGACTACAGGAAAAGGAGTGCTGAACACGCCCCCACATCGACAGGGCTGTAGTGGAGCAGGTCAAGAGTTTCATGTTCCTTGGTGTCAACATCACGAACAGACTCTTGTGGTCCAAACACACCAAGAAAGTCGTGAAGAGGGCACTACAATGCCTTTTCCCCGTCAGGAGACTGAAAAGATTTGACACGTTGTAGTGGAAATTTCCTGTATTAACAAATCATGAGAGCAAACCACCACACAAGTCAGAGTTATAAAGTCCATCTTTAATTATTATGAGCTCCATCACAACCCTGTGACTCTCAGATCAATTCAGTGTCTATAAATTAATTTTCTGAGAGTGCTTACACATTGCAACTGAGATCCTTTACAGCAAAAACACACATAGCCAGACAGCATTGGCTATAAATTATCGTTCAGCTTTGTCTCCTAAACTATGTTCTTATCTCGCTCTTGGTACCACTCAGGACCAAAAACAAAACCTCATCCAATAGCATATATCAAATACACCCCTTCCTGGACAAGATCACAGAGAGACAGTGACTGGCACACAGACATTGTGGAGCCAAGAGATAATTGGTTCCCCCTCAATCATCCCTTCACATGGTTTAAAAGATACGTTTACACATGACACATTCACAGATAAGACTAACCAGACCTCTCCCCCCTCTGGGCCCACATAAGCATGCTATAAAATGAATAAAACATCTTATTTATAAATGTTACCTAAAGAATTCTGATTCTGCTACGACAACGTGTCCCCAGATCCTCAAAAAGTTTTACAGCTGCACCATTGAGAGCATCCTGACCGGTTGCATGACTGCCTGGTATGGCAACTGCTTGGCATCTGACCATAAGGTGTTACAGAGGGTAGTGTGTACAGCCCCAATACATCACTGGGGCCAATCTTCCTGCCATCCAGGACCTATGTAGCAGGCGGTGTCAGAGGAAGGCCCCAAAAAATAGCCAAAGACTCCAGTCACCCAAGTCATTGATTGTACTCTCTGCTACCGTACAGAAAGCAGTACCGGAGCGCCAATGTCTAGATCCAAAAGGCTCCATAACAGCTTCTACCCCCAAGTCATAAGACTGCTGAACAATTAATCAAATGGCCACCCGGACAAATTACATTGACCCCCCTTTGCTTTTACACTGCTGCTACTCACTGTTTATTATCTATGAATAGTCACTGTACCCCTACCTACATGTACAAATTACCTGTACCCCCCCACACACACACACACACACATTGATTAGGTACCCCCTGTATATAGCCTAATTATAATATAATATAATAATATATGTTCTTAAAATGACATTGCTGGTTTTAAGGGCTTTTAAGCAAGAATTTCACGGTAAGGTTGTATTTGGCACATGTGCTTGTCACAACTTCCGCTGAAGTTGGTCCCTCTCCTTGTTCTGGCGGCGTTTGGTGGTCAAAGTCACCGACATTCTAGCCATCGCTTATCCACTTTTCATTTTCCATTGGTTTTGTCTTGTCTTCCATCACACCTGGTTCCATTTCCATCAATTACATGTTGTGTATTTAACCCTCTGTTCCCCCTCACGTCCTTGTCGGTAATTGTTTCTTGTAGTGCCTAAGCACGGTATGCACGGTACGCCCAATTTTTCAGTTTTTGATTTGTTAAAAAAGTTTGAAATATCCAATAAATGTCGTTCCACTTCATGATTGTGTCCCACTTGTTGTTGATTCTTCACAAAAAAATACAGTTTTATATCTTTATGTTTGAAGCCTGAAATGTGGCAAAAGGTTGCAAAGTTCAAGGGGGACGGATACTTTCGCAAGGCACTGTACCTTTTATTCACTTGCTGATATCCATTGGCTCCTTGTCCCTCAAAATTGACTTTAAAATTCCCCTCCTCGTCTACAAACCTTAAATGGCATCGGACCTGCCTATCCATCAGACCTACTATCCCCCATGAACCTCCACACATCCTACATTTAAGCCGTGCCAAACTACTCCATGACGCTATGACCTGGCTACACACAATGGATGGCTGTTTCTTTTGCTCCCACACACCACACATTTGGAACTCCCTTCCTGACAATCTCAGGGCTGCTCACACTCGTGAGGCCTTTAAAGCAGGCCTTAAGTTTCACGATCGTCATAATTACTGGACCAAAGCTCAGCGTGATCTGGGTTCCACAAGTGAAACTCACAGCAAAACCAAAAACAATACATCTCAAACCGAAACATGAAGCTAACAATAGTGCTAACATGCAACTATCCATAGTCAAGATCCCAACAAGCACAAATGGCTGCCTAAATATGATCCCCAATCAGAGACAACGACAAATAGCTGCCTCTGATTGGGAACCATACCTGGCCAAAATAGAAACATAATCCCCTAGATGACCCACCTCTAGTCACACCCCAACATAGAAAATAAAAATCTCTCTATGGTCAGGGTGTGACATTAAGACTCATCTCTATAAGCCTTTCTTTCCTTCTAGACTATGATTGTTGTTTTCGTAATTTGGTTATATATTTTTGTAGTCCTTTTTTAGATTATCTTTCATTTTATAAACTTTGGGATTATTATTTTATAATGAAAAGCACTTTACCAATGTAATAAATTATTATTATTTAAATTTAAAAAACAGAAGTTTGTTACTTTGAATTCCTTACGTAAGCCATTGAGTCACTGGCGTACTGGTGCTCTTCCATGCCGTCCCTAGGAGGGGTGCGTCACTTGAGTGGATTAAGTCGCTGACGTGGTCCTCCTGTCTGGGTTGGTGCCCCCCCCCCCCTTGGGTTGTGCCGTGGCGGAGATCTTTGTGGACTATGCTCGGCCTTGTCTAAGGATGGTAAATTGGTGGTTGAAGATATCCCTCTTGTGGTGTGGGGGGCTGTGCTTTGGCAAAGTGGGTGGGGTTATATCCTTCCTGTTTGGCCCTGTCTGGGGGGTATCATCTGATGGGGCCACAGTGTCTCCTGACGCCTCCTGTCTCAGCCTCCAGTATTTATGCTGCGGTAGTTTATGTGTCGGGGGGCTAGGGTCAGTCTGTTATATCTGGAGTATTTATTCTGTCTTATCCGGTGTCCTGTGTGAAATTAAGTATGCTCTCTCTAATTCTCTCTTTCTTTCTTTCTCTCTCTCGGAGGACCTGAGCCCTAGGATCATGCCTCAGGACTACCTGGCATGATGACTCCTTGCTGTCCCCAGTCCACCTGGCCGTGCTGCTGCTCCAGTTTCAACTGTTCTGCCTGCGGCTATGGAACCCTGACCTGTTCACCAGACGTGCTACCTGTCCCAGACCTACTGTTTTCAACTCTCTAGAGACAGCAGGAGCGGTGGAGATACTCTTATTGATCGGCTATGAAAAGCCAAATGACATTTACTCCTGAGGTACAGACTTGCTGCACCCTCGACAACTACAGTGATTATTATTATTTGACCATGCTGGTCATTTATGAACATTTGAACATCTTAGCCATGTTCTGTTATAATCTCCACCCGGCACAGCCAGAAGAGGACTGGCCACCCCTCATAGCCTGGTTCCTCTCTAGGTTTCTTCCTAGGTTTTGGCCGTTCTAGGGAGTTTTTCCTAGCCACCGTGCTTCTACACCTGCATTGCTTGCTGTTTGGAGTTTTAGAAAAATACTGTAGCATGAAAACAAACTATATCCAGTCTGAGATCTGGATTCATGTCAAGTTTTCTGAGGGGCTAGCTTTGCTATGTGACATCCCCTTGACCATCATGAAACGTCTCCTTGTTGTCATTGAATGTCTCATGGATAACGTCAGACACAAATAGTAATCTTTCCATAATGTTCCCCATCAAAATTCCTCATTGTAACATTATACTGCAACCAAACCGGTATCTGTACTGACCTCCCTCTTATGGTCCCGAGGTTAATGTCATGTTTTAATGTTCCTACAATGTTCTCAGAACATCAGTGGGATAACATCTCGCTGAAACCCTTAAAGCAGCATTTCCCAAACTTGGACCCAAGGGGTGCACGTTTTGGTTTTTGCCCTAGCACTACACAGCTGATTCAAATAATTAACTTATCATCAAGCTTTGATTATTTTAATCAGCTATCTAGTACTAGGAGAAAAAAGTTTATGTGCACCCCTTGGGGTCCCCAGGACCGAGTTTGGGAAACGCTACCTTAAAGGGACCTAATGGGAACGTCGCCAAATGTCCTTAGGACGTTCCCTGTTTGCTGGGTTAATTTTGTATTTAATTTATTTAACCTTTATTTAACTAGGCAAGTCAGTTAATAAGAACAAATTCTTATTTACAATGACAGCCTGGTCAAACCAGGACAATGCTGGGCCAATTGTGCTCCGCCCTATGGGACTCCCAATCACGGCCAGATGTGATACAGCCTGGAAACAAACCAGGGACTGTAGTGACACCTCTTGCACTAAGATACAGTGCCTTAGACTGCTGTGCCACTCAGGAGCCCAAGAGTAAATAGAATCTAATGAGTTGCTTGTCATACACTCTATAGTTCCATCTCTATGGAGTGGTTACATGTTGACACAGAAACTACAATGTGATCATACACTACAATATATTTAGAGGCTACCAGGACAATATATTGAAGCAGTCTCCCCTGTCAAGCAAGAAGACATTTTATGGACACAACTTTCTTAATTTCTTTCACACCTCAGAAGTCTGATAATGTACAGATATTATCGGGGTCTTTATTTTTATTTTCAAGAATAAGAGTTTGAGGGAGGATGTGAATTAGTTTAGTCCAAGCCTACACAGAATCATATGATTCACACTTGAATTCATTCACATTCATACACACTCAAGCCATTTAAGGACTAAGAATTGCTGCATTGAACTATGGAAGAAAATTAACTAAATCTATGGAGAACTCAACCCAAGTCAAGTTCTTTTATCTCTTTGGCTTACAAGAGACATTTAACAACAAATCGGTCTATTTCATCTAGTCTCTTATCACATATCTTCTCATCATCACTGTGAATCTGACTCTGATCCTAACAATCATTCAGGAGAAAGGTCTCCATGAGACCATATCTTTCTGTGTAGTTTATGTATCAATGGATTGTATGGAACTGCTGGTTTCTACCCCAAGTTCTTACTGGACCTTCAGTCAGATGTTCAGGTGATATCTTATGGTGGATGTTCCACTCAAGCCTATGTCATATACACATCTGTCATGTGTGAAATTTCTACTCTAACAGTGATGTCTTACGACAGGTATGTGGCAATATGTAGACCACTACTATACCATAACATTGTGACATCTTTAACTGTTAGAAAGTTACTCTTATTGTCTTGGTGTTATCCTTTATTTATAGGACTCAGCAGTTAGTTTAGCTGTCAGAGTTCCTTTGTGTGGATCTCGCATTGATAAGATCTTCTGTGATTTTCCGTCTATACTGAAACATGCATGTTTTTCCATTACTGTCAATCAGATTTGGAGCAAATGCCTCGTATTGGTTCATGTTTTACAGTTACTTTACATTGTATTCTCTTACTGTCAGATTGTAAGGACTTGTATAAAGTCAGCTAAGGGAAGGATTAAGTTCACACAGACATGTGTTCCACATTTATTAACAATGGTTATTTTCATCACAGTGACCCTGTTTGACAATTTGCATGGGTGGAATAATGTAAATATTACACTAAATATGCGTAATGCAATGGCCGTACAATTCCTTGTTATCCCACCTGTCTTTAACCCTCTCATATATGGACTTAACCTACAGCAGATTCGACGGGCAGTTCTTATAAAGTGTAATGCACATAAAATTATTGATATAAGATGTTAGTTACATGATTTTACACAACAGGGAGTCTTCGTCATATCAGAAGTCAACAAAATAAAGGTAAAATCTGCCAAAACCTTTGCACGGTTAAATGGCACGTCTCATGTCCTTATACCCATCGCCCTCTTCTGGGCAAGTGATTTATAAATAGTAATTGTAGTACACTTCCTAACCTGAGCCAAAGTTGTGCACTGGAAAGTGAATAGAGAGCAGTTGATAGAACAAATCGGTGGCTCCTTATGCAGTTAAGACATTTCTAAAGAAGAATAACAATATGCAAAGCTGTTGTTTAAATATATATTTTCCCAGCTGGGTGCTTTATTCTTAATACTCTCAGAAAATAAATGATGCTTCAGGTTTTTTTTAGGTTATTGAGTTGTGATAATGCATCTATGTGCTTATAGCCAGGACTCTTCTTCAGTGTATCTCTCAAAATAAATGGATATTCACAACAACTTTGAAAGACAATGATTTTATTGGTACAATAACAAGAATACGCATGTAGTATGGTTGCATGTAGGCAGTGGTGGAAAAAGTACCCAATTGTCAAACTTGAGTAAAAGTATAGATACCTTAATAGAAAGTTACTCAAGTAAAAACTGAAATTCACCCAGTAAAATAGTAATTGAGTAAAAGTCTAAATATACTTAAGTATCAAAAGTAAATGTGATTACTAAAATATACTTAAGTATCAAAAGTAGATGTAAAAGTATAAATCATTTCAAATTCCTTGTCACGACTTCTGCCGAAGTCGTTTCCTCTCCTTGTTCCGACTGTGTTCGGCGGTTGACGTCACCGGTCTTCTAGCCATCACCGATCCATTTTTCATTTTCCATTTGTTTTGTCTTTGTCTTACACACCTGGTTTCAATCCCCCAATTACTTGTTCATTATTTAACCCTCTGTTCCCCCATGTTTGTCTGTGAGTGATTGTTTATTGTATTGTGGTCCGTTATTTGTGGCCTTGTATTTATTTGACGTGTATTGTTATTATTGTTGTTATTGTTGAGTAAATTGCGTTCTTTACTCATATCTCAAACTCAAATGAAAATGAAAATGAATGAATGAAAATAGTACTTTTCAGTAGTACTCAAAGTGTTATGCTCAGGTAAAACAATTTGGCTAATCTATACTTCATATTAGCAAGTCCAACTCTTGAAGATCAAGGTGTATAACATTTATTGGAATGACTGGAATTCTGACAGACTTTGGTTTGTAATGTAAAGATAGAATTATCTTTATTATTATTTTTATTATTATTATTATTATTATTATTATTATTATTTAATAATATTATTATTATTATTATATGTAGTAGAAAGCGAGGGATTAGAAGAAGCCTACATAACAAACGATAAAGATACAATTTAACATCCATATATGGCCAGATATGTAAACTTTAAAACTGATTTACCCTGCAATAGATGTCGTTCAATTGGTAACATACATTTTTGTCATCTTCTAATGCCTCTCAAGGGGAAGGTAATCTAAAAGTAACTGAATGTAATCAGATTACGTTACTGAGTTTGGGTAATCCAAACATTACGTTGCTGATGACCATTTTTTAGGTAACTAGTAACTGTAACGGATTACATTTAGAAAGTAACCTGCTCAGCCCTGTTAGTAGATGAGTAGTTGTGAAGTTACTATTACACTTTGGATTGTGTATCAATAATAAAAAATATTGTACAATCCAGGTGTGCAAATCTCTTAGAGAGACTTACCCTGAAACACTCACAGCTGCAAACCCTAAAACATAAGCTAAACGTGAGTAGGACCTTTTCTGTCATTATTGTTTGATTTTTGTGATGTGACTTGTGTGTTTTGTTACTTGTAGTTGCATTAATTAATGGGGCTGAGGATGGTGGAAATCAGACATGTAAAACATTTTCTAATTTGTGAAATATTGTCATACCTTTTACTCAATTGCTGATCTACATTGGCTACCTATCACTCAAATAACTTCTCCTCCTCGTCTACAAAGCCCTAAAAGGCATCGGACCGGCCTACCTGTCAGACCTACTCTCCCCTATGAACCTCTACGCACCCTAAATTCAAACCACGCCAAAGCTCCATGCCCCCAGGATCTGGCTCCGCACAATGGAGAACCATTTATTTTGCATTCAAACTGAAGCTAGCAAGGTAACTCCTCAACAGTACCCAGAAACATGCCTTCAGTGTTCAGGATCAAGACTAAGAGACGGAGTACAAGATCCAGAAGAAGACTGGTCCTAGAATAAAAAATATTCTCAATGGAGAATCTCCATTGACGGTGTATTTTAGTCCAGTAGTAGATGTAATCTGGGTCAGACTACCAGCCTAGCATGTCACCACACGTACATTGTTTTAAAGGATCATAGGCCACTAACACAGCCTGTTCAATAACATAACATTAAGGATGTGTATTCTTCTGATGTGCTGCACTATCCTACTAAACTTCTCTCTTTATTTAAGAATGGACCATGTGTACTGTAACAATTTTGCTTCCGTCCCCCTACTTGCTATATTTCTATAGAATTGAATAAAGCCTTTGAACCCCCTGGAGGGCCTGTTACAAAATGGTATCTGCTTCTCTATATAGTTTCCAGATATTGGTGATCATTTGCATATCACACAGAGTGGTGCAGTGGTCTAAGACACTGCATCCCAGTGGAAGAGTTGTCACTGCAGTACCTGGTTCGAATCCAGGCTGTATCACATCTGGCCATTTTTGGGAGTGCCATATGGCGGTGCGCAGTTGGCCCAGCGTAGGCCGTCTTTGTAAATAAGAATTTGTTCTTAACTGACTTGCCTAGTTAAATTTAAAAATGGCAGGCTTTTTTTTAAAGAATAAAGTATAAGAATCAATTGAGGAGCTTAGTTTAAGCAGTTCATCATGGATTAGAAATGTTTGGTCTAAATTTTGGATTTAGCATACTTTACATGTAATCAATTGATTTAGCGTTTTAATGTAATAACTAATATGAGTGCAGGATACAAAGTATAGTATTGTTTGATGTTATCAGGAGAATGAAAATACATCTATATTGGTTAGTATAGATGTCGGCAAATCTATCACTGTAATAAGAACAGGTCAAGGAATTATCCATTTAGTTTGTCTGTTTGTGAATTCGTTGTTTAAAATGATATGTAAGCTACATTTACTCTTCTTCACACATTGACAACTCATCTCTACCATTTCCCAGGTCCATGTAGAACTCTACATCTTTAGGCTTGCTGCATATGGTGATATCAGACAATAGAAGTATTTCTACTTTGCTTTGCTGCAGTAACTGTATTATATTGTCATAATTATTGCCAATGCTTTGCTTATAGGAGTTTTCTGCATTGAAAAATACCTTCATGAACCCATGTATCTGTTTCTATGTGCTTTCCTGCTCTCATGTTTTACTTACTCTCTGACACACTCTGACTGACACACATGATATTTCCCAGATTTACGGTTTAACATCATTTAGTAATTTAGCAGTTTTGTCCTATGACCGGTACATTTCTATTTGTTATCCTCTATAGTATAACAATATTATGACACCTAAAATCATTTGTGGCTTAATTCTGCTGTCCTGGTTGTACTCTTTTTTTCATCAACACCATCATTATCTCCCTGAGTTTGCGACTGCAATTTTGTTTGTGACGTTCTAGACAGTGTATCGTGATAACTACCTCGGGAGTCAAGCTTGCCTGTTCAAATACTATACTGAATAACATATCGGGTCTTGTTGCCACTTTGGATTCTTTGTCTTGTACTATATTTCCTACCATATACTCAATAAATTACATCAAGTTAATTACAGTTTGATTGGTTAATAAGTTGCGACTTGCTTGTCATATACTCAAAATACAGTGCCTAGAGTGAATGTTTACACACCCTTGAACAGTTTTCACATTTTGTGTCACATTTTGTGTTCTGTTCTTTTTGTGACTTTTTTAGTTTGAGGCTATTGAATGTTTTTGGTCTCTCTTAAGGCCTACGTTTGATAGTCATGGCTTGCCACTGAGTTTTTAGCACATTCTTCAGACGTTGCGTTATGGTCCCCTGGATGTTTTGTCTAGTTCCATTTTTGTCCCAGGATGTCCCAGAGGACAGTTTTAGGACAATCCTGGGACGTTGTTTCATGGTCCCTTGGATGCTTTTTTGTAGTTCCTGGTTTGTCATGGGGATGTCACTTGATAGTCGCAAAGAAACGTTTTCTAACCAGGGCACGCATACCCTAGTAGCATTACACATCAACCCTTGTTACTGTTGCCAAGCTCATCAAGTCCCTGATTAGTAAACCACTGGTCCATTCACAGCTCTTTGTTTTTTTGGCAATGTTAGGGACACCCAAACACATTGCTTTTACCATACAATTTTTTCAACGTATAAATTTGACATGCTTTGACATACAGTACATGATTACATTGTGCATGTTCAGTTATACAGCAATATTCACATATACTAGTAGGTGGTGAGCCCTAGTAGGAAGTCCACTGTGTGCAGCTCACCCTGCACTAACATAAATAACATTAGCATGTCTACCTCTGCTAAGCTTAAACTGACATGCCTCGACAGCCACTGAGCGTTTTGAAGCACAAACACCAGGAGAATTGGTTGAAAGGTTACAGCCATTCTCATAACAACGCAGCCGCTGACAACTCGTACATAGGGTCTGACCTTTTCGTTTGCGCCTCGGACACCAACACCACCCGCTGGTGGGGGGGTCCCGAGAAACAAAGGGGGGAATAGTAGCCCAGACCCATGATGAGCCTCATCGAGGCCGGTGGGGGGGTTGAGACTACGGACAACACCATACTCCCCTGTGAGAACAGTGAGGAGCAGACAGACCCCTAGACAGGGATTATCTTAGAACACATCTAAGATAGTACTGAGGTGTACCACACTGGTCGTAAAGGAAGTCCAGTGGACTTGTCCACCTCCAAAACAAATGGCAACAATAATCAGTCCTTGCCATGTGTTGGTTCAACTACAATACAACTAGTAAAATGCTCCAATCATGTGTTCTGGTAGTATAATATTTCAGAATAAATCGGTAGGATAACTGGTCCCTTTGAGCACCAGTACCAATACCAGTCAGTCCAGCTACAATCAGTAAGAAGGTTAGAGACCTAACCAATCAAATTACCCTTGACAATAGCGACATCAGAGTGCAACACGTGGAAGGGAATCTCCAGTGCACTCTTCCAATGGTTAACACACGTCACTAATAAATAGAATCCTCCATTCAGGAGGGAAATTATAAGTCATGAAAAGTCATGAAATTATAAGTCATGAACCATGATCACACCACGTACGACTGATCCATTACTTAAAGGGTACTTCCGTCGTGAGGTTAGCTCGTCCGTGAAATAGACTTCATACCTATCACCACTACAATAGTGGAAGACACAGTGACTTGTAGGAAAAATCTACTACAAACTCCCTCGACACCAATTCTGACTGACCTCCAGGCATTGACCTGAAAATTACCTGACTACATCAGACTCATTCTGAACAAGTTGTAATCTGCCAGGATACTTGGTTTTCTTCCCTTGACATGCGTGCTTGTGTAAGCATAAACGCACATGCACAACGGAACATCCAATTAGGATTTATGCTAGAATCACTTAAGTGTCCAAGCAAAATATCAGCCTTAGTAAAGTTGAACATTTACTTCTAGGCCTTTGACTTTACAGCACTCACCAGTTTTCTTCCCAGAAGTCCATAGGACATCCCTGTAGACTGCCCAAAACTAGTGCCTTACAGCTGTTGACTTATCATATAGTTATCAACTTAGGATAGTGTCTAAGCAACACACCAAGTAGGAAAACCCCAGATATGGCATTAGAGACAATGCCATGATAGTAATTTTGCCAGAACATTGGACGTACAATAAATACTTATTTTCCACCATAATATGCAAATCAATCCATTAAAAATCCTACAATGTTATTTCTGGATTTTTTTTCCTCATTTTGTCTGTCATCGTTGAAGTCTACCTATGATGAAAATTACAGGCCTCTCTCGTCTTTTTAAGTGGGAGAACTTGCACAATTGGTGGCTGACTAAATACTTTTTTGCTCCACTGTACAGAACGGCAGGCAGTCTCGCAGTCAGGGAAGGCAAAGGTCAATAATCCAGGGTGGTGTGACAAGGTACAGAACGGTAGGCAGGCTCAGGGTCAAGGCAGGCAGAATGGTCAAAACTGGGAAACCTAGAAAACAGGAACAAGAAAAAGACAGGAGCAAGGGGAAAACGCTGGTAGGCTTCACGAACAAAACGAACTGGAACAGACAAAAAGAGAACACAGGTATAAATACACTGGGGATAATGGGGAAGACGGGCGACACCTGGAGGGGGTGGAGACAAGCACAAAGACAGGTGAAATAGATCAGGGTATGACACAAATAGGAACCTTTTCATAATGTTCCCTAAGGGACATTAAAATACCTTATTATATCGTTATACTCGGACCAAACTGGAATCTGTACTGAATGTCCTCTTATGGTCCCAAGGTTAACGTCATGTTTTAATGTTTGTAGAGTGGTCTCAGAACATCAGTGGTATAACGTCTCGCTGAAAACCTTAAAGCAGCTTTTTCCAAACTCGGTCCTGGGGACCCCAATGGTTGCACATTTTTGTTTTTGCCCTAGCACTACACAAGTGATTCAAATCAGCAACTAATCATCAATCTTTGATTATTTGAATCAGCTATGTAATGCTAGGGCAAGAAATAAAACATGCAGCCTTGGGGTCCCCAGGACCGAGTTTGGGAAATGCTGTCTTAAAGGGACCTGATGAGAACATCACCGAATGTCCTTAGGACATCCTCAGTTTTCCTGGTTAAAACATAAATAGACTGAGTAAATATAATTAAATGACTTGCTTGTCATACACTCTATAGTTCCATCTCTATGGAATTGTTACATGTTGACACTGAAACTACAATCCCATGTGATCATACACTATGGTATATTTAGAGGCCACCAGGACAAGATATTGGAGCAGTCTCCCCTGTCAAGCAAGAAGACATTTTATGGACACAAGTTTCTTTATTTCTTTCACACCTCCGAAGTCTGATAATGTACAGATATTATCGGGATATTTAAAAAATAAAAATTGTACAAGTTTGAGGGAGGATGAGAATTTGTTTTGTTAAAACTATTGTGTTTAGTCTGAGCCTAAACAGAATCATATGATTCACTCTTGAATTCATTCACCTCCATACACACTCAAGACTTGTAAGGACTAAGAATTGCTCCATTGACCAGAGAAAGAAAATTAACTAAATCTATGGAGAACTCAACCCAAGTCAAGTTCTTTTATCTCTTTGGCTTACAAGAGACATTAAACAACAAATCGGTCTATTTTACCTTGTCTCTTGTCACATATCTTCTCATCATCACTATGAATTTGACTCTGATCCTAACAATCATTCAGGAGAAAGGTCTCCATGAGCCCATGTATATCTTTCTGTGTAGTTTATGTATCAATGGATTGTATGGAACTGCTGGTTTCTACCCCAAGTTCTTACTGGACCTTCAGTCAGATGTTCAGGTGATATCTTATGGTGGATGTTTCACTCAAACCTTTGTAATATACACATCTGTCATGTGTGAAATGTCTACTTTAACAGTGATGTCTTACGACAGGTATGTGGCAATATGTAGACCACTACTATATCATAATATTGTGAAATCTTTAACTGTTAGAAAGTTACTCTTATTGTCTTGGTGTTATCCTTTATTTATAGCACTAATAAGTCTTAGTTTAACAGTCAGACTTCCTTTGTGTGGATCTCGAATTGATAAAATTTTCTGTGATTTTCCGTCTATACTGAAACATGCATGTTTTTCCATTACCATCAATCAGATTTGGAGCAAATGCCTCGTATTGGTTCATGTTTTACAGTTACTTTACATTGTATTCTCTTACTGTCAGATTGTAAGGACTTGTGTAAAGTCAGCTAAGGGAAGGATTAAGTTCACACAGACATGTGTGCCACATGTATTAACAATATTTATTTTCATCACAGTGACCCTGTTTGACCATTTGCAAGGTTGGAATAATGTAAATATAACTCTAAATAGCCGTAATGCAATGGCCGTACAATTCCTTGTTATCCCACCTGTCTTTAACCCTCTCATATATGGACTTAACCTACAGCGGATTCGAAGAGCAGTTTTTAGAAAGTGTAATACACATACAATCTTTGTTATGAGACGTTAGTTACATCTTAAACAACAGGGAGACTTACTGATATCAGAAGTCAACAAAATGAAGGTAAAATCTTCCAAAATTGCTGCAAGGTTAAATGGCCCCTAATTTGTTGATGTCTATCGCCCTCTTCTGGGAAAGTGACTTACAAATATTCCAAGAATAGAGTAATTGTAGCACACCTCCTGAGCATGAAAATGCTTGACTGGCTCCCAAATGGCACCCTATTCCCTTTATGGTGCACTACCTTTGACCAGAACCAAAGTAGTGCACTATTTAGGAAATGGGGTCCAATGAATAGCACAAATATGTGACTCCTTATACAGTTAAGAACTTTTTAAAGAAGAACAGCAATATGCAAAGCTACTCCTTCAATCTATATTTTCCCCACTGGGTGCTTTATTCATAATACTGTTAACAAAAATGAATTATGTCATTAATGG
The DNA here is from genome assembly GCF_023373465.1 of Oncorhynchus keta. Lineage (NCBI taxonomy): Eukaryota > Metazoa > Chordata > Actinopteri > Salmoniformes > Salmonidae > Oncorhynchus > Oncorhynchus keta. Next base: position 16,368,766 of record NC_068438.1, on the reverse strand, counting down.
TTGTGGTTACAACACAGTAAATATATAGCTTTTTTTTAGGTTCTTGAGTTGTGATAATGTATATATGTGCTTATAAACAGGCGTCCACAGTGTATCTCTCAAAATAAATGTGTGTTCACAACCACTTTGGAAGGCAATTCATTGTTTAATTGGTGCAATAACACAAATATGCATGAAACTAGAAAGTAAGGTTGAATGTAGGCTACACATTTGGAGTGATTATAAATGGCATAAACAAGATACAATAAATAGTGAACAGAAATATCACATTCTGAATTCCCATTGAATTGATTTACTAGACGTAGATTTTTCTCCAGCGTATACATATTCTATATTAATATTCCATTTCAAATCATGTATTTTGACTGTCTTCTGGTGGTATTAATATACAAGTTATTGGAGCAGTATCCGTGTCAAGCAAGAACACATTTCACAGGCACACGTTTCTTTATATCTTTCACACCTCCGAAATCTGAGAATATATATTATCGGGATCTTTGATTTTATTTAAAAAAATAAGAGTTTGATGGAGGATATGAATTTGTTTTGTTAAAACTATTGTGGACACATAATCAAATAATTCACACACATTCATTCACCTCCATACATACTCAAGCCATTTAAGGACTAAGAATTGCTGCATTGACCAGAGAAAGCAAATCAACAAAAGCTATGGAGAACTCAACCCAAGTCAAGTTAATTAATATATTTGGTTTACAAGAGACATTTAACAACAAATCGGCCTATTTTACCTTGTCTCTTATCACATACCTTCTCATCATCACTGTGAATCTGACTCTGATCATAGCAATCATTCAGGAGAAAGGCCTCCATGAGCCCATGTATATCTTTCTGTGTAGTCTGTGTGTCAATGGATTGTATGGAACTGCTGGTTTCTACCCCAAGTTGTTACTGGACCTTCAGTCAGATGTTCAGGTGATATCTTATGGTGGATGTTTCACTCAAACCTGTGTAATATACACATCTGTCCTGTGTGAAATGTCTATTCTAACAGTGTGTCACGCCTTGGTCTTAGTATTTTGTGTTTTGTTTATTTATTTGGTCAGGCCAGGGTGTGACATGGGTTATTGTGGTGTGTTTTTGTCTTAGGGGTTTTGTGGGGTGTCTACGTAGTCTATGGCTGCCTGAGGCGGTTCTCAATCAGAGTCAGGTGATTATCGTTGTCTCTGATTGGGAACCATATTTAGGCAGCCATATTCTGTGAGTGTTTGATGGGTGATTGTTCCTGTCTCTGTGTTAGTTGTCACCAGATAGGCTGTATAGGTTCTCATTCCGTTAGTTGTTTTTTGTTTTTGTATTGTTGGTGTTTTTTCATTATTAAAGATGTATCGAACTAACCACGCTGCATTTTGGTCCGACTCTCCTTCAACGGAAGAAAGTCGTTACACAGTGATGTCTTACGACAGGTATGTGGCAATATGCAGACCACTACTATATCACACCATTGTGACATCTTTAACTGTTAGAAAGTTACTCTTATTGTCTTGGTGTTATCCTTTATTTATAGGACTCATAGTAGTTAGTTTAACTGTCAGAGTTCCTTTGTGTGGATCTCGCATTGATAAGATATTCTGTGACATTCCGTCTGTACTGAAACATGCATGTTTACCCATTACCATCAATCAGAATTTGAGCTTTTGTATAATAGTGGTTCATGTTTTACAGATACTTCTCATTGCATTTTCTTATTGTCAGATTGTAAGGACTTGTATAAAGTCAGCTAAGGGAAGGATTAAGTTCACACAGACATGTGTGCCACATTTATTGACAATGGTTATTTTCATCACAGTGACCCTTTGTGACACTTTGCAAGGATGGATTAGTAATAAGTCATCTCAATAAGCGTAGTGTAATGGCTGTACAATTCCTTGTTATACCACCTGTCTTTAACCCTGTCACATACGGACTTAATCAGATTCGAGTGGGCAGTTTTTAGAAAGTGAAATACACATAAAAGCATTGATGTGAGAGGTTAGTTACATGATCTTACACAACAGGGAGACTTCCTGATTGATATCAGAAGTTAACAAAAATAAAGTTAAAATCTGTCAGAACTGTTGCAAGGTTAAATGGACCCTCATTTGTTTTATCTATCATGCTCTTCTGGGAAAATGATTTACAAATATTCCAAGAATAGAGTAATTGTAGCAAATCAAAATGTATTGCTCACATACACATACATATTTAGCAGATGTTATTGCTGGTGTAGAAAAATGCTTGTGTTCCTTGCTCCAACAGTGCAGTAATATCTAACAATACACACAAATCTAAAATAGTAAAATAATGGAATTAAGAAATACAGAAATATTAGGACGAGCAATGTCGGTGTCTGGAGCATAAATATATATATGATTTATACAGTGCATTAGGAAAGTATTCAGACCCCTACCCTTTTTCCATGTTTTGTTACGTTACAGCCTTATTCTAAAATTGATTTTTCTTTTTAAATGTCCTCAATCTACACACAATTCTCCATAATAAAAAAGCGACAACAGTTCGAGGAAAAGATGAGCAAAGTACAGAGAGATCCTTGATGAAAACCTATTCAGACTTGGACGAAGGTTCACCTTTCAACAGGACAACGGCCCTAAGCACACAGGCAATACAACGCAGGAGTGGCTTCGGGATTAGTCTCTGAATGTCATTGAGTGGCCCAGCCAGAGCCGGGACTTGAACCCGATCGAACATCTCTGGAGAGACCTGAAAGTACCTGTGCAGCGACGCTCCCCATCCAACCTGAGAAGAATGGGAGAATCTCCCCAAATACAGCTGTGCCAAGCATGTAGCGTCATACCGAAGAAGACTCGAGGCTGTAATCGCTGCCAAAGGTGTTTCAACAAAGTACTGAGTAAACGGTCTGAATACTTATGTGAATGTGATATTTCCGTTAATTTTTTTATGTATATTTACACTTCCAGTCAAAAGTTTTAGAACACCTACTCATTCAAGTGTTTTTACTTTATTTTTTACAACTATTTTACCATTTAATTTACCACCATATTATATAATAATAGTGAAGACATCAAAACAATGAAATAACACATATGGAATCATGTCGTAACCAAAAAAGTGTTAAACAAATCAAAGAGAGATTCTTCAAAGTAGCCACCCGTTGCCTTGATGACAGCTTTGCAATCTCTTGGCATTCTCTCAACGAGTTTCATGAGGTAGTCACTTGGAATATATTTCAATTAAGGTGTGCCTTGTTAATTTGTGGGATTTCTTTCCTTCTTAATGCGTTTGAGCTAATCAGTTGTGTTGTGACAAGGTAGGGGTGGTATACAGCAGATTTGGTAAAAGACCAAGTCCATGTTATGGCAAGAACAGCCCAAATAAGCAAAGAGAAGCGACAGTCCATCATCTATTTATTTTTAAACAAAAAAAAAACATTATATTTATTTAACTAGGCATGTCAGTTCATAACAAATTCTTATTACCAGGGAACAATGGGTTAACTACCTTGTTCAGGGGAAGAATAACAGATTTTTGTCTTGTCAGCTTGGGGATTTGATCTAGCAATCTTTCAGTTACAGGTTACCCAACGATCTAACCACTAGGCTACCTTCCGCCGTAAGATGTGAAGATCAGACAATCTGGAAAATTTCAAGAAGCACTATCGGGCACGATGATGAAACTGGCTTTCATGAGGACCGCCACAGTAAAGGAAGACCCAGAGTTACCTCTGCTGCAGAGGATACGTTCATTAGAGTTAACTGCACCTCATATTGCAGCCAAAATAAATGCTTCACAGAACTTCAAGTAACAGACATCTCAACATCAACTGTTCAGAGGAGACTGCGAGAATCAGTCCTTTATGCTGCAAATAAACTACTACTAAAGGACACCTAAAAGAAGAAGAGACTTGCTTGGGCCAAGAAACATGAGCAATGGACATTAGACCGGTGGAAAGTTTTGGTTCCAACCGCCGTGTCTTTGTGAGATGCAGAATTAACGGATTATCTCTGCATGTGAGGTCCCACCGTGAAGCATGGAGGAAGAGGTGTGAAGGTGTGAGGGTGCTTTGCTGGTGACACTGTCTGTGATTTATATAGAATTCAAGGCACACTTGTCCAGCATGGTTACCACAGTATTCTGCAGCGATACACCATCCCATCCTGTTATCACTTAGTACGACTATCGTTTGTTTTTCAACAGGACAATGACCCAACACACCTCCAGGCGGTGTAAGGGCTATTTGACCAAGAAGGAGAGTGATGGAGTGCTGCATCAGATGACCTGGCCTCCACAATCACTTGACCTCAATCCAATTGAGAAGGTTTTGGCTGAGTTGGACTGCAGAGAAGGGAAAGCAGCCAACAAGTGCTCAGCATATGTGGGAACTCCTTCAAGACTTTTGGTAAAGCATTCCAGGTTAAACTGGTTAAGAGAATGCCAAGAGTGTGCAAAGCTGTCGTCAAGGCAAAGGGTGGCAACTTTGAAAATCTAAAATCTAAATTATATTTTGATTTGTTTAACACTTTTCTGTATGTATAAAATAGTGAAAATAAATAAAACCCTTGTATGAGTAGGTGCGTCCAAACTTTTGACTGGTTCTGTATATCACGCTTTTCTGGTAAAGTGATTCACAAATATATCAAGAATAGATTAATTGTAGCACACTTCTTGAGCAAAAAAATATGCTTTTTTAATGAATTTGCAAATTAATTCATTAAAAATCCTACAATGTGAATTTCTGGATTTTTTTCTCATTTTGTCTGTCATAATTGAAGTGTACCTATGATGAAAATTACAAGCCTCTCTCATCTTTTTAAGTGGGAGAACTTGCACAATTGGTGGCTGACTAAATACTTTTTTGCCACACTGTACAGAACGGCAGGCAGTCTCGCGGTCAGGGAAGGCAGAGGTCAATAATCCAGGGTGGTGTGACAAGGTACAGAACGGTAGGCAGGCTCAGGGTCAGGGCAGACAGAGAATGGTCAAAACTAGGAAACCTCGAAAACAGGAACAAGAAAAAGACAGGAGCAAGGGGGAAAATGCTGGTAGGCTTCACGGACAAAACAAACTGGATCAGACAAAAAGAGAACACAGGTATAAATACACTGGGGATAATGGGGAAGACGGGCGACACCTGGAGGGGGTGGAGACAAGCACAAAGACAGGTGAAATAGATCAGGGTATGACACAAATAGGAACCTTTTCATAATGTTCCCTAAGAGACATTAAAATACCTTATTATATCGTTATACTCGGACCAAACTGGAATCTGTACTGAATGTCCTCTTATGGTCCCAAGGTTAACGTCATGTTTTAATGTTTGTAGAGTGGTCTCAGAACATCAGTCCTGGGGACATTCGGTGATGTTCTCATCAGGTCCCTTTCAGACAGCTTTTCCCAAACTCGGTCCTGGGGACCCCGATGGTTGCACATTTTCGTTTTTGCCCTAGCACTACACAGGTGATTCAAATCAGAAACTAATCATCAATCTTTGATTATTTGAATCAGCTATGTAATGCTAGGGCAAGAAATAAAACATGCAGCCTTGGGGTCCCCAGGACCGAGTTTGGGAAATGCTGTCTTAAAGGGACCTGATGAGAACATCACCGAATGTCCTTAGGACATCCTCAGTTTTCCTGGTTAAAACATAAATAGACTGAGTAAATATAATTAAATGACTTGCTTGTCATACACTCTATAGTTCCATCTCTATGGAATTGTTACATGATGACACTGAAACTACAATCCCATGTGATCATACACTATGGTATATTTAGAGGCCACCAGGACAAGATATTGGAGCAGTCTCCCCTGTCAAGCAAGAAGACATTTTATGGACACAAGTTTCTTTATTTCTTTCACACCTCCGAAGTCTGATAATGTACAGATATTATCGGGATATTTAAAAAATAAAAATTGTACAAGTTTGAGGGAGGATGAGAATTTGTTTTGTTAAAACTATTGTGTTTAGTCTGAGCCTAAACAGAATCATATGATTCACTCTTGAATTCATTCACATCCATACACACTCAAGCCTTGTAAGAACTAAGAATTGCTCCATTGACCTGAGGAAGAAAATTAACAAATGCTATGGAGAACTCAACCAAAGTCAAGTTCTTTTATCTCTTTGGCTTACAAGAGACATTAAACAACAAATCAGTCTATTTTACCTTGTCTCTTATCACATATCTTCTCATCATCACTGTGAATCTGACTCTGATCCTAACAATCATTCAGGAGAAAGGTCTCCATGAGCCCATGTATATCTTTCTGTGTAGTTTATGTATCAATGGATTGTATGGAACTGCTGGTTTCTACCCCAAGTTCTTACTGGACCTTCAGTCAGATGTTCAGGTGATATCTTATGGTGGATGTTTGACTCAAGCCTATGTAATATACACATCTGTCACGTGTGAAATGTCTATTCTAACAGTGATGTCTTACGACAGGTATGTGGCAATATGCAGACCTCTACTATACCATAACATTGTGACATCTTTAACTGTTAGAAAGTTACTCTTATTGTCTTGGTGTTATCCTTTATTTATATCACTAATAGCACTTAGTTTAACAGTCAGAATTCCTTTGTGTGGATCTCGCATTGATAAGATCTTCTGTGACAATCCATCTATACTGAAACATGCATGTTTACCCATAACCATGAATCAGATTTGGAGCCGATGTTTAATAGTGGTTCATGTTTTACAGTTACTTTTCATTGTATTTTCTTACTGTCAGATTGTAAGGACTTGTATAAAGTCAGATAAGGGAAGGATTAAGTTCACACAGACTTGTGTGCCACATTTATTAACAATTGTTATTTTCATCACAGTGACCCTGTTTGACAATTTGCAAGGGTGGAATAATGTAAATATAACTCTAAATATGCGTAATGCAATGGCCGTACAATTCCTTGTCATCCCACCTGTCTTTAACCCTGTCATATATGGACTTAACCTCAAGCAGATTCGAAGAGCAGTTTTTAGAAAGTGTAATGCACATACAATCTTTGTTATGAGACGTTAGTTACATCTTAAACAACAGGGAGACTTACTGATATCAGAAGTCAACAAAATGAAGGTAAAATCTTCCAAAACTGCTGCAAGGTTAAATGGCCCCTAATTTGTTGATGTCTATCGCCCTCTTCTGGGAAAGTGATTTACAAATATTCCAAGAATAGAGTAATTGTAGCACACCTCCTGAGCATGAAAATGCTTGACTGGCTCCCACATGGCACCCTATTCCCTTTATGGTGCACTACTTTTGACCAGAACCAAAGTAGTGCACTATTTAGGAAATGGGGTCCAATGAATAGCACAAATATGTGACTCCTTATACAGTTAAGAACTTTTTAAAGAAGAACAGCAATATGCAAAGCTACTCCTTCGATCTATATTTTCCCCACTGGGTGCTTTATTCATAATACTGTAATACTGTTAACAAAAATTAATTATGTCATTAATGGTTGTGGTTACAACACAGTAAATATATAGCTTTTTTTAGGTTCTTGAGTTGTGATAATGTATATATGTGCTTATAAACAGGCGTCCACAGTGTATCTCTCAAAATAAATGTGTGTTCACAACCACTTTGGAAGGCAATTCATTGTTTAATTGGTGCAATAACACAAATATGCATGAAACTAGAAAGTGAGGTTGAATGTAGGCTACACATTTGGAGTGATTATAAATGGCATAAACAAGATACAATAAATAGTGAACAGAAATATCACATTCTGAATTCCCATTGAATTGATTTACTAGACGTAGATTTTTCTCCAGCGTATACATATTCTATATTAATATTCCATTTCAAATCATGTATTTTGACTGTCTTCTGGTGGTATTAATATACAAGTTATTGGAGCAGTATCCGTGTCGAGCAAGAACACATTTCACAGGCACACGTTTCTTTATATCTTTCACACCTCCGAAATCTGAGAATATATATTATCGGGATCTTTGATTTTATTTAAAAAAATAAGAGTTTGATGGAGGATATGAATTTGTTTTGTTAAAACTATTGTGGACACATAATCAAATAATTCACACACATTCATTCACCTCCATACACACTCAAGCCATTTAAGGACTAAGAATTGCTGCATTGACCAGCGAAAGCAAATCAACAAACGCTATGGAGAACTCAACCCAAGTCAAGTTAATTAATATATTTGGTTTACAAGAGACATTTAACAATAAATCAGTCTATTTTACCTTGTCTCTTATCACATACCTTCTCATCATCACTGTGAATCTGACTCTGATCAAAGCAATCATTTAGGAGAAAGGTCTCCATGAGCCCATGTATATCTTTCTGTGTAGTCTGTGTGTCAATGGATTGTATGGAACTGCTGGTTTCTACCCCAAGTTGTTACTGGACCTTCAGTCAGATGTTCCGGTGATATCTTATGGTGGATGTTTGACTCAAGCCTATGTAATATACACATCTGTCATGTGTGAAATGTCTACTCTAACAGTGATGTCTTACGACAGGTATGTGGCAATATGCAGACCACTACTATATCATACCATTGTGACATCTTTAACTGTTAGAAAGTTACTCTTATTGTCTTGGTGTTATCCTTTATTTATAGGACTCATAGTAGTTAGTTTAACTGTCAGACTTCCTTTGTGTGGATCTCGCATTGATAAGATATTCTGTGACATTCCATCGATACTGAAACATGCATGTTTACCCATAACCATCAATCAGAATTTGAGCTTTTGTATAATAGTGGTTCATGTTTTACAGATACTTCTCATTGCATTTTCTTATTGTCAGATTGTAAGGACTTGTATAAAGTCAGCTAAGGGAAGGATTAAGTTCACACAGACATGTGTGCCACATTTATTGACAATGGTTATTTTCATCACAGTGACCCTTTGTGACACTTTGCAAGGATGGATTAGTAATAAGTCATCTCAATAAGCGTAGTGTAATGGCTGTACAATTCTTTGTTATACCACCTGTCTTTAACCCTGTCACATACGGACTTAATCAGATTCGAGTGGGCAGTTTTTAGAAAGTGAAATACACATAAAGGCATTGATGTGAGAGGTTAGTTACATGATCTTACACAACAGGGAGACTTCCTGATTGATATCAGAAGTTAACAAAAATAAAGTTAAAATCTGTCAGAACTGTTGCAAGGTTAAATGGACCCTCATTTGTTTTATCTATCATGCTCTTCTGTGAAAATGATTTACAAATATTCCAAGAATAGAGTAATTGTAGCAAATCAAAATGTATTGCTCACATACACATATTTAGCAGATGTTATTGCTGGTGTAGAAAAATGCTTGTGTTCCTTGCTCCAACAGTGCAGTAATATCTAACAATACACACAAATCTAAAATAGTAAAATAATGGAATTAAGAAATACAGAAATATTAGGACGAGCAATGTCGGTGTCTGGAGCATAAATATATATATGATTTATACAGTGCATTAGGAAAGTATTCAGACCCCTACCCTTTTTCCATGTTTTGTTACGTTACAGCCTTATTCTAAAATAGATTTTTCTTTTTAAATGTCCTCAATCTACACACAATTCTCCATAATAAAAAAGCAACAACAGTTCGAGGGAAAGATGAGCAAAGTACAGAGAGATCCTTGATGAAAACCTATTCAGACTTGGACGAAGGTTCACCTTTCAACAGGACAACGGCCCTAAGCACACAGGCAATACAACGCAGGAGTGGCTTCGGGATTAGTCTCTGAATGTCATTGAGTGGCCCAGCCAGAGCCGGGACTTGAACCCGATCGAACATCTCTGGAGAGACCTGAAAGTACCTGTGCAGCGACGCTCCCCATCCAACCTGAGAAGAATGGGAGAATCTCCCCAAATACAGCTGTGCCAAGCATGTAGCGTCATACCGAAGAAGACTCGAGGCTGTAATCGCTGCCAAAGGTGTTTCAACAAAGTACTGAGTAAACGGTCTGAATACTTATGTGAATGTGATATTTTTCTATGTATATTTACACTTCCAGTCAAAAGTTTTAGAACACCTACTCATTCAAGTGTTTTTACTTTATTTTTTACAACTGTCTTACCATTTATTTTACCACCATATTGTATAATAATAGTGAAGACATCAAAACAATGAAATAACACATATGGAATCATGTCGTAACCAAAAAAGTGTTAAACAAATCAAAGAGAGATTCTTCAAAGTAGCCACCCGTTGCCTTGATGACAGCTTTGCAATCTCTTGGCATTCTCTCAACGAGTTTCATGAGGTAGTCACTTGGAATGTATTTCAATTAAGGTGTGCCTTGTTAATTTGTGGGATTTCTTTTCTTCTTAATGCGTTTGAGCTAATCAGTTGTGTTGTGACAAGGTAGGGGTGGTATACAGCAGATTTGGTAAAATACCAAGTCCATGTTATGGCAAGAACAGCCCAAATAAGCAAAGAGAAGCGACAGTCCATCATCAATTTATTTTTACACAAAAAAAACATATTTATTTAACTAGGCATGTCAGTTAAAAACAAATTCTTATTACCGGGGAACAATGGGTTAACTACCTTGTTCAGGGGAAGAACAACAGATTTTTGTCTTGTCAGCTTGGGGATTTGATCTAGCAATCTTTCAGTTACAGGTTACACAAACGATCTAGCCACTAGGCTACCAGCCGCCGCAAGATGTGAAGGTCAGACAATCTGGAAAATTTCAAGAAGCACTATCGAGCACGATGATGAAACTGGCTCTCATGAGGACCGCCACAGTAAAGGAAGACCCAGAGTTACCTCTGCTGCAGAGGATACGTTCATTAGAGTTAACTGCACCTCATATTGCAGCCAAAATAAATGCTTCACAGAGTTCAAGTAACAGACATCTCAACATCAACTGTTCAGAGGAGACTGCGAGAATCAGGCCTTTATGCTGCAAATAAGCTACTACTAAAGGACACCTAAAAGAAGAAGAGACTTGCTTGGTTCCAAGAAACATCAGCAATGGACATTAGACCGGTGGAAATCTGTCCTTTGGTCCAAATTTGAGATTTTTGGTTCCAACCGCCTAGTCTTTGTGAGATGCAGAATTAATGGATGATCTCTGCATGTGTTACGGTTTTCTTCCGTTGAAGGAGAGTCGGACCAAAATGCAGCGTGGTTAGTTCGATACATCTTTAATGAAGAAAAAAAACACTAACAAAACAACAAACGGAACGTGAAATCCTATACAGCCTATCTGGTGACAACTAACACAGAGACAGGAACAATCACCCACGAAATATTCAAAGAATATGGCTGCCTAAATATGGTTCCCAATCAGAGACAACGATAATCACCTGACTCTGATTGAGAACTGCCTCAGGCATCCATAGACTATGCTAGACACCCCACAAAAACCCCATGACAAAAACGCACCACAATAACCCATGTCACACCCTGGCCTGACCAAATAAATGAAGACAAACATACATTACTTTGACCAGGGCGTGACAGAACCCCCCACCCTAAGGTGCGGACTCCCGGACCCACATCAAAACAATAGGGAGGGTCCGGGTGGGCGTCTGTCCATGGTGGTGGCTCCGGCTCGGGACGTGGTCCCCACTCCATCAATGTCTTAGTTCCTCCCCCTCGCGTCCTAGGATAGTCCACCCTCGCTGCCGACCATGGCCAAGTAGTCCTCACCCAGAACCCCACTGGACTGAGGGGCAGCTCGACAAACATACATTACTTCGAAACAGGGCGTGACAGCATGTGAGGTCCCACCGTGAAGCATGGAGGAAGAGGTGTGATGGTGCTTTGCTGGTGACACTGTCTGTGATTTATATAGAATTCAAGGCACACTTATCCAGCATGGTTACCACAGTATTCCATCCCATCCTGTTATCACTTAGTAGGACTATTGTTTGTTTTTCAACAGGACAATGACCCAACACACCTCCAGGCGGTGTAAGGGCTATTTGACCAAGATGGAGAGTGATGGAGTGCTGCATCAGATGACCTGGCCTCCACAATCACTTGACCTCAACCCAGTTGAGAAGGTTTTGGCTGAGTTGGACTGCAGAGAAGGGAAAGCAGCCAACAAGTGCTCAGCATATGTGGGAACTCCTTCAAGACTTTTGGTAAAAGCATTCCAGGTTAAACTGGTTAAGAGAATGCCAAGAATGTGCAAAGCTGTCATCAAGGCAAAGGGTGGCAACTTTGAAAATCTAAAATCTAAATTATATTCTGATATGTTTAACACTTTTCTGTTAAAGTATGTATAAAATAGTGAAAATAAATTAAAACCCTTGAATGAGTAGGTGCATCCAAACTTTTGACTGGTTCTGTATATCACCCTCTTCTGGTAAAGTGATTCACAAATATATCAAGAATAGATTGATTGTAGCACACTTCTTGAGTGTGCTTGGAAACATCCCAAATTGCACCATATTCCCTATTTAGTGCACTATCTGACCAGAGCCAGTAGTGCACTATACTGTAAAGGGAAAAGGGTGTAGTCAATAGTGCAATTTTGTGACTCCTTATGGAGGTATTTACTTTCCAATGAAGAACAACAATATGCAACACTCCTCTTCAATAGGCGGCAGGGTAGCCTAGTGGTTAGAGCATTGGACTAGTAACCGAAAGGTTACAAGGTACAAATCTGTCGTTCTGCCCCTGAACAGGCAGTTAACCCACTGTTCCTAGGCTGTCATTGAAAATAAGAATTTGTTCTTAACTGACTTGCCTAGTAAAATAAAGGTAAAATAAAAAAATATATACACACTACGTAATCAAAAGTATGTGGACATCTGCTTGTCGAACATCTCATTCAAAATCAAGGACATTAACATGAGTTTCTCATCTCTTTTCTGCATTAACAGCCTCCACCCTTCTGGGAAGGCTTTCCACTAGCTGTTGGAACATTGCTGCGGGGACTTGCTTCCATTCAGCCACAAGAGTATTAGTGAGGTTGGGCGATTAGGCCTGGCTCACAGTCGATGTTCCAATTCATCACAAAGTTGTTCGATGGGGTTGAGATCAGGACTCTATGCAGGCCAGTCAAGTTCTTCCACACCGATCTCGACAAACAATTTTAGTATGGACATTGTGTTGTGCGAGGGGCGTTGTTCTCCCGTGTGGCACAGTGGTCTTTAAAAAAAAAAAAATTAACCTTTATTTAACCAGGCAAGTCAGTTAAGAACATATTCTTATTTTCAATGACGGCCTGGGAACAGTGGGTTAACTGCCTGTTCAGGAGCAGAACGACAGATTTGTACCTTGTCAGCTCGGGGGTTTGAACTCGCAACCTTCCGGTTACTAGTCCAACGCTCTAACCACTAGGCTACGCTGCCGCACGGCATCTTAGTGCAAGGGGTGTCACTGCAGTATCTGGTTCAAATCCAGACTGCTTTACATCCACGGCATCTCAGTGCAAGGGGTGTCACTGCAGTATCTGGTTCAAATCCAGGCTGCTTTACATCCGGCTGTGATTGGGAGTCCCATAGGGTGGTGCACAGTTGGCCCAGCATCGTCTGGGTTTGGCCGGGGTATGCCGTCATTGTAAATAATAATTTGGTCTTAACTGACTTGCCTAGTTAAATTTTACATTTAAAAAATGGATTAAAAAACTTGTCATGCTGTATTAGGAAAGGGCCTTCCCCAAACTGTTGTCACAAAGATGGAAGCAGAGAATAATCTAGAATTTCATTGTATGCTGTAGCGTTAATATTTCCCTTCACTGGAACTAAGGGGCCTAGCCTGAACCATGAAAAACAGCCCCAGACCATTATTCCTCCTCCATCAAACTTTACAGTTGACACTGCATTCGGGCAGGTAGCGTTCTCCTGGCACCCACCAGACCCACATTTGTCCGTCGGACTGACAGATGGTGAAGCATGATTCATCACTCCAGAGAATGCGTTTCCACTGCTCCAGATTCCAATGGTAGAGAGCTTAACACAACTCAATCCATTGCGCAGTGTAATGTTAAGCTTGTGTGCGGCTGTTTGGCCATGGAAACCCATTTAGTGAAGCTCCCAACTAACAGTTATTGTGCTGACGTTGCTTCCAGAGGCAGTTTGGAACTCGGTGGTGAGTGTTGCAACCGAGGACAGGCGGTTTTTACTCACTAAGGGCTGCAGCACTCGACGGTCTCGTTCTGTGAGCTTTAGTGACCGACCACTTTACAGCGGAGCCGTTGTTGTTCCTAGACGTTTCCACTTCACAATAACAGCACTTACAGCTAACCGGGGAAGCTCTAGCAGGGCAGAAATTTGACAAACTGACATGTTGGAAAGGTGGCATCCTATGATGGTTCAACGTTGAAGTTACTGAGCTCTTCAGTAAGGCCATTCTACTGCCAATGTTTGTCTATGGAGATTGCATGGCTGTATGCTCAATTTTATACACCTGTCAGCAAAGGGTGTGGCTGAAATAGCCCAATACACTAATTTGAATGGGTGTCCGCATACTTTTGTATATATATATATATATTGTATTTTCCCCCACTGGGTGCTTTATTCTAAATACTCTGTCAATAATGCTTGTGGTTACAGTACTGTAAAATCATTTACATTTTAGTGGTTGTAGAGTTATAACGCATCTCTGTTCTTAAGCAGGCCTCTTCCTTAGTGTATTTCTCAAAATAAATGGATCATCACAATCGCATTTGAAGGCAATTCATTGTTTCATTGATGCAAAAACAAGAATATGTATGTAACAAGAAAGTATGGTTGAATGTAGCCTACACATTTTTTGTGATATAAATTGCATAAATAAAATACAGGAATACTGAACAGAAATATCTTATTCAGAATTTCAATTTAATCACCACACAATTGTTTCTCAAATTTGAAGATATATTCTCTATTCATATTCTGACAAAATGATTGTCTATAATAACATTATGACAATTCAAAAGGATGTATTTGTACTGTCTTATAGACCGTGTATAGCTTCAGGCAGTAACAGAAACAGAGGAACTTCCAAATATGAGGGACTAACCTCAAAATAGACAGAGTAAAATGATTTGCATTTTGAGTTGGATTGACATATTGACTAGCCAACCATAGATTGTAGCTTTTCTGTTCCTTCCCTCTGTGGAAGTGTTATGATTTTTATATTAGGTTAGGAGGACAAAATATATCTTACTATACAGATCTACATTTTGCACAACCATTTTATTTCAGTGGCAGGGATAGCTATGTTTGTTTTGCAACAATAGAGTAGCACATAAGTGCAAGAAAAAGGTTGCCAGTTCTCTGCATTGAGTTTGTTGTTAAAGTTACACATTTTGTAGTAATTCACCTGTATTCAGCCACCCCTGGGGGATCTAACCTTGAATGGCAAGATCCTCCATCAACGCCTTCATTCTATATGTAAAATGCTCACCTGCCATGCATGGTTACAAAGTTCACCAATTTTGAAAGTGTAACTTTGTCTTGTGGGGGCAGTGTGGCTTTGAGAAAATAAATTACACCAAAGTTATTTGTGAATGTCAAATAGCATGTTAGTTAACAGCCAAAGAGGTTAGTGTATTGGAGGTGTGCTTTGGTGTAGGTGTTTCTTATGCGTGTCTTTGCAAATTGGAATTTGTACATACAAAACAGTAAAACGGTTAGTCACTAACCTGTCTAGATAACTTGAAAACTAGTCTAAACAGCTCTGCTATGGGGACTAAAATGGTCAGAGTGAGGTGTTCTCTCATTTGTGTCACCCTAACCTAATGTACAGTTGAAGTCGGAAGTTTACATACACCTTTGCCAAATACATTTGAACTCAGTTTTTACTCCTAGTAAAAATTCCCTGTTTTAGGTCAGTTAGGATTACCTGTAACGGCTGTCGGTGGAAGAAGGTGAGGACCAAGGTGCAGCGTGGTACGTGTTCATATTGTTTAATAGGAATAGAACACTGAAAATACAACAACAAAAAACAACAGTGCATGATCAAAACCGAAACAGTTCAATACAAACACTCAACAGAAAACAATTACTCACAAAACCCATGTGAGCAAGAGCTACCTAAGTATGGTTCTCAATCAGAGACAACGATAGACAGCTGTCCCTGATTGAGAACCATACCCAGCCAAAAACAAAGAAATACAAAAACATAGAAAAAGGAACATAGAATGCCCACCCTAGTCACACCCTGGCCTAACCAAAATAGAGAATAAAAGCCTCTCTATGGCCAGGGTGTGACATCACCACTTTATTTTAAGAATGTGAAATGTTAGAATAATAGTAGAGAGAATTATTTATTTCAGCTTTTATTTCTTTCATCACAATCCCATTGGGTCAGAAGTTTACATACACTCAATTAGTATTTGGTAGCATTGCCTAAGAATGGTTTAACTTGGGTCAAACGTTTCGGGTAGCGTTCCACAAGCTTCCCTCAATAAGTTGGGTGAATTGTGGTACATTCCTCCTAACAGAGCTGGTGTAACTGAGTCAGGTTTGTAGGCCTCCTTGTTCGCACATGCTTTTTCAGTTCTGCACACAAATGTTCTATGGGATTGAGGTCAGGGCTTTGTGATGGCCACTTCAATCCCTTGACTTTGTTGTCCTTAAGCCATTTTGCCACAACTTTGGAAGTATGCTTGGGGTCATTGTCCTTTTGGAAGACCCATTTGCGACCAAGCTTTAACTTCCTGACTGATGTCTTGAGATGTTGCTTCAATATATCAATATACATTTCCTACCTCATGAAGCCATCTATTTTGTGAAGCGCACCAGTGCCTCCTGCAGCAAAGCACCCAAACAACATGATGTTGCCAGCCCCGTGCTTCAAGGTTGGGATGGTGTTTTTTCGGATAGCAAGCCTCCCTCTTTTTCCTCCAAACATAACAATGGTCATTATGGCCAAACAATTCTATTTTTGTTTCATCAGAACAGAGGATATTTCTCAAAAAAGTGCGATCTTTGTCCTCATGTGCAGTTGCAAACCGAAGTCTGTCTTTTTTATGGCGGTTTTGGAGCAGTGGTTTCTTCCTTGCTGAGCGGCCTTTCAGGTTATGTCGATATAGGACTCGTTTAACTGTGGATATAGATACTTTTGTACTTGTCTCCTCCAGCATCTTCACAAGGTCCTTTGCTGTTGTTCTGGGATTGATTTGCACTTTTCGCGCCAAAGAACCGTTCATCTCTAGAAGACAGAACACGTCTCCTTCCTGAGCGGTATGTCGGGTGTGGTGTCATGGTGTTTATACTTGCGTACTATTGTTTGTACAGATGAACGTGGTGCCAGACTTCCAAATGCCAGACTTCAGGCATTTGGAAATTGCTCCCAAGGATGAACCAGACTTGTGGAGGTCTACAATGGTTTTTCTGAGGTCTTGGCTGTTTTCTTTTGATTTTCCTATGACGTCAAGCAAATAGACACTGAGTTTGAAGGTAGGCCTTGAAATACATCCACAGGTACACCTCCAATTGACTCAAATTATGTAAATTAGACTATCAGAAGCTTCTAAAGCCATGACATCATTTTCTGGAATTTTCCAAGCTGTTTAAAGGCACAGTCAATTTAGTGTATGTAAACTTCTGACCCACTGGAATTGTGATAGTGAATAAAAGTGAAATAATCTGTCTGTACACAATTGTTGGAAAAATGATTTGTGTCATGCACAAAGTAGATGTCCTAACCGACTTACCAAAACTATAGTTTGTTAAACAAGAAATTTGTGGAGTGGTTGAAAAACGATTTTTAATGACTCCAGCCTAAGTATATGTAAACTTCCGACTTCAACTGTAGCAGGCGTAAAAAAACGGCTGAGTGGCGTTTCTTTCATTCTGGTCCTGACGAGAGTGAAAAGGCTGTTGGGGGAGGTTCTCTTCTGCACTGTTCAACCAATCCAGCAAATGTGGTGGAAGAGTTAACATGGCTGGGGAAATATTCAAAGTGACCAATGGAACAAAATACAAACACATTATTGTGGCTCAAAGTAAATACAAGCTAATACATTTTTCCAGGCAGCGGTGTAACGTATTCGCTGGAAGTCATGAAGCAGGTGAAAAGGGTGAGTTTAATGATAAGAATAAGGCAGATTAACAAAACAGGAGAAGCGTATGGAACGTGATCAAAACCAACAATGCATTATGACTGAGGCTACTGAGGGCTAAATAAAGGTAGAGTAATCAAAATCAAATCAAATCAAAACAACAAAACAATGCAGTAAACAAAATCTATAAAAATACCTTTAAAAAAATAAGAAAAATAAATAAAAGTAACAAGTAATTAAAGAGCAGCAGTAAAATAACAATAGCGAGGCTATATAGGGGGGGTACCGGGTCAGAGTCAATGTGCGGGGGCACCGGTTAGTCGAGGTAATTGAGGTAATATATACATGTAGGTAGAGTTATTAAAGTAACTATGCATAGATAAAAACAGAGAGTAGCAGCAGTGTAAAGGGGGGGGCAATGCAAATAGTCTGGGTAGCCATTTGATTAAATGTTCAAGAGTCTTATGGCTTGAGGGTAGAAGCTGTTTAGAAGCCTCTTGGACCTAAACTTGGCACTCCGGTAGCGGAGAGAACAGTCTATGACTAGGGTGGCTGGAGTCTTTGACAACTTTTTGGGCCTTATAGAGGTCCTGGATGGCAGGACATAGCTAGCTACATAGCCGTCTGTGTATCAAAGATAATTGTGTAGTCTAGAGCGATTTTCTAGGTTAGCTAGCCAGCTATTGTCGTTCTTTTAACGCAACGTAACGTAATCAACACTGCTAGCTAGCCAGCTAGCCCCCGAATAGCAGCACTGTAGAAACTATTACACTCAACGGAACGACTTGATTAGTGTAGTGTCAACAACGCAGCCACTGCCAGCTAGTCTACAAAGTCAACAACGCAGCCACTGCCAGCTAGCCTACTTCAGCAGTACTGTATCATTTTAATAATTTTAGTCAATAAGATTCTTGCTACGTAAGCTTAACTTTCTGAACATTCGAGACGTGTAGTCCACTTGTCATTCCAATCTCCTTGCATTAGCGTAGCCTCTTCTGTAGCCTGTCAACTATGTGTCTGTCTATCCCTGTTATCTCCTCTCTGCACAGACCATACAAACGCTCCACACCGCGTGGCCGCGGCCACCCTAATCTGGTGGTCCCAGCGCGCACGACCCACGTGGAGTTCCAGGTCTCCGGTAGCCTCTGGAACTGCCGATCTGCGGCCAACAAGGCAGAGTTCATCTCAGCCTATGCCTCCCTCCAGTCCCTCGACTTCTTGGCACTGACGGAAACATGGATCACCACAGATAACACTGCTACTCCTACTGCTCTCTCTTCGTCCGCCCACGTGTTCTCGCACACCCCGAGAGCTTCTGGTCAGCGGGGTGGTGGCACCGGGATCCTCATCTCTCCCAAGTGGTCATTCTCTCTTTCTCCCCTTACCCATCTGTCTATCGCCTCCTTTGAATTTCATGCTGTCACAGTTACCAGCCCTTTCAAGCTCAACATCCTTATCATTTATCGCCCTCCAGGTCCCCTCGGAGAGTTCATCAATGAGCTTGATGTCTTGATAAGCTCCTTTCCTGAGGACGGCTCACCTCTCACAATTCTGGGCGACTTTAACCTCCCCACGTCTACCTTTGACTCATTCCTCTCTGCCTCCTTCTTTCCACTCCTTTCCTCTTTTGACCTCACCCTCTCACCTTCCCCCCCTACTCACAAGGCAGGCAATACGCTCGACCTCATCTTTACTAGATGCTGTTCTTCCACTAACCTCATTGCAACTCCCCTCCAAGTCTCCGACCACTACCTTGTATCCTTTTCCCTCTCGCTCTCATCCAACACTTCCCACACTGCCCCTACTCGGATGGTATCGCGCCGTCCCAACCTTCGCTCTCTCTCCCCCGCTACTCTCTCCTCTTCCATCCTATCATCTCTTCCCTCTGCTCAAACCTTCTCCAACCTATCTCCTGATTCTGCCTCCTCAACCCTCCTCTCCTCCCTTTCTGCATCCTTTGACTCTCTATGTCCCCTATCTTCCAGGCCGGCTCGGTCATCCCCTCCCGCTCCGTGGCTCGACGACTCATTGCGAGCTCACAGAACAGGGCTCCGGGCAGCCGAGCGGAAATGGAGGAAAACTCGCCTCCCTGCGGACCTGGCATCCTTTCGTTCCCTCCTCTCTACATTTTCCTCCTCTGTCTCTGCTGCTAAAGCCACTTTCTACCACTCTAAATTCCAAGCATCTGCCTCTAACCCTAGGAAGCTCTTTGCCACCTTCTCCTCCCTCCTGAATCCCCCTCCCCCCCCCTCCTCCCTCTCTGCAGATGACTTCATCAACCATTTTGAAAAGAAGGTCGACGACATCCGATCCTCGTTTGCTAAGTCAAACGACACCGCTGGTTCTGCTCACACTGCCCTACCCGGTGCTCTGACCTCTTTCTCCCTCTCTCTCCAGATGAAATCTCGCGTCTTGTGACGGCCGGCCGCCCAACAACCTGCCCGCTCGACCCTATCCCCTCCTCTCTTCTCCAGACCATTTCCGGAGACCTTCTCCCTTACCTCACCTCGCTCATCAACTCATCCCTGACCGCTGGCTACGTCCCTTCCGTCTTCAAGAGAGCGAGAGTTGCACACCTTCTGAAAAAACCTACACTCGATCCCTCCGATGTCAACAACTACAGACCAGTATCCCTTCTTTCTTTTCTCTCCAAAACTCTTGAACGTGCCGTCCTTGGCCAGCTCTCCCGCTATCTCTCTCAGAATGACCTTCTTGATCCAAATCAGTCAGGTTTCAAGACTAGTCATTCAACTGAGACTGCTCTTCTCTGTATCACGGAGGCGCTCCGCACCGCTAAAGCTAACTCTCTCTCCTCTGCTCTCATCCTTCTAGACCTATCGGCTGCCTTCGATACTGTGAACCATCAGATCCTCCTCTCCACCCTCTCCGAGTTGGGCATCTCCGGCGCGGCCCACGCTTGGATTGCGTCCTACCTGACAGGTCGCTCCTACCAGGTGGCGTGGCGAGAATCTGTCTCCTCACCACGTGCTCTCACCACTGGTGTCCCCCAGGGCTCTGTTCTAGGCCCTCTCCTATTCTCGCTATACACCAAGTCACTTGGCTCTGTCATAACCTCACATGGTCTCTCCTATCATTGCTATGCAGACGACACACAATTAATCTTCTCCTTTCCTCCTTCTGATGACCAGGTGGTGAATCGCATCTCTGCATGTCTGGCAGACATATCAGTGTGGATGACGGATCACCACCTCAAGCTGAACCTCGGCAAGACGGAGCTGCTCTTCCTCCCGGGGAAGGACTGCCCGTTCCATGATCTCGCCATCACGGTTGACAACTCCATTGTGTCCTCCTCCCAGAGCACTAAGAACCTTGGCGTGATCCTGGACAACACCCTGTCGTTCTCAACTAACATCAAGGCGGTGGCCCGTTCCTGTAGGTTCATGCTCTACAACATCTGCAGAGTACGACCCTGCCTCACACAGGAAGCGGCGCAGGTCCTATACCAGGCACTTGTCATCTCCCGTCTGGATTACTGCAACTCGCTGTTGGCTGGGCTCCCTGCCTGTGCCATTAAACCCCTACAACTCATCCAGAACGCCGCAGCCCGTCTGGTGTTCAACCTTCCCAAGTTCTCTCACGTCACCCCGCTCCTCCGCTCTCTCCACTGGCTTCCAGTTGAAGCTCGCATCCGCTACAAGACCATGGTGCTTGCCTACGGAGCTGTGAGGGAACGGCACCTCAGTACCTCCAGGCTCTGATCAGGCCCTACACCCAAACAAGGGCACTGCGTTCATCCACCTCTGGCCTGCTCGCCTCCCTACCACTGAGGAAGTACAGTTCCCGCTCAGCCCAGTCAAAACTGTTCGCTGCTCTGGCTCCCCAATGGTGGAACACACTCCCTCACGACGCCAGGACAGCGGAGTCAATCACCACCTTCCGGAGACACCTGAAACCCCACCTCTTTAAGGAATACCTAGGATAGGATAAAGTAATCCTTCTCACCCCCCCCCCCCTTAAAAGATTTAGATGCACTATTGTAAAGTGGCTGTTCCACTGGATGTCATAAGGTGAATGCACCAATTTGTAAGTCGCTCTGGATAAGAGCGTCTGCTAAATGACTTAAATGTAAAATGTAATGTTAAATGCAGGAAGCTTGGCCCCAGTGATGTACTGGGCCATACACACTAACCTCTGTAGTGCCTTGCGGTCAGAGGCAGAGCAGTTGCCATACCAAATCAAATCAAATCAAATTTGTACAAGTGCTGTACAGAAACCCAGCCTAAAATCCCAAACAGCAAGCAATGCAGGCGTTGAAGCACGTTGGCTAGGAAAAACTCACTAGAAAGGCCAAAACCTAGGAAGAAACCTAGAGAGGAACCAGACTATGAGGGGTGACCAGTCCTCTTCTGGCTGTGCCGGGTGGAGATTATAACAGAACATGGCCAGGATGTTCAAATGTTTATAAATAATACAAATAATAGATCTGGGACAGGTAACACGTCCAGTGAACAGGTCAGGATTCCATAGTCACAGGCAGAACAGTTGAAACTGGAGCAGCAGCACGGCCTGGTGGACTGACTAAAAGTATTTAGTCAGCCACCAATTGTGCAAGTTCTCCCTCTTAAAAAGATGAGAGAGGCCTGTAATGTTCATCATAGGTACACTTCAACTATGACAGACAAAATGTGAAAAAAAATCCAGAAAATCACATTGTAGGATTTTGAATTAATTTATTTGCTAATTATGTTGGAAAATAAGTATTTGGTCAATAACAAAAGTGTATCTCAATACTTTGTTATATACACTTTGTTGGCAATGACAGAGGTCCAACGTTTTCTGTAAGTCTTCACAAGGTTTTCACACCCTGTTGCTGGTATTTTGGCCCATTCCTCCATGCAGATCTCTTCTAGAGCAGTGATGTTTTGGGGCTGTTGCTGGGCAACATGGACTTTCAACTCCCTCGAAAGATTTTCTATGGGGTTGAGATCTGGAGACTGGCTAGGCCACTCCAGGACCTTGAAATGCTTCTTACGAAGCCACTCCTTCGTTACCCGGGCGGTGTGTTTGGGATCATTGTCATGCTGAAAGTCCCAGCCACGTTTCATCTTCAATGCCCTTGTTGATGGAAGGAGGTTTTCACTCAAAATCTCACGATACATGGCCCCATTCATTTTTTCCTTTACACGGATCAGTCGTCCTGGTCCCTTTGCAGAAAAACAGCCCCAAAGCATGATGTTTCCACCCCCATGCTTCACAGTAGGTATGGTGTTCTTTGGATGGAACTCAGCATTCTTTGTCCTCCAAACATGACGAGTTTTTACCAAAAAGTTATATTTTGGTTTCATCTGACCATATGACATTCTCCCAATCTTCTTCTGGATCATCCAAATGCTCTCTAGCAAACTTCAGACGGGCCTGGACATGTACTGTCTTAAGCAGGGGGACACGTCTGGCACTGCAGGATTTGAGTCCCTGGCGGCGTAGTGTGTTACTGATGGATGCAAACCCCAAAGTATGCATGAAACCTAGTTTTGTCCATCACCTTCCATCTCTCTCCAAAAACACGCCCACCAAATGAGTTCAGCCCAGAATTATTTTTTGGATGGTGTCTGGGATGAACAGTTCAAAAAAATACTTTATGTCCTTCACATGAGTAACCGCCATCTGCGTCGGCCCTGGTTGCATCTTTATGACATTGGCAGCCTTGCAGGGTGGCTCATTCCTTGGGAAGACACTCCTTCCACATTCACTTCTTTCTCTACAAACATTTTTTATCAGGCCCTCTGAACAGAGATTATTTTTTCCATACTGATTGATTGTGGTAAGGAGCCACACATGCAAATTTGTTGTGCCCGTCCCCCAATTTGCACGGCTGGGGTAGAGTGTGGGAGAATACAGATTTTTTTTTTACAATGTATCGAAATAATGTTGTTTCACACACTACAAAGGGTAAAGAGTGGGAGAAAAGCAGGAGACAGGCAGACAGGCAGGGAGACAGACAATTGCTTTGTTGAAAGAGCAGGCCCAGGGTGGAGGGAGACAGACAATTGCTTTGTTGAAACAGCAGGCCCAGGGTGGAGGGAGACAGACAAGTGCTTTGTTGAAACAGCAGGCCCAGGGTGGAGGGAGACAGACAAGTGCTTTGTTGAAACAGCAGGCCCAGGGTGGAGGGAGACAGACAAGTGGTTTGTTGAAACAGCAGGCCCAGGGTGGAGGGAGACAGACAAGTGCTTTGTTGAAACAGAAGGCCCAGGGTGGAGGGAGACAGACAAGTGCTTTGTTGAAACAGCAGGCCCAGGGTGGAGGGAGACAGACAAGTGCTTTGTTGAAACAGCAGGCCCAGGGTGGAGGGAGACAGACAAGTGCTTTGTTGAAACAGCAGGCCCAGGGTGGAGGAAGACAGAGTGAAGGCACACAGCAAACCTTTTTGTTGAATTTTTACTTGTTTTCACCTACACACATACTTTCCCACACTTGTATTACCCTCGGGTGGACCCGGACACCACATATGCAACATAAATGTGTCGGAGGGTGCACAGTGTACACTCAATGTAAATGTGTTATTTGACATGTTCTTCGCAGAAAATGAGCCAAGGTCAGTGAGTATCAGGATGAAATGTTTCTTTTTTTACATTTTAGTAAACATTGAAAATGGGTCCCACAGACCTGAAAACCACACAAGGGTTAAGCTAATATTAAGGCTATGTGAGAGGTAATAGATTCCAGTTTTCATTTAACCCATCTGAACAGTAGGCTACAATTCCCCATCTCGTGACTGTCAAATTTGTATATCACCTCACAATCCTTACACATAACATAGCTAACACTGCTATAATCCTCTTTTACCACTTCACCAAATATTTCCCAAACATTACTTTTCTGGCCCTCACTTCTCTTTATGTTCTCTTTACATTCTCTGCCCGTTCCCAAAAGCATTTGGTGATTGGCATGTAGGCTATTTGGTGTGCCTAATGTTTGGCCCTAAAGCCTAGGCTTACATACATGCGATACAGCCTTAAACCCGCTTGTCCCACTGATATAACCACAGGGAATGAGTCAACCCGCACATCACTAACACACACACACACACACACACACACACACACACACACACACACACACACACACACACACACACACACACACACACACACACACACACACACACACACACACACACACACACACACACAAATACACTCACACACACTCTATTATCAATTTAACTGATCCAGATTAAATGAAAATGTGGATGGACCTTGCAACACAACCTGGTCCAGGGCCAGCTCTTGCCTTTTGGGGTCCCTACGTGGGATTTGGCAGCGGAAAGAAAATCTTGCAGGCTACTTGTTTTTCTTATTGGCTGAGCTGGCACTGCACTGACCTAACCACCCATGGGACACTGAGAGTCACACCATGACAATTACATTATTTGTGTCATTGGAGTTCAAGTAAACACACTGCTGTATACTATTTTTTTCTTCCTTTAAAAGGTATAAAAGGTCAGTGATGTGACAGTAGTTTAGTGTGGAATAGTCCACTGACACAGAACATACAGTAGATCTATGTCCACACAACGGCAGTCTGGAGAAAGATACCAGGTGATCTAGACTTAAATCCTGTTTTAAAGATATATATGTACGTATCTTTATTGATGGTTTGACTCTTCATTCAGACAGTAAGGAAATTAGAGGAGGAGACAGGCAAGTGGGAGAATCAGTGAGAAAGGTGGACAGGGATTGAATCCTGGTCTCTGGTGAGTTATATGTGACTTATGCCAGGGAGAATTACCGCACCACAGCTCTGCAAGACTAGCATCCTGTTTCATTCACACATTATAGTTGGAGTGTATGCAAGTTTATCAGTAAAGCAAAAAATTGTAAGCTGAGAGTGTGTCAATTGTATTTGTTATTCAAAATATGAATATTATTGAACTTACACGATGAATGACGTTTGCCGTATGTTCTACTCAATGTCCATTACAACCACAGGTAACTATGTTTTTCCATGGAATCCCTTTGAAGAGTAATGCTGTGGCAATGATGCAATGAATCTTGATAATCAGTGGTAATTATAAGAATGAAGCAATTATGAGATGACAATAAGAGATAGATTGTTTCACCTGATAGACACTGTTGTACTTGTCTTGTGAACTAACTATATCTCCAAATACATCTATAGGTACTATTGGGAAAATGATGAACTCAACACAACTCACGTCATTTATCCTAGCTGGATATAGTGACATAGGACACTTAAAGTACTTGTATTTCATTATATTAACTGTCTTATACATCTCCATAGTTTTTGCGAACACAGTGCTTATTGTGGTTATATGTATGGAGAGAAGCCTTCATGAACCCTTGTATCTGTTTCTGTGCAGTTTGTTTGTAAATGACTTGTATGGTAGCACTGGTTTGTTTCCTGCTCTCATGACTCATTTGGTTTCAGATGACCATACAGTTTCCACTGTGTGCTGTTACCTACAGATATTTGT
The DNA here is from genome assembly GCF_023373465.1 of Oncorhynchus keta. NCBI lineage: Eukaryota > Metazoa > Chordata > Actinopteri > Salmoniformes > Salmonidae > Oncorhynchus > Oncorhynchus keta. Next base: position 16,342,401 of record NC_068438.1, on the reverse strand, counting down.
CTTGTACACATATGGATCTACTGAATTCATCAATTTAGCAGTCATGTCCTATGACAGGTACCTTGCTATATGTTATCCACTACAGTATAACGTCATCATGACACCCAACAGGGTGTGTATTTTAATTTGTGTAATATGGTTGTACTCTTTTGTAAAATTCACCATACAACTGTCTTTAACTATTCGTTTGCAATTGTGTGGAAACGTCATAGACAAAGTGTATTGTGACAACTACCTGGTAGTTAAACTTGCCTGTTCAACTTCAGACACGACAGTTAATAACATCTCTGGACTCTGTGGTATTGTTTTGACTGTCGCTGTCCCTTTAATTACTATTGTGTTCTCTTATATTAAGATTCTGAACATTTGTTTGAAATCTTCCATCGAGACCAGACAGAAAGCTTTCAGCACCTGTTCTCCTCATCTGGCCTCGCTGCTCAACTTCTCTTTCGGCTGTTTCTTAACTCTGCTCCAGAGTAGATTTGATAGCCCTATGAGAAATGTTCCAACTGTACTTCACACTATTTTATCAGTGTACTATCTGATGTGCCAGCCACTTTTAAATCCTATTGTGTATGGAGTTAGGATGGCTAAAATCAGACAGGCTTGTAATAACATACTACCTGTAGGTCTGTACCCTAAAACATAAGCTAAGCATTTCGTGTGACCTTTTCCGTCCTGATTGTTCCATATTTGTGATGTTGACTTGTGTTTTGTTACTTAGGCTAGTCGCAATAATGAATGGGGGTGAGGATGGTAAATGTAAAACATTTGCTAATTTCTGAAATATTGTCATATAAATCTAATATAAACAGGAGAAGTTCATGACTTTGAATTTCTCTCTTAAATTGAAGTTTCTTAGGCTGCATTCACAAAGCAAGTCCAATTCTGATCTTTATTATTGGCAAAATATCTGATCTGGTTGGTCAAAAGACAAATTATTGGCAAATTATCAGAATTAGACCACCTGTGTAAACACATAAAATCTTTGTGTAAACACAAATAAATCAAGATATGCAAAACTGTCTGGATCAATCAACAACAGTGAATAAATGGATGTAAATGTGTAAAAGGTAAACTCCCCTTATAGCCCACCATTAGGTCCATCACTAATGGAAAATGGGCCGAGTGGGTACATGATTGTTTGACATTTTCAGAGAGAAATCTTCGGAAATACTTTAGTATGAAAACAAACTATATTCTGTCTGGACCAGATACCTTTACTGAGATAAAAGGTATCTTGTTTTTCCTGGGTCACAGTGAGATATGTTTGACCTACAGAATGTAACAATCCAATAAGACACGTTGGTTAATGTACTCCATCCACACTTTACCACGGGGAAAGCAGAAGCCAATAATAAAACTGTAAGAAACATGTTTATTGAGTCATTAGGTACCAGGTCATTAGTCCACTCTATCACCTCGTTCCCTGGGAACCAATTAATGCAGCTAGTAACCTGTAGAGACCTGAGGGGCTCCTGTAGAGGCACGGCTGGTCTTGACTGTATCCCAAATGGTACCCTATTCAACTCTGGACCCTTCCACTGCTTTTTTTCATTGTTCCCCTCTAATCAGGGACTAATTATCAGGTCCTGTAGAACAGAAAAGAAAAGCAGCAGGACCCAGACTTCGTAGGGTAAGAGTTTAAAAGCCCTGGTATAGGGAATAGGATGCCATTTTGGGGGGAGTGTACTGTAGGCCTAAGGAAGCCCAGAGAGAAAATAAGGGCCCTCACTTTTACCTGAACAGAAAAAGCTCTGGGCCTAGGTTTTAGACTATAGCTAGGACTTGTCGTCCTGAGTTATTCTCTGTTTTCCCTGGTTAGATCATATGGTCAGGAAAAACAACAGAGCCCTAACTACATAGCCTGGGTCCTAGTCTGTTTGTGCTAACATTCAGCTCCTTGTCATTCCATACATGACAAGGAGTTGGAACGATAGCACAAACAGATCAGGGCCAGGCTACTAACAATGACCTCTCCTCAGACTGTTGTGTTACACCCTCATTCAGAATGAAGCTACCAAGGTAGCCTGTCAACAATATCTGCCAGTGGTTGGTCCAGGACTATACTTAATCTGGGTCTAGGAAACCATTCCTTTGTCAGAGGCTTTCAATTAGTTTAACTTTTTTTAAATTTTAATTGAACATTCATTTACCTAGGCAAGTCAGTTAAGAACAAATTCTTACTTAAAATAACAGCCTACCGGGTAACATTGGGTTAACTGCCTTGTTCAGAAGGATAGATTTTTACCTTGTCAGCTCGGGGATTTGATCCAGCATCCTTTCTGTTACTGTTACTGTTAATGCTCTAACCACTATGCTACCTGCCACCCCACTAAACTGTGTATTCATTGTACATGGTGCACATAAATAAGAGATCTGATATTCAGAGGTGTGGACTTGAGTCACATGACTTGGACTCGAGTCAGAAAAGTCACAAATATGATGACTTGCAACTCGATTTTGACTTTAACACCAATGACTCGTGACTTGACTTGGACTTGAGCCTTATGACTCGACCTGACTTGATACCCTCCCCAAGCCCAAATATTCAAAATTATACTATGAAAAAAAGTGTGCAGGGCATCAACTCTTCATTTAACAGATTGCAACTTGCAAAACGTGCGGGAAGAAACAATTTCCAACTTTGTTCAACATTTGAAGCTGCACGAAGAACGGTAATTAGTGACTAATATAGCCGACAGCTATATATTTTATTACTTTACTAGTGTATCATTTAGGCTAACGTAACGTTAAATCAATGAGCCTCCATATAGTCAGTCAGTGCGGGAACATGATCATTGCACTCAAGATTGAGCTACAGCTGGCTAGGCAGTTGGTAGCCTAAATCCTGCCTGATGTTACTACCATTGACATACTTTAGCCTACTGTAGAGAGAGAGTGTGTGTGTGTGTGTGTGTGTGTGTGTGTGTGTGTGTGTGTGTGTGTGTGTGTGTGTGTGTGTGTGTGTGTGTGTGTGTGTGTGTGTGTGTGTGTGTGTGTGTGTGTTGTTAAGGTTGGGCGATTGTGCACAGGCCTACATCGCCCGATTGCGCCCGATTGCGCCTCGATCTCTATTGGGGGGGGTCTTTTCATGGATATCCATGTATTTCCATGGAAATATAATGTTTATTTGGAAAGTAATAAATATATTAAAAAAGCCCTTGTTAAAAATATGAAATGGTATTACATTTGGTGAAGAGCACATTATGACTTGTTTAGGACTCGAAACTCAAAGTTTAGGACTTGAGACTTGATTTGATACCTGATGGTCTTGACTTGAGACTTGACTCGGAATTGCAAGGACTTGACTTGGAACTTGACTTGGGACTTCAGTGCTAAGACTTGAGACTTACTTGTGACTTGTAAAACAATGACTTGTTCCCACCTCTGCTGATATTGTTGCCTTCCCAGCCTATTGGTGAGTTCACATACTACTTCTACATTTTAGTGCTAGGCCAGAGTCCCCACACATACATTGTTTTAACAGGATCATAGGCCACTAACAAATGACATCCATTTTTTTCACTTATAAATTAATACTGTATACCCATTGATTCTTAAACTCTTAAATGTAAAGTCCCAATATTTTGGGACCCTATTAGATTTTTTTATTCAATTCAGTCTGGTATGAGAACAGCAGCCCGATCTGAAGATGGCGCCGACAGCAGCCCTATTGAAGATGGCGCAGACAGAGATGGTCGCCTCTCTTCGCGTTCATAGGAAACTATGCAGTATTTTGTATTATTTCTTACATTGTTACCCCAGGAAATCTTAAGTCTTATTACATACAGCCAGGAAGAACTATTGGATATAAGAGCAACATCAACTTGCCAACATTACAACCAGGAATAAGACTTTCCCGAAGTGGATTCTCTGTTTGGACCACCACCTAGGACAATGGATCAGATCCCAGTAGGCGACCCAAAAGAACGGTGACGCAGAAGGGGCAGATGGAGCGGTTTTCTGGTCAGGCTCTGTAGACGGGCACATCGCTCACTACTCCCGAGTATACTTCTCGCCAATGTCCAGTCTCTTGACAACAAGGTAGATTAAATTTGAGGGTTGCCTTCCAGAGAGACATCAGAGATTGTAACATTCTCTGTTTCACTGAAACATGCCTCACTCGGGATATGTTATCAGAGTCAGTACAGCCACCCGGTTTCTTCGTGTATCAAGCCGACATCATTGCTACTCTAACTTCTGCGACGCATACAAAGACCTCCCCTGCCCTCCTTTCGACAAATCTGACCACGACTCCATTTTGTTGCTCCCAGCCTATAGACAGAAACTAAAACAGGAACCGCCGTGCTCTGGTCTGTTCAATGCTGGTCTGACCAATCAGATTCAAGATTGCTTCGATCACGTGGACTGAAATATGTTCCAGATAGCCTCAGACAACAACATTGATGTACAGTATATGCTGATTCGGTGAGCGAGTTAATTAGCAAGTGCATCGGTGATGTTGTACCCACAGTGACTATTAAAACCTTCCCCAACCAGAAACCGTGGATTGATGGCAGCGCAAAACTGAAAGCCTGGGTCTCGACCCCGCCCTGTGCAACTGGGTACTGGACTTCCTGACGGGTCGCCCCCAGGTGGTGAATGTAGGTAACAACATCTCCACCCCGCTGATCCTCAACACTGGGGCCCCACAAGGGTGCGTTCTGAGCCCTCTCCTGTACTCCCTGTTCACCCACGACTGCGTGGCCACGCACGCCTCCAATTCAATCATCAAGTTTGCGGAAGACACAACAGTGGTATGCTTGATTAACAACAACGACGAGACGGCCTACAGGGAGGAGGTGAGGGCCCTCGGAGTGTGGTGTCAGGAAAATAATCATCCAGAAGGCGAAGTCAGTACAGGTGCATCAAAGGCCATCAGACTATTAAACAGCCACCACTAACATTGAGTGGCTGCTGCCAACACACTGACTCAACTCCAGCCACTTTAATAATGGGAATTGATGTAAAATATATCACTCGCCACTTTAAACAATGCTACTTAATATAATGTTTACATACCCTACATTATTCATCTCATATGTATACGTATATACTGTACTCTATATCATCTACTGCATCTTTATGTAATACTTGTATCACTAGCCACTTTAAACTATGCCACTTTGTTTACATACTAATCTCATATGTAAATACTGTACTCGATACCATCTACTACTGCATCTTGCCTATGCCGCTCTGTACCATCACTCATTCATAAATCTTTATGTACATATTCTTTATCCCTTTACACTTGTGTGTATAAGGTAGTAGTTTTGGAATTGTTAGTTAGATTACTCATTGGTTATTACTGCATTGTCGGAACTAGAAGCACAAGCATTTCACTACACTCGCATTAACATCTGCTAACCATGTGTCTGTGACAAATACATTTGATTTGATTTGATTTGAAGAGGGCCACCATTGCATCTTCTGAGGCTGAGGGGTTATTTCCGAAGGCGCATGGCGCTGTGGTGCTGCATGGAGATCACAAGTTCTTCAACTGGGCAGCAGTGACGTGATGAAGAGAATAGCCTATGGGGTGACTAACTAAGACCACTGCAACATACTTATTTTAAAGTGTGGGAATAGGTTTATGCCAACCTTAGGCTATGTTTAACCTCTCTAGGGGGTGTGGGACGCTACCGTCCCACCTGGCCAACATCCGGTGAAATTGCAGAGCGCCAAATTCAAATTAAATTACTATAAATATACTTTCATTATATGTGTTTGTATGTTCACAGATTAAATTTCATGTTTACGTTTCATGTTTCACGCATGGCTTTTCTTACGAGTTTAACAATTTACATCCTAACGATATGTACGTTCAATGTTTTGGCAGCTATCTGGCTCCATATGCAACATTTGTTAACAGACACCGCAAACTAGTTTTAACTATTCTATTTCAATGCCATGGGTAGCTACATCTGTTTTGCAACAATATTTGTTTTGCATCAAGAGTATCACATAAAAGTGGAAGGAAAAGTTTGCCAGTTTTCTGCATTGAGTTTCTTGTTTAAGTTACACATTTTGTAGTAATGTGTATTCAGCCACCCCTGGCGGATCTAACCTTGAATGGCAAGATCCTCCAACAAAGACTTCATTCTATATGTAAAATGCTCACCTGCCATGCATCGTTACCAAGTTCATCAAGTTTAAAGTGTAACTTTGTCTTGTGGGGGCAGTATGGGGCCGGTGCCCCTCTTTCCACTGGGATTCTCTGCCTCTAACCCTATTACAGGGGCTGAGTCACTGGCTTACTAGGGCTCTCTCATGCCATCCCTGCAGGGGGTGCGTCACCTGAGTGGGTTGATTCACTGTTGTGGTCATCCTGTCTGGGTTGGCACCCCCCCTTGGGTTGTGCCGTGGCGGAGATCTTTGTGGGCTATACTCAGCCTTGTCTCAGGATGGTAAGTTGGTGGTTGAAGATATCCCTCTAGTGGTGTGGGGGCTGTGCTTTGGCAAAGTGGGTGGGGTTATATCCTTCCTGTTTGGCCCTGTCCGGGGGTGTCCTCGGATGGGGCCACAGTGTCTCCTGACCCCTCCTGTCTCAGCCTCCAGTATTTATGCTGCAGTAGTTTGTGTCGGGGGCTAGGGTCAGTTTGTTATATCTGGAGTACTTCTCCTGTCCTATTCGGTGTCCTGTGTGAATCTAAGTGTGTGTTCTCTAATTCTCTCCTTCTTTCTTTCTCTCTCTCGGAGGACCTGAGCCCTAGGACCATGCCCCAGGACTACCTGACATGATGACTCCTTGCTGTCCCCAGTCCACCTGGCCATGCTGCTGCTCCAGTTTCAACTGTTCTGCCTTACTATTATTTGACCATGCTGGTCATTTATGAACATTTGAACATCTTGGCCATGTTCTGTTATAATCTCCACCCGGCACAGCCAGAAGAGGACTGGCCACCCCACATATGCTCTCTCTAATTCTCTCTTTCTTTCTCTCTCTCGGAGGACCTGAGCCCAAGGACCGTGCTCCAGGACGACCTGACATGATGACTCCTTGCTGTCCCCAGTCCACCTGACTGTGCTGCTGCTCCAGTTTCAACTGTTCTGCCTTGTTATTATTCGACCATGCTGGTCATTTATGAACATTTGAACATCTTGGCCATGTTCTGTTATAATCTCCACCCGGCACAGCCAGAAGAGGACTGGCCACCCCACATAGCTTGGTTCCTCTCTAGGTTTCTTCCTAGGTTTTGGCCTTTCTAGGGAGTTTTTCCTAGCCACCGTGCTTCTACACCTGCATTGCTTGCTGTTTGGGGTTTTAGGCTGGGTTTCTGTACAGCACTTTGAGATATCAGCTGATGTACGAAGGGCTATATAAATACATTTGATTTGATTTGATATGGCTTTGAGAAAATACTTTCAACCACAAAGTTAATTGTGAATGTCAAATAGCATGTTAGTTAACAGCCAATTGCACAGGAATTATAAATGTTTTGATGTTTTAAGGTAGGCTATTGTTTTCTATTTCCTCATTTGAAATCTGTCTGCCTCGCAGATATAACCGCAGGGACTGAAGCTAATGAGTCAACCCGCGCATCACAAAAACACACACTCTCTCTCTCTATTATCGATATAACTGCTCCAGATCAAATGAAAATTGGGATGAACTCAATGTCACCTATAGATAGATATACATTGCACAGGAATTATACATGTTTTAAGGTAGGCTATTGTTTTCTATTTCCTCACTTTAAACCCGCCTGTCCCACTGATATAACCACAGGGAATGAGTCAACCCGCACATCACTAACACACACACACACACATACACTCACACACACTCTATTATCAATTTAACTGATCCAGATTAAATGAAAATGAGGATGGACCTTGCAACACAACCTGGTCCAGGGCCAGCTCTTGCCTTTTGGGGTCCCTACGTGGGATTTGGCAGCGGAAAGAAAATCTTGCAGGCTACTTATTTTTCTTATTGGCTGAGCTGGCACTGCACTGACCTAACCACCCATGGGACACTGAGAGTCACACCATGACAATTACATTATTTGTGTCATTGGAGTTCAAGTAAACACACTGCTGTATACTATTTTTTTCTTCCTTTAAAAGGTATAAAAGGTCAGTGATGTGACAGTAGTTTAGTGTGGAATAGTCCACTGACACAGAACATACAGTAGATCTATGTCCACACAACGGCAGTCTGGAGAAAGATACCAGGTGATCTAGACTTAAATCCTGTTTTAAAGATATATATGTACGTATCTTTATTGATGGTTTGACTCTTCATTCAGACAGTAAGGAAATTAGAGGAGGAGACAGGCAAGTGGGAGAATCAGTGAGAAAGGTGGACAGGGATTGAACCCTATAATGGTAAGATGTATGTGACTTATGATGAGGAGCATTACCACACCACAGCTCTGCATGACTAGCATCCTGTTTCATTCACACACTATGACTGCAGTGTTTGTAAGTGTAACAGTAAAGCAAAGACCGGTAAACTGTAACTGTGTCAATTGCGTTTGTTATTCAAAATATGAATATTATTGAACTACAGTAGGGATGAATGATGTTTGCTTTATGTTCTACTCCGTGTCCATCACAGCCAACAGGTAACAATGTTTTTCCATGATGATGCCTATGGGGGTAATAACGTTGAATAGTAACACTGTGGCAATAATGCAAAGAGTTGATAATTGATGGCAATTCTAAGAATGAAGAAATGTTGAATCAATAAGAGATTCATAATTTCACCTGATAGACACTGTTTTCCTTCACTTGTGAACTAAATATATCTAGAAATACTTCTATACTATTGGGAAAATGATGAACTCAACACAACTCACGTCATTTATCCTAGCTGGATATAGTGACATAGGACACTTAAAGTACATGTATTTCATTATATTAACTGTCTTATACGTCTCCATAGTTTTTGCGAACACAGTGCTTATTGTGGTTATATGTATGGAGAGAAGCCTTCATGAACCCTTGTATCTGTTTCTGTGCAGTTTGTTTGTAAATGACTTGTATGGTAGCACTGGTTTGTTTCCTGCTCTCATGACTCATTTGGTTTCAGATGACCATACAGTTTCCACTGTGTGCTGTTACCTACAGATATTTGTCTTGTACACATATGGATCTATTGAATTCAGCAATTTAGCAGCGATGTCCTATGACAGGTACCTTGCTATATGTTATCCACTACAGTATAACGTCATCATGACACCCAACCGGGTGTGTATTTTAATTTGTGTAATATGGTTGTACTCTTTTGCAAAATTCACCATACAACTGTCTTTAACTATTCGTTTGCAATTGTGTGGAAACGTCATAGACAAAGTGTATTGTGACAACTACCTGGTAGTTAAACTTGCCTGTTCAACTTCAGACACGACAGTTAATAAGATCTATGGACTCTGTGGTATTGTTTTGTCTGTCACTGTCCCTTTAATTACTATTGTGTTGTCGTATATTAAGATTCTGACCATTTGTTTGAAATCTTCCATCGAGACCAGACAGAAAGCTTTCAGCACCTGTTCTCCTCATCTGGCCTCGCTGCTCAACTTCTCTTTCGGCTGTTTCTTAACTCTGCTCCAGAGTAGATTTGATAGCCCTATGAGAAATGTTCCAACTGTACTTCACACTATTTTATCAGTGTACTATCTGATGTGCCAGCCACTTTTAAATCCTATTGTGTATGGAGTTAGGATGGCTAAAATCAGACAGGCTTGTAAATACATACTACCTGTAGGTCTGTACCCTAAAACATAAGCTAGACATTAGTGTGACCTTTTCCGTCCTGATTGTTAGATTTTTGTGATGTTGACTTGTGTTGTGTTACTGATAGGCTTGTCGCTATAATGAATTGGGCAGAGGATGGCAAATCAGATGTGTAAAACATTTGCTAATTTATGAAATAATGTCATATAAAAAAATAAAGAAGAAGAAGTTCATGACTTTGAATTCCTTACTTAAATGTAAGTATGTAAGGTTGCTTTTACAAGCCCAATTCTGATCTTTGTTATTGGCATATGATCTGATCTGGTTGGTCAAAAGACAAATTATTGGCAAATGATCAGAATTAGACTGCCTGTGTAAACGCAGCCAAATAAATCTGGATAGGCAAAACTGTCTGGATCAATCAACAACAGTGAATAAATTGATGTAAATGTGTAAAAGGTAAACCCCCCTTATAGCCCACCATTAGGTCCATCACTAATGGAAAATGGGCTCAGTGGGTACATTTTGGGAGAGAAATCTAGGGAAATACTCAGCATGAAAACAAACTATATTCTTTCTGGACCAGATACCTTTATTGAAATATGGCATCTTGTTTTTGCGGGGTCACTGTGAGATATGTTTGACCTACAGAATGTAACAATCCAATAAGGCTCATGAGGATGTATGTATTAAACACATTGGTTAATGTACTCCTTCCACACTTTACCATGGGGAAAGCAGACGCCAATAATAAGACCGTAAAAAACATTTTAATTGAGTCATTAGGTAACAGGTCGTTAGTCCACTGTACTGCCTCGTTCCCTGGGAACCAATTAATGCAGCTAGTAACCTGTAGAGACCTGGGGGGCTCCTGTAGAGGCACGGCTGGTCTTGACTGCATCCCAAACGGTACCCTATTCAACTCTGGACCTTGAAGCCACTTCCACTGCTTTTTTCGTTGTTCCCCTCTAATCAGGGACTGATTTAGACCTGCAACACCAGGTGAGTGCAATTAATTCTCAGGTAGAACAGAAGACCAGCACGCTCCGGAGTTCATATGGTAAGTATATAATACCCCTGATAAAGGGAATAGGGTGCAACTTGGGGGGGACACCTTCTGTCATTCCCTCTGGGAGGGTAGGACCTGAGAGTGTACTTGAGAGAATATAGTAGACGGTTGCTGTCCTTTGATTGTCCTCTCGTTGATCTCTTAATGACATCCTCTCCATGGTCACGATATTTAGTGTGTCATTATGTAACTTGATAGTGCACCTATTTCTTTGAAGTAAAACACATGTTGAAGTCTAAAGTAATGGCCTGGTGATTGATGTGTAGTGACCTTGTTGAACTTAAAGAAATGTGTTTGAAGTCAAATATGTCAAAATTATTTTCCGGGGAGGCCTGAGTTTGAACTTTTGAACAGTTCAAACAGTTGGGAAGTTTTATAGTGAACTTGTGGAACTGCTGTGTAGTGAAGTTTTGGAACTGCTGTGTAGTGAGCTTGTGGAACTGCTGTGTAGTGAACTTGTGGAACTGCTGTGTAGTGAGCTTGTGGAACTGCTGTGTAGTGAGCTTGTGGAACTGCTGTGTAGTGAGCTTGTGGAACTGCTGTGTAGTGAGCTTGTGGAACTGCTGTGTAGTGAGCTTGTGGAACTGCTGTGTAGTGAACTTGTGGAACTGCTGTGTAGTGAGCTTGTGGAACTGCTGTGTAGTGAGCTTGTGGAACTGCTGTGTAGTGAACTTGTGGAACTGCTGTGTAGTGAGCTTGTGGAACTGCTGTGTAGTGAGCTTGTGGAACTGCTGTGTAGTGAACTTGTGGAACTGCTGTGTAGTGAGCTTGTGGAACTGCTGTGTAGTGAGCTTGTGGAACTGCTGTGTAGTGAACTTGTGGAACTGCTGTGTAGTGAGCTTGTGGAACTGCTGTGTAGTGAGCTTGTGGAACTGCTGTGTAGTGAACTTGTGGAACTGCTGTGTAGTGAGCTTGTGGAACTGCTGTGTAGTGAGCTTGTGGAACTGCTGTGTAGTGAGCTTGTGGAACTGCCGTGTAGTGAGCTTGTGGAACTGCCGTGTAGTGAGCTTGTGGAACTGCCGTGTAGTGAGCTTGTGGAACTGCCGTGTAGTGAGCTTGTGGAACTGCTGTGTAGTGAGCTTGTGGAACTGTTGTGTAGTGAGCTTGTGGAACTGCTGTGTAGTGAGCTTGTGGAACTGCTGTGTAGTGAGCTTGTGGAACTGCTGTGTATTGAGCTTGTGGAACTGCTGTGTAGTGAGCTTGTGGAACTGCTGTGTAGTGAGCTTGTGGAACTGCTGTGTAGTGAGCTTGTGGAACTGCTGTGTAGTGAGCTTGTGGAACTGCTGTGTAGTGAGCTTGTGACCCATTATAGAATGAACAGGAAAAAGTCATTTCTGGAAAGCCTGGAAGGAGGAGAGATGACTAGAAACAATTCAGTTGACCGTTTTATGTGTAGATTAATTGTTGGATTAGAGGACCTTGAGCATTTCAGATAAAATAACAACTCAATATGTATAGCTCAGGACAAATTAGCTAGCAACAGCAAGATAGCTGTCTAAATAGGACAAATTAGCTAGCAACAGCAAGATAGCTGTCTAAATAGGACAAATTAGCTAACAACTGCAAGCTAGCCAAATTGCCATAAATGTTTCATGCTTTTCGACCTATCCCCAAATTAATATAATTGGTTCAGAGTTTGTTTTGATATTTCAACCTGCTTGTCGTGATCACGTTTGGGGTGGGGTAACAAAATCAATTTGGGCACAATGGCGCACACGGATGCACACGCGCGTCCGGTTTGGGCATGGTGTTAGCTTTGTCCTGTGAACACCATGAGCGAGAAGAAACCTCGAGAGATAAACCACAGAAAACTTGTGGGAGGTTACAAGGAGACAAGGGCCATGCTCATGAAACTATTTTACAAGGAAGGAAGATAAAACACTTTCCAAAAAATAAATATAAACATATATTGGGTAGTAATGTGTAGTATTGTGTAATAATAACATGTATGATCTATATAGAGGTTTAGTAATAAACATTAGTATCAGAGTTTAATATTAGTAAACTTTAGTAAACTTGCAGAGTAAACTTTAATAATTGTTTAAATGTCTGTACTAAAGGTTTTGTAGAAAATAAAACTTTTGAAGGAAAATTTCATTGTCCTTCAATTAAATAAATCTTTCTCTCCCTCTGTCTTTCCCCTTGGGTGGGTGTGTGTGGGGCTTGGTTACATGGGGTGGTGTCAGGTTACAAGCGGACACACTAGATATTGTGTGAACATCCGGAGTGGATGTCATTAATTGGTCAACGAGAGCACAACCAAAAACCAAAGGACACAGAAAACCCATCAATCACTGTTTGACAGCAACCGTCTACTATATTCTCTCCTGCCTAAGGAAGCCCAGAGTGACAATAAGCGTCCTCACTTTTACCTGAGCAGGAAAAGTTCTGGGCCTAGATTTTACACTACAGCTGGGACTAAGGCTCCTCTATTTTCCCTGGTTAGATCACATGTCCAGGAAAAACTACAGAGGACTAACTATGTAGCCTGGGTACCAGATTGCTTGTGCTAACATTACACTCCTTGTCATTCCATACATGACAAGGAGTTGGAATGATAGTCCAAACATATCTGGGGCCAGGCTTCCAACGATGACCTCTTCTCAGACGTTTGTGTTGCACCCTCATTCAGACTGAAGCTAACAAGGTAGCCCCTCAACAATACCCAGATACCTGTCAGTGGTATCAGGACTATACTTAATCTGGGGTCAGGAAACTGTCCCTTTGTCAGAGGTTTCACTGAACCATGTTTTTATTGTACATGGTGCACATAAATAAGATATCTGCTATTGTTGCCTGTCCAGCCTATTGGTGATGTTGCATACTTCTTCTACAGTGTAGAGTGCCAGGCCAGAGTCCACACACATACATTGTTATAACAGAATCATAGGCCACTAACACAGCCTGTTGCTATATACATTTTTGGACTTAATTAATCATATATACCCAGGGCCTCCCGAGTGGCAAAGTGATCTAAGGCACTTACATCTCAGTGTTAGAGGCGTCACTACAGATCCGGGTTCAATCCCGGGCTGTGTCCCGGGCTGTGACAGCCACAACTGGGAGACCCATGAGGTCTCAATTAGCCCAGCGTCGTCCGGGCTAGGGGAGGATTTGGCCGGCTAGGATGTCCTTGTCCCATTGTACTCTAGCGACTCCTTGTGGCGGGCCGGGCTCATGCACGCTGACTTCGGTCCCTAGATGTGCAGTGTTTCCTCCGACACATTGGTGAGGCTGGCTTCCGGGTTAAGCGAGCAGTGTGTCAAGAAGCAGTGTGGCTTGGCAGAGTCGTGTTTCGGAGGACGCATAGCTCTCTTCGCCTCTCCTGAGTCCGTAAGGGAGTTGCAGCGATAGGACAAGACTGTAACTACCAATTGGATATCATGAAATTGGGGAGAAAAAATTATAATAATGAATAAATAATAATATATACCCATTGATTCTTAAAAAATTTGCTGGTATGTGTTCGCTACACCACTTGCAATTCTAAAGTCAATATGGACAGCGCCCCGTGTTGAAAATTGATTAGGCATATTAACAAACAAGAGGGCTTTGTTGGGGCACTATTTAAGAAATAAGAGGTACAGTAGGCTTACTGACAGACGCAATGATTTTATCCATATACTTGTCAGTAGGCCTATAGCTATTTCCTTCAATACTGTCACCATGCACTCCTTAAATAGGCCTACCTCCTTTCTGTGTTGGACTCGGGCCTCATGTCTGGTGTGGAAAATTATCCTCTGAAAGTACCATGCATGGATTCATAATGACATTTCAGATTGAATTCTTTGCAAACAGCGACAATTTTGTTGTAAACAAGACACACTGGTTTGGCATTGGAGATATATGCTACGATGAATAGGCTATCTTCTAATCGATTTGGTAGGCCAATTAACATTGGGATTTTACTTCTATAATCAGATCGAAATTATTATGTTACTATAATTGAATTTATTAGCCCACTAACCACATGTGTTAAATGTGTAGTTTAGCACACACTGTGTAGGGCTATGATTTGGGCAGCTAGTAGGCTCTTTGCTAATAGGCTAACTATGTTCTGGCACGCCAACTAGCTACAAGCTGAGGAACAAATTTGCTGGAGGCCAAACCTAGTTGCCAACCCCTGTTGTATATTGTAAATTAAATCACACCCTTCACCACCACTACCACCACCATCATCATCATCATCATCATTCAGATAATTCAAACGTGTGGATATAGGCCTAGTCGTCATCTTGAAGAACTTGTGGTTGTCTCAGTGAAGTGAAATTACTTTGTTGTTCACCAGTGCTCTCTGATGAGGAAACACCATGCAAAGTAGCCTAACAACATCACTCACAAATGGCACAGATGTTTTCACTATATTGCACTGGTCCTCTTCAATTTTAATTCCAGGTTGCATATCAAAGTATTTAAGGGCATATCGAATGGTCTGCTCTACCCATAACAGTCAAGAATGGTCCACCGCCCAAATAACATCCATCCAACTTGACAAAGTGGTAAAGACACAATTGTGGGAAGCATTGGAGTCAACATGGGCCAGCATCCATGTGGAACGCTTTTTACAACTTGTAGAGTCCATGCCCTGACAAATTTAAGCTGTTCTGAGGGCAAAAGAGGGTGCAACTCAATATCAGTAAGTTGTTCTTAATGTTTTGTGCTCAGTGTATATTTAATGTATTACAGTCCTTCCGAAAATACATTTAAATTGTGTTTTAATGCAAAAAAAGATTCACCCTGTTCCATGTGTTCAATGTATTCCATTTACAATTCGGCTCCAGTGCTAAAACTGCTCCGTTGATTACCCAGTTTTCTCTCCTGCGCCTGACTTCCCTGCCGCCAGTTACGTACTCCCTAAGAGTAAGTTCCTAGCTGCCAACTAGCTAGCCATTTAACATTGGCTAGACATGCTCTGTTTAATCTACTCTTCTCTATTAATTACTGTATTTCTATAGAACATAAGAAAGGCATTTCAACCCCCTGGAGGGCCTGTTACAAAAATGGTATCTGTTTTTCTCTATATTGTTTCCTTGACAGGTATAGGTGACCATTCGCATATCACACCATGGTACGCATTAAATTCAATCTCACAATAATAATCAAGTGAGGAGCTTTTAGTTTAAGCAGGTCATCATGTATTAGAAATGGTCAGTCTTAGTTTTGGATTTAACATACTTTACATGTAATCAATTATTTTGCATTTGAAAGTAATAAATCATATGACTGCAGGATGCAAAGTATAATATTGTTTGATTTAGGCTATGAATTATGTCATAAGGAGAAATGTAAAGGCATCTATATTAGTGAGTATAGATGTGGGAAAATATATCACTGAATCAAGAACAAGTTAAGGAATTATCAATTTATGTTGGCCTTTGTGATATCATTTTAATTTACAGTATATGTAAGCTACATTACTACAGAGGATTGGCTACTCTTCTTCAAAAATGGACAGCACATCTTTACCAACTCCCAAGACCAAGGCAGCAGCTACTCTTCCCTGGGTCCTGCAAAATTAAGTGAGTTATATACAATTTAAAATGTTAAATGACATTAAATTCTATAACACTTTACCCAATATATTAGGTGTGTTCCCTCAGGCCACTACCCCACTCCTCATATACCACATCTATGTGTACGTGTGTGTAGCGTGTGTGTCTTATCATGTGTATGTGTGTCTGTGCCTGTGTCTCTTCAAGTCCCCGCTGTTCCATAACATGTATTTGTATCTGTTTTTAAAATCTGATTCTACTGCTTGCATCAGTTACCTGATGTGAAATTGAGTTTCACGTACCCATTGGCTCTATGTAGTACTGTGCGTCTCCCATAGTCTGTTCTTGACTTGGGGATTGTGAAGAGACCTTTGGTGGCATGTGTTGTGGTGTGTGCATGGGTGTCCAAGCTGTCTGCTAGTGGTTTATACGAACACCTTGGTGCATTCAGCATGTCAACACTTCTTACAAAAACAAGTTGTGATGAAGTCAATCTCTCTTCCACTTTGAGCCATGAAAGATTTAAATGCATATTATTAACATTAGCTCTCTGTGTACATTTAAGGGCCAGCCGTATGTGCTTTGTTTGTTAAACAGTTTAATGGGAGCACTGGTTTGTTTCCTGCTCTCATGTTTTACTTACTCTCTGACACACATGATATTTCCCTTCTTTATTGTTATCTCCAGATGTATGTGTTGTACACAAACGCTATAACAGAATTGAGTAATTTAGTAGTTTTGTCCTGTGACAGGTACATTTATATTTGTTATCCTCTACGGTATAACAATATTATGACACCTAAAATCATTTGTGGCTTAATTCTGTTGTCCTGGTTGTATTATTTTTCATCAACGCCATCGTTAGGGCTGTTGCAGTGACCTTATTACCACCATACCGGAGGTCACGAGTCATGAAGGCAGTCAAATTCCACGTGACTGTTCGGTCACGGTAATTTGGCTTCTCCAAGCTCTGATGCTGTTGATGGTCATTAGTATCCTACCAAACTTGCTATCTGCCTGGACCAATCTATTGTCCCTCTAATCACTCTGACGTCAATGCAAATGTAATCAAAAATCTAATCAAAAACTTAATGAGAGCCCATGAGCTCATGTTGCGCAACATTGCCATAGGCTATGGAATTGCGGGAGAAAACAGAGTGATGGCCTCTACTAAAAAGAGGAGGATCCCATCACCTTTCTATAGGCTAGGCCCAATATATTTATTTATATTATTTTCTAATATGTAGCACATTGATTAACTTGATTAACAAAGAAAAGCGTCCTCCATTTTCAATTTAAGTGCACAGATGACATGTATTTTTTCCCGCTGCCCCTGTTTCGAGACATAAGTATTTGATACATATGTATTTGATCACCTACCAACCAGTAAGAATTCTGGCTCTCACAGACCTGTTCGTATTTCTTTAAGAAGCCCTCCTGTTCTCCACTCTTTACCTGTATTAACTGCACCTGTTTAAACTCGTTACCTGTATAAAATACACCTGTCCACACACTCAATCAAACAGACTCCAACCTCTCCACAATGTCCAAGACCAGAGAGCTGTGTAAGGACATCAGGGTGAAATTGTAGACCTGCACAAGGCTGGGATGGGCTACAGGACAATAGGCAAGCAGCTCAGTGAGAAGGCAACAACTGTTGGTGCAATTATTAGAAAATGGAAGAAGTGACGGTCAATCACCCTCGGTCTGGGGCTCCATGCAAGATCTCACCTCGTGGGGCATCAATGATCATGAGGAAGGTGAGGGATCAGCCCAGAACTACACAGCAGGACCTGGTCATTGACCCGAAGAGAGCTGGGACCACAGTCTCAAAGAAAACCATTAGTAACACATTACGCCGTCATGGATTAAAATCCTGCAGCGCACGCAAGGTCCCGCTGCTCAAGCCAGCGCATGTCCAGGCCCGTCTGAAGTTTGCCAATGACCATCTGGATGATCCAGAGGAGGAATGGGAGAAGGTCATGTGGTCTGATGAGACAAAAATAGAGCTTTTTGGTCTAAACTCCACTCGCCATGTTTGGAGGAAGAAGAAGGATGAGTACAACCCCAAGAACACCATCCCAACCGTGAAGCATGGAGGTGGAAACATCATTCTTTGGGGATGCTTTTCTGCAAAGGGGACAGGACGACTGCACCGTATTGAGGGGAGGATGGATGGGGCCATGTATCGTGAGATCTTGACCAACAACCTCCTTCCCTCAGTAAGAGCATTGAAGATGGGTCATGGCTGGGTCTTCCAGCATGACGACGACCCGAAACACACAGACAGGGCAACTAAGGAGTGGCTCCGTAAGAAGCATCTCAAGGTCCTGGAGTGGCCTAGCCAGTCTCCAGACCTGAACCCAATAGAAAATCTTTGGAGGGAGCTGAAGGTCCGTATTGCCCAGCGACAGCCCCGAAACCTGAATGATCTGGAGAAGGTCTGTATGGAGGAGTGGGCCAAAATCCCTGCTGCAGTGTGTGCAAACCTGGTCAAGAACTACAGGAGGCGTATGATCTCTGTAATTGCAAACAATGGTTTCTGTAACAAATATTAAGTTCTGCTTTTCTGATGTATCAAATACTTATGTCATGCAATAAAATACAAATTAATTACTTAAAAATCCTACAATGTGATTTTCTGGATTTTTGTTTTAGATTATGTCTCTCACAGTTGAAGTGTACCTATGATACAAATTACAGACCTCTACATGCTTTGTAAGTAGGAAAACCTGCAAAATTGGCAGTGTATCAAATACTTGTTCTCCCCACTGTATATCCACAGTAAAACGAGTCCTATATTCACATAACCTGAAAGGCTGCTCAGCAAGGAAGAAGCCACTGCTCCAAAACCACCATAAAAAAGCCAGACTACGGTTTGCAACTGCACATGGGGACAAAGATCGTACTTTTTGGAGAAAGGTCCTCTGGTCTGATGAAACAAAAATAGAACTGTTTGGCCATAATGACCATCGTTATGTTTGGAGGAAATAGCGAGAGGCTTGCAATCCGAAGAACAACATCCCATCTGTGAAGCATGGGGTTGGCAGCATCATGTTATGGGGGTGCTTTGCTGTAAGAGGGACTGGTGCACTTCACAAAATAGATGGCATCATGAGGGATGAAAATCATGTGGATATATTTGTTATGAACCGGCTCGAAGTCCGTAACAAAAAGGGAGACAACGGGGAGTTAAGGAATAACAAGAATATATTTATTATCTGAAATAACCTAAATACAATTAACAATGGTGTGTGTAGTCAGTAATCAGTAGTGTAAGTGAGTGGTTGCATGCATAAATATGATCATGAGGGGTGTTGAAAGGTGCCAAAGCAAACAAACAAAACAGCCACAAAAATGTCACAACCAAACAGTGTGTCTGCACTGAGAGATTCTCCTCAATGAATGGGAAAGAGGAGTATTTATCCACGAGCCCAGGTGTGTCCCATTTCGCTGGCGACCCTCCCGGCTCCGCCCACCGACATCCTATTAAGGAAGACAAGAGCAAAGAGAAAGAATGAGGCAGACAGAGTGGGAGGGTCGTCACCCTCCAGAGTGGGAGGGTCGCAACATCTCAAAACATCAGTCAGGAAGTTAAAGCCTGGTTGCAAATGGGACTTCCAAATGGAGAAAGACCCCAAGCATACTTCCAAAGTTGTAGCAAAATGGCTTAAGGACAACAAAGTCAAGGTATTGGAGTGGCCATCACAAAGCCCTGACCCAAATCCCATAGAAAATTTGTGGGCAGAACTGAAAAGGCGTGTGTGAGCAAGGAGACCCACAAACTTGACTCAGATACACCAGCTCTGTCAGGACAAATGTGCCAAAAATCACCCAACTTATTGTGGGAAGCTTGTGGAAGGCTACCCGAAAGATAAACAATTTAAAGGCAATGCTACCAAATACTAATTGAGTGTATGTAAACTTCTGACCCACTGGGACTGTGATGAAAGAAATAAAAGCTGAATTAAATCCTTCTCTCTAATATTATTCTGACATTTCACATTTTAAAATAAAGTGGTGATCCTAACTGACCTAAAACAGGTCATTTTTACTGGGATTAAATGTCAGGAATTGTGAAAAACTGAGTTTAAATGTATTTGGCTAAGGTGTATTTAAACTTCCGACTTCAACTCTACATGTTTAACTTCCATCCTCTAAGGCCAGGAACAATGTATGAATTAATGGTTGGATCAGAATCCCCGTTATGATCATTGACCAGTATGGATAATAATTTATTTATTTTATTTTTATTTCACCTTTATTTAACCAGGTAGGCAAGTTGAGAACAAGTTCTCATTTACAATTGCGACCTGGCAATAATAATAAGTAAAACCAGAAGTCCAAATCCCTATCTCCATCCACGGCTAATTTAGGAAAGGGACCATTTTAGCTACCTAGCTAGCCACCGGTGGAGAACAACACAATGAGATGCAACAATTTAAGTTGTTTGCGTCAATGACATATGCTTTCAATTCAATTTGATAGGAGTGATGCCAAATCTGATTGCTGATTGGCAGTTTTTTTATCAAGAGAGGCCAAATGCTTGCTGGCATCCCTTGCAATCCCTGCTGAGGGGGCAACAATGTCCTACTAGTTTGGACCGGACAGCATCAGATAGATGGCCTACATGTCACATCTTCTCCTGCTCCTTCCCTCCTGTGTATGACATCGCCAGAATACTAACAGAATACTAACCTCCGGTCCTGGGATTCGTCATTACGCGCACCTGTCAATCATTATGATTTACACCTGGACTTCATTACCTTCATAATTTCCTCCCCTTTATATGTCACTCTCTTATGTTTTCTCACCAGTTGGTATTGTCCTTGTGTACCGGCATTTAGCCACATGGATTTGTCTCGTTCCTGGTTTTGTTATTTTATTAAACGTAAAAAAACGAATCGCAGTGAGACCCTGTGTTCCATCCTGGGTACCGTGTCTGGCTCTCTACCAGGAACCTCCCACTCCTCCTGCCCTGCAAGAAACTGAGCCCCCAGTTTGTGGGGCCGTTCAAGGTTCTCCGGAGTGTCAACGAAGTGACATACAGTCACTATCGTATCTCACCCTCTTTTCATGTATCCCTTCTCAGGCCGGTGGTTCCTGGTCCCCTCGCTGATACTGTCCCCCACGGCACAGCTCCACCCCACCCCTGGACATTGAGGGGGTCCGGCATACGCTGTCAGATCCCTACTGAACTCCCGAAGTCATGGGGGCCGGCTCCAGTATCTGGTGGACTTGGGAGGGGTATGGCCCAGAGGAGCGGTGTTGGGTTACGGTGGAGGACATTCTGGACCCCAACATCATCCGTGATTTCCACCTTTGCCAACTGGACCGACCCGCTCCTCATCCTTGGGGTCGTCCCTTTGGACGGTGTCATCCTGCGGCTGGAGCCGCGCATCAGAGGGGAGGTACTGTCACATCTTATCCAGCTCCTCCCCTCCGGTGTACGACGTCGCCAGAATACTAACCATCGGTCCTGGGATTCATCATTACGCACACCTGGCACTCATCATTACTCGCACCTGTTAGTCATTATGATTCACACCTGGACTTTACCTTCATAATGTCTTCCCCAGTTACCGGCATTTCGCCACATGGATTTGTCTTGTTCCTGGTTTTGTTGTTTTATTAAATGTTTCACCTGCACCTGCTTCCCGACTCACAGCTCCGTTATTACACTACACATAGAGAGACAGAGGGGCGCTGTTTCGCTCGCTCAGATGCTTTCTCCGGTGAGATACATTCAGCCTCTTATGAATTGAAGGAAAATTCTGAAACACAGAGAAAGATAAACTATTTATCTTTTTCTTGGTCAATCTTTTGATTTCTTGGTCAATCTTTCTTGGCATCCATGAATACACACCACTCCTGGGAAGCCAGGCCCAGCCAATCAGAATGAGTTCCCCCACAAAAGGGCTTTATTACAGACTATAATTTTCAAAAAACTAAACTATAACCTTCATTCCAGAGCCTGGGTGCTGAGCAGTTATGCCAAATTGGCCACTGGTAACCATACCAGCCTACTTAGTTTAATTCATACCAAGAAGCACACAGGAGTAGCAACTCAACTTGAATAGACCTGCTCGTCATTGAAAAAACATTTTATGATGGACATAAGTCATAGGTTTAAACATCATCTATGGTATTAAAAAATCTACATCTCCTTCCCGAAATAATAGTAGCACCAATCCATAGGCAAGCTTGCTCACTGTCTAACAATAGTGGATAGGCAAAATTAACCTACTTTTCATTTGTAGCCAAAGGCATATCCCATCTACATGTTTTTGAGTGCTGTGAGATCTTTTATTTTGGCACACAGTGCTTTTGTCACCCAGACGTATTTTGCTTATCTTCCAAATGTTAAAACAGGAATGGCCAATCTTCCTCCTGGAAAGCTACTGGGTAACATACCCTATATACTTTTGTTTCAGCCCTGCTCTAACACACCTGATTCTACTAATTAGCTGCTGATCTTGACTTTGATTAGCTGAATGAGGTGTGTTAGAGCAGGGCTGGAACTAAAGACTACCTAGCTCTAAAGGATAATATTTTAATTAGCTAATAATACAGAATTTGTTGATGATAAAGTAATGTGTTAAAAGGTTCATTATAAGTATAAATTAAAACATAATGGTGACACCAAACACTTTATTGTGATGTATGGTTTCATATAGGAAAACTGAAACAATGTTCCTCCCTTATTCCTCCATTGTGATTACAGTACAATTCATCAACCATCACAACTACTCAGAGGCCTGGGAAGAGGTAGAAGTGCTTTGTTAGAGTGGCTCGGTCTTTGGTTGGCATCTGTCTGCCTTTTCCCATGTGGAAATCTTCAAAGCGAACCATGACCTGTATGGAAGAAAATACCAACATGTTATTGTGGCTCAAAGTAAATCAAAGGTGATCAATTATTCCATACAGCGCAATGAGGAAAGAACATTGTCAACTGTTCTGTTTCCAGATACTTGCCTTCCTGAATAATTCTTCTATATGATCATCACAGGCATAGGTGTTGAATGTCTCCATGATGTGTTGGATAAAAAAGGTGCCCATCTTTGGATCTCTGTAGGACTTAGTATCTGAAAGGGCAGGGAATGTAATGAGGGTTTACTCACAGTGATTTACAAACAATATAATGCCTGAGAATGTGTTAATATGACCCACTAACCTGGTGTACAGGACAGGAGGGAGATGAAGTCCTTTTCGTTGTGTTCCCTCTTGATTGAGTCACTCTCTAACTCCAAGTCATGGCTGGGCCCAGCCACCGCGTCACTGACCCAAACAAACCCGTCATTGCCTGAAATAACAGGCAAATCCTCTTTAATATGGAGGCATTCTACTCAAGTTAAAGTCATTACAAAAGGTTTACATACATTTTGGAAAAATAATAATTTTTTTTCAATGAAAGGATCACCTCCCCTGCAGGCCTGAATGAGGATGACTTTGGGCTTGTTAACCAGTGCTTTGCAGTTATCTGTATTCAGGTGTGTGAAGATGTTGGTGATGGGGAAGACATCAGGTTTAGGGTCCCCTTCCTTGTAGTGGACACCCATGATGGCACCCAGCTCCCCGTGAGACATCATCACCACGAAGACGCTGTCCGACAATAAGTGCTCCTCACGTTTAGAGAACGCTTTCACAGCCTCGTCCATCTCCTGCAAGAGCACACTGAGTCAGTCATAGTGGAGACAAACCATAGACTAAGGAAACATGTAGACATTCTTCTGGAGGCAGGGGAGATGTTTCCTCCCCCTGTGTACCTGTGCAGACAGGTTTCTATGTTTCACTACATCATATCCCAGATCCCTGAGAAGCCTCTCTATGTTCTCCTCGTCCTTCACTGCACCTCGTCTCAGCATGCTCTTATCATCAAACTCCACGTTGTTTATGAGCAGGGCCAGGCGCTTCCGACCAGACTTATCCATTGGAGGGTAAATCTTATAGTGCAAAGCAATGACAGGTGCAAAGGTTATTTAACAGAAATACAGCCTCGCAACAATTCAACTCAATCAAAATATGTGGGAAAATTGGTCCCAATTTACAAGTCACCCTAAAACCACTCTGTAATAATGGTGTAGGTACACATTGTTACACAGTTATTGCAGTTTGTGAAATTACAAATTGAAACTTTGATAGTTTGTTTACACTGTAGGACTTTCACGCCAAGACTTATTTTTTTAAATGTATTGTAACTCAAATGACTGTGTTTCCTAAACTGTGCCACAGGTAACCCCAGGGGTTCATTAGCAAGCTCATCAATTCTTTTGGGGCACTCAGAAAACCGATACATGTACACTGATCTATCCTTTGACAACCAAGTGGAGCTCAAACCTCGCAACCCTTCCTCTGAAGAATGCCCTCCTTAAAGTCACTGGTGCTGGGGATGAGGACAGAGGACACTTGGCGCACCTCCTGCTGTGACAACTGGGGCGATGATGGTGCTGCAGGGAAAACGCAGCATGTTACATTTAATTTACAGTATCTGCAAAGTAAAAAAAAAACTCTTATCAGGTCTAAGAGATGTTTGGGATTGTGACAGACCTCACTGAATGGTGCATCAGTTTCACTCACTCATCTTGGCCGGCTGCCTGGGGTCCAGATCCAATTTGTCATAAAGTCCAGGATCTCTCTCCTGAACTCGGACAATCATCTTCTCACTGGCTTTCCTCCCTTTCTTCCGCACCATATCGATGAGGCATCGTGCCTGCTTTGTCTCAGTGCTGTTCTCCTCCGTCACCGATTCTGTCTCTTCATCGTTCAGCACCTGGTCTTCCAAAAGGTCGTCCAGGAGCTGCTTGATCACTGGCTTCGTCACACTGTCTATGAATGTAATGCGAGCCTTGGAGAGCACCTTGTCTGGTGAAGGAAATAGGAATTCATCAGAGCTACAATTGAATCATCGTTGGAGCGATGTCTAAGTCTTATGCATCTGCTTTGTAATTGTGCATACAATGTATTATACATGCCTATTCATCCTTTAAAGTGGCCATCTGCAGCTCGAACAATAACAAGGTTACACCCCGCCACTGATTTGGTAAACAGCTGAGGGATAGGGCTGGTGAAATGTAACCACTCTCAAACTCATGGACAAGCTATGGATGCAAAGACTGACCATCCATGATATCAACATTATTGTTTTAACCATGTTTTTAGGCTATACAGTGTTTGTTAACAAATAACATTGTTAACACACAAATTAATAAACCAAGTTTATATTTTGATGGGTAGGACAATTGAACTAAACTCATGAGTCATCTTATATTCTTCAAGAATCAATGGGTATATCATAAATGTAATACATAGCCCTAAAGGACACCGAGGGCTAAGATACACACACACAAAGAGAGAAAGATAAACAAATGATCACACACGCACACACACACATTATTATCAAATTAACTGTTCCCGATAGAAAAAAGGGGATAGACCGTGCGTCGTGCAGGTTGGTCTTGAGTTCGAGAGCTATAGCGAAAGTGAAAGTATGCATGCTGTAGAAATGCAAAACAATTTCCCCAAATTACAACACAAACATTGCAATATTCTTTATATTTATATTTGTCAGAGTAGTTCAAATAAATACCATGTTTGTTTAAACTTTTTTACATAAGCAAAACAGCCGATAATGTTTACATTATAATGATTTACCTGCCATTCCTTAGATGAAGTGGATGAAGCTATGCTCTTCTTTCTGCCAGCTATTTCGGATTGTCACGGTTCATGAATCCACTGCCTCTCTCTTTCTCTCTCTCTCTCTCTCTCTCTCTCTCTCTCTCTCTCTCTCTCTCTCTCTCTCTCCCCGTGTTTGTGTGGGCGTGGTTCCCAATCTCGGCCTGATTGTCTGCGCCAGCTGGAACCACTTATCTTCCCTTTATATGTTCTGTAACCAGTGTTTCTTGTTGTCAGATCGTTGTTACTTCCCTGAGGTTGTGTCGTGTGTCTGTGCTCTTCTCTCGCCGCCCTTGTGTGGATTATCTGCTGTGCTCCTTCCTACCCATCCGGACACACTCCCTGGATTTCTCAGCACGCTATCATTGGAAGATGCGCCCTAGTCCCTGGGTCGGATTCCGTCTGAGTACAGTCTGTCTGTCCTGTTGCTGTTGTAAACTGTATCCATTAAACCATCGTTGCTTGCATCTTGCATCCGCCTCTGTATTGTCACAGAACGATCTGACCATACCATGGATGCAGCGAGTTCAACGAGTCTGACCGAATTCATTTCCCGCAGTATCACGAGAATGGATCAACAAGAGGAGAACATCTCCAGCACAGATCGGGCAGTACAAGCCCTTGCGACGCAGGTATCCCAGCTGATCCAACAATTACAACATCTGAGGGGTTCCGCTGCGCCACCTACACCGGCAGTTCAACCCGCCCCGCCAGAGCCGGATTCCCAGCTAGAGCCACGGCTACCGACACCAGAGGGTTATTCAGGTGATCCTGACTATTGCAGAGCCTTTCTTACGAGATGTTCCATGCATTTCTCGTTGCAGCCACGGACCTTCAACCGTGAACAGTCTAAGGTAGCATTCATACTCACACTGCTATCAGGCAAAGCGGCTCTTTGGGGAACGGCGGTGTGGGCGAACCAGGACCCATGCTGCACCTCTTTCCAGACACTCTCCGAGGAGATGAGAAGGGTCTTCGATCGGGCCGTGGCGGGTAGGGAGGCGGCCAGACTACTCGCTGACCTTCGCCAAGGAGACCGTTCAGTATCGGAATACTCCATCCAATTCCGCACTCTGGCCGCAGAGTGTCAGTGGAACGAGGAGGCGCAGTGGGACATGTTCCTGCATGGGCTGGAGGACCGGATCCAGAAGGAGATTTATGTTCTGGACCTTCCCAGGAGTTTAAATGGACTAGTGGAACTAGCCTTGAGGGTCGACGCTCGTCTGAGTCGTATTGGCCGCCGAGCATGCCCTAACAGACCGTATAACGACACGGAGGGCGGGCATGCCAGCGGCGGGAACACGGCCAGTTCAGCCTCCGCTCACGAACCCATGCAGCTGGGGAGAGCTCGCCTCCCGGGAAGAGAGGGAGAGGCGGAGATCCCAAGGACTCTGTCTCTACTGTGGTAGAGCGGGCCACTTTATCCACTCCTGCCCGGTAAAAGATCAGGCCCGGTAGTAAACATGAGGCTACTATCGGGTGGTGTCACCACAGAGAAGACCTCATCATCTACTCTCCTCCCGGTAAGACTAAGATGGGCCACCCACACGCACGACACCCAAGCCTTACTGGACTCAGGAGCAGAGGGTAATTTCATGGACTTCAAGCTCGCTCACAAACTCCAGATTCCTATCACCTCACTCACGCACAAGATATCCGTCAACGCTCTCAATGGTCAAGAACTCCCCAACATTTCTCACACCACTGAACCTATCACACTCATCACTTCTGGCAATCACACTGAGACACTATCATTTCTACTCATGGACTCACCCCTTGCACCATTAGTTCTCGGCCACCCTTGGCTCACCCAACACAACCCCAGAGTTGACTGGGGTCATAACTCTATATCCATGTGGAGTAACAAGTGTCTTGAGTCCTGTTTAGTGTCTGCCTGTTCGTCTGTGTCTGATTCTGTGTTTCTAGAGGAGGCAGTGGATTTGTCTAACGTGCCCGTTGAATACCTCGACCTGAAGGAGGTGTTCAGTAAGTCCCGTGCTGCTTCTCTTCCTCCGCATCGTCCCTATGACTGTGCAATAGAATTATTGCCAGGTGAGTCTCCGCCTAAAGGCAAGTTATATTCACTCTCTGTTCCTGAGAGGGAGGCTATGGAGAGATACATCTCTGATTCTCTGGCATCTGGATTCATTCGTCCTTCCTCTTCTCCAGCGGGGCGGGGTTCTTCTTTGTGGGAAAGAAGGACGGATCTCTGCGTCCTTGCGTTGATTACCGTGGGTTGAATAACATCACAGTGAAGAATACCTATCCCTTACCGTTGATGTCCTCAGCCTTTGAAAGGTTACAGGGAGCATCCGTGTTCACTAAGTTGGATTTACGTAATGCATATCATTTGGTTCGCATAAGGGGGGACGAATGGAAGACCGCGTTTAACACCCCCAGAGGGCACTTCGAATATTTGGTCATGCCTTTTGGGCTATCCAACTCCCCAGCGGTTTTCCAGGCACTCGTCAATGACGTGCTGAGAGATATGATTGATCAGTTCATATATGTTTACCTGGATGACATACTGATTTTTTCTTCTTCTCTCCAGGAACACGTTCAGCACGTCAGACGAGTGCTTCAGAGGTTGTTGGAGAATGGACTTTTTGTCAAGACGGAGAAATGCATTTTTCATGCACAATCCGTTCCATTCCTAGGTTACATCGTCTCGACTGAAGGTATTCGCATGGATCCTGACAAGGTTAAGGCTGTGGTGGATTGGCCAAGCCCAGATTCCCGTAAGGCCCTACAGAGGTTTCTGGGATTCGCCAATTTCTATCGGCGTTTCGTTCGCAACTTTAGTCAGATAGTCGCTCCTCTTACCGCCTTAACCTCCCCCAGAGTGCCGTTCAGGTGGTCCGATACAGCCGAGGCTGCATTCGCCAAACTCAAGAGCCGCTTTGTTTCGGCTCCCATCCTCATAGCTCCCGATCCCTCGCGTCAGTTCGTAGTAGAGGTGGACGCTTCAGAGGTGGGGGTAGGTGCGGTACTTTCCCAACGTTCCTCTTCTGACGACAAGATGCACCCTTGTGCGTTCCTTTCCCATCGGTTATCACCTGCGGAACGCAACTACGACATTGGCAACAGAGAGTTGTTGGCAGTGAAGTTAGCACTGGAGGAGTGGCGCCATTGGTTAGAGGGTTCGGGGTACCTTTTATAGTTTGGACCGATCACAAAAATTTGGAATATATCAGAACCGCTAAGCGACTCAACTCCAGACAGGCGCGGTGGGCACTCTTTTTTCGGACGTTTTGACTTCTCTCTCTCGTATCGCCCGGGTTCCAAGAATGTCAAACCCGATTCCCTTTCTCGCATTTTTGACCATTCCGAACGCCCATCCACTCCCGAGTACATCCTACCCGGGACCCTAGTGGTATCCACACTCACATGGGAGGTTGAATCGAGGGTCAAAACGGCCTTAGAAGGGGTAACGCCTCCGCCCGGTTGCCCGCCTAATCGGTTGTTTGTGCCGGAGGGGTGTCGGTCCGATGTTATTCGGTGGGGCCATTGCTCCAACGTAGCGTGTCATCCAGGAGTCAGCCGCACTAGCTTTTTGGTTAAGCAACGCTTTTGGTGGCCACTGATGGCTCGTGACATTCACAGTTTTGTCTTGGCTTGCTCGGTTTGTGCCACTGGGAAGACTTCTAATCGACCCCCAGATGGGTTACTCCAACCGCTGTCGGTCCCTTCGAGACCCTGGTCCCACATCGCGCTAGATTTTGTTACCGGCCTCCCGCCCTCCCAGGGCAAGACGGTGGTGTTGACCGTGGTGGACCGGTTCTCGAAGGCGGCTCATTTTATTCCCTTGCCTAAATTACCATCTGCCAAGGAGACAGCGGTAGCTGTCGTGGATCACGTCTTTCGCTTACATGGCCTGCCGATGGACGTAGTTTCTGACAGGGGCCCCAATTTGTGTCCAAGTTTTGGCAAGAGTTTTGTAGGTTACTGGGAGCGAGTGTCAGCCTGTCTTCAGGGTTTCATCCCCAGAGCAACGGTCAAACGGAGAGGGCCAACCAAGATTTGGAGAGAGTGTTGCGATGTTTGGTTTCTAAGAATCCCTCTTCCTGGAGTCAACAACTCTCTATGGTTGAGTACGCTCACAATTCGTTGCCAGTGGCAGCTACGGGTCTCTCTCCGTTTGAGTGTAGTTTAGGTTACCAGCCACCTATCTTTCCCAGTACGGAGTCCGAGGTCACTGTTCCTTCCGCTCATGCTTTCATCCAGAGGTGCCGTCACGCATGGAGCAGAGCCCGTGAGACTCTTCTCCGGGTGGGGGCGCGCACCAAGGCTAAGGCCGATCGCCACCGGTCGAAGCCTCCGGTATACGTCGTTGGCCAAAGAGTGTGGCTTTCTACTAAGAACATTCCACGCCGATCCGTTTCGAACAAACTTGCCCCCAAATTTATCGGCCCGTTCAGAGTCACCAGGATCATTAGTCCGGTGGCGGTCCGGCTCAAGCTTCCTCCGGCGTATAGGAGAATTCATCCTACCTTTCATGTGTCTAAAATAAAACCTGTGTTTCAGGCACGCATTAACCCGCCGGTCCCGGTTCCCCCGCCGCCACGACTTGTTGATGGGGAACCCACCTTTTCTGTCAATTGTATTTTGGACTCTAGAAGGAGGGGACGCGGTTTCCAGTACCTGGTGGACTGGGAGGGTTACGGCCC
Source organism: Oncorhynchus keta (assembly GCF_023373465.1). NCBI lineage: Eukaryota > Metazoa > Chordata > Actinopteri > Salmoniformes > Salmonidae > Oncorhynchus > Oncorhynchus keta. The sequence continues at coordinate 16,311,814 of NC_068438.1, read as the reverse complement.
GGAGGAGAGAAGTTGGGTACCTGCTAGGGACATTCTGGATCACTCCCTTATCGATGATTTCAATCGACAGGTAAATTCGCCTGGGAACGCCAAGAGGCGTTCCTAGGGGGGGGGGTATTGTCACGGTTCATGAATCCACTGCCTCTCTCTTTCTCTCTCTCTCTCTCTCTCTCTCTCTCCCGTGTTTGTGTGGGCGTGGTTCCCAATCTCGGCCTGATTGTCTGCGCCAGCTGGAACCACTTATCTTCCCTTTATATGTTCTGTAACCAGTGTTTCTTGTTGTCAGATCGTTGTTACTTCCCTGAGGTTGTGTCGTGTGTCTGTGCTCTTCTCTCGCCGCCCTTGTGTGGATTATCTGCTGTGCTCCTTCCTACCCATCCGGACACACTCCCCTGGATTTCTCAGCACGCTATCATTGGAAGATGCGCCCTAGTCCCTGGGTCGGATTCCGTCTGAGTACAGTCTGTCTGTCCTGTTGCTGTTGTAAACTGTATCCATTAAACCATCGTTGCTTGCATCTTGCATCCGCCTCTGTATTGTCACACGGATAGGATAAAGATATGCCTATGCGTTTTCTTGATGACACTCTATCACTCACCACTCACTCACTCACTCACCACTTACCTGTTGTCTACCAAATACTTTTCGGCCTGGGCTACTGGAGTTTTAACGTCATAAAAAGTCTTAGCAATTTCCCATATATTTTATACAGTAACCTGATTGGCAGGTTTGATGCATAGATTTACATGATTTACATTTACGTGATATGCATTGAACAATATGTTGTCTTTTTCTGATTCACAAGATATACAATTAGGAAAAGTATATTTGTACTTAAAATGTACATAGCTAATTTATAACTGTCACATCATATATTGAATGGGCTTTCATTTACATTTCATTCACTTGTAAATGTGTGTACTGTCTGTGCAAACGAAAATGATACATTGCAGCTAGTTAAATGCATAACTATGGAGCGATAAGGGGAGCTGCCCTCCCTACTTTAAAGCTATGCTCAAACGGTAAATGCTAAATGGCATCCAATTGGGATTACACTACAACCGAAACCGTTAATTCTGCCACTCCGGGCTCTTGGCCCACCCACCCATAACGTCTCAAAATGGTCTCAAGAGAGCGCTGTTGGATAACGAGGAAGAAGGGTGACGCTACGTAAACAAACTTGTATGTCAGAGAAGTCCGGGGTCTAACTAGTTTCAAGTGGATATTCGACTGAAGTTCGCGCTTTCAAACCTCAGTAGCTTTCAAACCACTTGAGCCACAGACTCCAAATTAGTGTCATGATGTTGGAAAAATTGCGCACAACATTGCACGATTGTTTTTCACGATTTCGTCATTAATTCACTTTGAAAAGCTAATAAACACGATGAAATGTGAGCAGCATTTTATTATTCCTAGTTGAATTAGTTAGGGAGCGTAAACAAAGTACAAACTTTTAAATTCAAATTTTTCTAAATTTAAAATTTCAATAGCTCCTGGGTCATGTGACCTACTGACAAAGAAGGTTCAGAATGTACACTCAGTGGGCCTACACATTGCACACCCTTTAGTTTGTCAATTTTCATCTCACTTAATTTTACATAAATTTTTGACATGATCCAATTTCAATTGCTCCCTGGTCATGTGACCTCTGACTCCTGGCCTCTAGGCCTACACCCCCTGCCCGCCTGCCTGCCTCTCCCTGGAACTACAGACCTCCAGGCCTCCACACCTACTCTCCCTACCATGTCAACACCCCCCTCCCTTGGCCTTAGAGTATAGCTTACTCCCTGGAATTACTAAAATGTCTATAGTCCTGCTGCCAGGGACCACGTGCACCTGGTAACCCGAAACACGCCCTGTGCTCCTGGTGACCCACCCGCTTTTTTCTGCTCACAGAAGTCCCCACTCCAAACAATATTGCCTGAGTGCTACCCCAAGCCCCTGCTTGGACTCGGAGTGCCCCACGCTTTGATGGAGGCATTCTTGTGCACCTAGTAACCTGAAACAAGCTCTGTGCACCTGGTGACCCGCCCACTTTTATCCGCTCAGTCCCCAACCTCCACAGCCTGAGTGCTGCACCCAGCCAATGAGTCTGGCCGTCCCTGCTCGGACTCTGAGTGCCCCCCTCCTTAATTAAGGGAGGCCTCCTCGTGCATCTGGTGACCTTTTTACTTCCACAGTGAGATCCAACCTGACTCACAGTCCCAGCAGAGGACGGGCCCGGACGGATGGGCGATCACCACCTAGCCCCCCACCTATCCAGAGCCCAATGTCAATGTCGTATGCCTTCTACCCGCCTGCCTGGGCTCTCTCACACTCTGAGTCTGGCCCCTGGCCCTTCTGCATGCACCTGGTAACCCATAAGTAAAGAAGGAGGATGGTGGAGGAAGTCGCCTTCCGCCCCCGACAAAAGCTTTCAATAGATCGCAGTGAGTGAGCTGCTCTCCTACGTACGAAACCCTGACAGAGAATCAGGTTGTCTACGAGTGATTTAGCACCAGCTTCCCCGTAAACATGTGGCTGTGCATCAGGAGAGGGGAGGAAGCTCATCCAGCCGCACCCCAACCCTGTCACAAACGGCTCTACTCACCTGCCAAAAGAGGCAGGCTATCCCGAGCCAACCGAAGATCCGCTGTGCTACGGTATCCTTAAGTTAAGGGGGGATTCTGACTTAGAGGGGTTCAGTCATAATCCCACAGATGGTAGCTTCGTATCATTGGCTCCTCATCCAATCAAATACATGAAATATCTGAACCTGCAGTTCCTCTCGTACTGAGCAGGATTACTATTGCAACAACACATCATCAATAGGGTAAAACTAACCGGTCTCACGATGGTCTAAACCCAGTTCCCTATTAGTGGGTGAACAATCCAACGCTTGGTGAATTCTGCCTCACAATGATAGGAAGAGCCGACATCGAAGGATCAAAAAGCAACGTCGCTATGAGTGCAAGCCAGTTGTACCTGTGGTAACTTTTCTGACACCTCCTGCTTAAAAGCAAAAAATTCAGAAGGATCGTGAGGCCCCACTTTCACGGTCTGTATTCATACTGAAAGATCAAGATCAAGATCAAGATAAAGCGAGCTTTTGCCATTCTGCTCCACGGAAGTTTCTGTCCTCCCTTAGCTCGCCTTAGGACACCTGCATTACCGTTTGACAGGTGTACCGCCCCAGTCTAACTCCCCACCTGCCCCTTTCCCCGGAGCGGGTCACACCCAGCGCGAGCAACCGGGGCTGGCCTCCCCGCCTCACCGGGAAAGTGAAAAAGTAGTGTTATTTCACTGCCGGCCAAGGTCTCCCTCTTATTCTACACCTCTCATGTCTCTTCACAGTGCAAAACTACAATCAAGCTCAACAGGGTATTCTTTACACGCTGATTCCGTCAAGCCTGTTCCCTTGGCTGTGATTTCACTATCCATTGCAGTATTTAGCGGCACCATCGACCGGGTTTCGGAAGAAGCAACAGAAAATGATCATCCCCTTTCAATCATTTGCTTTCCCAGTCAGCCCTCTGGGACAGAGCCATAGGAAGCCTCCTTTATCAGCGCTTCATCGATATTCCTCACTTTGACATGAGGGGGTCACAGTCACCCCACGGGTGATTTGAGCGTGACCGCGACAGGTGGGTACGCCCCTTTGAATTTCATCAAGTTGACATTCAGTGATCAGTGCCCAGTGGGAACCTAGGCTTCTTCCGTCCGCTTTATGGTTCTGCAGCAAATCAAATCAATTTACCCTCCAGACAAGCTGGAGATACTTCATAGGGCATGAGCCAGATCCATGCAATGCCCTATCACTGCAGGACCAATGGGTTTAGTCTCCACCTCAAGTCTAGTGGGCGTAGAGGAGACCTCCCAACTTACAATGTGTGAGGCTGGCGAGCGCCGTAGCTGGGGAGATCCGCGAGAAGGACCTGGCGCACATCCAGAGTTGCCACCACCAACCGCCAGACCCGCTTCACACCCCAGCCCGACAGACCCAGTCCTTTGAGCCAATCCTTATCCCGAAGTTACGGATATTTCTGCCAACCCTTACCTACATTGTTATAACATGCCAGAGGCTGTTCACCTTGGAGACCTGCTGCGGATATGGGTACAGCCCAGCGTGAGATTCACACCCTCTCCCCCCAGATTTTCAAGGGCCTGGGAGAGCTCACCGGACACCGCCAAAGTCGAAAACGCTTTCCAGGGCTTGGGCCCCTCTCTCAGGGTGAACCCATTCCAGGGCGCGCTGCCCTTCACAAAGACAAGAGAACTCTCCCCGGGGCTCCGGCCAGCTTTGTCGGGTTACCACACTGGATGCCTCACAGTGCCCGTCCCTGGACATTCTGAATGTAGTTTGAGGTCAGTAGGTCACATTACCAAGGAACTATTGAAATTATAAAGTTTAAAAAATGTTTGTAAAATCGTGGAGATAAAAATTGACAAACTAAAGGGTGTGCAATATACAAGGGTAGTCTGTGGACATTCTGAACCTTGTTTTAGTCCAGTGAGTGACATGACTAAAGACCTATTGAAATTAGAAACATTGAAAATGTATGTAAAATTGAGTGCAATGAAAATGGACAAACTGAAGGGTGTGCAATGTGTAGGCCCACAGAGTGGACATTCTGAACCTTGTTTGAAGTCAGTAGGTCACATGACCAAGGAGCTATTGAAATTCTAAAGTTGACCAAATCCATGAAAATGGACAAACTAAAAGGTGTGCAATATAGAAGGGTAGTCAGTGGACATTCTGAACCTTGTTTGAAGTCAGTAGGTCCCATGACCAAGGAGCTATTGACATTTGAAAGTTTGAAAAATTCATGTAAAAATGTGTGAGATGAAAATGGACAAACTAAAGGGTGTGCAATGTGTAGGCCCACTGAGTGGACATTCTGAACCTTGTTTGAAGTATGTAGGTTACATGACCAAGGAGCTATTGACATTTGAAAGTTTGAAAAAGTAACGGGAAAACGTGTGAGATGAAAATGGACAAACTAAAGGGTGTGCAATGTGTAGGCCCACTGAGTGGACATTCTGAACCTTGCTTGAGGTCAGTAGGTCACATGACCAAGGAGCTATTAAAATTCTAAAGTTGACCAAATTAATGAAAATGGACAAACTAAAGGATGTGCAATATAGAATCAGTGGACATGTCAGTGGACATTCTGAACCTTGTTTGAAGTCAGTAGGTCATATAACCAAAGAGCTATTGAAATTCAAAAATGTAAATAAATCATTTAAAATAGTGCAAGATGTAAATCGACAAAAACAAGTGTGTGCAATGTGTGTCTATGCCATCGGCTTAGCTAGAACCAGTTTTGAAAGTTTTAGGAGTAATGGTTAAAGAGCTATTGACATTTGAAAATGTTGATTTGTCACTATGTTGACGGTCCCTAAACCCCTGTTTGTGGAAGTAAGGAAAACTACAGGCGAATGAATATCTGTCGAATATTCAACCTGAATCTGATTTGACCTCGGTTCAGAGGAGTGGGTAGCAGATATTGCCAATGGCTGCATAAAAACCCACACTACCCACACTCAATAATCTTTCTTAAAAGCTAAGGAGTCGCAGAATGTTGTTAGCCAGCTAACGATATTGTTGCATTGCTTGTCAACTTTGTTGGATCCTCGAGGAATTACTGTCACGCTAGCCAGCGCTTCAACTGCAAACGTTAGCTTCTAGTGTGAGCCAAACCCTACTTAGTTCAATTTATCTCTGGTCAGGACCCAGTGGTCAGGTGGGTACATTGTAGAATACTAAATGATGTTGTTGTTGTTTTTTAGCTAAGTTTAAAGGTTTACTGTTTACATTTAGTTACCAGAAGAAGCCTAGCTAACGTTAGCTAATGTCATCAGCTAGTTAGAGCTGAACTGAGCTCAGTGCATTGCTTGCAGCTATTACACAGTAGTAGGTTAGTTATACAAAATATTTGGTATTAGCTAGCTAGCGTGTTAATACATCAGGATGGCTAGCTAGCTAACATTGTGATGTGGCTTCAAACAAATTCAAGTGTAGCTTCACTATTGGAACTTGTTACAGTTAGAAGGCCATAAACATTTTTACCATTGTTTGTGGTCATCCATTAAATTCCTCCTGTGTTGTTTTTCTTATCATGCATTACCAATATGAGTCAGTAGTCATATTCACCAGAAATGGGCAGATTGATGTGTCAGATTTCCACTTTGGGTGGTAAAGTTGTAAGCACTGCCTGCAGTATGAAATCATATTTTGATATAGGCTGGATTTCACTGAGATTTCCTTCAGTGTTTGAATTGAAATGTGTCATTATGCTAGCTACCTCTAAACATAATTTTTTATCAAATACCTCAACCTGAATGTGGACCATAGTGTGTAGGCATTCAACTGTGTCAAGTCCTGATAAATAAGTAATAGCCATCAAGTTTGCTTTAGGCTACTTCTGACGGCTGATCATTCTACCATGCCATCATTCACAGTCTTGTATTTTTATTGTCATTCCCAGCAGTATCCTTGCTAGCCGTGAGGGATGAGCCATGGGCCGGAACGTCGTGGGATCCATGTGGACCAGTCAGAGCTGTTGTGTACGAAGGGATGTGGTTTCTATGGCAATGTGGCCTGGCAGGGCCTCTGCTCCAAGTGCTGGCGGGAGGAGTACCAACAAACCAGACACAAACAGATCCAGGAGGACCATGCTCTGGCAGAGAGGTGTGTGTTGTCTGTTTGATCAAGCTTGCTATGCATCTTCCCCCAGCTGCTGCCCGGTTTGGCAGAGGTAGCACTCGATTTGAAATCGAGGAGCCCGGCGGCAAACACTGAATGCCCGCTAAAATTGAGGGGTGGAGTCGAAGACAAAACATTGATTAATAAACATTTCAACAGCCAATTTCACAGAGGCAAATGGAACAGTGTCATGTTGCTGTCTGTCATTAGTTTAAATGATTCTTGCCTTTTTAATCTCTGACATTCTTTCCTTATCTGTCGTGTTTTATTTAGGGACCACTGTCTGTATGTCTTCAGTATTGATCATGTAGTAGTAACACCAATGTCTGTTCTGTGTCCCAGGTTACAGATGGAGGAGGAGGCAGCATACGCTAACAACCACCAGGGGGCAGCCCAGTCCCAGCCTGCCATCGCACCCTTCAGCAAATTTGAAGAGAGGAAAACTAAGGAGTCACGGAAAGTCAACACAGTGACTAAGTTTTTCACTCCCTCAGCAAAGACACCACCCAAGAAAGGTAGGATCCATGTCTATGAGATAGGGTTTACAGTTTATAGTGTTTTCTCTACCATTACTGGAGGGATGAGCAGATCCAAACCACCACTGCATCCCTTCTCTGCATAATGTTGGAGCACAGTTCCGCTTTCCCCCTCTTTCAGAATTCTGCCCCCCAGTCACTGTGAAGAAGGTCACATGGGGCATCCAGCTACAGTTCCCTAGATGTTCAACCTCTCCCTGACCCAGTCTGTAATACCTATATATTTCCTGCAGACCACCATAGTCTCTGTGCCCACGAACACAAAGTTTACCTGTCTAAATGACTATCGCCCCGTAGCACTCACATCTGGAGCCATGAAATGCTTTGAAAGGCTGGTTATGGCTCACATCAACACCATCATTCCAGACACCCTGGACACACTCCAATTTGTATACCGCCCCAACAGATCCACAGATGACACAATCTCTATTGCACTCCACACTGCCCTTTCCCACTGTGACAAAAGGAACACTTAGGTGAGAATGCTGTTCATTGACTACAGCTCAGCATTCAACACCGTAGTGCCCTTGAAGCTCATTACTAAGCTAAACACCTCCCTCTGCAACTGGATCCTGGACATCCTGACGGGCCACCCCCGGGTGTTGAGGGTAGGCAACAACACATCTGCCACGCTGACCCGCAACACAGGTGCCCCTTAGGGGACTGAAAAGATTTGTCATGGGCCCTCGGATCCTCAAAAAGTTTGAAAGCTGCAGCATCTTGACTGGCTGCATCACTGCTTGGTATGGCAACTGCTTTCATGTGGAACCATGCATTTGAAGCGTAGCAAAAAGGGACTAGCTAAAATCAGATTGCAGAAGGATGTTTTGTGAAATCACAACGCCGCAAGCTGTGCTGGTAAAGAATGAGATGAATAAAGACCCACCCTCATTTTCTCCGCTTCCATCAAAAGGCTGGCTGAAAGCCAGTCTTTTATATCTACCACCTAAGGAATATTGTACATACACACAGACATATCATTCCCTTCATTATCTGTGTCCTCCACCCTACTAGACTCTGTCCCTGGCGAGGCCCAGTCGACCCCAAGCCCCTCAGTGAGCCGCAAGCCCTTAGAGATGGACCGCACCACACGAGAGTTCATCAATTTCCTCAAGACACTGAAACCTGGCAGGGAGATCTTCAAACAGTGCCGGGCCTTCACAGAGAGCATGGCCTGCAAGAGGGTGAGTAGTACACTACAATAGCACCAGTGGCTTCTGAATGTGGAGAGCCTGATGAGTCCCATGGGTGTGACCTCTATTCATTCACCCCTGCGGCTTGGGTTTTTGACCATTTCACTTCCTCATCGTAGAACAGAAGGATGCCAAAAACAAACGAAAAAAAAACATTTGGTTATTCACTCAATGCTCTGGAGTAACATCAGCGTGAACTCAGCGTGAACTCTCCCTTAAACTTGAAATGAAGGACAATATACGACAATCCCTTCAAGCTAATAGCGCTCTTGTTCCACAGGACCTGGGTGCTGATGAGCTGTCTGAGTGTGTTCAGGACTTCTACCAGAACCTGTCAGACCGCCTGCAAACACACTACAAAGGTACACCTCTCCTGTCCTCACCTCTAATACTCTAATACCAGATCATTAAGGATATCTTGAAACAGGGGCTTGATGATAAAGTTGCAGGTGAGAATGAACACACTCTGATCCTTTCTGAGAGCTATCTATAGGTAGGCCTTGAATGACTCACATTTGCTGTTTTCCCGCCTGTGTCCGTGTTGACCCCAGGGTCGTCGGAGCGCGTGGAGAGTGTGATGGACGAGGTAGAGAGGTACATGATGACACGTCTCTACGATGAGGTCTTTTGTCCTGAGACCACAGACGATGAGAAGAAAGACCTGGATGTTCAGAAGAGAATCAGGTAAAGACAATGACACTGATATGATACTGAGTATGAGCATTGAAGCTGCTGTATGCCTCCTTGTACATCTGTTCACTAAAGTGTGTGTGTGTGGGTTGCAGGGCCTTGCATTGGGTCACCATTGAGATGCTGTGTGTCCCTGTGGATGAGGAGATTCCTGAGGTGTCTGATAATGTGGTCAAAGCCATCACAGGTCAGACTTTAGCCTGTATTCATTTGTTTTTAGTTTTTTTTTACAACGAGACCCAAACACTGACTGAACATGCATGTAATGTATAATGTCATCATAGCACATGAACTACCACTCTGTTCCACCCTGACTTCCTGTAGACGTGATAGAGATGGACTCGAAGCGTGTGCCCAGGGACAAGCTGACCTGCATCACGCGCTGCAGTAAGCACATATTCAATGCCATCAATACCACCAAGAAGGAGGCAGCATCTGCTGATGACTTCCTGCCCACCCTCATCTACATCATCCTGAAGGCCAACCCTCCACGACTGCAGTCCAACATTCAGTACATCACCCGCTTCTGTAACCCTAGCCGCCTCATGAGCGGAGAGGACGGATACTACTTTACCAACCTGGTGAGAGGGCTGTGTACGCAAAGCAAACAGACAGACAAGCTGTACCAAACAAAGTCTAATACACATACACTGTACACATATTAAGAATATAATTTGTGATTCCCCTAACCCCCCTCTTTCTCTCCTCTCTCTCTGTCCCTCTGCAGTGCTGTGCGGTGGCCTTCATAGAGAAGCTGGATGGCCAGTCTCTGAACCTAAGCGCTGAGGTGTTTGAGCTCCACATGTCAGGCCAGGTGTCCCCCCAGCGGCCCCAGGCTGCCCCCTCCCCTCCAGGCAGTGCTGCTTTCAGCGAGATGAACGAGCGTCTGGACCTGTTGACGGGGCTGGGCGTGAGGCAGGAACGCGTCGTGGAGGGAGCTCGCCGCCTGGAGGGTGACCTCATCGACTGGAGGGACGGGGTGGAGCACAAAGTGCAGGATGTGTTGGAGAGGTTCCCCCTGGAAATGCACCCCCCCGCCTCTTCTGCCATAGACGCTGACAACGTGGAGAACGACCTCCTGCCTCCTCCTCTCCAGCCGCAGTTGTTTGCCGGCTGACCCCCAACACCCCAGTACCCCGACCCTCTGGACTTGTTACTCTCTCTCTCTCCACCCTGGAAAGTGCCTCCTGTTCTAATGCACATATAGGTTCCCTGTAATGGGTCCAAGAAGTGTAACTCCAACCCTCCCCATTGTATGCATCCTTAAAATAGATGCTTGCAGTCGCCTGTACCCCAGTACTCTTAAATAAACCACTTTCTTGGTCGGTCTTCAGCACTGATTAGTAAGAGTACCAGATAGTTTGCAGGCATATTGCCTTCATCGATGGTCATGAAGGAAAGGAGATAAGGAACGGAAGCCTTTTAAGACTGTTGGGACACAGACCATTGATTTTATCCCCTGTATTACTCCTGACTGATTCCAAGTCTGAGTACAGAAGCCCTGGTGAGAGGCATCTGTTACGATCATGTCTATGTAACCACAACCAAATTTCCCCTGAATATGTCTATAAATATGTGTGTGTGTATATATACAGTGGGGCAAAAAAGTATTTAGTCAGCCACCAATTGTGCATGTTCTCCTACTTAAAAAGATGAGAGAGGCCTGTAATTGTCATCATAGGTACACTTCAACTATGACAGACAAAATGAGAAGAAAAAGAATCCAGAAAATCACATTGTACAATTTTTTATGAATTTATTTGCAAATTATGGTGGAAAATAAGTATTTGGTCACCTGTAACTTCTTCTTTAAGAGGCTCCTCTGTCCTCCACTCATTACCTGTATTAATCGCACCTGTTTGAACTTGTTATCAGTATAAAAGACACCTGTTCACAACCTCAAACAGTCACACTCCAAACTCCACTATGGCCAAGACCAAAGACCTGTCAAAGGACACCAGAAACAAAATTGTAGACCTGCACCAGGCTGGGAAGACTGAATCTGCAATAGGTAAGCAGCTTGGTTTGAAGAAATCAACTGTGGGAACAATTATTAGGAAATGGAAGACATACAAGACCACTGATAATCTCCCTCGATCTGGGGCTCCATGCAAGATCTCACCCCGTGGGGTCAAAATGATCACAAGAACGGTGAGCAAAAATCCCAGAACCACACGGGGGGACCTAGTGAATGACCTGCAGAGAGCTGGGACCAAAGTAACAAAGCCTACCATCAGTAACACACTACGCCGCCAGGGACTCAAATCCTGCAGTTCCAGACATGTCCCCCTGCTTAAGCCAGTACATGTCCAGGCCCGTCTGAAGTTTGCTAGAGAGCATTTGGATGATCCAGAAGAAGATTGGGAGAATGTCATATGGTCAGATGAAACCAAAATATAACTTTTTTTTTGTAAAAACTCAACTCTTCATGTTTGGAGGACAAAGAATGCTGAGTTGCATCCAAAGAACACCATACCTACTGTGAAGCATTGGGGGTGGAAACCTCATGCTTTGGGGCTGTTTTTCTGCAAAGGGACCAGGACGACTGATCTGTGTAAAAGAAAGAATAAATGGGGCCGTGTATCGTGAGATTTTGAGTGAAAACCTCCTTCCATCAGCAAGGGCATTGAAGATGAAACGTGGCTGGGTCTTTCAGCATGACAATGATCCCAAACACACCACCCGGGCAACGAAGGAGTGGCTTCGTAAGAAGCATTTCAAGGTCCTGGAGTGGCCTAGCCAGTCTCCAGATCTCAACCCCATAGAGAATCTTTGGAGGGAGTTGAAAGTCCATGTTGCCCAGCAAAAAGCCCCAAAACATCACTGCTCTAGAGGAGCTAGAGGAGATCTGCATGGAGGAATGGGCCAAAATACCAGCAACAGTGTGTGAAAACCTTGTGAAGACTTACAGAAAACGTTTGACCTGTGTCATTGCCAACAAAGGGTATATAACAAAGTATTGAGATACACTTTTGTTATTGACCAAATACTTATTTTCCACCATAATTTGCAAATAAATTCATTAAAAATCCTACAATGTGATTTTCTGGCTTTTTAAAAAAAAAAAATGTCTGTCATAGTTGAAGTGTACCTATGATGAAAATTACAAAATTGCTCAATTGGTGGCTGACTAAATACTTTTTTGCCCCACTGTATATATATAAATGCCAAACCTGTTCAGTCATGCACTCAGTTTAGAGAAGTGATTTTTATTTTTTTATTGTGTGGATATTAATTATTGGATGCAATAAAGACACAATTCTTGTAAAGTTTACATTAGCAGTCATTCTAAATCCTATACAATAGTCTTGCGTAGAGAATAATTACATGAGTAATTGTATTATTTGTTTCAACATTTTCCAGGTTTGTTTGAGGCATTCAGACTACAGTCTTTTGAGAGGGGATAAGGATGTTTAGACTATTCAAATGGCTAAATTAATATCATAGTTCATTTTTTTTTATTTTATATATATATATAAGAAATAAATTATTTTCATTTCAGAGTTTAGAAGATACTAAAAGTCCCTACACTCGTTTGACTGCTGAACAGCTGCTTCGTCAGAAGAAAGTCTTCCGTTTCTCAGTCGTCATATTTAGTATGGTTTTATCTAAGTGAAGTACTTTTAGTAAGTGCTTTAATTTACAGTGGTGTATTTTATTTGTACAAATATTTTGTGGGTAAATGTTGTCAAACAGAATAGTCATAACAATGTTGATCTCAGCTCCATGTCGTAACCATTCATTCAGGGTTAGATGGATATATGAAGGAACAGTAGGCATTGCGTTGGAAGAGTAGTGTCTTGGATGCAACACAAAGTACATTTACATACTACCTATATATTTTATCTTTTTTTTAAACATTTTATCATGTTTAATTTGATCACATTTGTAACTATCAGATACAAATGCTCGCCAAAACCTGGAAGCTAAAATCCCATTCAATCCAATTTAAGCACTAACTGAAATAACTAGGCATTGGATAGCACACAATCAATGATCAGGTATTTTTGAAAAAGCAATGTAAAAAAATATATCTGCACAACCATAGTTTTGTTTTTGTATGGAGTAGCTAAATATTGTCTTGTATTTAAATGTAACTTATTGAGACAGTGTTGTTTTATAGTGTGTTGATGAATAAAATAACTCAAAAGTCGTTCTGTGTCTACAGCTTTGTCACCACAGTAACATGACTATCTAGGGTAAGTAGAAAAAAAGTTGAGCAAGCAAAAGTGTGTTTGCAATGTACACTGAGTGTACAAAACATTAAGAACACCTGCTCTTTCCATGACATAGAAGGACCAGGTGAAAGCTATGATCCCTTATTGATGTTAAATCCACTTCAATCAGTGTAGATGAAGGGGAGGAGACAGGTTAAAGAAGTATTTTTAAACCTTGAGACATGGATTGTGTATGCGTGCCATGAATGGGCAAAACAAAATATTTAAGTGCCTTTGAACTGGGTTTTTCACGCTCAACAGTTTCCCGTATGTATTAAGAATGGTCCAACATCCATAGGACATCCAGCCTTGACACAACTGTGGGAAGCATTGTAGTCAATATGGGCCAGAATCTCTGTGGAACGCTTTCAACACCTTATAGAATACATGCCCTGACAAATTTAGGCTGTTGTGAGGACAAAAGGGGATGCAACTCAATATTAGGAAAGTGTTCCTAATGTTTTGGGTATACTTTATATTGATCTGAGTACTGTGACACAGCTTCACATTTATATACTTGCTGGGCTGGCAAACTTATTGATCATGGATTATGAAATCAAACTTGTTTTGGTGCAAGGGTCACCTGCCAGAGCCCTTTTTTAAATCATTGTTATCTTGTATTTTGAAGCTGTAGCATTATTTGAACATTTCACAAGTGCTTACCATAGCTAGATGTTTTAAAAAAAACAGCACACATGAGGTTGCCTCCCAGGGCTTTGGTAATTCCCTCATTCCTAAAACGGAACTTCCCTAAAGTTATTGAAGATGCCAGGAAGAGCCTTATGCAATAAAGGGAAGACAATGTTTCTTTCACATCGTATTTTTTGCAATCGAAACTGAAAACTAGTCTCATTTCCCCTGACAATATATAAAGATTGTACTGTAGTTATCCCCATCAGAAGCACAAACAGAACACTCAACATGATGCTCTTACTCAGCCTCCTTGGTGAGTTCCTTTCAGTCCACTTATAGAGATTACAGATCATTATTTATGTGTATAGATGATCACTGATTGATTGATTGATTGATTGATTGATTGATTGATTGACAGAATGATCACCAATTTTATTGTTGGTTATTTTAATGATGAATGGTTATTTATTGTTTCAGTTGTTTCAACACTACCTCAATTGGCTGAGCTACAAGGTATTTAGTAAATACATTTCTCTCTGGCTGCGTTTACACAGGCAGACCAATTCTGATCTTTTTACCAATTATTGGCAAAGATCTGATCTGATTGGTCAGCAATACCAATTCGTGGCAAAATATTTGGGCTAACTGCGTAGTCAGCCATCATAGGCCTCTGAGATTTCAAGTCCTTCTCTTCAAACCAGTGTTGTGTAATGTCATCATATGAAATACAGTATGTAAATTGTTTATTTTCATGAGTAATACTTATACACTGCTGAACATTAGTTGCCATTTGTAATGTTAGGTGATCGTGTAAATAAGACCAAGTTGCTGTTTATGCTCAGAAGTTATGCTTATTTTGTTCTCAAGTCTGACTCTAGTAGGCTGCGTTTACACAGGCAGCCCAATTCTGATATTTGTTTCACTAATTGGTCTTTTGAGCAATCAGATCAGCTCTGAAACAGATCTGATGTGAAAAGATCTTATGTGATTGGTCAAAAGATCTTATGTGATTGATCAAAAGACCAATTATTGGAAAAATATATTAGAATTGGGCAGCCTGTGTAAACACAGCCGTAGTAGTCTACTCAAAATGGTAGAAAGACTTACCTGTCAACATTTCTTCACAGTCCTCCCCACCAGTGCTCCGCAGACAGCTGTGGCTGAACTAGTCAAGGGGTTACCCTGGATCTTCTCAGGGGAGAGCGTGCATCTGAAGTGCAGTGTTCCTGGGAATGTGTCGGCCGAGTGGAGGTACCGGTGGTTCAGGGGGGGCGAGGAGCTCCAGGAGTCTGAATACTTTGTCCTCTGGAAGGCCAGGCCACAGCAGAGTGGGAAGTACTACTGCCAGGGCCTAAGAACCACATGGATAAACACACAACACACCCTCCACAGCCTGCCTATAGAAATAGAGGTGGACGGTAAGAGAACCCCTATCAATATTGAGCCATGATGACATCTAGTTTGATTGTCCTTCTGTTAGCAGTCTGTATTAGCCAACTCCTTTCTTGTTGTCATGCCAAACGTGTAACAATAGCAAAATAAGCAGAAACAGACTGACAACCAGGCTAAGTTACACCTGTAGCACACCTGACCATAGAGGGTAACTGTCAACAGGCCAGACAGGGACTACGCCACCCCGTTAACTAAAATCACTTATTGCTCTTTGTCAGGTGGGTGGGCCATCCTGCAGGCCCCGCCCCTGCCCATGCTGGTTGGAGAGACAATGACCCTGACGTGTCGTGTCCGTAACAACCCCAAACTGACAGAGGTCATACTCTACAAAGACGGGGTGGAGCTTCAGATACAGCGTGGCCCAGAGCTGCGTGTCACCAACCTTACCCTGCAACACCACGGATCCTATTGGTGCAGAGCATCCTGGGATGGACGGAGGGAAACCAACTCTGTAATCTCAATGGCTGCTCCAGTGTCCATCATAGGTGAGGTTGAGTGACTGGTGTGGTTTGTAATTTTGAGTTTGTGCAGGGTGTGGAACCATATTTCAAAGTTGATTTGCCCTCATCATTCCATTATCATATGGTCATTGAATACCAGTTGGTATGTGAGGAATATTTTTCAGTATTAATGTTCTATATTCTCCCCTGCAGAGGTTCTGACAGAGCCCATGTTGGAGATTGTGCCCAATGACCCTCTGATCCATAAAGACTGTATGCTCCTGGTGTGTCACGTTCAACTGAATGCCCGTCAGCCGGTTCCACACATCCACTACTACTTCTACCAGGACGGGCTGAGTCTCGGGCCTGCCTCTTCCCAGGACAAAGTCACAGTACTGAGGGACTCAGGCCAGTACTGGTGCAAAGCCAGCGTTCCTACTCTGGGCCTGAAGAGGCTCAGCGAGCCCTTAGGTTATGGGCGAGTGACAGGTGAACACTCAGAACACATGAGAAACCAGAAATGAATAGTAGTCCCCCTTTAGGATGCGTCATAATGTTGACCAGTGGCGTCAGTTCAGTTAAACCTAGGGTATGGCAGGGTGGGGGGGACAGCTTCTCTCTGAACAATGCTCCGCATGGTCCTAAAGCCAGCCAACCAACATGCTAAACAGCCGTTGCATTTTAATTGGGATTGGAAGGATTTTAGTCTACTTTTTTGTTGCCTACTTGTATATTTTTGGTCTTGAGCTAGGTTACGTCGACTGCCATACCCTGACATTCCCAACTGACGCCCTGATGCTGACTCTGTGTTAACAGGGAAACATCAGGGACCAGTTGTCTCTCTCCAGCCCAGAGCTCCAACTCCCCAGACCACCACCTCTATCTAGCCTTCTCAGCCCCCTACCTTCCCCGATGCAGCCAGTGATTCTCCAAACACTGTCCTGTGATGTTGTTTTTTCAGATGATGGGACAATGGTGTGGAGGGACTTCTTTTGAACAATACCAGATCAATGTACATTATCACTATCAGTTTCATAATTAGACCCCTTTGAACCAATTTAGTTGCATCTCCAGTTTACCCATTCATTTGCCTCCAGAATGTACTTGTGTTTTATAACATTCCTTATCTAAATGAATGAATTAATTACTCATTAATATAATGTTATTTGTCTTTTAAGTTGTGAATGAAACAATGAATTGTATTTGCACTGTTGATTGTAAACTCAATCCAAATAAATCCAGTCAAAGTCAAACATTTACTTATTGATTTTACTTCAAAAGTGTACAAAAACTCATAATATAGTGATATTTCAATCTACCAGATTGACAGTCTTGTAAAGATGTCCTTGTGTTGTTGGGTCTATAGAGGGAGTATGAAGAGAGATGGGGTGAATGCTGCAATTCAGTCCCTGGTACTGTGGTGGCATAGTAATATATGCCATTTAGCAGACGCTTTTATCCAAAGCGACTTACAGTCATGTGTGCATACATTCTACGTATGGGTGGTCCCGGGAATCGAACCCACTACCCTGGCGTTACAAGCGCCATGCTCTACCAACTGTGCTACAGAAGGACCAGAAGGACCAGTGGGCTTCATTGTCATGCGTTTAGGTATTGTGGATGTACAGTAGAGTTGATTGTATTAGATATCAGATCATTTGTCAGGGCTTGTCAGCGTAGAGCAGGAAGCCAGAGAAAGTGCTGTCGTCATCACTGCTGGCGTAGACTCCATTCCAGTCCCTCAGTGTCTCCAGCCATACCTGGTCCCCCACCGCCAGCTGGTCGATGTCCTGCCCATACAGAGAGTCTCGCATCCGCACCTTCCTCACCCCATTGACTACCAGGGCGGCGCGCAGGGGCTTGTTCCGCACTGTGATGTGGTAGGAGAACATGTAGACCCCCCCGTGGGCACAGGTGAAGCTGTTGGGGGAGGAGATGTAGTGGTTCTCTCCGTTGTAGAAGACCTTGTCAAAGCGGACGGGGAAGCCTGATGGAGGGAAGGACTTACTGGGGGAGAGGCCCACACTGACCCCGTTACCCTTCGCCCCTCTGATCCCCCGGGGGCCCCTGTCCCCTCTCATTCCGGGGAGCCTCTGTCACGCTTTGGCCCAAACATCCCCCTCCCTCCCTGGTGTCCAGGCAGCCCTCGCACCCCTGGCTCACCTTGAGCCCCTGGTGGTCCTGGATCCCCCTGGTCACCTGCCACACCAGGGGAGCCCTGCATGCCATCCACCCCAGGAAGGCCCACCTGTCCCTGAATACCTGGAGGCCCAGGGTCCCCTCTATTGCCCTTCAGTCCTCTCTCCCCAAATGTCTCACACACCCCTTTGTTACCCTTGTCCCCCTTCAAGTCTTATGCCCCAGCCAGCCCTGGGGGTCCGGTTGGGCCTTCTATTCCAGGTTCCCCTTTCTCACCCGTAGTCCCATTTTGGCTTTCACCCTTCTCCCCCCAGTCACCTTTGACCCCAGGAGGCCCTCTGTCACCTTTTTCACCTTTAAAGCCAAATCCACCTGCAGGGCGCAGAGCACAGTGTAAGTGGGCCGTCTCAGCAACTAGGCTCAGACAGAATTTATGAGGAAGATATTAATTGATTTTACATGTTTGATTTAATCATTCTTTATGGAGGCTGGTAGCCTTGTTTCATGATTTCTTTGCCTGTATGTGCCTATATGTGTTAAAGGGTTTGGCTGGTTACCGCTCTCTCCTTGTTTCCCTGGGATACCCAGAGTTCCTGCCATTCCACGGTATCCTTGGTCACCTTTAACTCCTGGGAAAGAGAGATAGATAACAGACAACTCAGAATAATCAATAAATCTACTGTTTGCTCACACAGCCAGGAAAGTGTACATATCTCAAGTAAATAATGTATCGTTTCTCTTTTGTGTTCTCCTCTGTCTCCTTTTGACCCTGTAGTTCCATTTGAACCAGCCAGTCCAGGAAAGCCTCTGGACTGTGCCATCCTGGATGAGCTGCAAAACCTAAGCCACTTGTGTGGGTTGTAGACTCCGTCTCATGCTACCACTAGAGTAAAAGCACCGCCAGCATTCAAAAGTGACCAAAACATCAGCCAGGAAGCATAGGAATTGAGAAGTGGTCTGTGGTCCCCACCTGCAGAACCACTCCTTTATTGGGGGTGTCTTGCTAATTGCCTATAATTTCCACCTGTTATCTATTCCATTTGGACAACAGCATGTGAAATTTATTGTCAATCAGTGTTGCTTCCTAAGTGGACAGTTTGATTTCACAGAAGTGTGATTGACTTGGAGTTACATTGTGTTGTTTAAGTGTTCCCTTTATATTTCTGAGCAGTGTAGTTTCAACAAGATATCAAAAGCCATGGATCACCACTACAGTATACTGGTATTGTTAAAGGTCCCTATGTTGTTATAGTGATTTCAATACCTGGTAGTCCTCTGCCCCCTTTTGGCCCTCGAGGGTCCTTCTCTGGTAGACAGCACTCACAAAAATTGAAGTAGCACTCGTTATAATCCAAGGTGTAATTATCATGCCCAACACCAGGGGGCCCTGTGGTTTCAGTATAGTAATCCTGGTTGGCATCACTGGGGTAGGTTGTGGTCTCTGTGGTAACCAGGGGGTAGGGATCCATGGGATCTGATTTCTCCACTGATTTCAGTGTCTTAGGGATGATGCTGGTTAGGGGCTGCATGGTAATCCGGGGCTGCTCGCGGTAAGGCATGGGCTTCTTGGTGTATTGGTACTTTGGTCGCTGAGTGGTCTTCGACGATACACTGGTCACTGTGAATGACATCACTGCCAAGAGGGCAGAGTGATAGGAGAGCATCCTGATGTTTGACAAGAATCTAAGGAGGGAGAAATAGAGAAACTGTCACTTCTCATACACTGATGTAGCATCCCTGTATGTAAGCATAATACTTACTACAGCCTCTGCCAAAGGTCTGGAGCTTTATAGCACAAGACATAGTGAGCTTGCCCTGTCACTGCATGGTTTTTGGTATATAAAAAAAGCATTATTTCAGAACTGATTATATTAGGTGTATATCCCACATTAATATTTACAGTAGCTCAAAGCAACGTACTTTCGACTCAGGGCAGGAGAACATTTATGAGACCCCATAACAACAACAACAATCCTCAAAAAAAACATATAAAGCATCTTATCATCTTTGACACCTTCTCTTTTCCATCCATCTCTCTCTCCCTCCCTCTGTTTCTCTCTCTGTTGCAGACCATTCTATTGTATATGAACCCCTCAATATTCCACTGTCACAGCACTGCCAGACATGACCTCATCACAAAGATGTTGATTGAGAACTTACAGGCACTCAACTCATCACCTCACAAATGGGTGGTCAAACAAAAAGGTCAAACAAAACAGAAACCGCTTATTGAACAGAGCTCAGTATAAAGCAATAAATCCACATTTGACACTTGCCTAATTATGACGGGCCCATCTAATCATTGATCCCCAGTCTAACACTACCATGGAGGCTGCAGCATCAGCAACACTGGAACTCTTTGATATCTCTATAAGGCTTTGCTGATGGACATCCCCACCAATGAGGAGTAGAGCTGTGAGCCCAGGGGGAGGTTTGAAACCCTACGACAAGCTAATCTAGCAGAGCCTGGAGCTGGACCAAGCAGAACCACTGCACCTCGGCGCGCTCTCTGTATCCCTGTTGTGTCAAATCTGCTTTTGTGACACTGGATACAGTGTCCGTGAGAAGCACTACCCCGGTGTGGGCCCGGGCGAGAGGAGAGAGGCAACGGGTCACCTGATATAGGAGAAATTCCTCCAGCAGCCACCCTGCTGCCCCGCAGCCACCCCCTCTAGTCCCCCTCTTACTGGGGGACTAGAGCCAAGCTGGGAGGCTTCTAGTGGCCCCATAGTGGGGTTCATACACGTCTTACTCCAGGTGGAGGGAGTGCAGCGCAACTCCAATACAAGAAGGTACATTTCTCCTGGCCATATTGGTCAAATCATTGTGAGCTTGTGTAAAAGAGTATAGAAGTAATAGGGATGACAGTTGTAAATCAGTAGCTACAGGTATACTGTTTAGGGTTCCCCACACTGCTTAGCCCAAATCCTCTATAACTACCGCAGAACAAAGATCTGTATCATCACTATCTACTTGGTGATTGTCTACAAAAAGCTTAAGCCTAAAGAGCGCTACTAATCTCACTGTCTCACTCAACAGTTACTAAACCTGAGCTGTCGTCAAAGGAAACAGCTTATCTCTCTAACCCTCTCTACAGGTGAACACACAGCCACACTGCACAGTCACTGGAACCAACTATCTCTCTAACCCTCTCTACAGGTGAACACACAGCCACACTGCACAGTCACTGGAACCAACTATCTCTCTAACCCTCTCTACAGGTGAACACACAGCCACACTGCACAGTCACTGGAAACAGCTTATCTCTCTAACCCTCTCTACAGGTGAACACACAGCCACACTGCACAGTCACTGGAACCAACTATCTCTCTAACCCTCTCTACAGGTGAACACACAGCCACACTGCACAGTCACTGGAACCAACTATCTCTCTAACCCTCTCTACAGGTGAACACACAGCCACACTGCACAGTCACTGGAAACAGCTTATCTCTCTAACCCTCTCTACAGGTGAACACACAGCCACACTGCACAGTCACTGGAACCAACTATCTCTCTAACCCTCTCTACAGGTGAACACACAGCCACACTGCACAGTCACTGGAACCAACTATCTCTTGTTAGAAGAATGGTTATATCCATCGGTTATAGCAAACTGAACGTCACAGTGGTAACAGGACAGCTCGTGACTGATACAAATGAAACTACTACCACCAGAGGACAGGGTTCAGTAGTTAAAGACCTCAACCTCCCTGCAAAAAATTGCAGGAAGAGGGGAAATTAAAGTGAGAAATAGAGAGGGGAGGAGAAGGTGAGATGGAAGAAGAGGAATAGAGGGGGGTTCCAGGGGTAGCTTTATTTATACTTTGAATATATAAGACTGTGCCTTCCATCTGCATATATTCAATTATTTCTACTTCCTCCATCTTTCTCCTCTCCTCTTTGCATCCTCTTATTAG
This sequence comes from Oncorhynchus keta, assembly GCF_023373465.1. Taxonomy (NCBI): domain Eukaryota; kingdom Metazoa; phylum Chordata; class Actinopteri; order Salmoniformes; family Salmonidae; genus Oncorhynchus; species Oncorhynchus keta. Next base: position 16,289,909 of record NC_068438.1, on the reverse strand, counting down.
CACCCTCTTAGTAGCATCCTCTTATTAGCATCCTCTTAGTAGCATCCTCTTATTAGCATCATCTTATTAGCTCTGCCTCCTGCTCTCCCTCCACCTCTCTAGCTCTCCTTCCAAGCAGTTTGAACGTGGTCCGTCCCTGAGATGGCCCGTTGAGGTTCCACCCATCAGTCTCACTCCTCCATTCAGTCCACACAACAGAACGGGTCAGTTTACCAGCCTCGCCACCACAGGAACACAAACACCGCTCACCTGCCCACTCACCTAACACTGGCACTGCCCGTGACCCCAGGTGCTCCCACAGTACAGCACCATGGAGAAAAACATATACAGTCAAGAATTAAGCAGGAGCAGGGACAGAGGCAGGATGACTTGCATGGAGACTTTACATTAACTAACCCTCTTCATGGAAAGAAGATCTCTAAGTGTCAGTATAGAGGATGTAGGGGTGCAGGCGGGAAGGTGTGTGAGTGTGTGCATGTGTGAAAGATTAGAAAGTTGTTTGCCTCCTGGGTGAACATTTGCTTTTAGCCCTAGTGAGTAAGATGACAGTTGAAGTAAACCATTAGCAAAATGTCAGTCTTAGTATCTGATTGATGCCCTCTACCAAAACGCCAGTTCCTTTTCCTCTCAGATTATCCCCTGGTACACTAACCTGGCCATAGACATATTATTGTTCAACAGCCCAGCCTGCCTTATCAAGTGAAATCTAGAGACCTTGGAATTAGCAACTAATGACTTCGGTGCTTGAAGTTTTGGCAAATAAATATATGCCTCTTATGTAGTGAGACCAAGCAATACCTTCATATTATATTTTCTTGAGTTGTTCAGTATTGAAATGGAAATTTCAATCTAGAACATGTACACCCTATTTTCTTAAAATATCTTGGTTGTTGGTTTGCCATTGAGCGTTACTGAAGAAGGCAACATAAAAAAGTATTTGCTTTTTTCACTCAAGCACAGAGTCTAATTGTCTTGTGAGATGGAAGCTGAAGCATTCAAAGGGTATCAGAGACTCAGGTGGACTCCCAAGAGACACAGAGGGGTGTCTGTATGGAGAGAGACCCCAGGAGAGTGATACCTGAGTAGGAGGTTGTGGGGAGTAAGGTGCCCAGGGCCAAAAGAGGTGGGGGTAGTTGGGGAAAACAGGGTCTGGGGGTTACAGGGGAGAAAGAGAAAGAGAGAGAAAGAGGGTCATGGTCAGGTGAGTGCAAGGTAAAAGTGCTCTGGGACCACCCACTTGTTTCCCCCCACCTACGTTCTCTACCTGTCCCCTAGCCCCGGGTCGGACCACGTCCCACAGAGGTAAATGTAAATGTAAAGGTAGAGTAACTCAGACTATGATCAGGTGTAGAGCTCCAAATGGACTTCTCTATGACCCCGTGGTGAAAGGACAGGCTTTAAGCCATCGAAGAGCCATTTGAAAATCTTTAAAAACCCTCTCTCTCTCTATATATATATATATATATATAATGGAGCACAGTGATGTCAAGCCACACACTTACTGATGGTAACCCTGACCTAGAAACCTGACCTGACCCCACTCCCCTGGGCTCCTGTGTGTTCAAATCCTGCTCTCTCTCCTGCCTTCCCCCTGTTCCTAACATCCCATAGCCACTAGGTGGCAGTGTTGTTTAATCAAATAAATCACTGAGGCCTCCCCACCAATCCTGTTCCTTGGATAAACAGAATCCAAAGCTTATCTGTCCTGAGCTACTCTACTCACACATACTTACATAACATAGATAGGTCTGCAATGTGAAACACCATGATTCATATTCATTTCTCTGCTGTCTTTTATCTATAGGTAGAGGACATTGTCATTAATGTCATTATCTGATGGTTCATGACAGAAAGACAAGTGGAACTGGGGAGGCAGTTTAAACCCTAACGATCTCTCCACATGCATAACCATATACATGGTGACATGCCTAATCTGTGTGTGGTGTCGTCATGTAAGGCTATGAGTTTACTAACCAACCCTTCTGGGGGTGACTATTGGTCATACTCTCACATGCCTCCTTATTTTCTCTTTAGTTTGAATCCAGTAGCGATCATGTGAGGTTGAGTTTGCTCAGGGCGTGAAGGAATTAACTCCATGGCCAGTCTATTACCTAGCTCACCTCGTCTCTGGAGATGAGGGGACAGCAGGGAGGGGCGTCCAACTGTCCACAAAACCAGGTGCTCACCTTGATCACCTCCATCTTTGCATTGTAGAAGGGAGATGTACACCTGTTCAACCAAAAAGGACCCTTTCTTCCTCTCTTGCACAAACACACCGGCACGCACACCAGTCTAATGACTGACCTCAATGATTCCTCCACCCAACCCGGTAGTAAAGCAAACAGACTACCCTCAAAACAAACAGTACAAATGGCACGTGCTTAGTGCGAGGCTTTCTTTGCTGTCTCTGATTGTGTGTATCTATCTGAGAGGATCAGAACAAATCAAATCTGATGAAACCGAACCAAGAGAACAGATTGATTCACAAGTAAAATATTTATCCATGAACAAACACTCATTAAAGATTTCCATGGCTTTGATAGTAAATCTGTATCATGTTTAGATGAGTCTTTCTTGTGAATGAAATTGTCTCCCTCTGCTCCTTGTCAATCACAGATCTCACTAAATAAAAGCTTTGCTCATTACCATGGGGGCAAAGTTAGTAATGCCACAACCCTGCACTCGACTAAAACTGTATGAGTGAATGGATAGGTGGAGTTACAGCGGGTTTTCCCAAACTCAGGACCCAAAGGGGTGCAGGTTTTGGTTTTGACCTAGACGGTATTTGGGAAACACTGAAATACAGACTCTAGGGGTGCCCTAACAACTGTGTTGTTGTGTTTTACATAAGGAATGTAGGCCTACAAAACCTGATCAATATCCTACTGACGGATTACACACGGTGTGTGTGTGTGTGTTTTTGTGCTTTTACTATAGCAAAACAAGGATAATTCAGACAAGTGGGGACATTTTGCCAGTCCCCACAAGGAAAACGTATATTTTAGGCTTAAGGGCTAGGTTTAAGGTTAGGGTTGGGGTTAAGGTTAGGGTTAGGTTAAGGGTTAGGGGAAATAAGATTTATAATGGGAATCAATTCTTTGGTCCCCACAAGGATAGTAAACAAACGTGTATGTGTATGTGTATGTGTATGTGTGTGTGTGTGTGTTGCTTAGAATTGTCCTGTGAGAAGCAACAACAAAGCAAGCCAAGAAAGGTGAGAGATTCAAACGTAAACAGTGTAACTTAGCATTGGGCCCATTGTGGATGTGTTTACAGAGTCAGCGTCAAGACTGATAGCTCTCTTTATTTACATTTGATCATTAGATAAGGGAGTTCTGATTTCATCTACTGTCACTAATTAAGCATAACCCAATCTGGAGGGGAAGGGAGGGGCGGAGAGGATAGGGTTCCTGTGCATTGTTTCACTCAATATGATTAATTGAAATTCATCTGCTTAGTCCCCTCCTGTACTCCCTGTTCACCCACGCATGACTCCAACACCATCATCAAGTTTGCTGACGACACAACATTGGTAGGCCCAATCACAGATGGCAATGAGTCAGCCAGGTCAGAGACTGTGTGGTGCCAGAACAACAACCTCTCCCTCAATGTCAGCAAGACAAAGGAGCTGATTGTGGAATGTAGGAGAAAGAGGGGGAAGCACACCCTCACCCACATCGACGGCGCTGTAGCGCCATAACATGGTCCGCACACACCAACACAGTTGTGAAGAGGGCACGGCTTTGCCAAAAAAGATTTGTCATGGGCCCTCGGATCCTCAAAAATTTCTACAGCTGCACCATCGAGAGCATCTTGACTGGCTGCATCACCTTCTGGTATGTCAAATGTAACGCCCTTGACCGCAAATCGCTACAGAGGGTGATGTGTGGACAGCCCAGTACATCACTGGGGCCAAGCTCCCTGCCATCCAGGACCTCTATATCCGGGGGTGTTAGTGGAAAACCCCGAAAAATTACCAAAGAATCCAGCCCCCCAAGCCATAGACTGTTCACTCTGCTAGCCTCCGGCAAACTGTACCAGCGTTGGTTCTTGGACCAACAGACTCCGAGACAACTTCTACCCCCAAGCCATAAGACTGTTAAATAGTAAATTCATGTTACCCAAACTATCTGTACTGACCCTATGCACGCTCACTAGACTATATACACACACTCACATTACACATCACTTGCTGCTGAACTATTCTTTATTTTACTCTTACTAATTGTGATGCTTAGTCACTTTACCCTGCCTTCAGGTACATATCTAACTCAAATACCTCATAACCCTGCACATTGATCTGGTACTGGTACTCCCTATATATAGCTCCATTGGTGGATATTTATTTTATCCCTCTTATGTTATTATTACATTTTGTTTACTCTGCATTGTCAGGAAGGGCTCATAAGCAAGTATTTCACAGTGAATACTACATCTTTTACATTTGAGTCATTTAACAGATGCTTTCATCCAGAGTGACTTACAGTAGTGAGTGTAAACATTTTTATGCTTTTCCCCCTACTGGTCCCCCGTGGGACTCGAACCCACAACAACTGGCGTTGCAAGCACCATGCTTTACCAACGGAGTCACACGGGACCCCTAGTTGTATTCGGCGCATGTGACAAATACAATTTGATTTGATTTGACTTGACCTCTGCCACACCTCCATTTCTTTGATCTCCACCCCAAACGTCTTGCTGACACTGGCATTTCCCACATGCTGACGCGTAGAGAGAAAAGTGATACAAATAGAATAATGTTCAATTTACGCTCGCATAACTCAGGTTTTCATTTTCCCCGTAGAGAATAGATATGTATTATTCCTGAAAAGAATACGGTGGTGGTGTCCAGTTCTAGGCTATGAAAAGCAACGAAGCCAGCCTCTTTAAAAACAGAAGCGTAAATGTGAATTTCCAGTTTTCTTCACCCTTCATCCATTTTAACCCTCGTACAACCGACTGAGGTCATTTTGGTTTATTCAATTCTTCCATTTTTTTCAGACTTTGTCAGTCAACAAATTCTTAACGAGTCAAACTCATTGTTTAGTGTTTCTGTATCAATATCAAATGTCCTTTGGGGACATTTTAACCCCAGACAAAAACACATCATTCCGCCTGTAGTAATTTGATAGATAAGAACTTTACTTGAATCTATGTTTCTCTGGAGACAGAGATTCACCAGAGGGTGGAGGGTGACCTGTATCACTGACCAGATAGACAGATTTACCAGAGGGTGGAGGCTGACCTGTATCAGTGACCAGATAGACAGATTCACCAGAGGGTGGAGGGTGACCTGTATCACTGACCAGATAGACAGATTTACCAGAGAGTGGAGGCTGACCTGTATCAGTGACCAGATAGACAGATTCACCAGAGGGTGGAGGGTGACCTGTATCACTGACCAGATAGACAGATTCACCAGAGGGTGGAGGGTGACCTGTATCACTGACCAGATAGACAGATTTACCAGAGGGTGGAGGCTGACCTGTATCAGTGACCAGATAGACAGATTCACCAGAGGGTGGAGGGTGACCTGTATCACTGACCAGATAGACAGATTTACCAGAGGGTGGAGGCTGACCTGTATCAGTGACCAGATAGACAGATTCACCAGAGGGTGGAGGGTGACCTGTATCACTGACCAGATAGACAGATTCACCAGAGGGTGGAGGGTGACCTGTATCACTGACCAGATAGACAGATTCACCAGAGGGTGGAGGGTGACCTGTATCACTGACCAGATAGACAGATTCCCCAGAGGGTGACCTGTATCACTGACCAGATAGACAGATTCACCAGAGGGTGGAGGGTGACCTGTATCACTGACCAGATAGACAGATTCACCAGAGGGTGGAGGGTGACCTGTATCACTGACCAGATAGACAGATTTACCAGAGGGTGGAGGGTGACCTGTATCAGTGACCAGATAGACAGATTCCCCAGAGGGTGGAGGGTGACCTGTATCACTGACCAGATAGACAGATTCACCAGAGGGTGACCTGTATCACTGACCAGATAGACAGATTCACCAGAGGGTGACCTGTATCAGTGACCAGATAGACAGATTCACCAGAGGGTGACCTGTATCAGTGACCAGATAGACAGATTCACCAGAGGGTGACCTGTATCAGTGACCAGATAGACAGATTCACCAGAGGGTGACCTGTATCAGTGACCAGATAGACAGATTCACCAGAGGGTGACCTGTATCAGTGACCAGATAGACAGATTCACCAGAGGGTGACCTGTATCAGTGACCAGATAGACAGATTCACCAGAGGGTGACCTGTATCAGTGACCAGATAGACAGATTCACCAGAGGGTGGAGGGTGACCTGTATCAGTGATTTTGACCAGATAGACAGATCATTTGCAGAGATACAGCTCCCGATGTACTCACCTAAGATTGTACTTTTCTACACCACATATCTATTGTATGACTATGTACAAAACCAAAATTACCTTATTTTTGTACATATAAAAACCTGCCAATGATATACAACGTCTGCCAATAGTATAAATACTTAATAGAACTGCGATACAGAACTTAGACACACTCACAATCTACACCGGGAGCTGTACTGGTGTTGCCTGGCTACAAATCCACATTGCTACAGCCAAACTGACATTTTTTCTCCACAATGAGTCTGGATTTGCCTCCCCCCTACAATTTCTAGAATGGGAACACATTCTGACTGTTTGGATTGGTCCCAGCAACCGATGGGTTGGGTCAGAACCGGCCTACATTCTGATGTTATCAACTTTGATACTCTGACTGGTTAGATTTGTTACAGACGATCAAATCGCTGATACATTTGTTTTGTACAACTCCCCTCATTTTGAAGTCACACAAACGACTTCTAGGATGGCAGATTTAGACAATGCATGTAGCGATCGATAGAGCAGCGGAATTCCTTAGAGGGTGAATGTGGACCTGTTGTAGTGATCTTGTCCTGATAGACAGATCACCTGCTGAGATGGAGCACCTTATGTATTTGCCTATATTCATAACTGGTTCGAACTGTTTAGAACTAGGTATAAATGTGTACAAAATCTAAATGACCTTAGATATATGCTTAGATTCAGTCAAAACAGCTCATACAAGTTTGTCAGTGGTATGAATACTTGGTAGAAGTGTAATACAGAAACCAGCCACCCTCTGAATGTACACATGGTGCTGCATTGGTGTATATTCTTACGGAAAATGTTATATAAATACCTGAACTCCTATGATATCCTCCAATATATGTGGAACTTGTAATGGTATTTGGGTTGCTATAACATTTGCTTTGAAGTGACTGAGGATTTGGGCATGCTTTTTGAAGCCTCCTCCTCACCACTGGCCATACCACTCCCATTGTTTCACTAGCAGCGATGCTAATGCTGCCTGTGGGGTAAGTACATTTAAAAAACAATATATAACCATATTTTTGGTCATTATCACTGTTTGTCAATAAAATTAAGTATATTTAAAATTCTGGTGTATCGCTAAACGATTCTACCAACTGATCGTAAATCAACCTTTTAGTACCAACGTGGACTGTACTTTGGAAAAAAAGCTGTACATTATTTAAGGGAAACAAAACTGTATTTTTTGGTTGTTTTATAATATTTTGATAAGACTTAAATTGATATTGCTATGATATTTGCTTCATGATTGTATGATCGGTAGTCCATGTATGTAAAATATGTTGGTAGTATGAGGGTTATATGTCACAATCTCCTTTAAGTGACATGATAGATAGATAGATTTTGACTTGTTTTCAGTCATGACCACTCTGCAACCACATTTACATTATACAGTAGGTCAGCAGGCAACAATATGTTCCTGTTATATAATATACAGAACACAAATATATTCACACTAAACATACTGTGCAAGATCAAATCAATACACTTGACTCAAAACAGCTGCATTGAAATCAACACTACTCTGTTCCTCTAGTTTAGGTCTCGAATCCAAATACAGTTCATTGTAAAACACCAACAGATCATTCTTTCACATTTGTAAAATTGCTTTATTTCTGAAGAATCCAGTGATGAGACAAATGTACCATAGATATCAGTAAATGTTTAATAAGGCCACACAGTGATCTTTTGTCCTCGTGCAACTCTGTGATCAAGCCATCAGAAATGTCTCAACCACTAATGATTAGATTGAAAGGATATAAAAGCACTCTCATTTGAAGGAAAACAACATATTCAGTAATGTACTGTGCATTTGAAAAGTATCCAGACCCCTTGACTTTTTCCACATTTTGTTACGTTACAGCTTTATTGTTAAATGGATTCAATGTTTTTTTCCCCTCATCAATCTACACACAATACCCCATAATGACAATGCAAAAACTGTATTTAAAAAAAAAAAAAAAATTCTTAAAAAATAAAAACCGGAAATATCACATTTACATAAGTATTTAGACCCTTTACTCAGTACTTTGTTGACGCACCTGGCATTTTTTACAGCCTCGAGTTGTGGGTATGATGCTACAAGCTTGGCGCACCTGTATTTGGGGAGTTTCTCCCATTCTCTGCAGATCCTCTCAAGCTCTGTCAGGTTGGATGGGGTGTGTCGCTGCACAGCTGTTTTCAGGTCTCTCCAGAGATGTTCGATCGGGTTCAAGTCTGGGCTCTGGCTGGCCACTCAAGGACATTCAGACACTTGTCCTGAAGCAACTGCTCTGTTGTCTTGGCAGGTCCTGAGTGCTCTGACTTTGCTCTGGTCATCTTTCCCTCGATCCAGCATGACGCTCCCACCACCATGTTTCACCGTAGGGATGGTGCTAGGTTTCCTCCGCTTGGCATTCAGACCAGAGAATCTTGGCAAACTCCAAGCGGACTGTCATGTGCCTTTTACTGAGGAGTGGCTCCCGTCTGGCCACTCTACCATAAAGGCCTGATTGGTGGAGTGCTGCAGAGATGGTTGTCCTCCCGGAAGGTTCTCCCATCTCCACAGAGGAACTCTGGAACTCTGTCAGAGTGACCATCAGGTTCTTGGTCACCTCCTTGACCAAGGCCCTTCTCCCATTGATTGCTCAATGTGGCCGGGCGGCCAGCTCTAGGAAGAGTCTTGATGGTTCCAAACTTCTTCCATTTAAGAATGATGGAGGCCACTCTGTTCTTGGGGATCTTTAATGCTTCAGAAATGTTTTGGTACCCTTCCCCAGATCTGTACCTCGACACAATCCTGTCTCTGAGCTCTACGGACAATTCCTTCAACCTCAAGGCTTAGTTTTTGCTCTGACATGCACTGTCAACTGTGGGTGCTTATATACACAGGTGTGTGTCTTTCCAAATCATGTCCAATCAGATGAATTTACCACAGGTGGACTCCAATCAAGTTATAGAAACATCTCAAGGATGATCAATGGAAACAGGATGCACCTGAGCTCAATTTCGAGTCTCATAGCAAAGGGCCTGAATACCTATGTAAATCAGGTATTTCTGTTTTTTATATTTAAGAGATTTGCTACGATTTTTCTTAAAACCCTGTTTTTGCTTTGTCATTATGGGGTATTAAAGTAAAGTAACAAAATGTGGAAAAAGTTTAGGGGTCTGAATGCACTGTACATAGCCACAAGAGAAAACAAACTGTTTTCCTAATTTACATTGTAGCCAGCCAAGCTTTACCAGTGCATATAAATATCAATATAAATCTAGTTACAAATCATATACAGACGAAATCAGAAAGTCCTTAAGTCAATGACAAAGCAAAGCCTGAACCAGAGAGCTAACATTTCCTCTTGCCAAGCATAGCAACAGTAAAAATACTGCAGATGGGGGACAGGGCTGTGCACACAAGGATATGATTGTTCAGTTTGATCAATGTATGCATTGACAAATCATCAGACATATTTAGGGTTGGGAGGAACATTTTAAAACCTTGTAATATTTGCCTGGTCTCAATGTCTCTGAATAAATTGTATAGCAGGAGACTGGTCTAGGGAAAGATTTGCTTTATGACTCAGTAATTGGAGTGCAGTCAATGGTCATCATTAGCATTGTCCAGTGGGTTTAAGTGCATGTAAATGTATTGTGATCAGTAATGTCTCACCTTATATCAGACAGCTGTCAACAGTCAGAGATAAGTGGCATTACCTGCAGGCAAATGTAAAACACAGAGATGTGATATGCACTCACACTATTCCAGAGTGAGAAGAATAAAAAAATAACAAACCACATTTCATATTTCTGGAAAAAAACAAGGCGTTTCACAGCAAAGGTGTGAAAGTAGCATACAATGATGTATTTTATTGTATAATACCAGGGGTAAGAGGGGGGTAAAGGGAGGTATTCTCCTAGAATATTTCACAGAATCATCCTAAACTCAGCCTTCCTTTGCTGAGTAGATAGTAGAGTATTGTGGATTGTGGGAGTAGTGGGTAACTGTATGGTGAAAGGGTGGTGAGAGAACAGAGGTCAGACGGTCATCGAGTCAAGTGAGGTCAAGGTCAAATGTCAAGATCTTAGGTAGGGAGTCCTCCCTTCTCATTCCTAATCTCCTTCCTGCCATCCATCCACTGCTTAGTTTATGAGTGCCATGGTGCTCTCTGGCTGTTCCCCGCAGATCCCGGAGAAGAACTTGAGTGCCAGGCGCACATGTACAGGCAAGAAGGCGTAGGAGGTGTAGATGACCATGGCCACGGAGGAGAAGAAGACAGAGTTGAAGATGGACTGCTCCCAGGGCTCAAGCACATATATGCCTGTGATGAGCAGGTACTGGTAGTACAGCCAGCCCAGGTACTCCTTCAAGTATTTAAAGTCCATCCTCATGCTGCTCCAGTGGTCAGGGTAAGGATGGGAGAGGGAGGGGCAGAGAAAGGAACAGAGAGAGCGAGATAAAAGAGAGAGGGAAGGAGGAGAGGAGTGATAGGAAGATAGGAGAGAGAGGAAAAAGAGAGAAATAAAGGGAGGGGAGAAAGAGAGAAAGGAGGAGGATGGCAGTGATAATGGCAGCAGGGGACACATAATGGACACAAACAAACACACAAGACAGACAACATCAATCATGTGGAAAGATATACAGTTAGTCGACTCACCTGATAGAATTACACCTATTTTCCCCAGGAGGCATCACCAATTGCAATAGAATTACACCTATTTTCCCCAGGAGGCATCACCAATTGCAAGAGGGAAAACACTTCGTAGCTGAAAAACGAGCTTACCATGTGTGTGTGTGTGTGTGTGTATGCATGCATGTGTGTTGGGGGAAAATCTTAGTTCAGTGATATAACCTCAAGTGTTTGTAGTAGTCTCAGCTTTCAGTGCGCCTGCTACTATGTAAATACCCATGTCTTACATACCTACCATATCCTTGAGGGAGGAAACAATGCAAAATGGTATTAGAAAACACATTCATTGTGGGTCTGTGTTTATTAATGAGAAGGTCCAGGGTCAATCATAGCCCCTGTGGGCCACAGGGGTCTCTCTGGTGGAGAGGACCTGTAGAAATTAGCTCCTGAGAGCCCCAGACAAGGTAAATTAAATCTGCACGCATGCATGCACAGTACACACACACACACAGTGTCCCACTCAAACAGCACACTTGGCACCTTCCTTTTTATTGTCAATGATGTCAAAAGGGCCCACCACCATACAGATGGTGGAAAGGGACCGACATGTACTCTACTTCCACACAGGGTAGTTGACATTAAGTAGCTAGGGGCACAATAGGAAAGACTCTGTCTCAGAGTCAGAAACTCACCTGACACTAGTGCACACTTCTTCACCAGAGTAATAGACTACTCATTAATAAACAGTTATGGACCAAATAGATCAAAACACACACGGTGGCAGGTCAATAAATAAACCTAAAATATAATCCAAGCATGTGTGCTGGTTTTCCAGGTCCTTTCCTGTTACACCTCTCTGATAAATAATTGTGGCTATCTAATGCCCTAGAGAGACATTATGTAACAATTGAATAGGCCTTCTCACATGAATGTAGTCTACATGCTAGCCTACATGCCTATACGACACAATAATAATCTGTAACAATCTGTAGGCCAACAAAAAACAACAATAAGGATCATATAAAAGTGAGCTCACCTCTCTGTCTGATATAACGTGCTGCTTACCGCGCTCCCTCGGTTCTACTGGCAGAAGTTTATTGCAGGACACCAGACAGAATGGCCTGTGTGTCCCACTACAGTTACGCTGCTTTGTGTAAAAAGCTGCACTACCTCTTCACCAATATAGCCTACATGTAGCAGGTGATAGTCTTTACACCACACCCACTACTCTCTCTTTACCTGGAGTTGGGTTTTTACAGACAGAGCGTTGGGTGCACAGAGCGTTGGGTGCACAGAGTGTTGGGTGGACAGAGTGTTGGGTGGACAGAGTGTTGGGTGGACAGAGTGTTGCGTGGACAGAGTGTTGGGTGGACAGAGTGTTGGGTGGACAGAGTGTTGGGTGGACAGAGTGTTGGGTGGACAGAGTGTTGGGTGGACAGAGTGTTGGGTGCACAGAGTGTTGGGTGGACAGAGTGTTGGGTGGACAGAGTGTTGGGTGCACAGAGTGTTGGGTGCACAGAGTGTTGGGTGCACAGAGTGTTGGGTGCACAGAGTGTTGGGTGCACGTGCGTCTTTAAACAAACATCTAAATGAAGCAGGATTCTTCAGAAATAAGGCTAATGCATATTCATTTAGTCAGTGGAATAGTCATCAAAACTCTGTCTTGCATTATTGGATAGGAGACGCATGACGCGCTTGTCCAGGCAAATTTTGTATGGCATTCTCATAGAGAAAGATAGCATGGGCAGCGCCTTCGAGGATTTTTGATATTTTGAAGGTGTCAACTGAGTGGGACTTCCTATGGGTTAAGGAAGGATCGCATAATGAATTATACTTGTGAGCAAACATTCCATAACTGCAGGTGGCAGTAAATCAACAACCTTGGCTTTATACCTGTTCAAACAACACATTCCAGGTGGCAGTACACACCCTTTTAGTTTGTTTACCAACTTTTAGAATTAGTAGAAGAAGAAAATGGACGACTTCAAAATGGAGATGGCCTCAATAGCGCTGCCTGTGCGCACACACACTATAATGGGACAGAATCCTCTATAATTCTCTACAGGCATCCCCTGTTCGCTTTGAACATGACAGTTCTGCTTGCCGGAAGCCAGACTCACAGCACGAGGGAGCATGTTGTCACTGTTGAACTGGTTTTTAGTATTAGTATTAGCATTTTAGTAATAATAGTATTATTGGAAGGAGAGTGAAAAGTGGTCAAACGGGATCAGAAAAAGGAGGTGATAAAATGAGGCGAGTGGAGAGGAGGTGGGTGGGTGATAAGAACAGGCTTTGATGGAGAGAGCGTATACTGTAGGTGTGTGGAGAGGAGGTGGGTGGGTGATAAGAACAGGCTTTGATGGAGAGAGCGTATACTGTAGGTGTGTGGAGAGGAGGTGGGTGGGTGATAAGAACAGGCTTTGATGGAGAGAGCGTATACTGTAGGTGTGTGGAGAGGAGGTGGGTGAGAAAAAGGGGTCAGGGGGAGAGAGTGGGAGGGATGGTAGAGAATCCCCTGCTCTACCTTATTGTCCCATCTCAGAGAGACCTAAAGTTACTTTCTCAAAGATCTGGTTACCCCTAAAAATCTGTTTAAGTTGCTAAAAAACAAGATCCCACCTCCTCCCTCTTCAAACAAGACTTAGAAGTGGTACATAACACACCTTTCTCTCTCTCCTAATATTTACTACCATTCAAAAGATTGGGGTTACTTAAAAATGTCCTTGTGCTTTTCTTTCAAAAACATATTTTGTCCATTAAAATATCAAATTGATCAGAAATACAGTGTAGACATTGTTAATGTTGTAAGTGACTATTGTAGCTGGAAACGGCTGATTTTAATGGAATATCTACAAAGGTGTACAGCGCCCATTATCAGCAACCATCACTCCTCTGTTCCAATGGCACATTGTGTTAGTTAATCCAAGTTTATAATTTTAAAAGGCTAATTGATCATTAGAAAACCCTGTTGTAATTATGTTAGCACAGCTGAAAACTGATGTTCCTGATTAAAGAAGCAATAAAACTTTAGACTAGTTGAGTATCTGGAGCATCAGCATTTGTGGGTTCGATTACAGGCTCAAAATGGTCAGAAACAAATAACTTTCTTCTGAAACTCGGTCAGTCTATTCTTGTTCTGAGGCTACTCCAAGCGAGACATTGAAAAGAAACTGAAGATCTCTTACAACGCCCTATACTACTCCCTTCACAGAGCAGCGTAAACTGGTGCTAACCAGAATAGAAAGAGGAGTGGGAGGCCCCAGTGCACAACTTGACAAGAGGACAAGTACATTAGTGTGTCTAGTTTAAGAAACAGACGCCTCACAAGTCCTTAACTGGCAGCGTCATTAAAACATCTCTGGGATATGTGAGACGCTAGTGTCCCAACAGCCAGTGAAATTGCAGGGTGCCAAATTCAAAACAACAGAAATCCCATAATTAAAATTCCTCAAACATACAAGTATTTTACACCATTTTAAAGATTAACCTGTTGAAAATCCAGGCACAGTGTCCGATTTCAAAAAGGCTTTACGACAAAGCACACCAAAGGATTATGTTAGGTCAGCACCTAGTCACAGAAAAACACAGCCATTTTTCCACCCAAAGAGAGGAGTCACAAAAAGCAGAAATAGAGATCAAATTAATCACTAACTTTTGATGATCTTCATCAGATGACACTCATAGGACTTCATGTTACACAATACAAGTATGTTTTGTTCGATAAAGTTCATATTTATATCCAAAAATCTCAGTTTACATTGGCGCGTTATGTTCAGTAGTTCCAAAACCACATCAATTTACAGAAACTCATAATAAACCTTGCTAAAAGATACAAGTGCTATGCATGGAATTTTAGATCCACTTCTCCTTAATGCAACCGCTGTGTCAGATTTAAACTTTACGGAAAAAGTACACCATGCAATAATCTGAGAACAGCGCTCAGACACAAAAACAACCCATACAGATATCCGCCATGTTGTGGAGTCACCAGAAGTCAGAAATAGCATTATAAATATTCACTTACCTTTGATGATCTTCATCAGAATGCACTCCCAGGAATCCCAGTTCCACAATAAATGTTTGTTTTGTTTGATAAAGTCCATCATATGTCCAAATACCTCCTTTTTGTTCACACGTTTAACCCAGTAATCCAAATTCATGAGGCGCGATCACTAGGTCCAGACAAAAAGTCAAAAAGGTCCGTTACAGTCCGTAGAAACAAGTCAACCTTGAGGATGTTAACATAAATCTTCAATAAATGTTCCAACCGGAGAATTCCTTTGGCTTCAGAAATGCAATGGAACGCAGGTTGCTCTCACACGTGCGAGCGTGCTCATCTCATGCAACTCTGGCAGACCTCTGGTTGAATCAGCTGTCATTTGCCCCCACTTCACAGTAGAAGCCACAAACAAGGTTCTAAAGACCATTGAAATATAGTGGAAGCCTTGGGAAGTGCAATATGCTCCCATTGACACTGTATATTTGATAGACAAAGAGTTGAAAAACTACAAACCTCAGATTTCCTGGTTGGATTTTCTTTCAGGTTTTTGCCTGCCATATGAGTTCTGTTATACTCACAGACATCATTCAAACAGTTTTAGAAACTTCAGTGTTTTCTATCCAAATCTACTAATTATATGCATATTCTAGCTTTTAGGCCTGAGTAGCAGGCAGTTTACTCTGGGCACCTTTTTAATCCAAGCTACTCAATACTGCCCCCCAGTCCCAAAGAAGTTAAATAGTACCCGAAAAACACCAGTCTCAACGTCAAAAGTAAAGAGGTGGCTCCGGGATGCTGGCCTTCTAGGCAGAGTTCCTCTGTCCAGTGTCTGTGTTCTTTTGCCCATCTTTTCTTTTTATTGGCCAGTCTGAGATATGGCTTTTTCTTTGCAACTCTGCCTAGAAGGCCAGCATCCCGGAATCGCCTCTTCACTGTTGACGTCGAGACTGGTGACCCCAAACTTTTGAACGGTAGTTTATATCTAACATTTCCTCAGAAGCACTCAAGCTCCCCCTGCACCCACTTCTCTCCCCTTCAGCCCCTACTACAATCAGAATTACTACCTGGCAACAATAGAGCTGCTTGTATTGGGTAACCATCTAATAGTAGGGGACATGTGCCCACTAAATCCTAGTTCCAAATTAAATCTGGATTGATTAATTTCTGAAGCTTGGTGAACTAATTTTAGCTTAATGATGGGGAACCAATTTCTTAAGCCAGTGGCTCTGCATGCGAGTGGGTTTGGTGTTGTTGGGTAGAGAATCTAGTTGCCAGTCTGCAGCCTATTACAATCATACAGGGCATTCAGAAAGTATTCAGACCCCTTATCTTTTCCACAATTTGTTACGTTACAGCCATATTCTAAATATAAATCGTTTTCCCCCCTCTCATCAATCTACACACAATACTCCATAATGACAAAGCAAAAAGAGGTTTATAGATTTTCATTGCAAATGTAAAAAAAAAAAAAAAATATCGCATTTACTTAAGTATTCAGGCCTTTTATTAAGTACTTTGTTGAATCACCTTTGGCAGTGATTACAGCCTTGAGTCTTCTTGGGTATGACTACAAGCTTGGCACACCTGTATTTGCACAGCTATTTTCTGGTCTCTCCAGAGATGTTCAATCGGTTTCCGGACTCTAGCTGGTCCACTCAAGGACATTAAGACTTCTGCCACTCCTGCGTTGTCAAATAGTTCTATATTGGTTTCATCAGACCAGAGAATCTTGTTTCTCATGGTCAGAGTCCTTTAGGTGCCTTTTGGCAAACAGCAAAAGTGGGCTGTCATGTTACTTTTACTGAGGAGTGGCTTCCATCTGGCCACTACCATAAAGGCCTGATTGGAGTGCTGCAGAGATGGTTGTCCTTCCGGAAGTTTCTCCCCATCTCCACTGAGGAGCTCTGTCAGAGTGACCATCAGGTTCTTGGTCACTTCTCTGACCAAGGCCCTTCTCCCCCGATTGCTCAGTTTGGCATTCAGCCAGCTCTCCTGGTTCCAAACTCACAGTATGATGGAGGCCACTGTGTTCTTGGCGACATTCAATTTCTCAGAAATGTTTTGCTACCCTTCTGATCTGTACCTCGACACAATCTCGTCTCGGCGCTCTACGGACAATTCCTTTGACCTCATGGCTTGGTTTTTGCTCTGACATGCACTGTCAACTGTGGGACCTTACATAGACAGGTGTGTGCCTTTCCAAATCATGTCCAATCAATTGAATTTACCACAGGTGGACTCCAATCAAGTTGTAGAAACATCTCAAAAGATCAATGGAAGCAGGATGCACCAGAGCTCAATCATAAGTCTCATAGCAAAGGATCTGAATACTCACATAAAAAAATATATATTTTTATAAAATGTGCAAATATTTCTAAAACCTGTTTTCGCTTTGTCATTATGGGGTATTGGGTGTAGATTGATGACGATGTTTAACATTTTGATTTAATCCATTTTAGAATAAGGCTGTAACATAACATTTGATCCATTTTAGAATAAGGCTGCAACATAACATTTGGGAAAACTGAAGGGTTCTGAAAACTTTCCAGTAAGCATACAGGTATACCTGGGATCTCTACACATACAAGGTGCCTACGCGTTCTCAACTGGTGCATTCTGCCACGTTCACCATGTGGCCTGTCCCTCCTTTTAAGTCATAGGTACTATACTGAGGGAGATCCATGCTCATGGTTCTTCCCCTCGTCTTTCTATTGGATACAGTGTCTCAGAATGACAAAGTCTTATTGTAACCAGATGAGATTTTATTTGATTTGGAAATTAAGTGGTTTTTCGAGTACATCACCACAACCCACTGCCTCTAACATGGAGACAGGGTAAAAAAAAGGAGAAGGGCAGGTTACCATCAATACCTCAGCAACCTTAGAGGTGACCAGTCTACAGGATTCTGAGTGGCTGCTGTTGGGTGGAGACTGTAAGCAATGGTAACTGACAACAGGTGGCATTGCCATTCTTATTGAACTACTAATCCCTCATGTTACTAGTAGGATTCCCAATTGTCTAGTCAATCATCATGTTGATGTTTGTAAGACCTGATTGGTCTGAACAGCCATTATGTGGTTGTAAGCAGGCCGGTGATTGGTCTATTCGGTCAGCATGTCGGCTCCCTCTCCTCCGGTGGCGTCTGATAGGCTGAGGTCCTCCAGCATCTCCATCAGAGAGATCCGAGGAGCACCCTCGTCATCCGTGTCACTCTCCACTGGGATCTTAGACGCATCTGCAATACGAAACAATACAACTCCATCATGAGGCTACGGCTAAAACTGGATAAATAAAAAGCTATGGCTGACAATTGGGGAAGACTGCCAGGTTTTCACAAGAGGAACAATAAAGAGAAACGGGAAAGCTGTGGTCCCACTCACCTCTGAAGATGTTCACGTTCTTTCTCAGGGCTTCGTCTTCCTCCAGGTCCTCCAGGAAGTCCTGGTATTGTCTGAAACAGGAAGAGAGGAGAACAATATATAAAATCACCGCCAATGTTGAAGACAGAAACTGTTCACAACTTACAAAGTCATCACCTGGATAAAGAGCATATCCAACCTTCACTCTTTCAGTTCTCTCCTCCCTCACTTTCTCTCTCCTCATCCCTTCCCACTTCTCCTCCTCTCTCATCAGTTCCTCCTCTCATCCTTACCTCTCATCTTCAGGCGCCATTCCCTCTCTGTCTTTGTCCATCTCCTTCAGCTTCCAGTTCCTGCGCTTCACCCTCTTGCTGCGGTTGTAGCTCTTCTTAATCAGCACCTGCAAGTCCACAACAAGCATGTTCAAATGGCTTCAATACATGCATTGATTTGGTTTTGTTATTATATATTCTGCCAAATGCAGTTGGGCTTTCATTTCAAAGTTAAGTGAATAGTATTTGGTCAGGCGGACAATTTTTCCATTAGAGGTTTGACATTTCAACTCAATGCAGCAAACATAAAATCGAACCAACCACCAGGGGGCAATGTGAACTCATACAGACAGTATTGTAAATGGTAAAAAGGTGTTGTTTTGGGACCAGGGATCTCCATCCTCTTTTAGCACGAGAGTTACTTTTAGAAGAATTAATGTTACGAGCTGCAATTTATTTGATAGCTTTCTAACAGGAACAATGTTCTCCTTTACCTCGTCCCAGGGTTCTTGGTGTACAAGAGATGTGTTTTCTGTCAATATACCTGGTAAAATAATGGTTGATAAACAGGATTTGGCATTGACAGGCCCAATAAAATTATATTTTGTATTTTCCAGAATTCTGTTTTATTTTTCCTGGTTTGGATTTGTACAAAAACAATTACTCTCAATATTACAAATATTCATAGAGAAACAATGAAAATGTATGTTTTCAGTTCATGGCAATGCTTTTAAATCACTTGAAAATAAAAGAGAGCCGCACACTCTAGGAGCTCAGATGCAAAAATGTTAATTACCAACGTTGACAGCCAAGCTGTCTTCATCAGGGTAAAATCACATCAGAAGACCATATGAGGTCTGTAAAAAGTGTAATTCCCCTTTAATTGCGCATCAAGCAAGTTTCTGCTGTTAGGCCTACTGCTGCAGCACATGTCATGGCAGAGATCACAAAACAATGGGCCCAATAGAAACAAATAATCAGAATTTATCATTCTGTCAGGTAAGCCTACTTTGAGGTTAACATTTAATAGAGGTTTTGGGGGAAAGTCTGTCTACTCAACTGTATTAAAATGTGCACAATGTTGGGTTGAACTTCGAAACACAAACCAATTGATGAAAAAAAAGACATTATCATTAACATTGTTAACTGGCTGCATACGGAGTGGTAGACAAGCACCCGCACCAAACACAGACAGGGGGCAACATTGCTGGAAATTAACAGGCAGATAGTGTTATGTTTGGCTTTTTAAGCCAATAGTGGCTAATCGGGTTGGGAAAATGTAAATGTGGCTTTGATTGGATAGTAGCCAGGTTCTTTATGTTTATGACAGTTTGTGATGGAAAAACGCATGTACTTTGAGAATTGATTGGAGAGCTACTCATATGTTGGCTGGGAACTACTGGTAGCTCGCCATCTACCTGTTGGAGATCTTTATTTTGGAGGATATAGGTGTGCACACAGTATTATGTACTGGTTCTTACCACGTCAGGAATATGACTAGGGTTCATCTTGTTCAGAAACTCGTCATTAACGTTGGAATTGGCAAAGTCAAAGCTAGAGGGAAACAAAAGTGAAAAAAAAACATTTTCTCTAATTTCACAAGCAAAAATGTTAGGTATTGTTTTGATTCTCATATACAGCAAGAAGTTACACGAATAATTAAGAGTTAAGAGTAGCTGTATAGCAGCCCATGACAGTCACCTACCCCTGCACCAGGTCTCCTATGTTGAGCAGGTGGCCCAGATGGGTGCGACAGTGGTACTGCTGAGCCGTGTCCATCTCTGAGGTCTTCTGCACCCACACCTCAGCCAGAGTGTGCTGGAAACACACATCAGAGCACGCACAAGATTGACCCTACCACCACCACCATTCCTTTCCACCAAACGGATGGAGGACGTTTAGTGTTTCAACACCCTTAGATGGGTGAGGGGTATCATTATCGTTCCCATAGCGAGCCCATTCCCTGTTCCATTTCACACAAATACTTCCATGTATTGTGGAGGGTTTTTCTCTAATCGGATGTGCTGCTTCAGGGATAATGTAATGCTTCACTATTGATTTTTCTTCCGAGAAAAGAGAAATGTTCCCCATAATTCAATCTGCTCGACACCACTTTCATTAAAACCACAAACACACCAAAGCCCTGCAGTCAAGCTGTATCAACCCAAACAATCTGTCTCGCCAACACACACACACACTAGAACATGTTTTTCCTCACATGGAGTGAGGGAAGTTGCACGCATGAACACACAGCATCTAAAGACTAGCAGCATTTATTTATCTTAAAATGTAGGTGTTCTTGCTAATGGGCCACACTTCTGCCCAATTCCAAACACCGCCCATTTCCCTCAGAACTCCTACCTTATTGGACCTTATACCTGCTCCCGCCCTCAGCTTCTGGTTCCTGATGACGTCAGTATCCATGACGATGAACTCCTCCAGTTGCCGTGGGCTAACGAGGCTGTTGAAGGGGTTGCGCCAGTATGTGCCCCCATCCACCTCAGCGACTGTTGGGTCAGACAGGAGAAATAGAATTAGATGGTTCTCTCTATGGACAGTCCAGAGTTTCAATTTTGACTGCTCAAAACACCAATCATATCCTACACTCACGCACACAAGATCAAAGGATTCATTTGATCTTCAATCCCCCTGCAGTCTAGTGATTTGGCTAGCATGGATCACTGTTCTGCCCAGAGGCTAGGGTTGAGAAAGGCAGCTCTGGAGGAAAAGTAGCCTTTCTTTGAACACTAATTAAAAACGTGTGCCCTGCCTTTCAAAATATCAGAATGAAACAGAGGGATTTCTTTTTTTTTTATACACACACAGCAAGTAATGACAACAAATGAGTGTGTGTATGTGTGTGTGCCATGTGTGGAATGCCCTGATTAGACACAGAGGGAAGCTGTTGAGAGGGAGAGGGAGGGTGATGAGCATGTGGTGAACAGACACACTGTAAACGATACTGGGTTCAGTTAGGTACAAAATACTAAAGTCAAGTGGAATATAATGACATTCCATCAGTCTATCAAAAACTGATGGTGAACTTTTGATGCTTTATATCAAGACAAGCACAAACTCACCCAGTCACAAATCCAATCACCTTTAAACATTGAACTTGTCAAAACATCAACACTAATCAATCAATGAAGCAGAGCATATCTGTAAAAGCTATTATTCAGTAGCCAGAATAGCATGTGGCTTGTACTGTACTCACTCTGCAGGGTGTTGGGGTCAATGAGGTGGGTGGTGCTGGTGTGTACTGTACTCACTGCAGGGTGTTGGGGTCGATGAGGTGGGTGGTGCTGGTGTGTACTGTACTCACTCTGCAGGGTGTTGGGGTCAATGAGGTGGGTGGTGCTGGTGTGTACTGTACTCACTCTGCAGGGTGTTGGGGTCAATGAGGTGGGTGGTGCTGGTGTGTACTGTACTCACTCTGCAGGGTGTTGGGGTCGATCAGGTGGATGGTGCTGGTGACTCGGGCGCACACACACACCTGGCCCATGTTCCCCAGGCTCTGAGCCAGACGCGGCGACAGACACACCACGTTGTCCTGGGCAATGAGACAAAACAAACCAGGGGTCAGACTGATGTCTGGTCAGAGAGAACATTGAAACCTCCCTCACATGCCAACCTCCCCACCAGATTATTCCCCAGAAAACCCACATCAAACTGTACTACAGAATAGATTAACATTCAACTGGATTAGGCTACACCTTCAAGAGCAATCTCCTCTGAATAACAACAACAGAGGCTGTGCTGTCACTGCCAGTTTGGTTATACAAGGGGTCGGATAGGTTCTCTTTGTTTTATCAGCGTGATTACAATTTACCTCAGAAACAACGCAAAAGAAAATAAGATTCTGATTAGGAATGCATTTCATTGATCTCGAAAATGTTGAGCCATATCGGTTTACTAAATAAACCAGTGCTGTAATACTTAATTCAGTCATTGGATAGAAATTAACAAAAACACATGCAGATGGAATTGGATATGAACAACATTCCCCTCGACACATGGATGGTCAGAAGCCAAGCATCGATGCTTGTGTACTCAGTCTACATGTAGGAAAATAATAGTAGATTCATCTATCACATGAATACAACAAAAGAGCATTGACGAGAAACATTCACTCAACAAAAAAGCTTGAGTAAAGAATCCTGACCTAGACACACCAAGATCGAGTCGAATTTAGTTTTTCATTTGACAATTCAAAAGCATCTTTTAAAACAACACAGTTCTATCCAAGGGAAGCTGTGTCTGTTATAATAAGAACAGGGAATCTGTAAAGGTCTGCCCTGGCCTGTTTGTACCTGAGCATTTGAGTATAGGTTCACCTATTTGACCACTCGTGCAGGGCTGAGAATTGTTAAGATATACAGTGCATTCAGAAAGTATACAGACCCCTTCCCCTTTTCCACATTTGTTTCATTACAGCCTTATTCTAAAATGGATTCAATCATTTTTTCCCCTCATCAAATCTACACACAATACCCCATAATGACACATTTATTCCAAAAACACAAAACAGAAATACCTTATTTACCGAAGTATTCAGACCCTTTGCTATAAGACTTGAAATTGAGCTCAGATGCATCCTGTTTCCATGAATAATCCTTGAGATGTTTCTACAAACTGAGCAATCGGAGGCAAAGGGCCTTGGTCAGGGAGGTGACCAAGAACCCGATGATCACTCTGACAGAGCTCCAGAGTTCCTCGGTGGAGATGGGAGAACCTTCCAGAAAGACAACCATCTCTGCAGCACACCACCAATCAGCCCTCTATGGTAGAGTGCAAAAAGGCACCTAAATTACTCTTTGGCCTGAATGCTAAGCGTCACGTCTAGAGGAAACCAAGCACCATCCCTACGGTGAAGCATGGTGGTGGCAGCATCATGCTGTGGGGATGTTATTCAGAGGCAGGGACTGGGAGACTAGTCAGGATCGAGGGAAAGATGAATGGAGCAAAGTACAGAGAGATCCTTGATAAAAACCTGCTCCAGAGCTCTCAGGACCTCAGACTAGGGCAAAGGTTCACTTTCCAACAGGAAAACAACCCTAAGCACACAGCCAAGTTATGCAGGAGTGGCTTCAGGATCAAGTTTCTGAATGTCCTCGAGTGGCCCAGCCAGAGTCCAGAGCTGATCAAACATCTCTGGAGATACCTGAAAATAGCTGTGTAGCAACACTCCCCATCCATCTGACAGAGCTTGAGGGGATCAGTAGAGAAGAATGGGAGAAACTCCCCAAATACAGGTGTGCCAAGCTTGTAGCGTCATACCCAAGAAGACCCAAGGCTGTAAATCGCTATAAATATATATGACACTAATACATTTTCAAATAAGGCTGTAACGTAACAAAATGTGGAAAAAGTCAAGGGGTCTGAATACTTTCTGAATGCACAGTGTGTGGAGCATTTCACCTTTAGTATTTTTTGAGGAAGATGCTGCATACCTTGCAAACAGGAACGATCTCAATGGAGTAGGTGCTCTTGTAGTTGAACGTGTTTGAGTGGATGTCATGGGAGATGAGGCGCTGGGAAGTCTTCGACCTAAACATGACAAAGACAAAAAAAAAAGACAACAATATCTTGTCAGAGAAAAAATAAACAACATTCTCAATCCTCTCCATGTTAAACTAGAAATAAATATATATATACACATGTCTATAGACATTGAATAATTGTAGCACTTACTGTGGTTAGTGCGGTCTAAGTCATCACTGTTCAATTCAATGTCAACATATTGTCCCAACATCAAATTAAAATTGCATGGGCATTATGCAATAACCATTAAGGAGCCATCAAGAGTAGGAGGACGTCACCTAGACACTGACCTCAGGTCAGAGAGGTGTCACTACAGGGCAACCTCTACCCGTAGTGGAGGGTCTCTGGTGAACTGTTCCTACCTGCAGGGGACTGTGCACTGGAGGAAATCCACCATCTTCTGAGCATGCTGCTTGGTGGCATAGTAGAAATCAATACCCTCTGAGGAGAACGATTCAAAACAAGTCAGCCCTCAGTCAATAAATCCATCACAGACACACACACACCACACGTGACCTGGGTCATCACCATTCCGACACACTTAATACGACAGCCTCGGTAACACAGACCAGATGGGGACCGGGGGGGGATATGGCTGCCACATGTTGAAGCTTCAAGGCTTTTAACTCCGGCTATACTGAACTGTCAAAGGACAGCTTCTCCCGTACAATCTGGTCCAACCACACTGGGCGCTGCTTCTGAAATATCTCTCACTACACAGTGTGTGTGTGACTGAAAATAGGACCTGAGTCAAACAGCATTGTTGGCATGGTAAATAGAATGCTCAGTACTATGATCCTACCACACTGATTATAAACACATGGCCGTGCCCTTCTAAAGCCCGGGACAGGAAAACTTTATCAAGAAAATCATCAATGTCAATGGTAAGCTTGCATGGTCTTGTGTCTCTTCCTGGATGAAACCCCACTTTAGAGCAGTATATTGTATCCCAAACCCACCATGGATCTCCTTGATGTTGAGTGCGTTCTGATGGAGTTTGTGCTTGAGAATCAGCTGCTCCAGGTAGTAGAAGGTCTTCTTGTGAGAAGTCTAAAAAGGACCAGCCCAATATTAGGTTACCAACACAACATGTTAAAAATGATTGTTGTGGTGAGCAACACGAATAATATAATTCTAATCATCAGTGGTACCTTCTGTCTGACTTGCACCACAGAGTTCCAGAAGTCCTTGGCCTCGACACGGTGGCAGTCGTCACACATCTGGCCCTGGATGACAAACTCCACCACAAACACCTGCTGCAGGATGGCTCCGTTCATCACCTGAACAGGAAGAGTCACACTACCATCAACCACTATTCTCTTATATGACTGACTCAGAACATAGCTTACGACTGTAATGTGACACCAGGTAAATAAAACACTCTTTAAAATACAGAACTGGGCTAGAAAGCTGTAACCCAAAGGGAACTGGCTGTGACCCACCAGTGGATCATTACCCACCCGCCTTTTGGGAAACACTGATGTGTAAGACTTTATTCATCAGGGTTTGGTGCTGCTATTTCTGGTGACTAAAGGGCATCTAGATACAAGATCACAGGTCACACAAAACCCCCTACACTCCAGACAAAGCCCTGGGCCCTGAGGAACTGAGACTCCTCTGAAAGGTCATTAAGTTATAACTGCCACTGGCTAACCTTCACCCAATCACTGTGCTCTGAAACGACAGTCAGCCCTTTAGTGTCACCTGGATTAAATAATGACAACATGGTGGGACACATAGCGGTGGGACATGTCCTCCAGATCAGGTTCCTAATCCACACTAATCCCTTCTATTAAAAATCACACTCTCATGCCTCCACTCGTCTCCTCTCTCTCACCTCTTTCTGTATGGTCACCTTCAACTTGATCCGCTTGGAGTGGGGTTCCGTCCACAGGAATCCAGCATCGATCAGACGCACCTGGATTGAGGTCACATGAGTTTCTGAGGTGAATGGCTACAGCCCTGTTACATTTTTTAACAAGTGTATCTTTGAATATAAATAGAGCAGAGTAGGGAAGGGATACTCACTTTGGTCATGTTGCCCTTCAGTTTTTTAAGGCAGAGGGCGAGCAGTTCCCTGGACTCCAGAGCACACTGCACCCAGGAGGCTGGAGGCTGCAAGTACCTGTATGGAAGAGAGAGGAGCAATCAATCCATCTGAACTAATGTAGGAGCCATGGTAAGATCCCAGTTAACTGACTAACGATCCTTTAGTCAAGTAAGAGCAATAGATAGGGATTTAAACATCTTAGCTGTTGCACTAAATTTGAGAGGCTTGTGATGGTGATCTGGGCAGTACCGTTCACACTGCTTGCAGAAGTGCAGGTTGACTTGCTTGGGGATTCCCTCAGAGATGTCCACTGTGGTCCTGAGGCAAGACACACACATGTTGGCTGGGTTTGGGGGGATGGGGATGCCACAGGTGCAGCACAGGCTGGGTAGAGGAGAGAAATTATTTCTTAATTAGTACTGTGTACCAACTGATACGTTTGAAAAGGCTATGAATCTACACCTTCACACTAATGGTAAAGGACAGATTATTTGTAGCATGTAGGAGGCTGATCATAAATTCTACTTACATGTTCCCCTGACTGCTCGTAGCAGGAGCTTGCATGTACTCCATTATAAAATGGCTTGGATGTAGCAGTGAGAACTAGACAAGACAAATCAGATTGATGTTATGAACCAGACAAGTGTTTACTTTTTAGATTATATTCAAAAACGTCATGATATTATCGACAGCTAATGAGTATTGATTATAGTCAATACATGGTAGCCAGCTATCTAGTGTACCAACTGTCCTGTTAACGTTATATACAGTGGGGCAAAAAATTATTTAGTCAGCCACCAATTGTGTAAGTTCTCCCACTTAAAAAGATGAGGCCTGTCATTTTCATCATAGGTACACTTCAACTATGACAAACAAAATGAGAAAATCCAGAAAATCACATTGTAGGATTTTTAATCAATTTATTTGAAAATTATGGTGGAAAATAAGTATTTGGTCACCTAGAAACAAGCAAGATTTCTTGCTCTCACAGACCTGTAACAACTTCTTTAAGAGGCTCCTCTGTCCTCCACTCGTTACCTGTATTAATGGCACCTGTTTGAACTTGTTATCAGTATAAAAGACACCTGTCCACAACCTCAAACAGTCACACTCCAAACTCCACTATGGCCAAGACCAAAGAGCTGTCAAAGGACAACAGAAACAAAATTGTAGACCTGCACCAGGCTGGGAAGACTGAATCTGCAATAGGTAAGCAGCTTGGTTTGAAGAAATCAACTGTGGGAGCAATTATTAGGAAATGGAAGACATACAAGACCACTGATAATCTCCCTCGATCTGGGGCTCCACGCAAGAGCTCACCCCGTGGGGTCAAAATGATCACAAGAACGGTGAGCAGAAATCCCAGAACCACACAGGGGGACCAAGTGAATGACCTGCAGAGAGCTGGGACCAAAGTAACAAAGCCTACCATCAGCAAGGGCATTGAAGATGAAACGTGGCTGGTTCTTTCAGCATGACAATGATCCCAAACACACCGCCCGGGCAACGAAGGAGTGGCTTCGTAAGAAGCATTTCAAGGTCCTGGAGTGGCCTAGCCAGTCTCCAGATCTCTACCCCATAGAAAATCTTTGGAGGGAGTTGAAAGTCTGTGTTGCCCAGCAACAGCCCCAAAACATCACTGCTCTAGAGGAGATCTGCATGGAGGAATGGGCCAAAATATCAGCAAGAGTGTGTGAAAACCTTGTGAAGACTTACAGAAAATGTTTGACCTCTGTCATTGCCAACAAAGGGTATATAACAAAGTATTGAGATACTTATTTTCCACCATAATTTGCAAATAAATTCATTAACTCTAATGTGATTTTCTGGATTTTTTCCCCCCTCATTTTGTCTGTCATAGTTGAAGTGTACCTATGATAAATTACAGGCCTCTCATCTTTTTAAGTGGGAGAACTTGCACAATTGGTGGCTGACTAAATACCCTTTTGCCCCACTGTATATGTTTATTATTATTTTTTTGTACACATGACACAGACAGAATTAGATAATATTCCATGACATCTGTCAGTTAACCATTATCACAATGTCACATCTCATCTGACAGACCACGCTCTGCTGGCAGTTCTCGTTAGCTATGTATACAATTGGATTTACTTTACCAAACGGCAACCAGTAACTGTTAAATAGAATGTTAAATGGCTGGTACTTGCTAGCCGACTAATTTGCGATGATCGCGACAGTTGTCATTACATAGGAGGCGCCATGTTAAAATGTTTCGGGGCCCTTAATGCCGTTTCATAAAACAAGTAATACACAACACATACTTACAGAATGTTAGTTCATCTACACGTTGCGAACCTCCACGTTTCTCCAACACAAACTGGAAAGGATGAGCAGGATGATGACGACACAGTACTTCCTGGTGGCAAAAGGACCCAGTCCGTTCCTCTCTTTTGCCTGAGTGCAGTTGCTTCATAAACCATTTAAATCCCATACACACAGAAGAAACTGCATTATGTATGGTAGTTGTGAAATAACGGAAAAATTGTAATAATCCAATGAATCCTTTTGGTTGTTGTTGCATACATTGGCTTGGACAAGAAGGCAATTGTTTAAATCTAAAATAAATAAATGTATCAAAAGATACATTTGATCGTTATCTATATAGTATACCTTCCTCTTTTATCTTTCTCCATTATCATCATCAACAACAAGAACACAACAAAGCAAAGTAGAATTTTACAATGTACCTTAGAGTTCCTAAACCTTTGCCTTATCTGTTTGATAACCGCTATGGGGTCTAGATGGGATACCGTTTTTTTTTAACGTCAAAGGTGTTTTCGGGTTTTTTTTGCATTTTAGCTCACCCGAATCCCTTTCCTAACCTACATTAATTCTCCTAACCTGCTTCGAAAAGTCCATTTTGACAATAGCTGTATCCCTTCCAGACAAAACATTGGTCTGGACCTCTGGGCTTGCTGTAACGTATAGAAAGTGGGATCCTATTAAAGCAATCCCACGGAGGACCATGCATCGGTCCAGAATTTACGTACGTTAAAATTTTTCCAAACGCTACATTCAGCAGTATAAAGTTGCAAGTGACACTTAGTTTGTCCCTCAAGAAATATGATGCATGTTATCCTAAAAAAAGCTTGCATGGTGCACACCTCACGTGCTCCCAGTGGTGCGATCCTGCAAACCGAACGCTGCAGTTTGAGGGCACTATTTTACAGTTCAATCTCGCTGTCAAAGGTTGAGGAAGCATGCAGTTTGTTTTCAGGTTAGCTTTAAACGAGGTACTTCAAAGCGAGGTCTCCAACTGTCTGAGGTTATATATAGCTACCATTCTCCTCCTTGCACGGTTGTGTGAGTCACCGCATCATATGGAGAAGGGACAACCGCTGGTTCACGAGGTTTTATGCTAGAGTGAACAAGCCAAGGCAGAATCTTTCACCCCGAAGTGTATTCGGATTCTCCAAGAAGTCAAGCAGCATTTCTACATGTGAGCTATCAGCGTTTCGTTTAATTAATTCAGCCTTTTACGCTGTGCTGTAGGCTACGCTTGCTTAATTTGGTTTCGCCTATTTATTTATTCCCGCATCGATAATAATGGACTGAAAGTCGCGGATAAACAATAACTACCTGCCGTGATTTCGTGTTTGTATAAATGATAGAGGATACGATGACACTGTTGTCTCTTTTGGGTCGGATCATGCGTTATTTTCTGCTCAGACCAGAGACCTTGTTCCTCCTATGCATAAGCCTGGCTCTGTGGAGTTACTTCTTCCACACTGACGAGGTGAAAACCATCGTCAAGTCCAGCCGCGATGCTGTCAAAATGGTCAAGGGGAAAGTTGCGGAGATTATGCAGAATGAAAAATTCAGGGGTCTAGATGTTCTGGACGCAGAGTTCTCCAAAACGTGGGAGTTCAAGAGTAACAATGTTGCGGTGTACTCCATCCAAGGCCGGAGAGATCACATGGAAGACCGCTTCGAGGTCCTCACTGACATCGTGAACAGGAGTCACCCGTCTATATTTGGGATTTTCGATGGCCATGGGGGAGAGGTAAGATAAATGTTCTGTTATCATTAAATTGTTGAGACCATACTTTTTTTTTTGGATTGGCAACACGTGCACATTCACTTGCTATGCATCAAATCACACGAATCCCTTCTCCACAGGGACATGCGGGAAGGCACTTTAGCATTTTACTTTGAAGTTGTGCCAAAAATAAGAGAAGTCATTCATGGTCTTACAAGTTTAAAAGACTTATAGACATAATACGATTGTGTGGTATGCTGTAGATAAAGTCTCTAAACCGATTATAGCAGGCTTGGTGGATAATAGGATTAAACTCATTCAAATGTGTAGGTTGATTGAAGATGGATGTGACAAGTGAGCTGAACATTTCCAACCCCAGTGAGAGATGCTTTCTGATATTGGTCATATTCTGGTCTGAATACAGTATGTCACCCGATACCCATACACCTGTCACCCTCTCCATGTTCTGGTCATTCACTAGTCACAGACAAAGCCCTGGCAGCTGTAGGTCTTTCACTCCATGACAAGCATTCAGTGGCACAGATCGAACAGCTCGTCTGACAGAAATACACTTCCTACTCTCATCAACCAGATGTTCCTGTTGAGGTGCAAAGCGTCCATCCATCAGGCACTGTGTGTGTGAGAGAGAGGTGGGTAGGCAGTCAGTCAATGTAATTATACTCCCTCTGCACGAGAGAGAAAGTGGGATCCTGGCCTTGTTCCTCCTCAACCTGACCAGAAGAGAATGTGTGTGTTTCGTTAATGTGATGTTGGTTGGGTGGCCGGAGGTTATTTCCAGAGTTGGCAGGGTAACAACACTGATTGGTCATGATGGCCAGGCCTGCCTGAACAGCGACCTTGTCTCCGTGGGCTGCAGCTGTGGCCACGCGGGCCTGACAGCCCAGTATTGACTGACGCCATGGAGCTACGTGAAGAAACTCCATACTCCCCCCGCTCACACTGCCTCTCTCCCAGACCCAGTCTACAGGCTGCCAGTGTTTTTATAAGGAGCTCTACTGTTCAGGCCTGATCTAGTATGTCTAATACAGAAGTTGAATATCTGGCTTGATCCAGGCTGAAAGATAACATTCTAAAAATAGACAGCGATGGAGATGAAGGATAGCCATTATTTTTTCAGGGTAGAACTGTGGGTTCTAGTGCAGCAGCTCCCTGCCTCCCTTTGACCAAAACTGGTCATTTGTCTGGTTTTCCCTGCAGCGTGTTTGAGTTTGCTCCTTAATTTCTCTTTCCCTGGATTCCTTATAGAGGATGGTACTCTCGGCATTAACAGCCTTCCTCAGCTCTCTGTGTGGGAGCGGGTGTTCACTTCAGATTTGCTCATGTAGGCGAGGGGCTTTTTGTTGTTGGTGTGTTTTGATTCCTACACGCTTTATTGAAGGGTGAAACTGATTTCAGACACCAGCTATTCAAATGGCGCCTCTGCTACAGTATGTGATTGTTTTATGTATTCCTGTCCCAGGGACGGTGGGTAAGCAGTGCGATGCAGTGTAGCCAAGGGCTGGAGGAGGAATCGATTTAGCCCGAGAATGATACATCGCCTCTCAGAGAGGAATAGCAAGCTGGAAACACACAAACTAAATGCTATACCTTGTAAGGTGTTAAGAATGAATGTAGTGATTCCTGGCGTCTTCATCTGTAATATATCCATTCCAGGCTGTTCTGACTCCATGTAAACAACCCGACTAACGTTCATCTCTTGTTGATATGCTGTAGGGAGAGATGCTCTCTCTACATGGGTGATAGTCTGGCTGAAGAGTCTGTCTGATGAATAGACCTACTATTAGCTCCACACAATAATGTCTCCACAATAGAATACAAGTGACATTTAGAACTCCCCTCTTAACTCCCAATAACATGTTATCTTTTCTCTGAATGGCTTAATGGAGAAAGGGAGTTCTGATAATGAAGTCATCTTTTTCCTTTTTGTGCTGATGTCGTCCCCCCCACTTGAAGGCTCTGCTGCCAAGTGCAGTTTAGATGAGAGTGGTGTGGCTGCGTGTGCGTAGGCAGTTTCTGTACAGGAGAAGATGGAGAGAAGTATTGCGTTAAGAGGGATGAGAGGAAAGAACACAAGGCTGACCTTTTTAGTGGGGCTCCTCTTTTTTTGTTCCTCACTTGTTCCCTCTCTTGCTTTACCTTGGCCCTCATCGGAGTTCACCTTACCTTCACACTAACAATAAAGGCCTCTGTTAGTGGAAAGGGCACCATTTGCATTTTAATCCTGGGGTGGGACAGAGTGTGTGCAAGAGAAAAAGGGACGTGGTGTGTGTGAGTCGAGTGCATGTGTGAGAGGTTATCGCGGAGGGAAGCCCATTGCTTGCAGTTTTCTGAACCTTTGAATATTATAGCTGACCTGCTTTCGTCCTCTTCTCCTCTCTTTCATCCACTCAGGTTGTCAGTGTGATTACAGCTCAGTGTAACTGCAGTCTGATTACTGGAGCACTCTGAGGTGCTTTCAATTGAACTCCTTTCATTCCCATCTGCATACTGCCATCTGCATAATGCCATCTGCATACTGCCATTTGTCCTCATTTTATCTATACTGTAGCTCCGGTGCAGAATGGCTCCAGTGTGTGTCTCTCTGCATCAGGCTCACGGTTCCCTCCCCATGGGAATAAACCCTCTTCAGCTGTTATGGAGTGTTGGTGGGCTCAGTTGGCTGATCTGCGGGAGTGTGTCGGTCTGCATCTTACTGTATGGTTGTGGACAGCTTTGTCTGCAGCGGCGTTTGCATGTCTGTCAGGCTCCAGGTGTGTGTGTGGTTTGTAGTCTGGTTTAGATATTCAGCAGCCTGGGTCCCTCTTGAGCCCACTCACACTGGAGATGAAAGAAGCGGCATGACTAATTGCAGTGTCGGCATTCTAGAGGATTGCTTAGTGTGTTTACCTGTGTGTGTGTGTGTGTGCGCGTGTTTGTTCCCTCATGTTCTTGTGTGTAAAATGCAACTCTAAAGTAATGGATTTCTAGGGGACGTTAGAGGAAGTAAACAACCAGCAGCGATGGCATGTTAAGCAGTGGAATTTCATGATATCTGGGCACACACCTGTTCCAGACGATGTAATTTCCTGCCAAATGTTCCCCACAAGCCTCAGGCCTCCGAAGTAAAAAAAAAAATGTATTCCTCCAGGAGCCATAAAATAATGGAATCGATGAGAATAATATTAATTTTAAAAAACAAATACACCATTCACTCTGGCAGAACAAAAATAGAACGGTTCTCCTCTCATGTTTGTTCCACTCTGCATCACTTCATTCTGGAGGCAGATTCCTGGACCCACTTTTTTTTTGCTTTTGGTATAAGCAGATGCTCAACATTTTTCAGTCCTGCCTTGATGTTGTGTGTTGTGGAAAGACCAGTGGCCTCGGAAAGGTAAGGTTGTGCAGGAAAAACCCCCGGGAAGAGATGGGCTTGGAGCTTCTTTTTTTTTCTTTTTTTTTGGTCATTCTGCACCAGCTGTGTGTGAAAAAGTTGGTCTTCAAGCCTAGATCGGGTTTACAGTTAAGACCAGAATGGTGCAACTGGCCCCAGAAGACTCTCACACTATGTTTGAGGAGTGAAACACTTACACAGAATCCGAGTGTCACAATTCCCCCATTACGGGTAGTTGTATTTCTTGCAGTAGTAAACTCACATTGAGTATAATGTTTTTCTGTTTTTCCCACCAACATTCTTTTCCATTAAGCAAGTGCTTGTCCCCTAGCCCCTCTTGTCTTGAAATTCTCTAGCTTCGATTGGTTTGTGTGTGTGGTGCACGAGGAGCCCCCAAAAAGGCCCCAGCAGAGCTCCCAGCATGACGTCCCTCCGAGCCGTTCAATAATTCAACACTCCCTCTGCCAGCCAGGCGCTTCTTCCGCTAAAAGTCCACTATCTAAAAATACGCCATTCCACTGCCCCCCTTTTCCTGGCCTAGAGGAGCTGGACTACTGGGTGTGGTTAGGGGTTCAAATAAGGTTCTACAGATTTCTAAAAGATGAGACCACAGCATCTCTTATGCTAGCGGTTGTCTCTCTGTGGTGCTGTGCATGAGGCTGGCTGGATGGGCTGAGGGAGATGTAGAATACCTCTCCACATCATACACACACACACACACGCACACACACACACTCCTGTAGTCCTCCCGATGGCCTCTGATGTTCTATAGAAGCCAGGGGGTATATTCTGTGTTGCCAGGTCTCTGCTCTTTACCTCTTTTGATGGTGGGCTGGAAGCCCCACATCTATTTGTCCTCCTCTCCCTGTTGGGTTTTGGAAGGAAAGGGGGAGGTGTTGTGCTCTGTTTACCCTGTTCTTTCTCTGTGTGTGAATAGGTTATGAATGAATGAACAGGGCTAAATGACCATGTCCCTAGGGGTTATGGTGACTCTAGTCTTGGCTCCTACTGAGTGGACTGACGTCAGCTGCCTTTACTAACAGAAAAAAGGTGTTTGTGTTTTAGGCAGTGGAAATGGATGTCTCTGATTGGTGCTGTTTTGGCAGTGGGGAGAGCAGGCAGAGGAATGTTGACACCGGGGAAGGAGAGGGTCTCTCACAACTGCTGTGTGTGTGTGTGTGTGAGATGCAATGCTCACTGGTCTACGTGTCTTTCCCAGCTGTCACATCTACTTGACTCATCTTTGGGTGAGCTGCTGACCAGAGGGTTGGCACTGATGGGGCAGGTGTGTTCTTTTTTTGGGGGGCTGTGTGTGTAGTTCACTCTGTACGCTATGGTTTGTGTGTGAGAATACGTGCATGGGTCTGTGTGTAAGCTATAACACAGGAGACTGTCTGCAGGGCCATGTGTGTTGGCTGATCAGACAGGAGGAACGCAGCACATGTGTGGCTGACGTGAGCAGATGGTTTCTATCTACTACAGTATGGACCTGAACTCTCCTTAGCACAGATACCGGGCTTCTCAAAGGATATAAATACTCAATGTTCTCTTATAATCTGTCATATGAGTGCCTAAACTCCTAGTGGGAGGAGTAGGTGTATTCATCTTAAGGTTAAGGAAGGGGTGTGTGGGTGTGGCCCATACTGGTAGACCTGTTGGCACTTTGCCATGCACTTCTGAATACGGCCCTCTGAGATTTATCACCCGTACTGATCTTTTATGTTGTTGTGTGTGTGTGTGAGAGATGGTTTGTGGTGTATGTGACCACTAGTGCACTGAGACCTGAGCTGTAAAACTCCCTCTTAGTTAGACCAGACTAGGAGTTTAGAGAATAACCATGATAAAGTTCTGGCTTGGCTGAGTCGGTTTGTATCCTCATACATACTTCTGAATCCATGCTCACTGAGTCTCCCATAGGTTAAGCTTGACCGCCTGACTGACTGGTTATTTT
The DNA here is from genome assembly GCF_023373465.1 of Oncorhynchus keta. Classification (NCBI taxonomy): domain Eukaryota; kingdom Metazoa; phylum Chordata; class Actinopteri; order Salmoniformes; family Salmonidae; genus Oncorhynchus; species Oncorhynchus keta. The sequence continues at coordinate 16,254,331 of NC_068438.1, read as the reverse complement.
ACTCACTGTAGGTCAAATCAAAATCAAATCAAATTTATTTATATAGCCCTTCGTACATCAGCTGATATCTCAAAGTGCTGTACAGAAACCCAGCCTAAAACCCCAAACAGCAAGCAATGCAGGTGTAGGTCACCTCATATGAGCATCTGCCAGAGAGGAACTCATTATAAGGTAATATACCTTTTTTCTTGGAATTTCCCTGGATATTTCCTATGTGGAGACCGGAACGCTAGGTGGAGTGTGGAGCTGAGGGGGATGGATTATGAGTGATGGGCTGGGGTTCAGGGCCGCGCTGCTAAATTGATTAATGAGTTAGGGGATGACGTATAGTGACGGGCTAATGGTAACGGCTAAAGACCCAGGGAAATCTGCTTTCCTCCTGACTTGTGACTGTCTCTCTAAACCCGTGGCTGAAGGGAGGAGAGAAGACTGCAGGGCAGATTAGAACTACACTAATCCCAGAGAGATGGGAAATATGTTTAGAACCTTACTCCTTCCACCCCCCCGGTCTATATCTGTCTCTCAGTGGAGGCTGGTGGGAGGAGCTATAGGAGAACGGGCTCATTGTAATGGCTGGAACGGAATCAGTGGAATGGTATCAAACATATGGAAACCACATGTTTGACTCTGTTCCATTTAAGCCATTACAATGAGCCCATCCTCCTATAGCTCCTCCCACCAGCCTCCACTGGTCTATGTCTGTCCTTCTTTCTCTCCTCTTCATCTTTCCGACCATCTCTCCATCTCACTGTTGGCTCTGTTCCCTGGAGGGGAGAGGTAGAGAAGGCCGGTGGTTATAGGTACATTGCCCTGTGGCTCAGCTGTATGAGCTTATCCAGCGGCAGAGCTGTCGGCAAGGTTTTAGAGCTGCTCTTAGCAGGCGTACACCATCCACAGTAGGAGAGGAGAAAGGGGATGAGTGGAAGAGAAATTAAGATGGAGTGGATAAGGGAGTGGAGAGAATCCAGCTTTAAACCGGTTTTAGTGGACTTAACTGCTGCTGGAGGGTAGAGATGGAAGAGCGGAAAGAAGTGAGCGAGGCAGGAAGATTATGTAAGATAAGAAAGGGGTGAGAGGAAGGGCCTGAGCTCTGTCTATATTCATATATCTGGATGAGAAGATGCATGGCTGCAGGTGTATCCTGTCTGCAGGGTGTATGTATATGCTGTGTGTAGAAGGCAGGAAGCTGCATTAGCAGCATCAAAGCAGATGTAAAGAGCGAGTGTCAGCGGAACATGCAGGCTGTCAGGTGCTAGTCTAGTCTTTGATCTCCTGCTTGAGTGTGAAGGAGAACATTGCTACCTCATAGAGGCTTAGCAGCCCAGGGACGCGGACTAGGCTACATGGGGGGGACTCACAACATCTAGTGAGGCATGGCAGCGACAATTTTCTGTGTTTGTCTTGTAGTGAGAGAGGTGTGTGTGAGAGAAGTGGTACTGACGCTTGGACGAGTGCTCATCTCTCTAGTCTGAAACGATATGAACATGGCATTCTCTCTCTCCTGCTCTTTATTTTCTGTCTTTATATTCTCTCCTTCCTGTTCCTATCTATTTTGACTTTTTGCTCTTACACTCCTTCTCCGTACCCTACACTATCTTCTGTTCCACCTCTCCCTCCCTCCAAAAATCAAACTTTCGTTCACCTTGAGACCAATGCCAGGGAAAGTGGAAGCTGAGCCTCCTGCATGCCTGGGCTGTGTCACAGGAAGTAAACTGGGTGAAGGACACCGGTCTCCTCCTGTACTCTGACACCTAACATAGGCCTGTTATCTGCCTCGTTCTGCTTAGAAGTTGCAACTTCTGGGACAATAAATCTGACCTTTTTTATACCAACATCGTCCCTCTCCAATTCGTCTCTCCTCACTGATTGCCTGGCCCACAGATGTGTGTAATAGGCACTGCAGTTGTTCATCTCTGAGGCTTGGCATATTACATCTACATCCATGTTCTGTTCTGCTCTCCACGGGGGAGAAGAGTAAGTTAATGTTTGTTTGCTAATTAGTTTTCTCATAGCTTTTTGTGTCGTGGCACATCTGCATACTGGGGCTGGCGTGTTTTGTTTTCTAACCCCTGTAGGGAAAGAAGAGAGGAGTTTCTCTGTCTCTCTATCTGCAGAGTCACCTTATCTCCCTGCAGCCTGTCTAATTTATTTATCACTGCTCTGCAATATTAAAGAGTTGCTGCCTACAACCCTGAGGGGAGTCTGTCTGCACACACGTATGCTGCCTGTCTGCTGCCCTTATCTTCTCCTGAAAACACGCTTGCGTATGGGCATCCCAGAAACGCACACATTAATGCATGGATTTTCAGTTAGTGTACATTATCTTCACCGAGAACTCGTTTCCTTCACTTGCTGTATTATCTGTGGATGAGTGTTTCCACATCTGCGGTGTGCAGATGAGTGTGTGTGTGTGGTGAAGCTAGCCTGGGAGTCCTGACTCATCCCTCCTGGCAACGCTGCCTGGGCCGCCGGCCCGTCGCTTGGATAGACACTCTGCTGTTGTCTGCTTACTGCTATACTTAGAAAGAGCAGGCTTTCCTCTGGTTCTGGGTTAAAACTGGAAACCGTGAACAGGCCAAACTGGTGTCTGACCGGATCAGGCACCTGCTGTGGAAACAGGGCTTCAGATGGCAGTCAGTCTGCCCTGTACTCCTGGGCCCTGTGTGATTACTTCACTAGAGCCTAACTGGGCCAACAGTAATGGGAGTGTTCCTCTTGGACATTCAGTAGAATTGCTTGCCTGTCGTTTGAAAGGGAAGGGTGGGCGATGAGCAGTTTCACTTAATATTTAATAGTAAATCAGATGGCCATTTGATTGGACGTTGATGTGATTTGTAGGTTAGTGCTGCTCAGTAATATTTGGACTGTGCCTACCTCAGGCTTTGTCAAGGCTAACGTTTGGTGGCTTCTGAAAGACTTATGGTATGGATTTGAGCCAAAATGGAGTCTCTGTTGGATTGGATCTGTGGAGGACACTGGGCTGCACTGTTGGCATTTGGCTGTGCTCTCTTTCCTGACTATATCCAATGTGGAGACACACACACACACACACACACACACACACACACACACTGCTCTTATAGATGTGTTGTGGCCTCTCTCTTGCCCATGCATCACAAACACCCACATTCACTTTCTATAAGATGTTTATCCTTTTTCACTAGCACTATCAATACAGACACATTCACTCATTCTGTCTTGCATCTCTCATGCCCTTACACCATTCACACCTACGGTTAGGGCTGTCGGTGACCGTATTACCGCCACACCTGTGGTCATGAGTTATGAAGGCAGTCAAATTCCACGTCACGGTAATTAGGCGTCTCCTATCTCTGATGCTGCTGATGGTCATTAGTATCCTACCAAACTTGCTATCTGCCTGGTACCACTCTATTGTCCCTCTAACCACTCTGACATCAGTGCAAATGTAATTGAAAATCTACTCAAACACTTCAGGAGAGCTCATGTTGTGCAACATTTCTATAGGTCATGTAATTGTGAGAAAACAGAGTGATGGCCTCTTAAAAAGAGGATCCCCTCAGCTTTCTATAGGCTTGGTCCTTCTGTAGCTCAGTTGGTAGAGCATGGCGCTTGTAACGCCAGGGTAGTGGGTTCAATTCCCAGGACCACCCATACGTAGAATGTATGCACACATGACTGTAAGTCGCTTTGGATAAAAGCGTCTGCTAAATGGCATATATTATTATTATTATTATATTATAGGTCTACTATATTTATTTCTCAACTTTCCTAATATTAAGCAAATATTAAGCACATTGCTCATCTTTACAACCGGAGTAGAGCCTAACTGGCTGGCATGAAAATGGACCACAGGTAAAGCGTCTTCCATTCTATTTAAGTGCAGAGATGACATGTGTTTTTCAGCCTTTTTTTTTGGTGACTTAAAAAAATATATATATCCTAGTCGCACACCTCATGTAACCGAGCCCATAGGCCTTTCTTTATGTTTTGATAAGGTTTGTGTCACAACTAAAGTGGCCAAATAACTTCATAAAATGAAGCACATTAATCCGCTTTACAGCGGGTGTAGAGCCTAACTGGCATACAATACTGTATGCAGCGTGTGAGTTTGAAGTTTGGAGAGATTTTCACCATAAAAATGCACATTTTTATAATAAAAGCACCACACGCATAATCGCATTTGCGGTTACTTTCGAGAATGGTGTTTTTCCATGAAAGCCTACTGCCGTGTGTGCATTGCTGTGCTTATTATGTGAAGAAATTGCCGAATAGTTTATCAACATTTGAAGCAAAAGTTCTGACCAACATTCAGGGAGAAGGTTCAAAAGGCATGTTTTTTTTTTTAGGGTGCATTATCACCACAAAGGGGATGCCGGTGGGAAATCCGAAGCATTATCAAGTGTTTCTCAAATTGTGAATGAGAGACTGGCGAAGTGTGTACAGCCTGCTCAAAAACAAAGCCGAGCTCATGCCTTTCAAGCGACTTTTTTGAAATCGCACCATGCAGCCTTACAATGTATTAAAAATCGAAACGTATAGCTCACCGTTTTGTAGAACAACCAAAGTTACATGAATAACTCTAAATGAAGCATATAGGAGTACAGTCCCCTAACAGGCGCAGCGGAGGCCTGTGGATGAATATTGATCTGCATGGGGCCTTGCATCAGCTAATGGTTGAGCTCTGTGTAGCGCGACGCTCACCTGGGCTGCTGCATTGATCGCTGTGTTTTTCCTGCTTATTGATGAATACAGTGCAGTGATCAATATCAGAAGGACCCCGTCTGATCGTAAGTGGGCCAGGTCAGGGGTTAACACTCTTTGCCACAGTGGGCTGATGAGAGGAAACAGGTTAACATTGTGTCTTTATAGGAGTAGCAGCAGCACTGTACGTCTCTGATGAGGAAGTACTTGTTGTCTTCTGTCAGTGGGAGGGGCCAGTTTCTAATTGATAAATGCTGCATCAATCTCCAGAGAGCGGGAGGAATGGGGGGGTGAAGACGTGGAGAGATAGACCCATCTGCACTACAGGATGATGCTTACTCTCTTTCTCCCTCACACTCTCTCTTTAACAGTACCCCTCTTTCTCTCGCTCTCATATGTGCCCTTATTTTGGGGGCGCCTGTTCAACATGCAGCATATATATGGAAACGTGTGTGTTCATTTGCTTTTGTGTGACTTGGGTTGCAAAATTCCGGGAACCTTTAAATTCCCAGGTTTTCCAGAATTCCTGGTTGGAAGATACCTGGAATCAGGAGTGAATAAGCAGGAAATCCAGGATTTCTGGAAAACCAGAGAATTTCCTGAAAGTTCCTAGACTTTTCCAACCTTTGTGTGACAAGTCCTATCTGTTTTCTAGTAACCTGTCTTCGAAGTACACAAATACAGTGTTGAATGTGATCTGAGATACCATCAGGATGTGGTGCTGGTATCTGGAGCGGGCCAGCTGATTGGAGATGAGAGCCTATGAATTGATGGTTGGTGGAACAACACTGACTTTAGACCAGCGTCTAGGGACCACTTCATCCTACTCAGATCTCTGGGAATGCTTCCACATCCGACAGGAAGCGAAGCGGAGGAGTAAAGACTCAGGAACAGTGAAGCAGTGTGTTTGACTCAGAAGGCAAACAACTCCTTCCTTTTCTCCTCTCTCCCTCCTGGTACAGGCCCTGCTTTCATTAGCCTGATGGCAGGTGTAAACTATGCTTTCTTTTCTCAAACTACACAGTTGATAACACAGGCGGTTGGTGGTACCTTTTTTGGGGAGCACAGGTACGTGATAATGTGTGGCGCGACATTGGTGGAAAGGTATCAACAACATCAAACACATGGTTTGCCATTCCATTTGTGCCGTTCCAGCCATTATGAGCCATCCTCCCCTCAGCAGCCTCCACAGGCTGACAACTGAGGGAATTATTTCATGGTTAAAGCTCTCATCCTTTCCATAAACATTTCTTTACAGTCCAAATCACTCTTCTAATATCGCTCTGTTGTGATTTTGGGGGCTCACTTTCTCTTTCAGGTGTCCTCCAGTTGGCTTCTCAAAGGAGAGCGAGAGAGAAAAACAGGCCTGCATTATTAGTGATGCATATGATCCTTTTATCGGGGGCTGCAGAGGGAATGAGATGGAGGGAGACAAACCGACCGAGAGGAAGAGTGATGGTGGTGTGATGTCGCAGTGTGGCCATGCAGTGAAGTGGAGAAATGTGCAAATTGATATTTCTGATCAAAAGAGCTGTGGGATTGTCTGTGTGCATCTGGGTGATTGCGTTGGATTCTGTGTGTGTCTGAGAGTTGTCTTTATGAGCATGTGTGTGTGCGGTACGGGCGTTTTGCTGTGTGATGAGGCAAGAAAAGCATAGTGGTAGAAGGGAGATGATGAGTTCAGAGCAGCGGGGGTCCTTAGCTCCTCCAGGAGAGGGCTTAACCCGTCCCCTGCCACCCCTACCGCAGGTAAGCCCTTCCCCAGCCTGGATGCAGTGACTCTCAGAGTAGAAACTAAGATGTGTGGTCACCCATTAGACAGACACACACCAGAGCTCAGGAGCTCCAGCCAGTCTACGAAGTGGAGCAACTGAGATGAATGAGGCGTGGTTTTTGTTTTGTGACTCTCTCTCTCTCACACACACACACACACACACACACACACACACACACACACACACACACACACACACACACACACACACACACACACACACACACACATATACAACAAGATACAGCACCAGTCAAAAGTTTGGACACACCTACTCATTCCACCTACTCATTCCATATTGACTATTTTCTACATTGTAGAATATTAGTGAAGATGTCAAAACTATGAAAAAACAGACATGGAATCCTGTAGTAATCAGTGTTAAACAAATAAAAAAGATATCTGAGATTATTCAAAGTAGTCACTCTTTGCCTTGAAAGCTTTGCACATTCTCTTAACCAGCTTAATGAGGTAGTCACCTGGAATGCATTTCAATTAACAGGTGTGCCTTATTATGTTCATTTGTGAAATTCCTTTCCTTCTTAATGTGTTGACGCCAATCAGTTATGTTGTGTTAAGGTAGCCCTATTTGGTAAAAGCTCAAGTCCATATTATGTCAAGAACCGCTCAAATAAGCAAAGAGAAACGACAGTCCATCATTACTTAAACACATGAAGGGTTAGTCAATCTGGAAAATTTCAAGAACTTTGTATGTTTCTTCAAGTGCAGTCGCAAAAACCCTTAAGCCATATAATGAAAATGGCTCTTGTGAGGACCACCACAGGAAATGAAGACCTCTCTGCTGCAGAGGATAAGTTCATTAAAGTTACCAGCCTCAGAAATTGCAGCCCAAATTAATGCTTCAGAGTTCAAGTAACAGACACCACTAAACATCAACTGTTCAAAGGAGACTGAGTCAATCAGGCCTTCATGGTCGAATTGCTACAAAGAAACCACTACTAAAGGACACAAATAAGAAGAGACTTGCTTGGGCCAAGAAACATGAGCAATGAACCAGTGAAAATCTGTCCTTTGGTCTAGTCCAAATTTAAGATTTTTGGTTCCAAGCGCCGTGTCTTTGTGAGATGCATAGTAGTTGAACAGATGATCTCCATGTGTTGTTCCCACTGTGAAGCATGGAAGAGGTGTGGGGAGCTTTGCTGGTGACAGTCAGTGATTTATTTAGAATTCAAGGCACACTTAACCAGCATGGCTACCACAGCATTCTGCACCGATATGCCATCCCATCTGGTTTGCGCTTAGTGGGACTATCGTTTGTTTTTCAATGAGACAATGACCCGACACACCTCCAGACTGTATATAAGGGCTATTTGAACAAGGAGTGTGATCGAGGGCTGCATAAGATGACCTGGCCTCCACAATCACCCGACCTCAACCCAATTCAGTTGGTTTGGGATTAGTTGGATAGCAGAGCGAATGAAAAGCAGCCAACAATTGCTCAGCATATGTGGGAACCCCTTCAAGACTGTTGGGAAAATATTCCAGGTGAAGCTGGTTGCGAGAATGCCAAGAGTGTGCAGAGCTGTCAAGGCAAAGGGTGGCTACTTTGAAGAATCTGAAATATAAAATACATTTGGTTTCTGTTTTAACACCTTTCTTGTTTTTAACTACATGATTCCGTATGTTATTTCATAGTTTCAAGGTTTTCACTGTTATTCTACAACGTATAAAATAGTAAAAATACAGAAACCCTTGATTGATTAGGTGTCCAAACTTTTGACTGGTACTATATGTCTAAATGTAGTTCATGATGTGTGTGAGTGTCTATGCTCGTTTATGGCCAACAAATCCTGTTTTCTTGTCGCTGGTGTGTATTTGTCTGGCCATAATTTTGTTTGTTCGTGTTTGTTCTTTCAGACAGAATTGAATCAGACATGCAATGCTGTTACTGATCAGCCTCTGCTGATTGGTTTATCCAGCATCTGAGACTGAGCATGTAAGGGTGGGATACTGATGAAGTGCACTGTGCAAGGTCAGTTTTTAGCCTCCTCAGTGAAGCATATCAGGCTGTCAGACAGACCATATAGAAGCTTGATTAATCAAACCGGAGATCATTCCAGGCCAGATTAATCAAACATGAAATTATTTATCAGTTGCTTGAGAGCGCTATTTATAACTGACAGCCCTTTGGACAATTTATTTTTCTGTGTGTGTGTGAGAGAGAGACAGTGAATCAGTGGGTGAACAGGTAGATTATCAGCCAGTCATCTCCCAGTTGATGGGGTCAGGTCCAGAGGAAAGCCCAGTCTCCCCTGCTACTGTTGAATCATCTCACTGGGGCTCCTCTCAGGACTCATTCCGCTGTCTAGCAGGAAGTAGGAACATGTTTGTGTAAGCGCGTGTGCAGCCAGCCAGCAATATGAATATTCAGGCGTCTGGCATCATATCACTGTGTGCCAGAGAACACAGGCCACTGATTGCAGGAATACCAATGAGATGATGAACCACTCTCAAATTCCACTGATGCGTGTGTGAGAGAGACTGTCCCTGTTTGCTGACATTTTCCATCCTCTATTCTCCTTATGGCTCTGTGGGCTCCAGGAAAAGGAATCCCAATGCCGTGTTGATATGTTTCACTCTCATCCAGTACATAATTTGTGGGCTGTGTCTTCATCACACATTCACCCGTGTGAATAAGGTTAGTGGGCCTGAGGAATAGGACCGGAGTAGGACCAGGCTTTACTGTGGCCCAGGGTTGGGTTACCACTACCCAGTAACCCACAGAGCACATACAGGTCCCGACTGGCTTAGGGCATGGGAACAGATAAGGAGGTAGACTGTATGACTCACCCCTTTGCCATTCCGTGGAGGCATCCAACAAATGTGTTTTAGGGAACTTCAATGATTTTCCTTCTCTTACTTCTTAAATATGGAGCGCAGGGAGCCAAAGGGAGAGTAGAGGAGAGTAAATGTCAGCTTTTTCACACACACACCTGCCACAGAAGTGTGTGTATAAAAATAGATTGGGGGTCGGGTAAGGGGCGAGAGGACAAGTGAATTTATAATGGAGGGCAGGCCTGTGGAGAGGAGAAATCTACTGTATACTCATCCATCTATCCTCTCTTTTGCAAACCTCTCTTTCTCAGTCCTCTCCTCTTCTCAGTCCTCTGTCGCAAACCTCTCTCTTTCTGAAGCCTTTCTCTTTTGCAAACCTCTGTTTTATAGGCCAGGTATTGTCTTTAGGGTGCAGGCAGGGACAGAAGCTGGGAGTTTATTGAGTAAGCAGGTTTTTCATGGAGCTGTGCTTACCTGCATGCATGCAAGTGTGTGTGTTTGTTTGTGTGAGAAGGAGCAGTTTTTTTTTATCCCAGGCGTACAACAATGGCTGTGAGGGGTAATGGCTGTGAGGGGTAATGGCTGTGAGGGGTAATGGCTGTGAGGGGTAATGGCTGTGAGGGGTAATGGCTGTGAGGGGTAATGGCAGGATGGTATCAAGATGACTGACATGGTAAGCCCAGTAGTCCACTGCACTGTTGGGCGATATTGTAGAGTATTGTTCTTAGCCCAAGGGTGTTTTTGTTGGGTGATTCTAACATTCTTTTACATCTGTTCTTTTAGAAAAATGGCTATTGTGCGTCTGCTTCCTACATAACCCAGTGTGTGTGTGTGTGTGTGTGTGTGTATATAAGCATCCAGCTCACATTCTCTCATTGTCTCAGGCTCTGATTCCCTCTACCCCCTTCCCTCTGCCCCCCCCTCTGTCTCGCTCGCTCTCTCTTCTGCGCCATCTCTCTTTCATGAGGTTGTTCCCTCCCTCTCTCCCAACCTCCTCTCCTCAGAGGAGTGCAGAGCAAAAGTGTTTTTATGGCCGGTGTTGATTAATGTCAGTAGGAGTATTCTAATTACTACCCCCAGAGCCATAGCATTGAGGTGGTGAGCGCCCATGTGAGAGTACTGGCTGGTTTTTACCTGATCCCTTAACGACAGTGTGTCTGTTATTATACACACACACACACTGCAGTTCCCAACACCTTATAGAGCTCAGAAATTACAGGCCTGCAATACCTAACAACAGGCATTCTATAAAACAGATGCCACGCTTGGCATTTTGGTGTGTGTGTGACTTTGGAAGATGGGGGTGTGAATCTTGTTTACATCCTTGCTGTAATGTCTGCATATCAGCACACCTCTGTACATTTACAAGCTTTAACGCGTGCTCACACACACACTGGAAAGCATGGTGGACATGGCGCAGTGTGCATGTATTTCAGCACTCTTGAGTGAGTCTTGTTTCAAGTCTTAATCCTAATATAATCAGTCTACAAAGACAATTTCCTTCTGTTGTCTGGTTTCTTTAATGTGCCTCACCTTCTGTAATGACCTCCTCTGTCCTCCACAGGGACATACATGGATCATTCTGAAGGTGTGTGTGAGTGCGCACGCATGCTCGTGCATGTATTGCTGTCATAATTCCCATCTCTTTATGCGTAAGATGTGTGTGTGTGTGTGTGTGTGTGTGTGTGTGTGTGTGTGAATGGGCTCATACTGACAGATGGCTGCTTCCTTTCACTGATTGTGAATCACTTCTCAATTAACATTTTCCTATCTTTATGAGTAAGAAGGGTGTGTGTGCGTTCCTGTCAGAATTCCCATCTCTTTTATGAATAATGGATGTGTGTGTGTGTGTGTTTGTTTTTAGAGAAGTTGACTCCCCTGAATGTCATGATTTTCAAGGTGGTGATGGTCACCTTGGCTGTTAAAGACTGTTTATTGGCATTTAAAAGAGCCAACCACCTGTGCCACTGGCCCCTGGGAGGCGGGCTTTTGCATGTCATAGAGCTTAATTGTGCCGAAGGGACATGGAATTACACAGCTGGCAAGGGGGGAAAGAACAGTCAATCAAAGATGTTGCTTTGATGACGTTTGTGCGTGTGTCAACACCGTCCACACACCTTGCAAATTCTCCCTAAACAGTCAATACCGAAGCTTTTAATTCCCTTCAACACACACACACACACACACACACACACCACTCATATGAGGAATAGCATTTAATCTGTGGGCTTCATTCAGTAAGCTTTTTCTGTTGATGTTATTCACCTCCACGATCACAGGCAGCCAGCGTTTTTACATCTCAAACCTCCATTCACTTTGAACTTCACAGTATTTCACACCCCCAGTCCACTCTGTCACAGAGCACCGTGTAGCCTACCACACCCCCAGTCCACTCTGTCACAGAGCACCGTGTAGCCTACCACACCCCCAGTCCACTCTGTCACAGAGCACCGTGTAGCCTACCACACCCCCAGTCCACACTGTCACAGAGCACAGTGTAGCCTACCACACCCCCAGTCCACTCTGTCACAGAGCACAGTGTTGCCTACCACACCCCCAGTCCACTCTCACAGAGCAGTGTAGCCTACCACACCCCCAGTCCACTCTGTCACAGAGCACCGTGTAGCCTACCACACCCCCAGTCCACACTGTCACAGAGCACCGTGTAGCCTACCACACCCCCAGTCCACACTGTCACAGAGCACCGTGTAGCCTACCACACCCCCAGTCCACACTGTCACAGAGCACAGTGTAGCCTACCACACCCCCAGTCCACTCTGTCACAGAGCACAGTGTAGCCTACCACACCCCCAGTCCACACTGTCACAGAGCACCGTGTAGCCTACCACACCCCCAGTCCACACTGTCACAGAGCACCGTGTAGCCTACCACACCCCAGTCCACACTGTCACAGAGCACCGTGTAGCCTACCACACCCCCAGTCCACTCTGTCGCAGAGCACCGTGTAGCCTACCACACCCCCAGTCCACACTGTCACAGAGCACAGTGTAGCCTACCACACCCCCAGTCCACTCTGTCACAGAGCACAGTGTTGCCTACCACACCCCAGTCCACTCTCACAGAGCAGTGTAGCCTACCACACCCCCAGTCCACTCTGTCACAGAGCACCGTGTAGCCTACCACACCCCCAGTCCACACTGTCACAGAGCACCGTGTAGCCTACCACACCCCCAGTCCACACTGTCACAGAGCACAGTGTTGCCTACCACACCCCCAGTCCACTCTCACAGAGCAGTGTAGCCTACCACATCCCCAGTCCACTCTGTCACAGAGCACAGTGTAGCCTACCACACCCCCAGTCCACACTGTCACAGAGCACCGTGTAGCCTACCACACCCCCAGTCCACACTGTCACAGAGCACCGTGTAGCCTACCACACCCCCAGTCCACACTGTCACAGAGCACCGTGTAGCCTACCACACCCCCAGTCCACTCTGTCGCAGAGCACCGTGTAGCCTACCACACCCCCAGTCCACTCTGTCGCAGAGCACAGTGTAGCCTACCACGCCCCCAGTCCACTCTGTCACAGAGCACAGTGTAGCCTACCACACCCCCAGTCCACTCTGTCACAGAGCACAGTGTAGCCTACCACACCCCCAGTCCACTCTGTCACAGAGCACAGTGTTGCCTACCACACCCCCAGTCCACTCTCACAGAGCACAGTGTAGCCTACCACACCCCCAGTCCACTCTCACAGAGCACAGTGTAGCCTACCACACCCCCAGTCCTCCTTTTCTGAAATATGAACATTCCATTAGAATATGAATCTGATTTTCTGTTAGAATGGCTGGGGTGGAATGGGCTCTGTCTTATCAGCCCCTGCCAGGAGTGCTCCCAGTTTGGAATATCTTCCATCTCTGGCTCTTCTCACTCTGCCCCTCACCTTCCTTTCCCACTTCACTCTCATGTTAAAGGAGCATTCCAGCTCATTTCTACAACACAAACGGCAACTGAACGTAAAACCTTAAAGGGGCGTGTTTCAGTTAGGACCGAGGCTTTGACAGGCAGAGACATTGATCTCCAACAACCCTAATTTTAAAAACTGAGTGGAGATTCCCCTTTAGGGACGCGTACACACACACACACACACACACACACACACACACACACACACACACACACACGGTGGTGGTGTTAATCACAAAGAAGAGATCAGAGGTTAGTGGTCAGTTTGTTATATCTGGAGTACTTCTCCTGTCCTATTCGGTGTCCTGTGTGAATCTAAGTGTGCGTTCTCTAATTCTCTCCTTCTCTCTTTCTTTCTCTCTCTCGGAGGACCTGAGCCCTAGGACCATGCCCCAGGACTACCTGACATGATGACTCCTTGCTGTCCCCAGTCCACCTGGCCATGCTGCTGCTCCAGTTTCAACTGGCCTGGGCCCTAGGACCATGTCCCAGGACTACCTGACATGATGACTCCTTGCTGTCCCCAGTCCACCTGGCCATGCTGCTGCTCCAGTTTCAACTGTTCTGCCTTATTATTATTCGACCATGCTGGTCATTTATGAACATTTGAACATCTTGGTCATGTTCTGTTATAATCTCTACCCGGCACAGCCAGAAGAGGACTGGCCACCCCACATAGCCCGGTTCCTCTCTAGGTTTCTTCCTAGGTTTTGGCCTTTCTAGGGAGTTTTTCCTAGCCACCGTGCTTTTACACCTGCATTGTTTGCTGTTTGGGGTTTTAGGCTGGGTTTCTGTACAGCACTTTGAGATATCAGCTGATGTACGAAGGGCTATATAAATACATTTGATTTGATTTAGTGGTAATCCCCAGGTCCTACTGACAGATGGGTCTAGTAGAAGCACTGGAGAATTCCAGGCCTGAGGCCTTGTTCCCTGGCTCCCTCAGCAGTTGGTCTGGATCAAAGATCCGGGATGAGGAGAATTATTCTCAGAAGGTCAGACATAGCCAGCTGTTGCAGCTGATCAACACCTATTGACTACCAGTAACAGACACTGAAGCTGGCATTGCCTATAGAACCGCAGCTGCTGTGGTTCACTGGCTAAGCACTGGACCATGACCTCCCTGACCGAAATGTTGTGGTTAGGGTTCAGTCTGTGGCTTATCTGTGGTCAGTCTCTCTACGGGGGTGCTTGGAGTGTGAGGGTGAATAGTACCTTTTCGAAGTCAACAACAGAGCAGTTCCACTCTGATTTAAAACCTCAAACAGCAGCACATTCTTTTATAGATAAGCTATCGTAGGCGGTCAGCAATTTGCTGTGACGATGTGTTGGGAACTTTCAGACAATGCACTTTCATTTTATTCTTTGTAAACTGCAGCTGTGTGTGTGGACCAATAATCTCCTCCATGGGGTTCATGCTCATGCCCCTCTAAGGGTGCAGGGAAGAAAAGGGGGTAAGTGTAGGGCACTTATTACATTGCCATGGATATTGGTTTTGAATGGCTTCTAAACTCAGCAAAAAAAGAAACATCCTCACTCTCAACTGCATTTATTTTAAGCAAACTTAACGTGTGTAAATATTTGTATGAACATAAGATTTAACAACTGAGACATAAGCTGAACAAGTTCCACAGACGTGACTAACAGAAATGGAATAATGTGTCCCTGAACCAAGGGGGGGTCAAAATCTAAAGTAACAGTCTGTATCTGGTGTGGCCACCAGCTGCATTAAGTACTGCACTGCATCTCCTCATGGACTGCACCAGATTTGCAAGTTCTTGCTGTGAGACGTTACCCCACTCGTCCACCAAGGCACCTGCAAGTTTGCCGGACATTTCTGGGGGGGAATGGCCCTAGCCCTCACCCTCCGATCCAACAGGTCCCAGACGTGCTCAATGGAATTGAGATCCGGGCTCTTCGCGGGCCATGGCAGAACACTGACATTCCTGTCTTGCAGGAAATCATGCACAGAACGAGCAGTATGACTGGTGGCACCTCCTAATTGATCCCACACCAGAGTACAGGCCTCAGTGTAACCCTCATTCATTCGACGATAAACGCAAATCCGACCACCCCCCTGGTGGGACAAAACCGCGACTCGTCAGTGAAGAGCACTTTTTGCCAGTCCTCTCTGGTCCAGCGACGATGGGTTTGTGCCGCCCATAGGCAACGTTGTTGCCGGTGATGTCTGGTGAGGACCTGCCGTACAACAGGCCTACAAGCCCTCAGTCTCTCAGCCTATTGCGGACAGTCTGAGCACTGATGGAGGGATTGTGCATTCCTGGTGTAACTCGGGCAGTTGTTGTTACCATCCTGTAGCTGCCCCGCAGGTGTGCTGTTCGGATGTACCGATCCTGTGCAGGTGTTACACATGGTCTGCAACTGCGAGGACGATCGGCTGTCCGTCCTGTAGCGCTGTCTTAGGCGTCTCACAGTACGGACATTGCAATTTATTGCCCTGGCCACATCTGCAGTCCTCATGTCTCCTGCAGCATGCCTAAGGCACTCACAGATGAGCAGGGACCCTGGGCATTTTTCTTTTGGTGTTTTTCAGAGTTAGTAGAAAGGCCTCTTTAGTGAACAAGCATGGGAAACGGTGTTTAAACCCTTTACAATGAAAATCTGTGAAGTTATTTGGATTTTTACGAATGACCTTTGAAAGACAGGGTCCTGAAAAAGGGACATTTCTTTGTTTTGCTGAGTTTATATTTGGCACAATGACCCCCCTCTCTCACTCCCTTTCTCATATATATATATATATATATATGCGCACTCTCACCCACTTAAGACCTGTACTTGACAGAGCTTTGACACAGCGGAAACATGATGCTAGCCTAACGAAATGAGCTTTCACCCCTAGGCTAGCACTCTCCACTGCTAAGGACAGACCTCTGCAGTGTCACTGTAAGGATACAGTAGGCTACGCTACACCTCAGCAGCAAACCAACCTATAGCGTTGCAGTACATTCTGTCATGGCACCAGATAAATGTACGTAAGGAGTGGTTGCAGACATGGGCCTTTTGATGTTAAACCTCATGACTTTTCCAGCCAATATGTTTCCATCCAAAATCGATGATTCAAGATGAGAAATGTAAAAAAAAAAATAAAAAAAAAACATATCACTTGTTTTGCCAAGTTTGACAGTAGTTTACAACAAACTACAGCTGCCTTTCTGTGTTCCACTCCTTCATGTTGGACGACAGTGGTACTGGGTAGCTTAGAGGTGAGCTGAGACGAGTAGCCCCACATCAGTCAAAGATGGACACAGGCTTTTCCTCTGTAGCGTTCTATCCTCTCTCTCTCTCTCTCTCTCTCTCTCTCTCTCTCTCTCGCTCAGTCTCTGTCACACTCTGCGTCTCTCTGTACAAATGGAGAATATACTTTAATGATATACTTCAGTAAAGCTAGTCCACTGTCCTCATCTCGCTTTCTACTCCTCTCGCTCTCTGTTTGGAGAGGGGGGAGGGTGTATTTTTAATGATGTACCCCCCCACACACACACACACACACTTTCTGTTGGAGAAACAGCAGTTAAAATCAGGCAGACCCTTCCCCATCCCTTAAACATCACTAAACCTGGCAGTAAAGAGCACCTGTTCAGTGCCTTCTCCCTCACTGTCATTCTGTTCAGTCCCTTCTCCCTCACTGTCATTCTGTTCAGTCCCCTCTCCCTCACTGTCATTCTGTTCAGTCCCCTCTCCCTCACTGTCATTCTGTTCAGTCCCCTCTCCCTCACTGTCATTCTGTTCAGTCCCCTCTCCCTCACTGTCATTCTGTTCAGTCCCCTCTCCCTCACTGTCATTCTGTTCAGTCCCCTCTCCCTCACTGTCATTCTGTTCAGTCCCCTCTCCCTCACTGTCATTCTGTTCAGTCCCCTCTCCCTCACTGTCATTCTGTTCAGTCCCCTCTCCCTCACTGTCATTCTGTTCAGTCCCCTCTCCCTCACTGTCATTCTGTTCAGTCCCCTCTCCCTCACTGTCATTCTGTTCAGTCCCCTCTTCCCCCCCTCAGTCAGCCTAATGAGACCTACAGTACATAACTCTCCCTGGATCTCATAACCTCACTGTCTGACGGACGTCTATGGTAAAGAGATCTGGCTGTTGTCATTGGATGAGGGTGGAGGGGTTATTGGTTTGGGTTGGGCGAGGCATATGGTGTGGGAAGGGATTTGGAAAGTGTTCAGTTCAGGGGAGATGGTCTTCAGGGTGGGCGGTTATATAAGGGGTGTGTGTGAGGGGGAATCTGCTGGTAGAGCAAAGCTGTGACATTCCTCACACTCGCTGCTGAAGAACACTGGGAAAACTCCAGTGTGTGGACAGTGTGCATCTCAATAGAGTAAATGCACAAAGTATCTCATCAGGAGAGCATATTTGCTGCCTTTCTGTCACTCTGCTGACAGATGCCTCTCATGTGATGGGATCTGCTGCTTTGTTGTCTTGGTGAAGCATCGCCGCAAGGCCAACTCCCACGACATGGTAATTCTGCTCTTTAGGGTAGGCTGTTATTAAGAGCCTTCTGCGACTGCTGTCCACATTTTTCTTTTTCCTTTTTTACGTTTGAAAAACAAATGTATAGATAAGAAACGAACAAAAACTTAGACACGCACAAACAATGGCTACATCTCATCTGCCCCGACCCGCATGCTGCATCCATGCTATTTCAATAATAAATCATGAGGTTTTTTCCATTGTGTCAACGGTTTTTAGTGTACGTTTTCTAAAGATGACTGATAGGAAAAGGGTCTTTCTAACTGACGCTGACGTTTATGTAGAATGTTAGGTACTAAATATTTTTAAGCATAATTGAGAATACATAAAGTCTGAAACCCAACTGCCAGTGGACGGTCTGGTAGAAGGATGTCGTTTGTGGCTATCGAAACCCCCCCCAGTCAGCACACACACTAGTTCGCCACTGTGATGATTAAGGCAGCAGCAGAACTGTCGGCCGTGCACACGCAGCAGATAAGAGTTCTCAGAGCAGTGTTATCTCTCTCTCTCACACACTCTCTCCGTCATTCTTCTCTCCATACTTCTGTCATCCTTTTGTTCTTCTCTCCCCAGTCACCCGTTCCTCTCCCCATCTCGACACACAGCAAATAACACAGCCCAGATAAGTCACACACACTTCTACCATCCCCTCTCTGTGTCTGTCTCTCACTCTCGGTGTATAAACCATGACTGCTGCCGTTTCATCCTTTTTCTCAGGCGACTGATAATATCTGGGTAATTGGAGACATGTTGGTGTCCCGGTAGGTGTAAAGTAGTTGAGTAGGGTGGTGCTGATCACAGTTGATCAGTGTGAATGCAGTGGGACTAGGACGGGTCAGAGTAGAGCAGGGCTGAGCTCTTTACAGGTGTTTAAGACTTGTTATCCTGTTTTCTTTGCTTATCCAGGCTTAATGACTGTGTTCACTCACATATAAAAACACACACATCTGCTCTTTGGATGTCTGAAAGGATAAATCGACTTTGTTAACCCAGACAGGCCTTGTACTTCACAATAACAGTGTACTAAAGAAGCTATTAATGTGGTCACTACTGTCCCATGTAGTTTCTCCAGACAAAAGACCTCTGACCTCCTTATGATCCCTGTGGTCACTATGGTAACCACAGGAGGGAAGGAATGTCTGAGATACGTCCCCACGCAAGCTCAGAGAGAGAGGCCTAGACGGATATTCCACCCGTAGGCCTCGCTCCCAAAGCGAGCACAGAGGGGTTGTGGGAACCGCAGGCAGAGGGGAAGGGGTTGGATACAGAGAGCAAAGGACAGTCGCAGAGCGAGCGGGAGCGAGAGAGCCAGAGAAAGTCAGAAAGAAGCGAGTTGAAATGTTAGGCAGAAACAGTTTCTGAGTGATAAGGCAGAAGATCATGCTCTGTCTGGGGCCCCTGACCTCGCATATAAGCGCCAAACCCCCTGTTAGTCAAAAACGTCTAATTATTTTACACCAATCTCTTTCTCTTTTGGCTCAGCGAGGCTCGGCTTGAATCTCTGGCCATGATTCAGGAGAAAAACGAGCTGTTCTCTTTGTTGTGAAGCGTTGCATATCTGTCTGTCAAAGGGTGTGCCGTTATCGCATGGCTGAAATGAACAGCCGAGGATAGAGTTTCTCTTGCTCAGCTGTATTCCACAGCATGGAGGGAGGGGAAGCGTGTTTAGCTAGTGGTGCAGTTTCTCTTGCTCAGCTGTATTCCACAGCATGGAGGGAGGGGAAGCGTGTTTAGCTAGTGGTGCAGTTTCTCTTGCTCAGCTGTATTCCACAGCATGGAGGGAGGGGAAGCGTGTTTAGCTAGTGGTGCAGTTTCTCTTGCTCAGCTGTATTCCACAGCATGGAGGGAGGGGAAGCGTGTTTAGCTAGTGGTGCAGTTTCTCTTGCTCAGCTTTATTCCACAGCACGGTGGGAGGGGAAGCGTGTTTAGCTAGTGGTGCAGTTTCTCCGCCTCCTTACCTATGGGCTATTTATCTCCTGCTTTATCTGGGTTTCAGCAAGGAACTGAGGACAGCCAGGTCACCGCTACTGTAGCCTGTCTTCTCCTGTGTGTGTGTGTGTGTGTGTGTGTGTGTGTGTGTGTGTGTGTGTGTGTGTGTGTGTGTGTGTGTGTGTGTGTGTGCACCCACATGGTTTGATGCTGTGTGGCAGAGCTGTGAACATCACTTAGTTTACAATTTCTTACAGTTTACACCATGTATAACTCTTGAGTTCAGTATCGCCAGCTCACTGTCGCTCTCTCTCCCTCCTCCTTCTTGTCCCAGGCGGCGGCTGACTTTGCCAAGGCCCATCTGTCGGAGGCGTTGCGTCAACAGCTCCTGAGCTACGACCGGGAGAAGGAGAAGAATGAGAGCAGCGGTGGTCTGTCCTATTCCTCCATTCTGGAGCAGCAGATCCTGGCTCTGGACAGGGACATGCTGGACAAGCTGTCAGCCGTCTACAACGAAGCAGGTCAGAGGGCAGGGCAGCCAGGGGTTAAAGGTCACAGCCACACCTCTGTGGGCAGACATGTTCCACTAATCTAACAACAGTTTATACCTTAATCCTGAATTTAACCATTAGAGGGAAAATATGTACCATTGCCTACAAAAAAAATGAATAGGCTATAATGTGTAGTGCTGACTTCACTTTTAGTTGGATGCCCCAGGCTTGTGATCCGTGTTGTACCGTGACCACAATTCTTTGTTTTGGATTGATTGCACTAATTTCTGCATGCTCAAACACTGTTGTCTGAGAAATTCTCAAATGATGGCTATAGTTTGTTTGGGGACAGAGCGAAGAGTTTGTTGAAATAGCTGTGGTGTTTTTGATAGCGAGAGCTAGGGGAAATGAAGCTTGTAAAAATAGCTGTGGTTCGAGGGGGGTGTACGAGCTTGTTTTGTGTACATGAGTGGGGTTGGCTAGGGGCAGACATGCACTTCTCCTGGACTCTTATAAGGAAGGAGCCCATTACTATTGTGATGTTTGCTCACATTGGTTTGCTCATTCCTACACTTGTTTTTCTAGGAGCCCTAAATTGCTGCTTGCAAAGTATTTCTGACTTTGGGCTTAGGCTCCGGCCGTGCTGCTTATTCAGCTGTTGAAATATAGCTTTATCTTCATCAGACAGACACAGATGTAGCAGTAACAAGGGAGAAAGATGGAGCGAAAGTGCCAAAGCCCTCTCCTCAGCTGCCTCTCCTTTAGGGTGGCTTGACAGATGGCGCTTTCAGAAAGTGTTCATACCCCTTGACTTATTCCACATTGTGTTGTTACAGCCTGAATTCAAAATTGATTACATAGATTTTTTTTCTCTCATCCGTCTACACACAATACACCATAGTGACAAAGTGAAAACATGTTTTTAGACATTTTTGCATATTTATTGGAAATGAAATGCAGAAATATGTCATTTACATAAGTATTCACAATCCTGATTCATTACTTTGTAGGAGCACATTGACAGCAATTACAGCTGTGTGTCTTTTGGGGTACATCTCAAAGTTTTCCACATCTGGATTGTGCAACAATTGCCCATTTATTGTTTTCAAAATTCTTCTACTCTGTCAAATTGGTGGTTGACTGTTTCTACACAAACATTTTCAGGTCTTGCCATACATTTTCAGGTCTTGCCATACATTTTCAGGTCTTGCCATACATTTTCAGGTCTTGCCATACATTTTCAGGTCTTGCCATACATTTTCAGGTCTTGACATACATTTTCAGGTCTTGCCATAGCCATACATTTTCAGGTCTTGCCATACATTTTCAGGTCTTGCCATACATTTTCAAGTTGATTTAAGTCAAAAGTATAACTCCGCCACTCAGCAACATTCACTGTCTTCTTGGTTAGTAACTCCAGTGTAGATTTGGACTTGTTTTAGGTTATTGTCCTGCTGAAAGGTGAATTCATCACCCAGTGTCTGGTGGAAAGCAGACTGAGGCAGGTTTTTATCTCTAGGATGTTGCCAGTGCTTAGCTCCATTCTTTCTGTTTTATCCTGAAAAACTCCCCAGTCCTTAATGATTGCAAATATACCCAAACTATTACGGACTACAAAGGGAAGTGCAGCTGCAAGCTGCCCAGTGACTCAAGCCTACCAGATGAGCTAAATGACTTCTATGCTCGCTTCGAGGCAAGCAACACTGAAGTATGCATGTGGGAACCCACAGTTCTGGTGAAATAACGCTCTCTGTAGCTGATATAAGAACTTTAAACAGGTCAACATTCACAAGGCCGCAGATGGATTACCAGGACATGTACTCTGAGCATGCGCTGACCAACTGGCAAGTGTCTTCACTGACATTTTCAACCTCTCCCTGACTGAGTCGGTAATACCAACATGTTTCAAGCAGACCACAATGGTCCCTGTGCCCAAGAACACCAAGGTAACCTGCCTAAATGACTACTGACCCGTAGCACTCATGTCTGTAGCCACGAAGTGCTTTGAAAGGCTGGTCATGGCTCACATCAACACCATTATCCCAGAAACCCTAAACTCACTCCAATTTGCATACCGCCTCAACAGTTCCACAGGTGATGCAATCTCTATTACACTCCACACTGCTCTTTCACACCTATTATTATTATTATTATTATTATATTATTATTATTGGACAAAAGGATCACCTATGTGAGAATACTATTCATTGACTAGAGCTCAGCGTTCAACACCATAGTGCCCTGAAAGCTCATCACTAAGCTAATTACCCTGAGACTAAACACCTCCCTCTGCATCTGGATCCTGGACTTCCTGACGGGCCTACCCGTCAGGGAGTGGTAAGGGTAGGTAGCCACACATCCGCCACGCTGATCCTCAACACGGGGGCCCCTCGGGGGTGCGTGCTCAGTCCCCTCCTGTACTCATGACTGCATGGCCAAGCACGACTCCAACACCATCATTAACTTTGCCAATGACACAACAGTGGTAGGCCTGATCACTGACAACGATGAGACGGCCTATAGGGAGAAGGTCAGTGAGCTGGCAGTGTGGTGCCAGGATAACAACCTGTCCCTCAATGTGATCAAGACGACAGGAGATGATCGTGGACTACAGGAAAAGGTGGGCCAAGCACGCCCCCGTTCTCATTGACAGGGCTGTAGTGGAGCAGGTTGAGAGCTTCAAGTTCCTTGGTGTCAACATCACCAACGAACTATCATGGTCCAAACACACAGTCGGGCACGACAAAACTATTCCCCCTCAGGAGACTGAAAATATTTGGCATGGGTCCTCAGATCCTCAAAGTTATACAGCTGCACCATTGAGAGCACTGGTTGCATCACTGCCTGGTATGGCAACAGCTCGGCCTCCGACCGCAATGTACTACATAGGGTATTTGATTATTTTTTTCCCCAAAAAAAGGTTCTTATGTATTTATTTTTTTACTTCAGTTTATTTTAGTAAATACTTTCTTAACACTTATTTTTCTTAACTGAATTGTTTGTTAAGGGCTTGTAAGTAAGCATTTCACTGAGTTCTACACCTGTGACATGCGCTGAATACAACAAGTAAAATGTGATTTGATAACATGATGCAGCCACCACTATACTTGAAAATATGGAGTGGTACTCAGTAATATGTTGTATTCAGGACAAAAAGTGAATTGCTTTGCCACATTTATTTTGCAGTTTTACTTCAGTGTGTTTTTGCAAACAAGATGCATGTTTTAGAATATTATTCCGTACAGACTTCCTTCTTTTCACTCTGTCAATTAGCTTAGTATTGTGGAGTAACTACAATGTTGTTGATCCATCACAACCATTTAAATCTAACTGTATTAAAGTCACTGTTGGCCTCATGGTGAAATCCCCTGAGCGGTTTCCTTCCTCACAGGCGTCCTTCCTAACTCAGTTGCCGGAATTTTTGTAGTGACTGGGTGTATTGATGCACCATCCGAAGTGTAATTAATAACTTCACCGTGCTTAAAGGGATACTCTGCTTTTTAAATATCTACCAATAGGTGTCCTTCTTTGCGAGGCATTGCAAAACCTCTGTCATCTTTGTTGAATCTGTTTGAAATTCACTGCTCAACTGCGGGACCTTACAAGTATCTGTATGTGTGGGGTACAGAGATGAGGTAGTCAATCAAAAATCATATTAAACACTATTGCATCAAAGAGTGAATCCATGCAACTTATTAAGCAAATTTGTATTCCTGGACTTATTTAGGCTTTTCATTTTAAAATAATTTGTAAAAATGTCTAAACACATATTTCCACTTTGATATTATGGGGTATTGTGTGTAGGCCAGTGACACACAATCTCAATTTCATCCATTTTAAATTCATGCTGTAACACAACAAAATGCGGAAAAAGTCTAGGGGTGTCAATAATTTCTGAAGGCGCTGTACAGACCATTCGGAAAGTATTCAGACCCCTCTACTTTTGCCATACTTTGTTACAGCCTTATTCTAAAGTGGATTAAATCATTTCCCCTGCCTCAATCTACACACAATATGCCATAATGACAAAGTTAAAACAGGTTTTTAGAAATGTTTGCACATTTATTACAACAACAAAAAAAACATACCTTATTTACATAAGTAGAACCTTGGCTATGAGACTCAATTGAGCTCAGTTGCATCCTGTTTCCGTTGATCATCCTTGAGATGTTTCTACAACTTGATTGGAGTCCACCTGTGGTAAATTAAACTGATTGGACATGATTTGGAAAGGCACACACCTGTCTATATAAGGTCCTGTAGATGACAGTGCATGTCAGAGCAAAAACCAAGCCATGAGGTTCAAGGAATTGTCCATAGAGCTCAGAGACAGGATTGTGTCGAGGCACAGATCTGGGGAAGAGTACCAAACTTTTTTTGCAGGGACTGGGAGACTAGTCAGGATTGAGGGAAGGATGAACAGAGCAAAGTACAGAGATCCTTGATGAAACTTCCTCCAGAGTGCTCTGAACATCTTGGAGAGACCTGTAAATAGCTGTGCAGTGACGTTCCCCAACCACCCTGACTTCGCTTGACAGGATCTGCAGAGAAGAATGGGAGAAACTCTCCAAATACAGGTGTGCCAAGCTTGTATAGTCAATACCCAAGAAGACTAAGTGCTGTAATCGCTTTCAACAAAGTACTGAGTAAAGGTTCTGGTTACTTATGTAAATGTGATATTTCTGTCTTTTTAAAAATGTTCATAAATTAGCAAAAAACATATTAACTTGTTTTTGCTTTGTCGTTATGGGGTATTTTGTGTAGATTGAGGGACAAACCATTTAATCCGTTTTAGAATAAAGCTCTGTAACAATGTGGGGGACGTGAAAAGGTCTGAATACTTTCTGAATGCCCTGTGTGTAGGGCGAGAGGGTATAGAGTTACATGATAAGGGGAATAGAAAGAACTGGGAAGGACAAAAGAGAGAATAAAGGGTTGGACAGAGACAAAGGGCCAGTGTATGGAACAGAGGGAATGAGAGTAAGCCAAGGGACAAAAATAGGGATGGTGATATGATAAAGATGACAGAAGGTGATACTGAAAAGGGAAGAGTGTCGTCCTGAACTCATAGAGCGAGGGAGATGGAGCGCCATCCATACTCGTTTAGCACCCACAGGACCAGAGGAGAGGGGGGGGGGGGAGCGAAGTTGTCACAACCGATCCAATGATGGTATATTCAGAATGTAGGGAGGAGAGCTAAAATATTCATGATGAGCTGGTGGTAAAGACTCGCTTCACACACTGCGATTTCAGGAGTGCAGCACACGCATGCCTCTCTCCGGGTATTCGGGATCCTGACAACTTAATGTTCTGAGTGGGAGGTGGAGAAAGAGGGAGAGCGTCCGAGAGGAAGAGAACGAACTAGTGAGAATTGGAGAGAGGGTGTTCTACGGAATATAATTCTTTGCATGTAACTTATTATTCTGAGTGGGAGTTGGGGGGGAGAGAGAGTGATGGAGTGTATTATCCTATAGAGTGTACAGTTCACTATAGTAGTTTATTCACAGCACAGAACCTTGTGACTCGGATGAGTGTGTAATTGAATGTGTGGCTGGTATGAAAAGGTCTTTCAAGCGGTCAGGCTGTGTCAGTCACATTCTACTGGAGGTCATGTGACACCATGATTGTAAAAGTAGAACCAGTGTTGTACCCGAGACCATAACAAGCTCACTCCCGGGCTGGGCGCGACAGTTGACTTTTGGGTTTCTCTTCCTGCGACGTGCCCACTTAGTGAAGGCACTACCTCTGTTTGTCATTTACATGTTAGTCATTTAGCAAACACTCTTCTCCAGAGCCACTTATAGTAGTGACTACATACATTATCATATTGGTCCCCTGTGGGAATCAAACCCACAACCTTGGCATTGCAAGCGCCATGCTCTACCAACTGAGCCACATGGGACCACTCGCCTCCCTTTTGACCTCCTCTCTGCAGAAATCCCAGATGCTGACAGAAATCGATTGTGTGATCTGCGTCACTCAGTCTAGTGGAAAAGGCTAAACTAGCCTACCCACAAGTCCCATCTTCCTTCTGCTCTGCCATCTCTCCCACCCCTCTTCCATCCATTCCTCCCTCTCTCCCACCCCTTCATCTCTCCCACCCCTCCACCCCTTCCTCTCTCCCACCCCTCCTCCCCTTCCTCTCTCCCACCCCTTCCTCTCTCCTACCCCTCTTCCATCCATTCCTCCCTCTCTCCCATCCCTCCACCCCTTCCTCTCTCCTTCGCTCCCATCCCTCCTTTCCCTCCAAAGCAAGATGCCCTGTTGATTCCCAGACTGAGGTTTCAACCATCCCCCTCCTAGCCCCATTATGTTCATTATACTCCTGTATTTCACTCATTCCTTTGTTTGGACGACAGTAAGAATGATTAAGTTTGAGCACAAAGATAATCTTACCATAAAGCTACGGTAATAGTTTTTGATTGTTGTCCTTATATCTGATTGAGCGGGTAGCTCATTTAGGGACTGAAGCATTGAGCTTTTGTTGTTATCAGGGCGAACAGAGTCCCCAGGACAACCTATCAGATGTATGCTCCTTTCATCCAGCCATCCATTGTTTATCCGGGAACGATAGAAGGAAAAAAAGAATAGTGAGTGAGAGGCCCCTGATGAAATGGCCAAGAGCTATGTCTATTCAAACCGTCTTTTATTACAGCGAGTTATTTATTTAACACTTCTTTGGCCTGGTATGTCTAAGAGGACCACTACTCTCTTTATAGTCAGGACCTGGGGTTAATAGGGAAAAGCTGATATCTAGACCAGCACAGGATGTATGGGGAAGCCATTTCTTTTGGACTGGGTAGTAGATGTTCGTTCAATTTTTTTTTTTTTTTTTTGAATGTTGTTAGACAATGGCACGGCAATAGTTATGTGGACACACTAAAGTAGGCTAATTGGAGAATTTGACGTGCCCAGGCCATGCCTAATGCTCAGCAAAAAGAGAGCGGAACAGCTAGCTAATTGAAGAAGAGAGTTAGCCTAGGTACAGTATGTTACGTTAATTAAAAACGTGAACTAACGTAGATATGCTAGGCTAATTGGAGAAGTCAATCTGTAGGTATCCTTGGCTAATTGAAGGAGTGAACTAGCTCAGGTATGCTAGGCTAATTTGGAGAAGTCAGTCTATGTAGGTATGCTAGGTTTAATTGGATTTGTGGATGTGCACGGGGCAGAGTTGAGCAAATCAGATAGTGGTATGTTTGTGCTAGGATGATGATTTAATTGGAAAAGGAGAGGTATGTGTGTGTGCGGCTCTGTGAAACTAATTGGGGAAGGGTGCGCTTGCAGGGCAGTACAGCCCATTTTCTCCATCACAACGGGAGCCCGATTAAGAAATAATTAGCTGAACGGTATGGTACAGAGAGGTGCCAGTTGTCGACCGGAGCAGGAGAGGATTAGACGCACACAGACAGATGAAAAGATAGAATGGCTAACTTTTGTGTTCACTCTCCTATCTCCCACCTTGTTTCCATTTTCTCTCTATCCCCACTTTCCTACTGTCTGCCCCATGCTCTCTTTCTCTCTACCCCCACTTTCCCGCTGTCTGCCCCATGCTCTTTCTCTCTACCTCCACTTTCCCGCTCTCTTCCCCATCCTCTCTTTCTCTACCCCACTTTCCTGCTGTCTGCCCAATCCTCTCTTTCTCTACCCCCACTTTCCCGCTGTCTGCCCCATGCTCTTTCTCTCTACCTCCACTTTCCCACTGTCTGCCCCATCCTCTCTTTCTCTACCCCCACTTTCCCGCTGTCTGCCCCATCCTCTCTTTCTCTCTACCCCCACTTTCCCGCTGTCTGCCCCATCCTCTCTTTCTCTCTACCCCCACTTTCCCGCTGTCTGCCCCATCCTCTCTTTCTCTCTACCGCCACTTTCCCGCTGTCTGCCCCATCCTCTCTTTCTCTCTACCCCCACTTTCCCGCTGTCTACCCCCACTTTCCCGCTGTCTGCCCCATGCTCTCTTTCTCTCTCCCCCACTTTCCAGCTGTCTGCCCCATCCTCTCTTTCTCTCTACCCCCACTTTCCCGCTGTCTGCCCCATCCTCTCTTTCTCTCTACCCCCACTTACCCGCTGTCTGCCCCATCCTCTTTCTCTACCCCCACTTTCCTGCTGTCTGCCCCATCCTCTCTTTCTCTACCCCCACTTTCCCGCTGTCTGCCCCATCCTCTCTTTCTCTCTACTCCCACTTTCCCGCTGTCTGCCCCATCCTCTCTTTCTCTCTACCCCCACTTTCCAGCTGTCTGCCCCATCCTCTCTTTCTCTCTACCCCCACTTTCTAGCTGTCTGCCCCATGCTCTCTTTCTCTCTACCCCCACTTTCCCGCTGTCTGCCCCATGCTCTCTTTCTCTCTACCCCCACTTTCCCGCTGTCTGCCCCATGCTCTCTTTCTCTCTACCCCCACTTTCCTGCTGTCTGCCCCATCCTTTCTTTCTCTCTACCCCCACTTTCCCGCTGTCTGCCCCATCCTCTCTTTCTCTCTACCCCCACTTTCCAGCTGTCTGCCCCATGCTCTCTTTCTCTACCCCCACTTTCCTGCTGTCTGCCCCATCCTCTCTTTCTCTACCCCCACTTTCACGCTGTCTGCCCCATGCTCTCTTTCTCTCTACCCCCACTTTCCAGCTGTCTGCCCCATGCTCTCTTTCTCTCTACCCCCACTTTCCCGCTGTCTGCCCCATGCTCTCTTTCTCTCTACCCCCACTTTCCCGTTGTCTGCCCAATCCTCTCTTTCTCTCTACCCCCACTTTCCCGCTGTCTGCCCCATGCTCTCTTTCTCTCTACCCCCACTTTCCTGCTGTCTGCCCCATGCTCTGTTTCTCTCTACCCCCACTTTCCAGCTGTCTGCCCCATGCTCTGTTTCTCTCTACCCCCACTTTCCCGCTGTCTGCCCCATGCTCTCTTTCTCTCTACCCCCACTTTCCCGCTGTCTGCCCCATCCTCTCTTTCTCTACCCCCACTTTCCTGCTGTCTGCCCAATCCTCTCTTTCTCTACCCCCACTTTCCTGCTGTCTGCCCAACCCTCTTTCTCTACCCCCACTTTCCTGCTGTCTGCCCAATCCTCTCTTTCTCTACCCCCACTTTCCCGCTGTCTGCCCCATCCTCTCTTTCTCTCTACCCCCACTTTCCCGCTGTCTGCCCCATCCTCTCTTTCTCCCCTCTTGCCTCTTTCATTCTGGCTCTGTTTTTCTGTTTGTTTTGTCATTTTTTCCCTCATCCAAAGCTATAAATGGGAATAATAAAATCAGTCCTGCTGAGAAGTAATCTAATTTTCCCTTCACTCGCCCTCGACTTCTCTCCTCCTCTTTCCCCTTTTTATTCACAAACTCGTGCTCCGCATCTCTCACTCCCCATTTTTCTCTCTTCCTACATTATTTCTTGATCAGTTTCAGGCGGCTCGGAGGGTCTTTGCCTCTAAATGATTGAAGCGAATGGAAAAACACATCACCAGGGAGCTGGACCTGTTTAATTTCCTCACTAAGCCCTGAAACAGCAGAGTATAACCAAATTCCTGCAATGGAAAATCACAATCACATCACAAGTGTAGACATGCAATGTAGGCCCAGGGTTGAAACTGAAGGCAGGTTCATTCAATGAAATGGACCTCCCCTCACTCCCTCTATCTGCCAGTCCCAAAGCATCTCTCCTCCTTGGGGTGGTCCAGTCAGATGTTCCCATACCCCTATGCCCTGTTCTGGGTTGTGTGGTGTGCAAACAGACAGATGGTCAAACAGACTGGTCTGTTCCCACTGCAGGGCCTTGGATCTCAGACAATGGGCTTCAGTCTCAGCCCAGAGACTCTGGGAAACCAAACAAAGAAGGGAAAGGGAGAAGAAAACAACCCAAAGAGGACAACGTTTTGAAGTGCTGTTTTCAAAGGGCTGTGGCTGTGTATTGTTGGAGAGGGTTTGTTTGTGCAATCGCACGCTATAGCGCATGTGTCAAAGTCATTCCACGCAGGGCTGAGTGTCTGCGAGTTTTCGCTCCTCCCTTGTATTTGATTGTTGAACTAAAGTCACTGATTTGAGCAGGACTACCTCCCCTACTATACAGTGAATTTGGCAATAGGTTGTTCAAGACTAACATGGTTCTATTCATCTTTCTCCTCCCCGTCCTCCCTCTCTCAGGTACCACATGTCTGGTGGCCCTGCTGTCTGATAAAGAGTTGACGGTGGCGAACGTTGGCGACTCGCGCGGAGTGCTCTGTGACAAAGATGGCAATGCCATCGCCCTGTCACATGATCACAAGCCCTACCAGCTCAAAGAACGCAAGAGGATCAAGAAGGCTGGTGAGCAAAAGGATATGCCTTAATAACTGGTTTAGGATCAGTTCTCTCCACCACTAGCCCTAATCTTAAACATTTATACAGTTGAAGTTGGAAGTTTACATACACCTTTAGCCAAATACATTTAAACTCAGTTTCTCACAATTCCTGACATTTAGTCTTAGTAAAAATTCCCTGTCTTAGGTCAGGTAGGATCACCACTTTATTTTAAGAATGTGAAATGTCAGAATAGAAGAGAGAATGATTTGATTTATTTCAGCTTTTATTTCTTTCATCATATTCCCACTGGGTCAGAAGTTTACATACACTCAATTAGTATTTGGTAGCATTGCCTTTAAATTGTTTAACTTGGATCAAATCTTTCGGGTAGCCTTCCAAAAGCTTCCCACAATAAGTTGGGTGAATTTTGGCCCATTCCTCATGACTGCTGGTGTAACTGAGTCAGGGTTGTGGGCCTCCTTGCTCGCACATGCTTTTTCAGTTCTACCCTCACATTTTCTATAGGATGGAGGTCAGGGATTTGTGATGGCCACTCTAATACCTTGACTTTGTCCTTAAGCCATTTTGCAACAACTTTGGAAGTATGCTTGGGGTCATTGTCCATTTGGAAGACCCATTTGCGACCAAGCATTAACTTCCTGACTGATGTCTTGAGATGTTGCTTCAATATATCCACATAATTGTCTTCCCTCATGATGCCATCTATTTTGTGAAGTTCACCAGTCCCTCCTGCAGCAAAGCACCCCCACAACATGATGCTGCCACCCCCGTGCTTCACGGTTGGGATGGTGTTCTTCAGCTTGCAAGCGACCCCTTTTCCCTCCAAACATAACGATGGTCATTATTGCCAAACAGTTCTATTTTTCTTTCATCAGACCAGAGGACATTTCTCCAAAAGGTACGAGCTTTGTCCCCATGTGCAGTTGCAAACCGCAGTTTGTGGCGGTTTTGGAGCAGTGGCTTCTTCCTTGCTGAGTGGCCTTTCAGGTTATGGAGATATAGGTCTCATTTTACTGTGGATATAGATAATTTTGTACATGTTTCCTCCAGGATCTTCACAAGGTCCTTTGCTGATGTTCTGGGATTGATTTGCACTTTTCGCACCAAAGTACGTTCATCTCTAGGAGACAGAACGCGTCTCCTTCCTAAGCGGTATGACAGCTGTGTGGTCCCATGGTGTTTATACTTGCGTACTATTGTTTGTACAGATGAACGTGGTACCTTCAGGCGTTTGGAAATTGCTCCCAAGGATGAACCAGACTTGTGGAGGTCTACCATTTTGTGGAATTCTTGTCTGATTTCTTTAGATTTTCCCATGGTGTCAAGCAAAGATGCACAGAGTTTGAAGGTGAGGCCTTGAAATACATCCACAGGTACACCTCCAATTGACTCAAATGATGTCAGTTAGCCTATCAGAATTTTCCAAGCTGTTTAAAGGCACAGTCAACTTAGTGTATGTAAACTTTTGACCCACTAGAATTGTGATACAGTGAATTATATGTGAAATAATCTGTCTGTAAACAATTGTTGGAAAAATTACTTGTCATGCACAAAGTAGGTGTCCTAACCGACTTACCAAAACTGTAGTTTGAAACAAGTAATCTGAGTGTTTGAAAAACGAGTTTTAACTGTAGAGGAAACTACACAACTATCCCTGGTTCAGCTGTTTGTGTAGCTATACTGAAGGGTAAACCATGCCTCTGCCAAATGAAATTACAAATATATATATCAGGAGCAGTATCCATGACTACTCCCACCACCTTGATCTCCGATTGTTATCTTAACATTTCCTTGATGACATCATAGCTTTATATAGATCAGGGGGGCCAGTAAGTGAGGAATGGAATGCACTCCTCAAGAGAACCCCAACAAATGTCTACAGAGCCCATTGGCCTGTGATGTAATTATAATTTTATACTGTTTCATGTTCTCCTTCATGTGAAAGTGATTTTGATGGAATTGAACCTTTAGTCAAATGAGTAACAAATTAAGTAGGACACACTGTTGTTATTTGTGGCTGTCCATAGCTCACCATCGCCATCTAGAGGTTGGTAGTGGAGCTGCAAATAAGTCATGACCGCAAATGACACACAAACTGGGTAAGCTAGTTGGCTAGCAGTTTCCAGTAACTGACCTAAGTAACTATGTGTAAGTAAGTGTAAAATCAGTGGTCATAAGTTCACACCAGCTTTCATGACTGTTTACAACATCTGCTCTGTCATTATTATTACTTAGACCGCTGCACCACATGGGAGACCCAAGTCACTGCATCTCAGTGCTACAGGCGTCATTGTAGACCCTGGTTCGATTCCAGGCTGTATCACAACCAGCTGTGATTGGGAGTCCCATAGGGCAGTGCACAATTGACCCAGCGTCGTTAGGGTTTGGCCGGGGTAGGCTGTCATTGTAAATAAGAATTTGTTCTTAACTGACTTGCCTAGTTAAATAAAGATCAAATCAAATATTATGACGGTTTTTATATAGCTATTATGATGCAGGGTTCAAGGGTAAACCCTGTGTTTCCCTCACGTTGAGTATGGCTTCCAAGTAAAGCCTTTCATCCAGTGTGTTACTGTGTGATTCCTCTTCATGGGTAATTCTCTAGTAACCTGGCTCAGGGCTCTGGCAGTGGGAGAGAATGCAAACATACAGAGACACACACAGGCAGGGCAGCGCAGACCCCTCCTGAATACTGTTTATTTTTCTGCTTTACCTTTGAACTTCAGTACTGTATGTGAACTGTGTCCAATATAAACCATTGTGTCAGTGAAAAGATGTGAAACCAAAGAAAATACATTTTGTGCGCTGATCCATTTATTCCCCCCCTTCACTTGAATGGCTTCATACTGTAGTTGATAAAGATTCATGGATCTGCTCATGCTCTTAGGAACACAAAAAATGTGTTTTATCTCTTCATCTGCTGTAACTAAAAGCCATTGGTTTCTCCTCTCTGTCCTCCCTTTCTCTCCCCATCCTCCCCTCTCCAGGTGGCTTCATCAGTTTCAACGGTTCGTGGCGTGTTCAGGGCGTCCTGGCAATGTCTCGTTCGCTGGGCGACTACCCTCTGAAGAACCTGAATGTTGTCATCCCCAACCCCGACATCATGACCTTTGACCTAGATAAGCTGCAGCCAGAGTTTATGATCCTGGCGTCGGACGGGCTGTGGGACGCATTCAGCAACGAGGAGGCCGTACGCTTCATCAAAGAGCGCCTCGACGAACCCCACTTTGGCGCTAAGAGCATCGTCCTGCAGTCTTTCTACCGCGGGTGCCCGGACAACATAACCGTCATGGTGGTCAAGTTCAAAGGTGCCGGTGGCAAAGCCGCAGAGCAGTAGACCTACTGATACATCCAAATGAGAGATCTATATTATATATGAATATATATGTATGTGTGTGCATAGGTTTAAAAGAAAAGAGAAAACAAGCCGTCAGTTTTTGGAGTGAGAACTGTTTGTATTGAAGATATTTACAGAAATGAGCCATTCGCCACCATGATGCAAACACTAAAATGTACACATACAAATTCACTCACACTCTCGAACAGTCACTTGTTACGTTTTTTTCTTCAATCCACATAACGTATCATTAATGTTTTTTAGTTGTTTTTTAAGCAGTCATCCTCCAGGCCCTAGACTGTGTTACTATTACTATGTTACTATTTTGCAGAAGAGGTACACCAAGATATCAACATAATTTGAAGTCGAGACCAAGTTGTAGTGATTTGTACTGAAAAAACCTTTATCAGCAGATATCTGATTTGGTGCTTACATACATCAGAGCACCTGTAACTGAACACCTGTTTGGTTAGCCAGAGGGGCTAAATAGTTTCTGTTTAAAGACAGCTCAGACTAGACAAACGTAACTGTGTTCTCTTCTGTTTTGTCTGGCATGGCCTATTTGTTTGGAGGGGGGGCAGCAATCAAACAGACAGTGACTGATTTGATTAAGATGGCATTAGGAGATGCATGCTCTGCGGTCCTCAACAACGGACTGTTGCCTGCATGAGTGTACCATGTCAAATCACATCCAGTTTGATTCTTCACTGTCACCCCTTGATTTCTAACGTTGATCTGTCGTTCTAAACATTGGCCATCTTTGTCTGTCGGCTCCATAGACATTTAAACCTGTCAGCTTCCTAGCGCCATGTTGATTTTTGACCTGCAGTTGAGTACCCCCAAATGACTGCACTGAGAATTGCAACTGTATTTTGAAGTTCTGTAGTTTATTGGTACTAAATATAATAGATATCGTTCCTCATTCATGCAGACTACTAATGATGTCATCTATGCCTGTCTGTCGACAACGATCTGTGGTCATCCGTCTGCCCAGAATACATTTCTTTAACTCTCATCCCATGTTAACCCTGATCTAGGAATCACTTTGACACTAGTTGCACAAATGTTTGCACCATGCTGTTATTATTGTTATGCCAGTCTTTTTTTCATGAATTATACAAATTGATTTTCACATGCGTGGTGGCATTCTACTGTTTGAATACCCGACACGTCTTTATTCTGATCATTGGCAGCCGATTGTCTTTCTGAAGTTGGGTATAGTTCTATGGACTCATGCTCCCTCGACATCAGGGACTGTCACTGTCTGTCATATAGTACAGCTTACTTTAAGTTTATTTCTGTAAACTGACAGACTCAAAACGTAACATGAAGCCTTTGAATGAAATGATTTACCTGTTGCCTTATTTTTTTTAATATACATTTCCTCATGAATTTGTTGCCAAAACTAACTCCTTGGTTTGTAATGTTCGTTAAACATGCACATCGCATGTAGATATATCTCACGTGTAGAATACCATCACAGATGTCTCCGTGAGACAAGGAAGTGTGACATGAATGTACATACAGTGCCTTTGGAAAGTATTCAGACTCCTTGACCTTTTCTACAAATTGTTACGGTACAGCTTTATTCTAAAATTGATTAAACAAATAAAATTCCTCACACAATACCCCAAAACCAGAAATACCTTATTTACATAAGTATTCAGACCCTTTGCTATGAGACTCGAAATTGAGCTTGGGTGCTTCCTGTTAAGATTGATCATCCTTGATGTTTCAACAACTTGATTGGAGTCCTCCTGTTGTAAATTAAATTGATTGGACATGATTTGGAAAGGCACACACCTGTCAATATAAGGTCACACAGTGGTCAGAGCAAAAAACAAGCAATGAGGTCGAAGGAACTGTCCGTAGAGCTCCGAGACAGGATTGTGTCCAGGCACAGATCTGGAGAAGGGTACCAAAAAATGTCTGCAGCATTGAAGGTCCCCAAGAACACAGTGGCTTCCATCATTCTTAAATGGAAGAAGTTTGGAACCACCAAGACTTCCTAGAACTGACGGCCAGGCCAAACTGTGCGATCGGGGGAGAAGGGCCTTGGTCAGGGAGGTGACCAAGAACCCTCAGGTCACTGACACTTAGGTCACTGGTTCGCCTTCCAACAGGACAACAACCCTAAGAACACAGCCAAGACAGTGCAGGAGTGGCTTCAGGACAAGTCTCTGAATGTCCTTGAGTGGCCCAGCCAGAGCCCGGACTCTCTGGAGGGACCTGAAAATAGCTGTGCAGAAACACTCCCCATCCAACCTGACAGAGCTTGAGAAGATCTGTTGAGAAGAATGGGAGAAACTCTCCAAATACAGGTGTGCCAAGCTTGTAGGGTCATACCCAAGAAGACTCAGTGCTGTAATCGCTGCCAACGGTGCTTCAACAAAGTACTGAGTATAGGGTCTGAATACTTACGTGAAATTTAAGTTTTTTATTTTTAGTAAATTAGCACTTTTTTAAAATTATTTTCTTTTTGGCTTTGTCATTATGGGGTATTGTGAGTATATTTGAGGGGGGGACAATGTAATTTTAGAATGAGTCTGTAACCTAAAAAAAAGTGGAACTTGTCAAGGGGTCTGAATACTTTATGAAGGCACTGTACTGTTCCCATGTTATCCTCTTCCTCCACATCTGCAATGAAGAAAGCAATGCACCAACTCTTTGGTTTATTAACAAAAGAGGTATTTTACTAGATTAGTATGTTTGTGCTTTTTCAGTTTCAAAATAATGTACAGTGGGAAGAACAAGTATTTGATACACTGCCGATTTTGCAGGTTTTCCCACTTACAAAGCATGTAGAGGTCTGTAATTTTTGTCATAGGTACACTTCAACTGTGAGAGACTGAATCTAAAACAAAAATCCAGTAAATCACGTATGATTTTTAAGTAATTCATTTGCATTTTATTGCATAGCATAAGTATTTGATACATCAGAAAAGCAGTACTTAATATTTGGTACAGAAACCTTTGTTTGCAGTTAAAGAGATCATGCATTTCCTGTAGTTCTTGACCAGGTTTGCACACACTGCAGCAGGGATTTTGGGCCACTCCTCCATACAGAACTTCTCCAGATCCTTCAGGTTTCGGGGCTATCGCTGGGCAATACGGACTTTCAGCTCCCTCCAAAGATTTTCTATTGGGTTCAGGTCTGGAGACTGGCTAGGCCATTCCAGGACCTTGAGATGCTTCTTACGGAGCCACTCCTTAGTTTCCCTGGCTGTGTGTTTCGGGTTGTTGTCATGCTGGAAGACCCAGCCACGACCCATCTTCAATGCTCTTACTGAGGGAAGGAGGTTGTTGGCCAAGATCTCGCAATACATGGCCCCATCCATCCTCCTCTCAATACGGTGCAGTCGTCCTGTCCCCTTTGCAGAAAAGCATCCCCAAAGAATGATGTTTCAACCTCCATGCTTCACGGTTGGGATGGTGTTCTTGGGGTTGTACTCATCCTTCTTCCTCCAAACACTGCGAGTGGAGTTTAGACCAAAAAGCTCTATTTTTGTCTCATCAGACCACATGACCTTCTCCCATTCCTCCTCTGGATCATCCAGATGGTCATTGGCAAACTTCAGACGGGCCTGGACATGCGCTGGCTTGAGCAGGGGGACCTTGCGTGCGCTGAAGGATTTTAATCCATGACTGCGTAGTGTGTTACTAATGGTTTTCTTTGAGACTGTGGTCCCAGCTCTCTTCAGGTCATTGACCAGGTCCTGCCGTGTAGTTCTGGGCTGATCCCTCACCTTCCTCATGATCATTGATGCCCCACGAGGTGAGATCTTGCATGGAGCCCCAGACCGAGGGTGATTGACCGTCATCTTGAACTTCTTCCATTTTCTAATAATTGCGCCAACAGTTGTTGCCTTCTTACCAAGCTGCTTGCCTATTGTCATGTAGCCCATCCCAGCCTTGTGCAGGTCTACAATTGTATCCCTGATGTCCTTACACAGCTCTCTGGTTTTGGCCATTGTGGAGAGGTTGGAGTCTGTTTGATTGTGTGTGTGGACAAGTGACCTTTTATACAGGTAATGAGTTCAAACAGGTGCCGTTAATACAGGTAATGAGTGGAGAACAGGAGGGATTCTTAAAGAAAAACTAACAGGTCTGTGAGAGCCGGAATTCTTACTGGTTGGTAGGTGATCAAATACTCATGTCATGCAATAAAATGCAAATTAATTACTTAATCATACACTGTGATTTTCTGGATTTTTGTTTTAGATTCCGTCTCTCACAGTTGAAGTGTACCTATGATAAAAAAAAATACAGATCTCTACA
Source organism: Oncorhynchus keta (assembly GCF_023373465.1). Classification (NCBI taxonomy): domain Eukaryota; kingdom Metazoa; phylum Chordata; class Actinopteri; order Salmoniformes; family Salmonidae; genus Oncorhynchus; species Oncorhynchus keta. The sequence continues at coordinate 16,216,354 of NC_068438.1, read as the reverse complement.
TGCTTTGTAAGTAGAAACACTGCGGATTTTGCAGGTTATCAAATACTTGTTCTCCCCCAATGTATGTTAACAAATGTTTATGTGGAGTTTGTATTTGTTTTTGTTGAATTTAAGAAACTGTAAAATATATATATATATATCTGTGTATTTTAAGATAAAATCAAACCGATAACAATAAAAGGATTAATGATCATAGCACTGTCTTTCTTGGTCTTCATTCATGGGAGAGAAAAAAATGATGTTATATACAAAAATATATTTTGTTTGAGAGATCTGCAGATATGGTATATTTCAACGGCCGTGCTGGTGAGTGGCCTAAAGAAGACTGATTGGTTTCTCAATAGCACTTGTTTTGTACAGTATTTTTGTTCTGAATTTGTACAGTACATGGGATACATGGTGGTAGATGTTGACTGGGTAAATCCAGGTAACACTTTACCTTAACGTATACTTACATGGATTTATAATGGTATGTAAGTAGTTTATGAACTTAATTATTTGTTTTATTCATCTAATAAACTGTTAGAATACATTGATTCGTTTTTTTATATAACAATTCACGTGCCCTGTTTTCAGCACTTCGAACTGCATTATCTATATTAAACAAAAATATAAACGCAACAATTTCAAAGATTTTGCTGATTTACAGTTCATGTAAGGAAATCGGTCAATTGAAATAAATGAATTAGGCCCTAATCTATGGATTTCATATGACTGGGCAGGGGAGCAGCCATGGATGGGCCTGGGAGGGCATAAGCCCACCCACTTGGGAGCAAGGCCCAGCCAACCAGAAAGAGTTTTCCCAACAAAAGGGCTTTATTACAGACAGAAATATTCTTCTGCAAACCACCCCCACTTTGATGTCCTGCAGGTGAAAAAGCCAGATGTTGAGGTCCTGGGCTGGAGTGGTTACATGTGGTCTGCGGTTGTGAGGCCGGTTGGACGTACTGCCAAATGATCTAAAACGATATTGGAGTTGGCTTATGGTAGAGAAATTAACTCCTATCAAACATATCCGACAGAGATGGCCGCCTCGCTTCGCGTTCCTAGGAAACTATGCAGTTTATTGTTTTTTTACGTGTTATTTCTTACATTAGTACCCCAGGTCATCTTAGGTTTCATTACATACAGTCGAGAAGAACTACTGAATATAAGATCAGCGTCAACTCACCATCAGTACGACCAAGAATATGTTTTCCGCGACGCGGATCCTGTGTTCTGCCTTACAAACAGGTCAACGGAATGGATCGCATGCAGCGACCCCCCAAAAAAACGACTTCGTAAAAGAGGGAAACGTAGCGGTTTTCTGGTCAGACTCAGGACACGGGCACATTGTGCACCACTACCTAGCATTCTTCTTGCCAATGTGCAGTCTCTTGACAACAAGGTTGATGAAATCCGAGCAAGGGTAGCATTCCAGAGGGACATCAGAGACTGTAACGTCCTCTGCTTCACCGAAACATGGCTCACTGGGAAGACGCTATCCGGGGTGGTGCAGCCAACGGGTTTCTCGACGCATCGCGCCGACAGAAACAAACATCTTTCTGGTAAGAAGAGTTGCGGGGGCGTATGCCTCATGACTAACGAGACATGGTGTGATGAAAGAAACATACAGGAAGTCAAATCCTTCTGTTCACCTGATTTAGAATTCCTCACAATCAAATGTAGAGCGCATTATCTACCAAGAGAATTCTCTTCGATTATAATCACAGCCGTATATATCCCCCCCCAAGCAGACACATCGATGGCTCTGAACAAACTTTATTTGACTCTTTGCAAACTGGAATCCATTTATCCGGAGGCTGCATTCATTGTAGCTGGGGATTTTAACAAAGCTAATCTGAAAACAAGACTCCCTAAATTTTATCAGCATATCGATTGTGCAACCAGGGGTGGAAAAACCTTGGATCATTGTTACTCTAACTTCCGCGACGCATATAAGGCCCTGCCCCGCCCCCCTTTCGGAAAAGCTGACCACGACTCCATTTTGTTGATCCCTGCCTACAGACAGAAACTTAAAAAAGAGGCTCCCACGCTGAGGTCTGTCCAACGCTGGTCCGACCAAGCTGACTCCACACTCCAAGACTGCTTCCATCACGTGGACTGGGACATGTTTCGTATTGCGCCAGATAAAAATATTGACGAATACGCTGATTCGGTGTGCGAGTTCATTAGAACGTGCGTTGAAGATGTCGTTCCCATAGCAACGATAACATTCCCTAACCAGAAACCGTGGATTGATGGCAGCATTCGCGTGAAACTGAAAGCGCGAACCACTGCTTTTAATCAGGGCAAGGTGTCTGGTAACATGACCGAATATAAACAATGCAGCTATTCCTCCGCAAGGCTATTAAACAAGCTAAGCGTCAGTACAGAGACAAAGTAGAATCTCAATTCAACGGCTCAGACACAAGAGGCATGTGGCAGGGTCTACAGTCAATCACGGACTACAAGAAGAAACCCAGCCCAGTCACGGACCAGGATGTCTTGCTCCCAGGCAGACTAAATAACTTTTTGCCCGCTTTGAGGACAATACAGTGCCACTGACACGGCCTGCAACGAAAACATGCGGTCTCTCCTTCACTGCAGCCGAGGTGAGTAAGACATTTAAACGTGTTAACCCTCGCAAGGCTGCAGGCCCAGACGGCATCCCCAGCCGCGCCTCAGAGCATGCGCAGACCAGCTGGCCGGTGTGTTTACGGACATATTCAATCAATCCCTATACCAGTCTGCTGTTCCCACATGCTTCAAGAGGGCCACCATTGTTCCTGTTCCCAAGAAAGCTAAGGTAACTGAGCTAAACGACTACCGCCCCGTAGCACTCACTTCCGTCATCATGAAGTGCTTTGAGAGACTAGTCAAGGACCATATCACCTCCACCCTACCTGACACCCTAGACCCACTCCAATTTGCTTACCGCCCAAATAGGTCCACAGACGACGCAATCTCAACCACACTGCACACTGCCCTAACCCACCTGGACAAGAGGAATACCTATGTGAGAATGCTGTTAATCGACTACAGCTCGGCATTCAACACCATAGTACCCTCCAAGCTCGTCATCAAGCTCGAGACCCTGGGTCTCGACCCCGCCCTATGCAACTGGGTACTGGCCTTCCTGGCGGGCCGCCCCCAGGTGGTGAGGGTAGGCAACAACATCTCCTCCCCGTTGATCCTCAACACGGGGGCCCCACAAGGGTGCGTTCTGAGCCCTCTCCTGTACTCCCTGTTCACCCACGACTGCGTGGCCACGCACGCCTCCAACTCAATCATCAAGTTTGCGGACGACACAACAGTGGTAGGCTTGATTACCAACAGCGACGAGACGGCCTACAGAGAGGAGGTGAGGGCCCTCGGAGTGTGGTGTCAGGAAAATAACCTCACACTCAACGTCAACAAAACTAAGGAGATGATTGTGGACTTCAGGAAACAGCAGAGGGAACACCCCCCTATCCACATCGATGGAACAGTAGTGGAGAGGGTAGCAAGTTTTAAGTTCCTCGGCATACACATCACAGACAAACTGAATTGGTCCACTCACACTGACAACGTCGTGAAGAAGGCGCAGCAGCGCCTCTTCAACCTCAGGAGGCTGAAGAAATTCGGCTTGTCACCAAAAGCACTCACAAACTTATACAGATGCACAATCGAGAGCATCCTGGCGGGCTGTATCACCGCCTGGTACTGCAACTGCTCCGCCCTCAACCGTAAGGCTCTCCAGAGGGTAGTGAGGTCTGCACAACGCATCACCGGGGGCAAACGACCTGCCCTCCAGGACACCTACACCACCCGATGTTACAGGAAGGCCATAAAGATCATCAAGGACATCAACCACCCGAGCCACTGCCTGTTCACCCCGCTATCATCCAGAAGGCGAGGTCAGTACAGGTGCATCAAAGCTGGGACCGAGAGACTGAAAAACAGCTTCTATCTCAAGGCCATCAGACTGTTAAACAGCCACCACTAACATTGAGTGGCTGCTGCCAACACTGTCATTGACACTGACCCAACTCCAGCCACTTTAATAATGGGAATTGATGGGAAATTATGTAAATATATCACTAGCCACTTTAAACAATGCTACCTTATATAATGTTACTTACCCTACATTATTCATCTCATATGCATACGTATATACTGTACTCTATATCATCGACTGCATCCTTATGTAATACATGTATCACTAGCCACTTTAACTATGCCACTTTGTTTACTTTGTCTACATACTCATCTCATATGTATATACTGTACTCGATACCATCTACTGTATGCTGCCCTGTACCATCACTCATTCATATATCCTTATGTACATATTCTTTACCCCCTTACACTGTGTATAAGACAGTAGTTTTGGAATTGTTAGTTAGATTACTTGTTGGTTATCACTGCATTGTTGGAACTAGAAGCACAAGCATTTCGCTACACTCGCATTAACATCTGCTAACCATGTGTATGTGACAAATAAAATTTGTTTTGATTTGATTTTTAAAATCAAATCTAGATTCTGCTTTCTATTCCGCAACAAAGCCTCCTTCACTCACGCCGCCAAACTTACCCTAGTAAAACTGACTATCCTACCGATCCTCGACTTGGGCGATGTCATCTACAAAATAGCTTCCAATACTCTACTCAGCAAACTGGATGCAGTTTATCATAGTGCCATCCATTTTGTTACTAAAGCACCTTATACCACCCACCACTGTGACCTGTATGCTCTAGTCGGCTGGCCCTCGCTACATATTCGTCGCCAGACCCACTGGCTCCAGGTCATCTACAAGTCCATGCTAGGTAAAGCTCCACCTTATCTCAGTTCACTGGTCACGATGGCAACACGCACCCGTAGCATGCGCTCCAGCAGGTGTATCTCACGGATCATCCCTAAAGCCAACACCTCATTTGGCCACCTTTCGTTCCAGTTCTCTGCTGCCTGTGACTGGAACGAATTGCAAAAATCGCTGAAGTTGGAGACTTCTATCTCCCTCACCAACTTCAAACATCTGCTATCTGAGCAGCTAACGGATCGCTGCAGCTGTACATAGTCTATCGGTAAATAGCCCACCCAATTTACCTACCTCATCCCCATACTGTTTATATTGATGTACTTTTCTGCTCTTTTGCACACCAGTATCTCTACCTGTACATGACTATCTGATCATTTATCACTCCAGTGTTAATCTGCAAAATTGTAATTATTCGCCTACCTCCTCATGCCTTTTGCACACAATGTATATAGATGTGTATATATATATATTTTTTTTCTTTCTACTGTGTTTATGACTTGTTAATTCTTTACTCCATGAGTAACTCTGTGTTGTCTGTTCACACTGCCATGCTTTATCTTGGCCAGGTCGCAGTTGTAAATGAGAACTTATTCTCAACTAGCCTACCTGGTTAAATTAATGTAAAATAAAAAAATATATATATGTTTTTTTTAATTATCTGGCAACAGCTCTGGTGGACGTTCCTGCTGTCAGCATGCCATTTGCAAACTCGAGACATCTGTGGCATTGTGTTGTGTGACAAAACTGCACATTTTAGAATGTCCTTTTATTGTTTAAAATGACACTGTTTAATCAGCTTCTTGATATGACATGCCTATCAGGTGGATGGATTATCTTGACAAAGCTTAAAATCCTCACCAACAGGTATGTAAACAAATTTGTGTGCAAAATTTGAGGGAAATAAGCTTATGGAAAATGTTGGTGATCTTTTATTTCGGCTCATGAAACATGGGACCAGCACTTTACACGTTGTGTTTATATTTTTGTTCAGTGTAGATAAATGGGTGTAGCCTAAACTGTAAATATATATGATTTATTATTCCCAAACCAGAAGTCGTGGATGGCAGCATTCCCGCCACGCGAAACTGAAAGCGAACCACTGCTTTTAACCAGGGCAAGGTGACCGGAAACTTGACTGAATACAAACAGTGTAGCTTTTCCCTCCGCATGGCAATCAAACAAGCTAAGCGTCAGTATAGAGACAAAGTAGAGTCACAATTCAATAGCTCAGACACAAGAGGTATGTGGCAGGGTCTACAGCCCCATCGCGGACCAGGATGTCTTGCTCCCAGACAGATTAAACAACTTCTTTGCTCGCTTTGAGGACAATACAGTGCCACTGACACGGCCCGCTACGAAAACCTGCGGGCTCTCCTTCGCTGCAGCCGCCGTGAGTAAAACAGTTAAAAGTGAACCCTCTCAAGGCTGCAGGCCCAGACGGCATCCCCAGCCACGTCCTCAGAGCATGCGCAGACCAGCTGGCTGGTGTGTTTACGGACATATTCAATCACTCCTTATCACAGTCTGCTGTTCCCACATGCTTCAAGAGAGCCACCATTGATCCTGTTCCCAAGAAAGCTAAGGTAACTGTGCGAAACGACTACCGCCCTGTAGCACTCACTTCCGTCATCATGAAGTGCTTTGAGAGACTAGTCAAGGACCATATCACCTCCACCCTACCTGACACCCTAGACCCACTCCAATTTGCTTACCGCCCCAATAGGTCCACAGACGACGCAATTGCAACCACACTGCACACCGCCCTAACCCATCTGGACAAGAGGAATACCTATGTGAGAATGCTGTTCATCGACTACAGCTCACCATTTAACACCATAGTACCCTCCAAGCTCGTCATCAAGCTCGAGACCCTGGATCTCGACCCCGTCCTGGGTACTGGACTTCCTGTCGGGCCGCCCCCAGGTGGTGAGGGTAGGTAACAACATCTCCACTCCGCTGATCCCTAACACTGAGGACCCAAAAGGGTGCGTTCTGAGCCCTCCCTTGTACTTCCTGTTCACTCACGACTGCGTGGCCATGCACACCTCCAACTCAATCATCAAGTTTACAGACGGCACTACAGTGGTAGGCTTGATTACCAACAACGAAGAGACGGCCTACAGGGAGGAGGTGAGGGCCCTCGGTGTGTGGTGTCAGGAACATACCCTCACACTCAACATCAACAAAACAAAGGAGATGATCGTGGACTTCAGGAAACAGCAGAGGGAGCACCCCCCTATCCACATCGACGGGACAGTAGTGGAAAGGGTAGAAAGCTTTAAGTTCCTCGGCGTACACATCACAGAAACTGTATTGGTCCACCCACACAGACAGCGTGGTGAAGAGGCGCAGCAGCACCTCTTCAACCTCAGGAGGCTGAAGAAATTCGGCTTGTTACCAAAAGCACTCGCATTCCTCTACAGATGCACAATCGAGAGCATCCTGTCGGGCTGTATCACCACCTGGTACAGCAGCTGCTCCGCCCACAACTGTAAGGCTCTCCAGAGGGTAGTGAGGTCTGCACAACGCATTGCCGGGGGCAAACTACCTGCCCTCCAGGACACCTACACCACCCGATGTCACAGGAAGGCCATAAAGATCATCAAGGACAACAACCACCTGAGCCACTGCCTGTTCGCCCCGCTATCATCCAGAAGGCGAGGTCAGTACAGGTGCATCAAAGCAGGGACCAAGAGACTGATTAACAGTCTGATGGCCTTGAGATAGAAGCTATTTAATAGCCACCACTAACATTGAGTGGCTGCTGCCATACATGTAAAAAATGTATCACTAGCCACTTTAAACAATGCCACTTAATATAATGTTTACATACCCGACATTACTCATATCATATATATACATATCATGTATATACTGTACTCAATACCATCTACTGCATCTTGCCAATGCCGTTCTGTACCATTACTCATTCATATATCTTTATGTACATATTCTTCATCCCTTTACACTTGTGTGTATAAGATAGCTGTTGTGAAATTGTTAGGTTAGATTACTCTTTGGTCATTACTGCATTGTCGGAACTAGAAGCACAAGCATTTCGCTACACTCACATTAACATCTGCTAACCATGTGTATGTGACAAATAAAATTAGATTTGTAAATGGGTGTAGCCTAAGCCAAAAATATACATGATTTATTATATGATTTATACCGGTGATACTAATAATGACGTTTATGTTTATGACTCATCTCTTCAGTGGGTCATATGATTGAGTGTAGTCTGGCCCAGGAGTGGGAAGGTGAACGGAAAGGCTCTGGAGCAACGAACCGCCCTTGCTGTCTCTGCCTGGCCGGTTCCCCTCTTTCCACTGGGATTCTCTGCCTCTAACCCTATTACAGGGGCTGAGTCACTGGCTTACTGGGGCTCTCTCATGCCGTCCCTGGAAGGGGTGCGTCACCTGAGTGGGTTGCTTCACTGTTGTGGTCATCCTGTCTGGGTTGCCCCCCCCCCCCTCCCTTGGGTTGTGCCATGGCGGAGGTCTTTGTGGGCTATACTCAGCCTTGTCTCAGGATGGTAAGTTGGTGGTTGAAGATATCCCTCTAGTGGTGTGGGCGCTGTGCTTTGGCAAAGTGGGTGGGGTTATATCCTTCCTGTTTGGCCCTGTCCGGGGGTGTCCTCGGATGGGGCCACAATGTCTCCTGACCCCTCCTGTCTCAGCCTCCAGTATTTATGCTGCAGTAGTTTGTGTCGGGGGGCTAGGGTCAGTTTGTTATATCTGGAGTACTTCTCCTGTCCTATTCGGTGTCCTGTGTGAATCTAAGTGTGCGTTCTCTAATTCTCTCCTTCTCTCTTTCTTTCTCTCTCTCGGAGGACCTGAGCCCTAGGACCATTCCCCAGGACTACCTGACATGATGACTCCTTGCTGTCCCCAGTCCACCTGACTGTGCTGCTGCTCCAGTTTCAACTGTTCTGCCTTATCATTATTTGACCATGCTGGTCATTTATGAACATTTGAACATCTTGGCCATGTTCTGTTATAACCTCCACCCGGCACAGCCAGAAGAGGACTGGCCACCCCACATAGCCTGGTTCCTCTCTAGGTTTCTTTCTAGGTTTTGGCCATTCTAGGGAGTTTTTCCTAGCCACTGTGCTTCTACACCTGCATTGCTTGCTGTTTGGGGTTTTAGGCTGGGTTTCTGTACAGCACTTTGAGATATCAGCTGATGTACGAAGGGCTATATAAATATATTTGATTTGATTTGATTTGAACAATAGACCGGCCTATTTATATGGGGGACTATGAAAGTTATCTCATGCTATGGTGCCTGGAATCTACACCCTCAGCCAACTTTCCCAAATGGTTTTGTTGTGATGGAGTGCTGGTCTGGCATGTTGTGGCTTCAAAGATAACTGTATGATGTAATCCACTAACCTTATACAGGCCAGATAAGTACCCATGACCTACTGGTCTAAAACTGTCACTCTGATGCCATTTCCAGGAGACGGTCACTCAGGAAGGAACACAAACCCCCCTACACCCTAAAAAGGACTTCCTGCTAAGTGTGATGGTCTGAAGCAGGTGACTCTTTCAGCAGTGCAATAGTAATATAAGTCACAGAGGCTCTAACCTGAACCATCACCAGAGACATAAAAAGCTTTACCGAAAGCTGTATAATGACTTGGGCATCTTACAACAACAGGGGGAGTGGTCTTGCTGCCTCCTCGGTGTACATAAGCCATTCTGATTTGCACCCTGCCTTTATAAGAGGGGATTCATCACAGCCTGAGCTCAGAAAAAGACAGAGCTTACAGAGCAGAGCACAAAGTAACTGTGGGCAGGGCATTGCTGCACAGAGCTGAGGCAGCAACAACAACACAAGCATAGCCTTCTTCTCCAGACAACAGGACCTGTGTTTGGGTTGAGCATGGGACTGCATGGGTCTAAACACCCTCATCAGGCTCAGATTGTGATGCTGGGCCTGGACGGCTCGGGGAAGTCCACCCTGCTCTACAAGCTCAAGTACAACGAGTCTGTCATCACCGTGCCCACCGTGGGCTTCAACGTGGAGATGCTGGAGACGGAGGCGAGGGGTCCGGGGTTGACCGTGTGGGACGTGGGAGGCCAGCAGAGGATGAGGCCCCACTGGAAGCACCACTACCCGGGCACGGAGGCCCTGGTGTTTGTGGTGGACAGCTGGGACCGCAGGCGTTTGGATGAGGCAAAGAAAGAGCTTCATCAGGTAATTATTTATTCATAAAAAAGTTTTATACAACTCGGCCTTATCCTGATGCATGAATGTCAATAAATTACAGGTCATATCCAGATCTATTTCTTGTCATATTAGGCCATGTTGTTATGGGGTATAATAATGTGTATACTGATCTTTTACATCACACAACAGGTGCTGAGGAGCGGGAGTCTAAAAAGCCTTCCTCTGGTGGTGCTGGCCAATAAGCAGGACCTCCCCGGGGCAGCAAGCCCACAGGAGATCACCCACAGGTTGGACCTGAGAAGGGTATGTGGAAATAGGGATTGGTTTGTCCAGCCGTGCTCTGGGAGGACTGGTGTGGACCTGGAGGAAGGCTTCAGAAGGGTTGCCTATATGTTGAAGACTTCACTAAAGCAGACGAAGGCGGATATAAAGAACACAGTAAAACAACTGAAACCCAAAGCCATTACGATGATGACCAAGACACAAGGCCTGGGCTGCAGCTAAAACCAGTGATTATAAAACCCTATCAATGGGTGTAATAATCTCCCTGGATTATTTTGTATTCTTCTTCTGGATTATTTTGTGCAGAGTAACTGATTTAGAATGCCTTGTGTTGGATCATTCTGACCCACTCATTCTTGAATATGGGAACAAGACTCTCCAGAACAAACTTGAGATACCAACGTATCTAACGCTGAAAGCTATCATTTTGCACATTTGTTGTATCAAAAACACTTTTGAACAATGTGAATTTCTGCATTTCCTTGTGAATTTTTTATAATAAATTAAAAACCACTCATTGATATTGAAGATGTTACTTTTTAAGGCAGAAATATATGACCAGAATCAGATGCAATGCATTTAGCCCACACAGTTATTTTGTAGACTAATTTATCTGGAGAAAATGGGAATCATGCAAGTATTCAAATCACAAACCCCTAATGAGAGAGCAATATACAACATTTACAGACTTCTTTGGGTTAGAAATTACAAGTTTAGACACAGGCTTATACCAAATACACTGATTGAGAGATCTCAAAAGAGTGTGTGATATGTGTGGATTAGAATGATAAACATGTCGCAAAACAGTGCTTCCAATAATGAAAGCATGTCCCAAATATTCCATTAAAGGTAGAGTTCAATTGGAATTGGCTCTGTAACATCAAATTAGATTTTAGTTCCATGTTCCACATTATAGAATCTAAGGCAGTGAGTGTTATTTAAGGGACACAACAATTTGTAGATGAAACTTGAGAACTTTGCACTTTAGACAACTTAGTATTGCCCTGGAAATATTAAGTGTTAACTAAAATGGACCTCGAGGTATGTATGCCTATACACAATGAATCTCACTATAATGCACAACATTGAAAATAACATATTTGATGGTGTCTAAATCTTACTTTCGCCAATTGTAACAGTCATAGCTAACGTTAACGACCAACGCGTTGACTTACTGTTGTAACGTTACTAGCTATGCGCTTACAGACTATTTTGGAGGGGAAAACTATTCTGGGCATCGTTAACGTTAATGTATTATTTAAATAAGTTTAAAAAACAGTTTTGACACCTGACTTCGGCAGTTGGTACCTAGCTACATTTCTGATTGTTGCCATAGTGACTACTGTAGATAGTTTCAGGGTCCAGAAGGCAACACAACGGGTTATTTATTAATGATGGGCAGCCCCGATATAGATCAATATATCAGTATAGGACTAGTAACTGTTTAGGCCTACTAACACGTTACCAAAATGCACTGATTGACAGATCATAACAGTGTGGTGGTCTGAACTAGCTGCGAACCACAGAGCGACCTCGTGAGGAATAATAACCTGTTTCGCGAGACCAACGAGTGAGCAATAACGGGAATTCCCCGCCCTTCCACCCAGAGCGAGGCTGTGTCTCTACCACCGGCATTCCCAGTATGCACCGCGGACAGACCAACAAAAAATAGCCCTGTAACTGAAAGGCCTGAGAAAAAGAACTCGAAAGGAGTAGCGGCTAGCTGATTCATTTCAAACGGTGTTAAAACATAGATAAGATTGCTAACATGTCTGACAACGAGAAACTAGACAACCAGCGACTGAAGAATTTCAAGAACAAGGGTCGCGACTTGGAGGTGAAGTATCTGATTCCGTCGAGGGGTCCCTTTTCATATATGCGCTATTTTGGGGCTGCGCTGTGTGACGTCGTTCGTAATTTTCATGGTCTGGAACTTTGCACCCAGACCAAACCAGGCCTATCTGAACGTCAAATAGACCAAGGCCTTTCTATCAATCCATCCGACTTTCTGAACCAGAATAAAAGTAATCCACAGCACGTGAAACCTCCCCAGCTAACCGAGCTAGCAAACGACTTCCAGTTCCATCTAAGCTAAACTGGTAGCTAGCCAGTCTACAGGCCGTGATAGCAATGGTACACTAACAAACACGCTGTTCTAGCTAGCTATATTTGCTATTCGACAGTCATCTGAAATGTAGTTAGGTAGCTGTCTCAGACAACCCATCCAGTTTGGAGTTGACATACTTAACCACATGTTTTCGAGGGGATAATGTGGTTCTCTAAACGAGATTCGTATCCCCTTCGAACGACTGCGCTAGTCAGCCACCTCCGTGGTTTGGATTAGCTAACGTTAGCTAGCTAATTATGTAGTTAGCTAGCCAGCTATAATGTACCACTCCTCCCCGGCTACAGCTTGCTAGATATGTAATGTAGTTAGCCAACCAATTTACACGCAATTATCAGATGGTATATATCCTTGTAGCCAGTAAGATTTTAAAACTGGTACCTACCGTTGGCTAGCTAACTAATTACCTAAAATAAAAAATTACGCAGTAAAAAAACTAAACTATACTAGCTAACGATAGCTAGCTAAGTTGATCTAGCTAACGTTAGCCACCCAACTGAATTTGTCAATTTAACTTTAGCTTCGTAGTTAGTTGTTCCAAGTGTCAAATGTAATGGTAAATGTTAGCCGCTTACTAGTTGGCAGCTTCTTGAACTAAAAATATTGAATTATGTCTAGTTAGCCAGTACCCGCTGTTGGTAGCTAGCTAGGTTACTAGCTAACCTGCTAGCGTAGCTCATCAATACAATGGCGGAATGTAGCTGGTCAGGGTCCCATTGCAGGCCTTTGCAGACCCATAACGAAAGTTATAGCCATTGTGACGTTAACATTACATTATACTAATCAGTGTTTTCCCTAGCTTTGGAACACATCGGGGGGCTGTGTTTGGTTGGACTCCCAGAGTTGTGAATCCTTCTGATGGGTGGCAACAGAAAGTAAACCTACCACAATATGTAGAGTTCCTAGAGATTATACACATGACTTTATTGATAGGAAACGTTTTTTTTTGGTGAAGCCCGCTATGTTGTGGTAGGGTTATTTTACATCAGATACAGGCTCCCGATGTTGTCCCAAAGCTATTTCCCCCTGGACCGTTCCGGACTGGGTGCAAGGGCACCACACCAACACCCAAGGCTTCTTCAACTTAACTACATTTTTAGTTCAAACTAGTGGAAGCTAAATTATTATAGGCAACCGGAACAGATCATAGAGGAACACGTATACTAGCTGGTATTATGTTTAAGCTAGATGAGGAAAAGTGCCTGCCTCTTTTTAACGATGATGTAAAATGGCTAGTCAATGGCAGGGGCATTGTTTGCAGTGTAAACAAGAATATAACAACTAACATACATAACTAGGCTATATCGCACCACCACATGATGATAGGAGTGCTGATCATATTTGAGTGATGCACTATCTGCCACTTCACTGTGGAGTGGGAGTATAAGAAGGAAATGGGTATGGCCCTTCTAGACAGAAGGAAGAATTTAACTTCGTACTTTCACTATATCATCCAATCATGACAAATGGCCAAAGGCCAGCATTTTATGACAGCAAATTACTTAATTTGTCCTTAAGAAATGTAATGTCTGTCAATCAGGTGCTTGAAAATGGTCCCTCGTATTGCCACCCATTATTAAAATGAGTCCTTACATACAAAACACCAGTAGTTGTGATCTGTGTCTGTCTATGTAAATGAGGTCCGTGTTATGTGAGTGTGAGCTGGTGATTTCAGGCAGTGGTATGGCAGGCTTGTTTTATCACTGTTCCATCAAAGCTGTGGATGAACAATCTGACTCTGAACAGCTCTCACAAATACACATGATGCCATCATCTCATCATATTGGGAGGATAAACATCTCATTTATGTTTTGATTGTGGAAGTATCAACAAATAATCAGGCATACATACAGTGTATATTTGTACTAGGCTAATGTATGGGGTTTCTCCGCTATAGACGATGAGAAGACAGAGGACAGAGGTGGTGGTGGAACTCCGCAAGGTAATTGTTCAACTTCTTTCCTTTAATCTTTGTCAGACGAGATACAAATGCATTTCAATCAGGGTATCAAAGGTGAGTTTAAAGGGATACTTCGGGATTTTGGCAATGAGGCCCTTTATCTACTTACCCAGAGTCAGATGAACTTGTGGGGACCATTTTTATTTCTGTCCTTTCTGATGGTAGTTTGAAGCCAATGCTAAGTAGTGTTAGGGCAATGATTGGAAGTCTATGGTTATCTGCTAACATCTCGAAGTATCCCTTTAAATGCTTGTTTAATAGTTGAACCTGTTGTCATGCTGATGCATGTACATTAAGACCGCTTTCTTGCCCTGCTCTCTGCAGAACAAAAGGGACGAACACCTGCTGAAGAGACGAAACGTGCCCCACGAGGACACCTGCGAAGACTCTGATGCCGACGGAGACTTCAGATCGGTACGTTCTGATTGGCCCTCTGTCATTTTCCTCTGTGATCCTCCAGAGAGCATGGCTTTCTTTCCTTCCTTGAATTAATCACTGGTGTGATAGGGATTAACAGGTGATTTAGATATATGGGTAAGACCGAGTTCCTAGAACTGTTAGCTAAAAAGATATCCACATGCAATCCAAAAAAAATGGGAGGGGACCTCTGGTTGCAATAAAGTATTAACAAAATAGGACTATTAACTGTACTCTATTATTTTATAGAATTTTTTTAAAGGATTTGTAATGTACAATGTTTGGCCCGTCTTGACATTCCTCTCGGACTGATTAGTGTCTCCAGGCACTGCCTGACTAATCACCCTGAGGTGTGGCCACAATGCAAACAAACCATTCCGTTTCCACTGGCCATGTTTGACATAGGCAAAATAAATTGTTCCCTTACCAAGTACTTCCTTTTATCTTGCAGCAAAACACTTCTCTTGAAGCAATAGTACAAGTAAGTGCACTTCCAATTTTGAAACATTTCTTAGACATGGATTTGCTTCCACAGTATGTGATTCTCTGTGTGCTGTTGTTGCAGAATGCCACAAGTGATAACCAGGGAGTTCAGCTGAGTGCCGTGCAGGCTGCAAGGTAGGAACTCTCTCCTCCTACACCCGGCTCTGCTGGTTGCCATGGTGATTCACACTCAAACATGGTTCCAAAACCAATCTCTAGAATGTTGTGGCGTGGCATGTTCTGGAGCATAGCCTTCAAATTATTTCATGGTTTCTGGCGTACATGCTAGACTTAGTTGTGTGGCATTGTCGCTGGTCTTGTGTAATCATTGAGATTGCGTTGTCATGCCTGGAGTCAACAGCACCGGTGTTGTGCAACAACTCAGATGTTTACATTTCACATTCCTTTATTTTATGTTTTGCTGTGTCTTAAGTGCAAGTATGTGTGAATAATGCACATTTTCACCCTGCAGGAAGCTGTTGTCTAGTGACCGTAACCCTCCCATAGATGACCTGATCAAGTCGGGCATTCTCCCCATTCTGGTGCACTGTCTGGACAGAGATGACAAGTAAGCAGGGCTTTACTTTGTTATAATTGCTCTGTGTGTTATATAATAGAAGTGGTTGTGACCTAAGCAGTGTTGCAGTGAATGTAATCTAAGCGTCACTCCACTGAGATTGGATCTCTTTGGATGATGATGAAAGTATGTTGCAATGCAAATGTTTTCATAAACAGATGTGAGGATTGTCAGAACCATTGACGGATGGAATAAGAACCCTTTCCATCGCACTCATTTTCCCCCTCTCCATCCCTCCCCTCTTTCCACCCTTTCTCTTTATACCTCCTCCATCTCATGTCACATCTGCCTCTGTCTCCAGTCCATCTCTACAGTTTGAAGCTGCCTGGGCTTTGACCAACATTGCATCAGGAACCTCAGAGCAGACCCAGGCAGTGGTCCAGTCCAGTAAGTACCAGCTTACAATATCAGTGCCACCGCTGCCAGTACATTCTGGGGGCTACGTGAGATTTTCTATTATCATGCCTACCAGATGTTGGATTTGTAGTTTGTGCCCCTGAATAACAGATTAATTGTAGTCTTTGGTGATGGAGTTAGCTATTAAATATTAATTACAGCATTTCTTCTCCTGCAGATGCTGTGCCACTGTTCCTGAGGCTGCTGCAGTCTCCTCACCAGAATGTGTGTGAGCAGGCGGTCTGGGCCCTGGGAAACATCATAGGTGAGTCTGGATCCTTCTCTGTGTGTCTGGGACCCTCTAACAATAGCGGCTGATTGTGGGAATGGCTCAGGGATTCTCTGTTTGTCTCAAGGCATCATCGGTGAGAGTTTCACAAACAATCTCTGTTCCTAGGCGACGGCCCCCAGTGCAGGGACTATGTGATCAGTCTGGGCGTGGTGAAGCCCCTGCTCTCCTTCATCAGCCCCTCTATCCCCATCACCTTCCTCCGTAACGTCACCTGGGTCATGGTCAACCTCTGCCGCCACAAGGACCCACCGCCACCCATGGAGACCATCCAGGAGGTAAGAGAACTTTCTCATCCTTCAGTCTCTTGACTGTTGATCAACTCATGATGATTATTTGTTTTTAGTTGTTGCCTTACATCCCTTTGCAATTTCTTTATATAATGAATTACGCTATATAAGTTGAATGAATAAAGTTGTGTAATTATTAAAGGTAGACTCAGCAACATGCTGAGAAATTTATGAAAGAACGAGATTATGCTCTAAAAATAGCCCTAAGATCCAAATTAGAGCATTACAGACGTAGGTTTACCATGTTGAGAAATAAGGTGACTGAATGAAATCAGACAGGCCAAGGCAAACTAAATTAACATAATTGGTGAAGCAAAGGGAAATTCTAAACTGTTCTGGGAGAATCTAAAAAGGTTAACGGAAAAACCAGAGTAACACTGCAAAAAGACTAGAAGTCATGGTGAATAACAATCTAACACAGGATGCAGTCGACATAGCAATATCCTTCAATTCCTACTTTATTGACTCTGTCAGGGTACTGACACAGAACCCCTCCACTGGTTTCTTGGGCTCAGTGCTAGTGAATGACGCTCAACCTGCCTTCATCATACGGGAGGTTACTGAGTCAAAGGTGAACAAGGTGATTAGCTCACTAAAGAACTCTAAAGCCAAAGATGTGTTTGGGCTGGACTCTACCTTTCTTAACTACAAAGAGTCACTCATTGGCCCTATTACTAAGGTCACCAACACATCTATTGGTCTCGGGGTGTTTCCAAGGGTATGGAAGTCGGCCATAATAACCGCCACCTTTAAATCGGGTGACCCTGCTGACGTGAGTATACTACCTGTGCTGTCAAAGTGTGTAGCAGAACAACTGATTGCCCACCTCAACAGCCCCTTCACATTACACTCTTTGCAGTTTGGCTTCAGAGCGAAACACTCCACAGAAACGGCCAACTGCTTTCTTCTGGAAAATGTGAAGTCCAAGATGGACAAAGGGGGCGTTGTTGGGGCTGTGTTTCTGGACCAAAGGAAGGCTTTTTATACGGTTAACCATGAGATTCTCAACACAAAATTATCCAAGTTCAACTTTTCCCCCCGATGCCTTGAGATGGATGGAATCATACCTTGAAGGCAGAACTCAGTGTGTCAGATTGAGCAATGAGCTGTCGCCCACTCTTAGCTATGATGTGGGCGTGCCACAAGGGTCAATACTGGGGCACCTCCTGTTCAGCCTGTACATTAATGATCTGCCTTCTGTCTGTACTGGGTCTGAAGTTCAAATGTATGCAGATGATACAGTGATATATGTGCATGCAAAGAGAAAACAACAAGCTGCACAAGAACTCACTACTGTAATGGTCCAGGTTACAAAGTGGCTCAGTGACTCGTGTTTGCTACTCAATGTGGGAAAAAACTGTTTGCATGTTCTTCACAAAGAGGGCAACAGATGCTACTGCGCCAGATGTCTATGTGTCAGGGGAGAAGCTCCAGGTGGTATCTGATTTTAAGTACCTTGGCATCATACTTGATTCCAACCTCTCATTTAAAAAGCATGTGAAAAGGTCATTCAAATAACCAAATTCAACCTAGCTAATTTCCGATTTATAGGAAATTGTTTGACTACAGAGGAAGCAAAACTGTACTTCAAATCTATGATACTCCCCCACTTAACATACTGCTTGACTAGTTGGGCCCAAGCTTGCTGTACAACATTAAAACCTATTCAGTCAGTCTACAAACAGGCTCTCAAAGTGCTTGATAGGAAGCCCAATAGCCATCACTGCTACATCCTCAGAAAGCATGAGCTCTGAGTTGGGAAAATCTTGTGCAATACACCGACGCATGTCTTGTATTCAAGAACCTAAATGGCCTGGCTCCCCCTCCACTCAGTATTTTTGTTAAACAGAAAACCCAAACATATGGCAGCAGATCCACAAGGTCTGCCATGAGAGTTCCCTTACGGAAAAGCACCTTTAGTAAATCCGCTTTCTCTGTGAGAGCTTCCCATGTCTGGAATACACTGCCATCAGACACACACAACTGGACCACATATCACACTTTCACAACATGTATGAAGACATGGCTAAAGGTCAATCAGATTTGTGATCATAATCCCTAGCTGTGTATTGCCGCTTTCCATGTTGTCTGTAGCTTGTGAGGTGTGGAAACACTTTGTTGCTTTTATGAATTTTGTCTTGCTGCTTTTTGATTCTATGTTGCTCTGTCTGTATGCTATGTCTTGCTTGTCCTATGTTGCTATGTGTGTGCTCACTGCTCAATGATAGTCTGTATTGTAATTGTTTTTAATAACCTGCTCAGGGACTGCGGTTGAAAATTAGCCGGCTGGCTAAAACCGGCACTTTTACTGAAACTTTGATTAATGTGCACTGTCCCTGTAAAAATAAAATGACCTCAAACTCCGATGCAGAAAGTTAACAGCATAGTGGGTCAATTTCCGCAACAACTCAGCTCGACTTTTTCATGATTTTTTTTTCTTCATATTTTAACGGACACCCCCCACCAAATGGCTGTTTAAACATAAATATTGTCCATTTGACACATCTCCAGTGGGAATATCCTATTCCTGTCATTTTGTTGGCATCTCTCTCACCAACTCTCTTGCTCGCTCCCTCTTTTCTCTCTCAGATTCTTCCAGCTCTCTGTGTGCTGATCCACCACACTGATGTTAATGTGAGTTCCTCAATCGCTGATTGTATTCAGAAAGACAACCCGATTTAGTAAAAGTTTACATTGATTTCCCCCTTTTTAATAACCACAAGCAGATATTAATGCATGATCTGTATGTTGATGAATTAGTGAATGTTTTGTTTATGGACCTGTGACCCTGTGTGTTGACCCCTGCAGATCCTGGTGGACACGGTGTGGGCTCTGTCCTACCTGACAGACGCGGGCAACGAGCAGATTCAGATGGTCATCGACTCAGGCATTGTGCCCAACCTGGTGCCCCTGCTTAGCCACCAGGAGGTCAAAGTCCAGGTACGGAGACACAGAGATGCCCGTGGAGAAACAGATCTAGGATCAGCTTAGCCCCCCAAGTCTCATCTTCAACGAGAACTGTCCGTAGATCACCGTCTAGGATCAGCTCCATTCAACTCAGTGGGGCTCAGGAAGACAGACACCAACCAAATGGAATGGTTGCTTTTGTAAGGAATGAGCTGTGCCAGACCATAGCTGTGTTTGCAGATGTGATTGAATCAGATAGGTGTGTAAGCAATATGGCGGTGACTTCTCTATGCTCATTAGAAGGATAGGTAGAGTCATCACCACATCACTTACCCATATCAGTTACCTTCAGGTCTGCAAACACTGAAGGGGGCGGGGCAGGGGGTTGTTTTCAGTCAGGTACTTGGAGACCTGTGCACTGCGGTGGTTAGATTAGGGTTTGGAGAAGAGCTCTTGTCCTGAGCTGCAGTGTTTTGATCTGAGATGGGTTCCTGTCTGGCCGGGTTGGGCGTCTGTAAGTCAGTTACTAGGGTGCTTTATGAGTAGTGAGTGATCCTAGGGTGGCAACACATATATTCTAAGTGATTTCAATGGGTCTTTCTCCATTCTGATTGTTTTATACTGTTCAATTCAACATAATTTCAGCATTTTCTGTGTTACCTGCACTCATAATTTCCACGCTGCCAAGTAGGGCTTCACAATATGGGCAAACGATCTAGGCCTTATTTTTAACCAAATGTTGCAATTGTGATTTGACTTTCGATTTAGAGAAACAAGTTGGAATCATGGAAATAGATAGATATTATTCTAATTAGAATATTAACAGTGGGCACTTTAAATACAGTATTTGACGTGACATCGAATTAAATTGTCAGGGAGGAGTAGGAACCAAAGTGTTTTGTTTCGTAGGCGACCCTATAATCTTTAGCTGTGTTGAATGTTTTCGCTTAGTGTCTTCATGCTTTGCGTATTCCTTCTTGATTTAGAAGATACTGTTGCACAAACATGACGATTTAGGTCTACTCGGTCACTGGTAATATCAGGCTGTATAGATAATTACGTTTGCTCTGACTCAGCTTTTTGATGACTCCAATAGCGAAGTAAACTATAACAATGGATGTTAAACACAGCATATCACATTAAACAAACAAAAACATCAAAATATCGTAAAAACCCAAACCAGTCCATGCATCAATACCAGTATATTGTCAAATGCGGTATACCGCCCAGCCCTAGCTGACCCTAGAGATCATGCTGCTCAGGACTTGAATGGGTCTTACTCCTGGCCCTGATGCCTTGTCTGGTGGTTACTGTGCTGATATTCATACTCAAACATTCTTTGGGTGGCGGTTGGTTTGCATACTTTAGTTAGTTGCATGAATGTTTGTTGATGCTTGGAGTTGTTTCTATTGACTGCTATGTGGAACTTGATTGTGTGTTTCTCTAGACTGCTGCACTGCGGGCGGTGGGCAACATAGTGACTGGAACAGATGAACAGACCCAGGTGGTGCTCAACTGTGACGCCCTGGGACACTTCCCCTCTCTCCTTACACACCCCAAGGAGAAGATCAATAAGGTAACAAACACACCATAATACATACACTCTGCACTGCTTCACCTTGTCACAGCACAGCAGCTGTGTCAGTGTGACTGATCATGCTAGAAGTGATGAAATCAGAGACATGGTGCTAGTGTGAATGCTATATGAATGACAGTGAATGGGGATATAACTATTAGTTAGGTACTCGCATCATGGAAGAGCTGGATCAAGGAGACTTCAAGAAGCTGATGGAAATTGCAGTTTGAGTAGATTTTGGGGTGGTCTAGGACGGTGGATAGAGTGTGAGTGCGTTTGTGTGTGTGTGTGTGTGTGTGTAGTATTTGTGGGTGAAGGGTAGTGGGCGCAGAAGACCCATGGGTCTCTGCTGATATCGGAGTGCATCTGAGGCCTGTCACTCAAACAGAGGCCCCTCCCTTTGTGACTGAGCCAATGATTAGGGCCTCACGACCGCCCCTACCCTGTCCCCAGCACCCCATCTCGACCAGGGGCCACAGCTCTGAGCAGGCCCCTGGAGTCTGATCTAGCTCAGTCCACACACCTTTGAATTCCATGTGAACTCCTCACCATTTCTGCAGTCCTCCTGACACGCATGCATACACTCTAGCACACACTGGCTGCTTATTCAGTCTCTGTAAGCCCTGCCTCTCGTACACTACACTTGTGTGTGAGAGTAGTCACACTGGAGTAGTGAGTAGAAGGAGTAGTCACACTGAGTGCTGCTGTTTCTTCTCCCATCCTGCAGGAGGCAGTGTGGTTCCTGTCCAACATCACAGCAGGCAACCAGCAGCAGGTGCAGGCTGTCATTGATGCCAACCTGGTACCCATGATCATCCACCTTCTGGACAAGGTCTGTTTTATCACTTTCACTGCTTCATTCATCTCTTCATCAGAGCTTTCTCTTGCACAAAATTAAGCAGTGATGAGTGTCATATTGGGGAAATATTCATTCAAATGTTTTTGCAGGGAGACTTTGGAACACAGAAAGAAGCAGCCTGGGCCATCAGCAATCTGACAATTAGCGGGAGGAAGGACCAGGTGAGCTCAACTGAGGCCTACCCACTTTACCACATACACCTCACCTGACATCCATACACTCGAATAATAATATATAATGTATTTTGTAAAGCCCCAAGCTGACCCTTCTCCTCCGGTCCTGTAGGTGGCGTACCTGATCCAGCAGCAGGTGATCCCTCCCTTCTGTAACCTGCTGACAGTGAAGGATGCTCAGGTGGTGCAGGTGGTCCTGGACGGCCTCAGCAACATCCTCAAGATGGCTGACGACGAGGCCGAGACCATTGCCAACCTCATCGAGGAGTGTGGAGGTCAGAGCCCAGCCCACTCAGTTACCCCTCAAGCGTCATTGTTCCTCCCAACTGTTTATGTTGAAGTATAGTGTTTATCTCAGTGGCTGTGTAGATTTGACTGCTTGAACCATCTCTCTTCCCTGCCCCTCAGGTCTGGAGAAGGTGGAGCAGCTCCAGAATCATGAGAATGAAGACATCTATAAACTGGCCTATGAAATTATTGATCAGTTCTTCTCATCTGATGATGTAAGTCAGAGCTCTAATATGGCCATGTCTTGGTTGGGGAAGGTACTGCATACTACATTGTGGGGGATGTCTTATTGGTATGGATTGAGTTATTGTCTCATGTTCAGATTGATGAAGACTCCAGCCTGGTTCCGGAGGCGATCCAGGGGGGAACATACGGCTTCAATTCCTCCACCAACGTGCCAACAGAGGGGTTCCAGTTCTAGAAGGCATCTCGGGAGTCTGGAGTTTTGTTTGCGATGCAGCACTCTGTTCAACATAAAACAAATTAGGAGAGAAAGAGAGCGAAAGAGTGTGAGAGAAATTAGATCCATTGTGCTTGGCTCGTGGGATCCGTGGCTGCATCTTATCTGAGAGAAAATGTGTTGATTTCGTTTGGCATTCCAGGGGAACCAGCCCAAATGAAGTTTGAGATGGCGAGTGGGTGTGAGTGAGTGGCTACATGTTGCAAAAAACAAACATCTACATCGAATGCGTTGAGACACGCCGAGTAACTTCCATGTTATTGGAGCGGTCGAAAAAAAACGGAAAACTACTACAATGACGACAAAAAACACGATGTCAGCCCGGGGAGAATCAAATACTTCAAAATCAAGACATTGAGGCAACAAACACAAAAGGAAAACCAACAAAACAAGCGTAAGATGAACCATATGACAATTCTGCGGTCCTCCGACCGGAGGGGGCGCCACCTCCTGTGCGCCCATCCCCCAATCGGCCACGCCATCAGACGTGTGTGTGAATGGACCCATTGTGTATGAATGTCTGGACTCAGTGCTGAGGAGCCAGGTTCATCTCCTCCAACCAGAGGCCCTCGATGGGGCATCTCCCCCCCTCCCCCCGCGGCGGTGGGCAGGGCTAGAGTCCAGCGGGCGTGTGCAAGAGAATGGACGAGTGCCGTGTGTGCGTGTCTGGAGTGTACAAGAAGACTGGATGTGAACGCATGCAGAGAGAAACAAAATACATACAACATAAGAGTAACAAAACCGAGAAGCGCAAACGAAGGAAAATAAGAAGAAATTCTGCCTTCTTATGAGGCAGATACAAATCCCTGAAAGGAAGAACTTTGGAAATGAAAAAACATGTAATCACAAGGGTTTTGTTGTTTTTAATTTGTATTAATTGACACTGGACAACGCTAGGTGGAGCAGCGGGTGCATTGTAGTAAGATGCATTTGGTGGCTTTTCTTTTTGCATCCAGTGTGTACAATTTTTATTTTCTGCTTTTACTTTCATTGCTTATGTGAGGTGATTAATAAGGATCATAATTCCACCTCCCCACATTAACCATACCTTTGCACCAGATCTGGGTTTGATGCTGTGAAATTCTGACATCATCATTATTGTCAACCAAATGACTTGTGTACTCCCCTAGCATGATTTAATGTTTTTTCTTTCTCTTGAAGCGAAAATCACTGCTTTTGCGGTATTGTTGCCATAGCTTTGACTTATCACAAGGGGAAATTAAAAATTGCCATTTTATGTAACTTTGATTCATAACCTTAGCATGTACTAAGCTATAGCACAGTTCATTTGAGGGGTTTTTAGTTTCTTTAGGCTGTGTACACAGTGTATTTTTTGTTTGTTTTGTAAACTGCTGTTTAAATGTTACCTGTCTCCCCCTACTGACTTAAGTTTCTGATTTGAAGATAAATCTGAACAGTTTTGCACATGTACTGCAGAGTGAGAGGCCTGAAGTCGTTCAAAAGGTGTGATTAGACTCATCAGAGCTGCTAACACCTTCAACAATATGCATCATCCAACCACAAGCTTTGTTTTATATTCAGTAGTAGCCATAATCAACTCGCGTTGAGACATATTTTTAGGGAATTTGGAGGAAAACCCTAAAAAAAATTAAATGAGTAGGGGTAATAATTATTCTGTCTGGGGCACCCCTAGATTGGGGAAAGGTAAGTATCGGTGATTGGACCCCCTAGCCTCGACAGGGTGGCTCAATGATAAATGTTGAGCCTTATTCCTTGACCTAAGAGAACTCATGAACAAGTTTGCTGTACCTCCCAACCCCTTGCTCCTGCCCCGTTTTCCATTTAGGTGCCCAATTTCCCCCCATTTTTCTTTGTGTTAATTTGAAAAAAGACTGTAGAAATTGATTACACTTTGTGGTCATCATAACCTTCTGTTGAACATAGTTTTTTTTTTTCAGCATTCCTTGTTAGCAAATATGTGGTTTCAAAAAAATAAAAATGAAATGGTGGTTAACCTGTTGAGTTGGATCTACAGGCTAGATTATCTTCAAGAAAATAAATAGTGAAACCCACAGGTATGGTCTGTTTCTTGTCTTTTAATTAATGGTTAATGTATACTGTAGTAGGCTTATGCCTGTTGCCTCTGCAGTTTCATTGAGGATGTTCTGTCATTTGCAGCATTTTATTCTTCCTTTGATGCTGTGCTATGGTGAAAGAAGTATTGCTTTGATATATATATATATATATATAATAGGAACACCAAACAATGACTACCTACATCTCATCTGCCCAGACCCGCATGCTCAGGCCCCCATTCCTTTTTGTCTCCAAGCTGAGTGATGAGAAGAGAATCGTCCGGTCCATCCATTGGGTATCTCGCAACACCCCCATCGTCAGTTACTTTGTAATAGTGTACTTTATTTACATTTGAGGCACATGATAGGAAAAAGGCTGTAAATCGCATGCGCACTGGGATACTATAGTCTGGGACCAGACCGAGGACAGGACGCGAGCAAGAGGAGGATCTTCGGCAAGTATTTTCCAAGTCCGGGCATCGGTGAGCGTTTTGAAAATAAAACACATACTGTACTTTCTGAAATTAAAAAGCTAGGCTTTATCAATCGTGTCTATCATGAAGTTTGCAACAGTGAGTTTTTGATTTAGAAATAACAAGCGAAGTAGCCTTGCTGAAATGCAGACTGGTATCACGGTTGTTTTCTTTCAAACGTAAACACTTCCGGCAGCATTTTCTACAGTGTCTTCGGGCTTTTGTTTTGTTTAAGATATTATTCATGGTAGAATTGAGTGTGCCCGAAGTCCATGTTATAGGCTATATTCTATTGTTGTACATTGTCAACAGTGCCGCACAAACAGGAAGGTAAAAAAACACGTGTAGCCTAATTTGTGATAAATCCAAATTAATCTCAAAACACCAAATATCATTCTGGATAGACGGCTGTCATTTTCACGTTATTTCAGCAAGAACAGTGTCACTCCGGTGTTTGGGAGGATCACGTGAGCATCTATCTGTCTGCAATCTAACCTGAGGTGCCGGGTCTTGTACAGTTACATTTTATTGCAGCCTGCCACCAAAATGAGTGGGCTCTTACAACCCCCCACATTATCAATGTAATACATTTACTAGTAGTCTTGACCTCTGCTAGGTGGAGCTGTTAGTGTTTCCAATACTTATGTTACATTTCAGGCAATTGCACTACACTAGCCAAACCGACTGTATTATACTGTAGTTGGGCAACCTGTCCCAGGAAAACCACTCTAGTCATTATGTAACCAGGGCTGGCTTGCAACATAAGCGGTTGCTCAGGGCCCTCAGCCGCTTTTTTTTTTAGGAACTGTGGTTGGCAATTTACTGTTGAGAGTTAGAATAGTAGAATACACAAGGTGCATGTTTGAAATGTGGTTTTGAATCCGCAGATTAATTGTTTTGTCAGTCATTCAATAAGCCAAACAGCTAACAATTTTTAGATTGGTAAATTAGCCTATCCAGTAATCTAAACTTGTAATAATCATGGCTGAATATTGACTGGGCACACAGGGCACATGTCCAGGGGCCCTGACCTGCAGGGGGCCCCCATTGATTTAGCTAGTCACTCTCACTCAGATATCATGGCATATGTCATAGAAAAATGTGTAGAATTGCAGGAAATTAACATAACATGTAAATGTTTCTCTGCTATAAATAGGGGAGGACACTTATTTTTGCCCACTTGGTCGGGGCCTCCCGACAAAATCTTGCTTAGGACCCCCAAAAGGCTAGAGCCGGCCCTGTATATAACAATATTACACTAACCATATTGCATCACCATTTGAATTAATTATTGTTCTGAAACAATTCTCATGTGGCTCTCAATGTTGTTCATCTCAGTCAACCAGCGTTATTCATTATGTGTGATGTATGCAGCAGAGCAATGTGCAAGTGGCAATAATTGTAGTGCCCTACAAACCTATACACAGTAGAAACTGCTGATCATCCGGTCAGACTGAAATAGCTTCTAGCGGTGAGGTGGGAGTCATCTGGTGTGAAGTCGTAATCCGCTGCTGTCCAGGTTTGGAGGTACTGTTTTGGCACTCTTGTGTAAATATGCTAGAAGGCCACATAAGTATCGACCACTAAACTTTGCAGGTTGTCAGGAAGTGACTCCACCCGTGTGTAACTGTTGATGAATCATTATGATGAACTTAATACTCATCACCAGCAATTAGATTGCAAATATTAAGCCAAGTGGGTTTGGAGTCTTTGTCAGGACAAATCAAACCTTTGATCTTCACTCTTGATTTAGAACACTCTAGTGTTTTCCTCTCTTCCAATTACAGGCTAAACGATGCATTAAATGACAAGGGCAGCAACAAGCCAGGTACACAGAGCATCATTGTCCCATCACCCTACCATGGATAACCTAGAAGAGGACCTGACATGTTCTGTGTGCTATTCCCTCTTTGCTGATCCTCGGGTCCTGCCCTGCTCCCACACCTTCTGTAAGTCCTGCTTGGACAACGTACTCCAAGTCTCTGCAGTCTATTCAATCTGGCGTCCGCTGCGGCTCCCACTCAAGTGCCCCAACTGCCGCAGTGTGGTAGAGCTCCCGCCTACAGGTGTTGATGCATTGCCCATAAATGTCTCCCTCCGCGCCATCATTGAGAAGGTAACCATTTGTTTAATACTTTTTGATCTTAGGGGACAGTCACAATCGGGGAATATCTTAATAGGGTACAGTATAATGAAGGGGTATATCATTTATTTTAATCCCATCGTTACCTGTCAGTTCCAGAAGGACAGCCAACCACAGCCCCCCTCCTGCCCTGAGCACCACCGACAGCCCCTCAACATCTACTGTGTCCAGGACCGCCAGCTCATCTGTGGCTTCTGCCTAACAGTGGGCCAGCACCAGGGACACCCCATTGATGACCTGCAGGCAGCCTTCATCAGGGAAAGGCAGGCACCCGCTCACCTACTGAGGAGGCTCTCAGACCACCGCTGGGCAGAGGTGATTTGTCAGTAATAATGGATTTAATGCATTTGAGCAAATGACCATTTCTGGGTAGGTAACCTAAAGTGTTATTTCCTGAAGGTGTGTGAGCTGGGGGAGCAGTTGGATCAGGAGAAGGCCAGCTGCGAGGGCCTAGTGAGGCAGGACCGGCAGGCCGTGGAACAGTACTTCCAGGGGCTGGAGCTGGTGCTTGCCAGGAAGAAAGAGGCATTCATGGGGGCCCTGGACACCGCAAGCATGGAGGTGTCGCTGGCCTACAATCCACTCATCCAGAGGCTGAAGGAGCTGCAGGTAAGTATAGCCTGGGGTTGGGCGTTGTCATGACATCACTTCCTCACCTTTGATTTTCTATTATGGTGCCACCCTTCCCCACAGGAGGAGCAGCTGGACTTGTTGTCTCTGGGCTCAGCTGTGGAAGATGAAGACTCCCCCCTGGTGTTCCTGGAGAAGGTGCATCTGTTCCGGGAGAGGGTGGAGGCACTGGTAAATGCCACCCTGCCTGAAGTCACATCCCTCACTATCACCCCCCGTGCTGCTGAGTACCTGGAGCAGCACTGGGTGGGGGTGACCATCGGAGGGCTGGAGGAAGGGCCGGTGCCTCGGGTCTGCTGCTGTGCCAAGCCCACCATTCTGGAGATGGTTCTTAGGACAGAGACCGGGAGTCAACCTGGAGGCTGGGTCCGTGATCTGTGGCAGCAGCTCCATCCCACTCCCCCAGTGGTGCTCCTGGGGATGCTGCTGCTCCTGGCGGCAGTGTGGGTGAATCCTGTTGGCGGAGCATCTCTGGGATTCTCCTTGCTGTCCCAGCTCAGTCAGATGGTGCACGGCCTGAGTAGCGAACTGACCACCTCACTATGGGAGACAACAGGCTTTCTGTATGCACAGACAGGGGAGGTGGTGTGGAGGTACAGCTCTGCCCTCTCCACACTGGGGGAGAACACCTACCAGCAGCTGGCATCCCTCTACAAGACCCTCAGCACCTGACTCTTCACTTCAGGAAGGACCCCAGCTCCTTGTGACATAAGGTCTTAATGTCACCTGTTACACTCCTTTGGTTGGGAATTGACACCAACTGTGCCTAGCGATTGGAACTTTCCTGATGCAGCAGGATACAGTTGACAGAAAACACAGGTGTTACTTCTGGGACTAACCCTGACCCCAGCTAAAGCTTATCACAGGAAGATACTGCCTCATGTACCAGAAAATGAAAAACCATGATATGCATTCAGAAGATTGAAAACAGTTATTTACATTTTCATTGGTACTGGTCCCCCATGGGAATTGAATCCACAACCCTGGCATTGCAAGTGCCATGTTCTACCAACTAAGCCAGACAGGTTTATATACACTGCTCAAAAAAATAAAGGGAACACTTAAACAACACAATGTAACTCAAGTCAATCACACTTCTGTGAAATCAAACTGTCCACTTAGGAAGCAGCACTGATTGACAATACATTTCACATGCTGTTGTGCAAATGGAATAGACAACAGATGGAAATTATAGGCATTTAGCAAGACACCCCCAATAAAGGAGTGGTTCTGCAGGTGGTGACCACAGACCACTTCTCACTTCATATGCTTCCTGGCTGATGTTTTGGTCACTTTTGAATGCTGGCGGTGCTTTCACTCTAGTGGTAGAATGAGACGGAGTCTACAATCCACACAAGTGGCTCAGGTAGTGCAGCTCATCCAGGATGGAACATCAATGCGAGATGTGGCAAGAAGGTTTGCTGTGTCTGTCAGCGTAGTGTCCAGAGCATGAAGGCGCTACCAGGAGACAGGCCAGTACATCAGGAGATGTGGAGGAGGGCAACAACCCAGCAGCAGGACCGCTACCTCCGCCTTTGTGCAAGGAGGAGCAGGAAGAGCACTGCCAGAGCCCTGCAAAATGACCTCCAGCAGGCCACAAATGTGCATGTGTCTGCTCAAACGGTCAGAAACATACTCCATGAGGGTGGTATGAGGGCCCGACGTCCACAGGTGGGGGTTGTGCTTACAGCCCAACACCGTGCAGGACGTTTGGCATTTGCCTGAGAAGATTGGCAAATTCGCCACTGGCGCCCTGTGCTCTTCACAGATGAAAGCAGGTTCACACTGAGCACATGTGACAGACGTGACAGTCTGGAGACGCCTTGGAGACTATTCTGCTGCCTGCAACATCCTCCGGTTTGGCGGTGGGTCAGCATTTCTTTGGTGGGCCGCACAGCCCTCCATGTGCTCGCCAGAGGTAGCCTGACTGCCATTAGGTACCGAGATGAGATCCTCAGACCCCTCGTGAGACCATATGCTGGTGCGGTTGGCCCTGGGTTCCTCCTAATGCAAGACAATGCTAGACCTTGTGTGTCAGCAGTTCCTGCAAGAGGAAGGCATTAATGCTATGGACTGGCCTGCCCGTTCCCGACCTGAATCCAATTGAGCACATCTGGGACATCATGTCTCGCTCCGTCCACCAACGCCACGTTGCACCAGACTGTCCAGGAGTTGGCGGATGCTTTAGTCCAGGTCTGGGAGGAGATCCCTCAGGAGACCATCCGCCACCTCATCAGGAGCATGCCCAGGCGTTGTAGGGAGGTCATACAGGCACGTGGAGGCCACACACACTGCCTCATTTTGACTTGTTTTAAGGACATTACAGGCTGATCCAACTTTGATGTAGTGTGGTTTTCCACTTTGAGTGAGACTCCAAATCCAGTCCTCCATGTGTTGATCAGTGTGATTTTGTCAGCACATTAAACTATGTAAAGAAAAGTATTTAATAAGAATATTTCATTCATTCGGATCTAGGATGTGTTATTTTAGTTCCCTTTATTTTTTGGAGCAGTGTATAACCACGAGCCTTAAATACTTCATATGCCTTAACAAATGTAACATTTTCAGAACCTTATGCACAGCTTTTTCAAGACATTCTATAGCCCTACAGGACTTTTTCCCCAGCTATTTAACCTTCACCAGAATATCCTTCTGTTAAATCAAGTACCGATTCTGTATGTAAACTACAATAATCGTGACACCTGTCAGAATTAAATAAAAATGGGAGGACGGGATGAGTGGATTGAGTGTTGCTCCAGAGATACCAATTGTAGTGCATTAGCGCTTGTGAGGAAGTGGTTCAGTAGGTTCATTGCATAACCAGTGCTTGCAAGAATTGTCAATGAGGCGTGAAATTCATATAATTTCTCTCTCAGCTCCTCGCTGTTGACCATATAGCCAGTCTTCATGTGTTCAAGATGGAAGACCTATAGCGCATTGTGATAGTACTTCCCCTCAAGTCTTCCAGTGCAACATGTCCCATTTAGGGTTACAGAATATTTCATTGAGTCAAGTTATAGTATTCAAAGACTGGTTATAAAAGATTTATTAGCTTCATCAGTAAAAAAA
The DNA here is from genome assembly GCF_023373465.1 of Oncorhynchus keta. NCBI lineage: Eukaryota > Metazoa > Chordata > Actinopteri > Salmoniformes > Salmonidae > Oncorhynchus > Oncorhynchus keta. The sequence continues at coordinate 16,184,965 of NC_068438.1, read as the reverse complement.
AAAAAGAAAGACAGCAGTGTGATAGAATAAAGCCATGGTTTTATATACATGGTGTGAAAGAACAGTAAACCGGAAAGAGAAATGCATGTTTATACATCTTACTATGAGTGGCTAAAGGAGAAACCAGAGTCACTGCTGTTCTAAACTGAGATTGGCTCTTTGAAGACAATGGTTTTAGGGTTGATTCCCACGCTTTTAGTGGTGTTGTGGGTTTTGTAGATGCCGATCAGACGGTCAGCAATCTCAAACATGTTGTTCCTCAGGGAGATGATGATGAACTGAGCGTTCTTGGTTTGCTCCTGGAGAGAGAGGGAGTAGGGACAAATTAACATTCGATCATCAAATGATAAATCAAAGGCTGTAAATCTCAAGGATCATGTTTTCCTGTGGTTATGTGAGTCAAGCTCTTTTAAAAAAGTGGCCTGGGAAGAATTAACCACCAACCGCCTAGACAGGAAAAAAAAAAACAATGGACAAACATGCTGCCAGAGGGCTTTGCAAAACAGGGGATTTGTCACAATAGCCTGTACACCTTAGCACAGCTCCTCCCATTACACAACACTAACGATTAACATAGATGGGCTGACCCCATGTCCCTCACTGAGTCAACTAGGAGTAGAATGGCAATTACTATTCAAAGCTGTTGCATGTGAAATACTCACATAAATGTAACAGGCCACGATGGAGATGTTCTTGAAGTCCAGGGCTGCATCAATCTCATCCATGAAGTAGAGGGGCGTGGGCTTGAAGTGGTGCAGAGCAAACACCAGGGCCAGAGAGCTCAGGGTCTTCTCTCCTCCAGACAGGTTGAAAATCTTCTTCCAGCTCTTCTTAGGGGGACGCACACTGTGGCCATGGACAGAGACAAGAGAATGAGCCAGAGTCATTCATACATTTAATGAATACAACAATAAAATTAGGAGAAAGGGGAAACCAGGTTGGAAATAGGTCAATTTCATATATCATGGATACAAATATGTTATAAACAACGGGATGGGCCAGTGTCTGCTGACCTGAACATGATGCCCTCAGAGAAGGGGTCCAGGCTGTCGACTAGCTCCAGCTCAGCGTCACCCCCTAGCGTCAGCATCTGGTAGTTCTCCTTCAGCTGGTTGGTGATGATGTTGAAGCCAGCCATGAACTCGTTGAGTCTCTGCTTGCGCAGGTCCTCACAGCCACGCTTGAAGTTGTCTCTCTCTGTGGTGATCTCATCCAACTCAGCCACACGCTTCAGGTACAGTTCCTCCTACAGAAGATTGAAAACAGTTATTTTAATTTGTACTGGTCCCCCATCGTTGTGTTTACTTCATAGCTACCTACACAAATAGCGAGCTAGAACAAAGTGTTAAGGTAAATTCACTAAAAAAGATGAAAAGCAGTACAAATAAATTTCTCCAGTAGGCATCTACATGACTCAACGATTACTTTTCTCTTAGAGGGAAAGAAACTTGAGCAGACAAGAGTAAAAACATGGTGGCAAGGTGCTTGGTTAGACCTACATCTGCATTGCTTGCCGTTTGGGGTTTTAGGCTGGGTTTCTGTACAGCACTTTGTGACATCGGCTGATGTAAAAAGGGCTTATAAATACAATTGATTGATTGACCAAGAGAGAGCTGGGTGTGTACCTTCTTCTTGTACTCTGTGATGGCTCCCAGGTTGGGCTTCATCTGGGCACAGCGGGCCTCCATTAGGGAGATCTGGTTGGTGATGACGTCAGGCCCCTTGATGGCCGCCAGGTCAGCAGGGGTCAGCGCGGGCAGCGCCTCCGCTGGTTTGTCCTCAATGGCATGAAGGGAAAGCTTAGAGGCCTGGGGAGGACAGGACACGGATGGTCAGTCCTAGCTCTGAATTTGCCGATAGCTACTTGATGTAAAATGTAATTACTATGACTGATATGTGGCTGTCCCACCTAGCCATCTTAAGATGAATGGACCAACTAAGTCACCCTGGATAAGAACATCTAAATGGCTAAAATATAAATAGCAGAAGAGGAAAAATATATGGGTCTGTCTGTCTGTCAGATGATACCAGGTAATGCAACTAGCAGGATGGTTGGTAGACCTCTAGACACACCAAATCTAGCGTGAATCTCACATGCGCACAAAACACAAGGTCCTGCCACCCACCTCTCTCTGCCAGTGTTTGATCTTGTTGGTGTGTTCGGTGATGGAGGTGTCTATCTGCTCCACTCGGAGGCGGACGCCAAGGGACTCCTCCTGCAGAGCGTGCTCTTGCTCCTGCAGGACCTTGATCTCCCTCACCACCCCTTGGTGCTGCTCCTGCACCTCTGGCAGTGCAGCCTCAGCCTCCTGGCAGGCTTTCATGATCTCCCCAGCCTCCTCCTCCAGCCTCGTCAGATGCTCTGTCAGGTCTACCAGGCTCTTCTCATTTTCCACCAGCTCCCCCTCCAGGCGACTTACACCCTCTTCACACTTCTTCAGGTTACTGTGGGGAGGGAGGGGAGCAGCAGCCATTAAGGAAAAGCTCAGATAAGCCCCAGTAACAGAGTCACAACCAGAAGCCTTTGCCCGATGGGAGCTGAATGTGCGCGCACACGTGTATAGACACTTACCGCCCTGCGGTCTTGATGGCCACCTGGGCCTTGGTGATGGCTGAGGAGCAATCGTCCAGCTCCTTGTTGACCTTATCCAGTTTGTCCTGCTGGGCCTTAAGCTTGTGGCTGTTGATGTCCACAATGAGGGTGTGGAGCCTCTTCACCTCAGCCTCCACCTTCCCTGCCTTACTTGAGGCTGCCTCAAAGTCTGAGAGAGAGAAGGAGGGGAAGAGGGAAAGTGGGAGAGAGGCAGGAAAGAATAGATTTATATGCAAGACAGGAGCGGGGTTAAGCCTCAAAGGTCTAGTGGGGGGGTGTAAATTAGGGGTGTGCTGAGTAATCAGACAAAATCAGTATCGTAACGCATATAGAAAATCTTCTGAATATGACATGACCATTTTTTGTAATTATACATGATCGGAGAATAGTCATTTTCAGCTGCCTGCACACATCTCACCATCACTCAGTGTGGAGAAGGGTGCAACTGCATTTGGGAATTCCTGCACCTACAGGAATCCTTCTTTATACTTCTATTGGTCCATTTTTAAACTATGACTGCAGTACATAGTGGGGAGACAGTGGCGCTCCAGTACAGTTTGGTAGGCGCGTGTGAAGGACACTGCCAGCTAGTCCAAAAGGAGGACTCCAGTACACAGCAAGCGGGAACGTCACTGTGCTAGATGGCTAACAAGCAAGCTAGCTAGCAAAGCATCACCCTAACCGGCTGTGTACCGGAGTAGACACCGGTAGGGCTGTGTACCGGAGTAGACACCGGTAGGGCTGTGTACCGGAGTAGACACCGGTAGGGCTGTGTACCGGAGTAGACACCGGTAGGGCTGTGTACCGGAGTAGACACCGGTAGGGCTGTGTACCGGAGTAGACACCGGTAGGGCTGTGTACCGGAGTAGACACCGGTAGGGCTGTGTACCGGAGTAGACACCGGTAGGGCTGTGTACCGGAGTAGACACAGGTAGGGCTGTGATTTTCACCCCCACCTGTCGGGCACTGTTTTCCCACAGTTCTGTTATCGACGGTGAGGGCAGGTGTCCAGCAGGCGGGAGCGAAGGACCTTGTCTACTGGTACACAACAGGCAGGGACGGGGGGGTGTACATGAAGGAACCAATGGGATGCTTGAGGGGAGTTCCTGCAGATGCATAACTCTATTGGTTAGTTCGGCTGTCTAAAGACATCTGTGGGGTGTAGGTTGAGCAGTGTCAGGAGAGAAAGGTTTTGCTCTTTTCGAAAGTGAAACAATACATGGGGCAAGCAAATACCCTAAATCTGTCTGGAATAAATGCAGGCAGCAGTAGCCAGCCATGCATTATTTAATCAGCCCATTTCATAGATTATTTAATAGGACTAAGTTAGTAAATCATGTGCATTTTCAGCAGTTGGGATAATTGATTTGAACAACGTGTCAATGAGTGAAGGAGTATCGCGATGCACTGAGTATCGCGATGCACTGAGTATCGCGATGCACTGAGTATCGCGATGCACTGAGTATCGCGATGCACTGAGTGAAGGAGTATCGCGATGCACTGAGTGAAGGAGTATCGCGATGCACTGAGTGAAGGAGTATCGCGATGCACTGAGTGATAGTGCAGTAAAGAGTACTTGGGTTACAGGCTTTACCGGCATTTAAAGCGCAAGTCCGGGTTTTCCGATCACAAGTAAATACAATTACGAGTATCAAGTGTGATAAAACAGATACAAGTATGATGATGTGCACACCCCTAGTTGTATGTACCAGTTGTCTCCGCAGCAAACCCATGAGAGAGAATGCCTAGTGGAGTCAGACTGGGGTTCACTGTAGCAAAGCTCAAATTGAGCCAGATCATTGTTCTGAAGACTGGAACTGACACAGAGTGTAGCCTGCAATTTCTAAGTTACTTCAACTTCATAAAGTTAGTTGGGTTTCAAAGTTCTCACCTTTCTGGAAGTCCTTCAGGCTCTTCTCCAACTGTTTCTGTTGTTTCTTGTCAGGGGCAGCTGCCTGGACATTGGCCTCCAGCTCTTTAATCTGAGGCTTCAGGTGAGCCTCCTGCTCTGCCAAGCTCTGAGCAAAGAAACACACACTGTCAACCACAGCCTCACCTGCAATCACCAGCCTCCAGTGTTGTAGTACTCTCAACTCAAGTCCCGATTTTCATGACTGTTGATGTGGACTCTCCTTCCCGTGACATGCATTTGCACGTGGACTCGATAGGCTACTATGATAAGCAGAATATTAGCAGCATTGGGTGCACAGAGCAGTGAGGGTTTGGTTGTCTAGGCGAAGGGAGCAAGCGATGAGTGTGGGCGACAGGCAAGCTCCACCTCCAATCATAAGCTACACATCGCACGAGACTATTGCATCCCTGTAACCACTAGTCACCAGCCTACTATTTAGCTTTGCCTGGCTAAGAAATAAACTGCTTTACGAGTAAAACAGTCTTTTCCCTGCATCCCCTGGCCAGGTTCTGACAAGTCTCCCTTCACTTTTCACTCACAAAAAAAAGAAGAAACTACACAAACATCAGTCAATTACAAAAAGTACCTGAGCGCCTGTTACAATTAATGCAAGTAATAATCTGGTCAATCTGACAGGAGCAATAGCCAATTCCATCTAGAGAACATTTACCCCATCAAAACATTACTGATTTGACATAACTATTGAACATTAGGCCTAAAATCAAATAAAATGTGTATGAGCCTGTGTATGAAGGACTTCTGGGTTTCATAGGCTATTGCATATGGCAGGCAATTATGACCATTACGCAACAGGAGAAATCTTTGCATTACTTCCATTCTCACATTAAAATCTTCCGCTAATAGTTGTTGCTGGGCACATTTCTTCTACCAAATCAAGAGGGGCTCATCTGGTAAGACGAGCATCGAGCCAGCACAAAGAACAAACTCCGTAACCAAAATACCAAATACGTCCAAATCAATAGTTTTGCTTTCCAAAGTTTTCCTGCAGATAGCGCAGTGAGTGGCACAATGTCAAATATGTAACAGAAAAATAAAGACGGGAACGAACTGCAAAGTAAATATGTATTAAAAATGACTTTAGCCATAGGGACTCGTGACTCAGGCGTTTAGTTGCTCCACTACAACACTGCCAGCCTTACATACATTCAGCTTTACCTAAACAAGTCTGATGAACAGGAATTACACCAACATCGAATACATTTCATATCTGTATTGTGTATATAACCTGCATGCTGTTGGTGTATTTCTCCAGGGTGTTCTTCATGTCTCTGAGCTGCTGTCTGAGTCGCTGGACTTTCTCCTCCAGCTGCAGCTTCCTCTCCTGGCAGCCCTGCAGCTGCACCACCTTCTCATTCAGCTTGCTCTCCATACGGTCCAGCTGACACAAAAAGACAGGTCATTAACCACAACAGAGCTTAAAGTGAGCCATAGCAGTGATTGGAGGCCAGAGAAAGCTCTAGAAGAGTGTCCAGAAGATCTCCCACCTCCTGCTGGGTGACCTCAGTGCCGATGGAGGAGCCCATCCTGCCCCGCATCACTCTCCCTCCACCTCCAGTCATGGTGCCTGAGACGGGACAGAGCATAGTGTCATACATGTCATCCATATAGACCATCTATAGAGAAACACTGAGAAGAGATGAGCTCCAGCTCACTCGGTCTACCCACCAGCCACCTCTATGATCTGTCCCTGCATGGTGACCACCCTCCAGCGCTTGTCCTTCTGGAAGGCAAGCCGTGTTGCCTGCTCCAGGTCCTTGGCCACCAGGGTGTCCCTCAGGGCAAAGTAGAAGGCTGGCTTCATACTCTCATCCTGCACCCGCACCATGTCAAACAGACGGGGGATGTTCTCTGGGGTGGAGATGGGCCCCATCTTATTCTCCCACACCTTCATCTGAGACAGGAAGAGATTGGATGGTCCAAGTGTTAGCTACAATGTGGGACATACAAAACTCTAAGGCAAAAAAAAAAAAACCAAAAAAACTATTGTAGGGTGTTACATTTGAGTGTAAAGGCTTTGTACCAGTTGTCTCCGCAGCAAACCCATGACAGAGAATGCGTGGTGGAGTCAAACTGGGGTTCACTGGAGCAAAGCTCAAATTGAGCCAGATCACTGTCATGAAGAATTGAACTGAGAGTAAAAAACCTCCTTTATCAACCATGCATTAGCACAAATCTATGAATAAACCATGCGTGGGATCATTTCCACACAATATGAATGTTTGCTTGACAGTGTGTGTGTTAATTGATGCACAGCCATGACCATCTGTACGCCAAGTGATGGAAAAAGGGTCAAGCATTGAACAGGGAAAATATGTTGAAAATGTGAGTAATAATTCAATAATTTTTCAATTTCATTGAAAATTTCATTTCACAGGCTAGCTACAGTGCCTTGCGAAAGTATTCGGCCCCCTTGAACTTTGCGACCTTTTGCCACATTTCAGGCTACAACATAAAGATATAAAACTGTATTTTTTTTGTGAAGAATCAACAACAAGTGGGACACAATCATGAAGTGGAACGACATTTATTGGATATTTCAAACTTTTTTAACAAATCAAAAACTGAAAAATTGGGCGTGCAAAATTATTCAGCCCCCTTAAGTTAATACTTTGTAGCGCCACCTTTTGCTGCGATTACAGCTGTAAGTCGCTTGGGGTATGTCTCTATCAGTTTTGCACATCGAGAGACTGACATTTTTTCCCATTCCTCCTTGCAAAACAGCTCGAGCTCAGTGAGGTTGGATGGAGAGCATTTGTGAACAGCAGTTTTTAGTTCTTTCCACAGATTCTCAATTGGATTCAGGTCTGGACTTTGACTTGGCCATTCTAACACCTGGATATGTTTATTTTTGAACCATTTCATTGTAGATTTTGCTTTATGTTTTGGATCATTGTCTTGTTGGTAGACAAATCTCCATCCCAGTCTCAGGTCTTTTGCAGACTCCATCAGGTTTTCTTCCAGAATGGTCCTGTATTTGGCTCCATCCATCTTCCCATCAATTTGAACCATCTTCCCTGTCCCTGCAGAAGAAAAGCAAGCCCAAACCATGATGCTTCCACCACCATGTTTGACAGTGGGGATGGTGTGTTCAGGGTGTTGCTTTTACGCCAAACATAACGTTTTGCATTGTTGCCAAAAAGTTCAATCCATTTCAATATTATCGCTTGCACAGTGCTCCTTGGGATGTTTAAAGCTTGGGAAATCTTTTTGTATCCAAATCCGGCTTTAAACTTCTTCACAACAGTATCTCGGACCTGCCTGGTGTGTTCCTTGTTCTTCATGATGCTCTCTGCGCTTTTAACGGACCTCTGAGACCATCACAGTGCAGGTGCATTTATACGGAGACTTGATTACACACAGGTGGATTGTATTTATCATCATTAGTGATTTAAGTCAACATTGGATCATTCAGAGATCCTCACTGAACTTCTGGAGAGAGTTTGCTGCACTGAAAGTAAAGGGGCTGAATAATTTTGCACGTTTTCAGTTTTTGATTTGTTAAAAAAGTTTGAAATATCCAATAAATGTTGTTCCTTCATGATTGTGTCCCACTTGTTGTTGATTCTTCACAAAAAAAATACAGTTTTATATCTTTATGTTTGAAGCCTGAAATGTGGCAAAAGGTCGCAAAGTTCAAGGGGGCCGAATACTTTCGCAAGGCACTGTATAATCATAATATGACCACAGTGTATTTGTTAGAATAATAAATCCATATAAAGTGAAGTTACAGGCATGTGTGAAAGTGATACCATTGTTGAAATACTATAGAAGACTGAGATAACAGGAAATTGAATGAGAAGGCTGATATTGCTCGGTTAGAAAATTTGTCACACGCTGCACTCCGCAGAGCACATTTTTAGAGATAGGTGGGATTTAAAAATAAAAACAAATTGACAGTCCAGATTGGTTTATCAGATCTCATTTCCCAAAAGCACATTTTTTGCGAGGATTTGAGACCTGCTTTAAAAAGGAAAATGCATGCCATTCCGGTGCAGATCTAAGCACGATCCTCCCTCAGGGTTTTGGCAACGGGCACTTTTCAATGGGAGCTTGCCAATCGGCATCACAGCCCTGGATGAGCCCATGTGTTGGATGCAATCGTCAGCAAAACACACCATCGCACCAGAGGTTGAAGTCAAGAGGGGTTTCTTTGACATGATGCCATCAATGGGTACCCAAATACGAACGGAGCAGTAGATGGCCCACATGGGCATAAAAATAAACCATCCCAAAATGATTTCAACTATGTGAACAGAAGGTTGACACTTAAAGGGCAGGTAATAGGTTACGTGATGCGCAGAAGCTGCTGCAGCCAGGTGGAACGCACGTCTCATTCATTCTGCAAAACAGAAATATTGGTCGAAACACTTCCAGGAGTGAGCTGTTGATGATGGATGGCATATTGGTGAGTGTTACCTATATTTGCCATTGCCAAAGCAACTTCATTGTCGTAATGGTCCTTTCTTTATAGCCATGTCTTCATTTTTACTGGTTAAACTGAACGAGCCAAAGAAAGCTTTTTTTGTTGTACTCTGACACTAGCACCTCCATTTCAGTCTCTGAAAAATACAAATCTAAACTGTTTTTTTTTTTTTGGTTGCGCTGTTGTATTTTAAAGGTACGACATTGTATATTCCCCACAGGCATTAAAGGGATGATTTTGACCATATATGGTCAAAATGCTTTTCAAAATGCAAATAGCCAAGGTTGTGCACAATTACTGAGAACAATTGGTATTTATCAGTGGTTCTCTCCTATCGGTGTGCATATGATGCTTGTAGGATTGTTTGATAAATCACACTTTCTATGCGTACGAACATACTAAATTCCGTTCGTAAGTAGTATTTTAGAATAGATTCTATACAATATCGATAAAGGAGGCCCCAGGTGTTTGAGTTGTCCTCACCTTGTCCAGGCCGATAAAGGTGGCCACACCGATATTCTGGGCCTTGAGGAAGTTGACACATTTCTGGGCCGTGTCGATGCTGTCCACCAGGATGTTGTCCAGAGAGCCACAGCTGGATGAGATGGCGATGTCATACTTCTCATCGATGGCCCCAAGGTCACCCTGAAGGGACAAGAACAGTCTCACTGAGTGTGTAGAAGGGTGTGTGCATCTCTCAGCTGCCACATGTGTAGCCCATGTGTCAAACTCATTCCAGAGTGCCTAGTGTCTGCCGGATTTTGCCCCTCCCTTGTACTTGATTGATGAATTAAGGTCACTGATTAGTAAGGAACTCCCCTCACCTGGTTGTCTATGTCAGAGGTTCCCAAACTTTTTTTTTACTCAGGCCCTCCTTCCAGCATTAGGGAAAATCCACCCCGGCACACCACGTCTATTTCTATGAGCACTTCTCATGCCAAACTGTTCACACCCCTCTTTCATGCAATTCCACACATTGTCATGCGGTGCAGAGAAAATGTGTCCGTTTTAATGCACATTTTCTTGCAATTCTATAAAATGTTGCCATGTCTAATGTTAAGTGATATGAGTGACAAACATTACAACAAAATCTATGGGCTAAAATATCTAGCCAAAAAGCTTTAGCTGACATGAGCTAGTTGATCTGGACATTTCGGACAAGTTACAGTATAAATAGTGCTACGGTCTGCAATAACAAGAGGAAAACTGCTGATGCACTACCCAATTTCAAAATTGCATACCCCCCACTAGGGGGTATGACCCACAGTTTGAGAACCACTGGTCTAGGTCTAAATTGAATGTAAAAAAGCAAAACCAGCCAACATTATGGAATGAGGTTGACACCGCTGGTGTAGTCTATACATGCACATGGTCCTCACTAGTCGTCCCAGGATGCCGGAGATCTTGCCGCTCCTCTTCTGCTGCATGAGGGCGTCCAGCACCTTCCCCCGGCTGCGGTTAGAGGACAGGGAGCTCTTGGCCTCCTCCACCTTCTGCCTCAAGTCCCTCACCAGCTCCCTGGCCTGTCCGTCTGCTTGTAGCAGCTGCTCCAGCTCCGCCTCATCCTGGAACAGACAGAAATATATAGTCAACACTGGTTAGCACACGGTTATCCAGAAACCTGAAATGCATGCATCTTACTGCGACAAATCCCATAGTCCACCCCTAACCTTATGAACCCGCTCAACGCTCGAGACCCTCCCACACACACACACCAACGTACCTTCTTGAGCTCCTGCTCACACTGGGGTATGTTGACCTGCAGCTCTTTGATGGCGGTGCGGCGGTCTCGCAGCGTGTCGGTGGTGGTCTGAAGGGACTGCTTGGCCGTGTTTAGCTGGGTCACAGCGGTGTTGTGGCGACTCAGGTAGATGTCCAGCTCAGACTGGGCCACGTCCTGACAGGAGCGTGTCTCGTTCACAGCCTTACTCAGCTCCATCAGCTCCTTTTCCTTAGTCTGGGGTCAGAGTCAGAGGAATAATAGCCACTCTTATGTGATCATAGAATACCAGGGGGAAAGGGATATCAGTCAATTCATGAAAGACACCCACCTCCTTCTCCTGCTGCAGGCCGCTGGTCTCCTCCTTCAGACTCGCCATCACTTCCTTCAGTTTCTCCTCCTCCTTCCCCTTCTGTTTCTCCAACTCCTCCCTGCACGCAGACGCCTCAGAGATGGTCTTCTCACTGCTGGCCGGCACGTTACGCACCTCCTCCAGCTGACGGAGAGGAAAGATGAGACTCTAGGTGAGATACAACCTTAAGCCAGGAAAGATCAAAACATACAACTAGCAAACAATTAGGAGCACCTCCATCAGACTGGAAGGCAGTCTGACCCTCACCCCTCTCCAGTGGGCAGGGTGGTGAGCGGGAGTAGAGGAGGCCAAGCTAGCAGGGTTAACTGTTAGTGAAGAGTGAATGTGGCTGCTGGTAGTGTTACAGAAGGCCATACTTCACTACCACACTGCAGAACATGGCTCCCCAGAGACCTGCTCTGCTCTACCCGGCCTCCACAACCCAACACCACACTGCCAAATCACAGCCACTGGTGCTGTATCATACAGGCTGCAGAACAGGGGGAGAGAAAAGACAGACTTGGAGCATATTGAGTGTGTGAGTGGGGAGAGAGCAAAAAGGGAGCCCATGGAGAGAAAAGAGCATGGGAGAAAGCAAGAGAGGCAGCAGAGCGCCAAGCAGTCATGCCTTGGAGGGTTTCGTGTTTTGTGTTCACAACCCCCTAGTGGCCAACTGGAGGAGTTTCTCTTATTAAATAAATCAGGTAGACCAGAAACTTCATCAATCCATTCTAATCTCAGCAATGTAACAATATATTTTTTTTAGGGGGACCTCGTGACAGAAAATCTATTTTTAAAAAATCTATTCAATAGTGTGATGCACACCCTCGCCCACCCAGAGCCAATCCCAAGCAAGTTACTGGAATAAAAATGAACACGCTTGTTTTTGTTGCATTGATGTAAGTAAAAATAAAATGTGTAATTACACAATATGGCAATTACTAATAAGGTCATCTGTAAATCCCTGCGCAATGCCTTCTCCGGGTCTCAGCACAACAGGCCTTGTGTTTGTATAGGGAGGGAAATTGTATTACGAGTGGCTGTGTTTCGCTTTGGCCAGGTGACAAAATAAACAGAATAAAAGTGAAGTGTCAGGTCATTGGTGCTGGCCTGTCTTGAGAGGACAGAGCACCATTGTGTTTGTTTAAGAGTATGACCTGTAAGTTATGTAGCACATTCGCCACAACCACAGCCTCCTAACGTATCGATTTGGAGAGCCGCCATAAGCTACACCTACACACAGAGATGGCCTAATATGATAAATGGTAAACGTTACAATACCACCCCCAACCCCCAAATGGAATCACTGAAGCCTCAATTACATAGACCTGAATTATGTTCACAGCAAAAGGGACACATGCACACCTTCTCCTTGTCCTTCTCCAGTTGTTTCTGTAGTTTCTTGGTCTTACTCTTGGTGTGCTTCAGTTTCTCTCGGACCTCCACATCCTGCAGGTCCAGCTGGGTAAACTTCTCCTTCTGGCCCTCAATGTACTTGGTCAGCTTGCCTTGTTTCCTGAGAGAAATCACACAACATGGACATTATGGCAATCAAACAAATTACTGCTAATTTTACTTCTGTATTGCTGGTCACCAGCAGGTCTATGAACATTCTCCATTTCATAACATTATTGCACTGAAGACTGACAGTCACTTTACGACTATATTGTGTTCATCAATTTGTCTTTTTGATATCAATTTCCATGTAAGCAACAAAAGCCATGAATAACAAATGAAAAATACAAAGCCTACTTCTCCACGTTTTTCAGGTCTCGGTTCTTCTTCTCCATTTCCTCAGCGATGTTGTTATTTTTCTCTGTGAGTTCCTTGGTGTCATATTGGATCCTCTGCTTCTCCTCCTCTTTGTTGGCCACTCTCTTCTGGAGGTCATGGCTGACAAAGAAACAATCACACGCTGGTCAACCAGGACATATGACCTCTAAAAAGTTAGCATCTGTGTTAACTGCATCCAACTATAGCAAACCTTCCTCCCAGATTCTTTCAAACCTGATTTCTTGTTAGTAAAAAAACACTAAATATAGCAAGCCTCTGTGTGGTTGTAATACTCACACATAGTACTGGCAGAGCTGGCTCTTTTGTTTGAAAATATCATTCTCCAGAGTGAGGAACTCCACGGCTGTGTTCTTCTCTCCCTCCAGAGCAGTCTTCTCCTTCTCCACCATTTTGACCCTGTTTAGCTGGAAAACAAACATAGTCTGTAAAATGATACAACAGGAAGACAGAGGCTATAGCACTTGGACTTAAACATTCATGCTGAATTGTCATAAGATCAATCCCTGAATACATAGGAGTTTACTTTTGTTCCTTCTCAGGCGTGCTTAGAATTTTGTTTTGTACTGATTGACCATGCCTGACATTCATTGATAAATTAAAGCTAAACCCTGAGCTTTCCCAACAAGTACAATTTTACTCCCAGTCTAAGGTTAAATTTGGCTTCAGTGCCAAAATGATGCCCTATTTATTCAGTCAAATGGCATATGTGATTTGGTCAAATGTGGACAAAACAGAGTAAAAGGAAAATATATAACTTGGATAAAGGCAGTAGTGTGATAGAATCCTAAACTGCACAATGCCACCCTTAGTCTAATAAGATGAGGACAGTCAAAACTGGTCATGCCTCAACACAGCATTTGACCCTGTGTATGTGGTATTGCCACTATTTTTTTTTTACTGTGATATCTACTGCAGGTGTTGCGTTAACAAAGGATTCTACGTTTTTCACAGAGAAAAGGAAAGCTACAACGCATATTTTATTTATCTTACTGCGTTTGGAAACGCAGATCTAAAATGCTTCTTATTGTAAATTCTGCTCTGCTTCAGTCAGGTTTCATTCCAAATCATGAATGTAAAAGGACTGAGCATTAAAGGAAGAAATTTGGGCTCCAGTTTCACTTCACCACTTGGATGAAATATCTTTGCTCTCTTCTTGCCCAATCAAATTCCACCATTCACAAACCGACATCGGATCACTAGACAGCACTGAGTGATGTGTACTTTTCTCTGGTAGTTTTAGCAAGTTAAAATGCAAGATTAACTAGAAAATGTAGATGGCTATATCCTTTCTATGATAAACATCTGAAATGATGGCTATGCATTGTTTTTGCAAAAAACACCTGGCTTTTTCCATTGTAAAGTAATTTACTTGTCTGTTAGCATTGCACTTGTTCTCATCTGATGGAAAAAAAATAAAAAGCCATTTTCTGCGGAATGTATTTTGTGTAAAGAAAATTGATTAGTTGCACCCCCCCCCCCCAAAAAAACTTTCAATATAACATTTCAGGTGATATGGTTTAAAATGCAGATAATTTTTTATGGTCTCCATTATGAAAATGCAGATTTCTGAATACTAAAGAGACCTCTGACTCAGTGGTGGACAAAGTACCCAATTGTCATACTTGAGTAAAAGTAAAGATACCTTAATAGAAAATTACTCAAGTAAAAGACACCCAGTAAAATACCATTTGAGTAAAAATATTTGTTTTTAAATATACTTAAGTATCAAAAGTAAATGTAATTACTAAAATGTGCTTAAGTATGAATCATTTCTACATTTCTTATATTAAGCAAACCATTAGGCACAATTTTTTTATTTACAGATAGCCAGGGGTACACTCCCAACACTCAGACATAATTTACAAACGAAGCATTTGTGTTTAGTGAGTCCGCAAGATCAGAGGCAGTAGGGATGACCTCTTCATAATTATGGGAATCGGACCATTTTACTGTCCTGCAAAGCATTCAAAATGTAACGAGTACTTTTGGGTGTCAGCAGGGAAAGTGTACAGAGTAAAAATCACAATTTTCTTTAGGAATATAACTGTCAAAAATATTAATAGTAAAGATAGCCCCCAAAAACAACTTAAGTACTTTAAAGTATTTTTACACCACTGCTCTGACAACTATAAAGCTGCATGAACCAAAGTCTAAATCATGTTACCCATGGAAAATAATAAAATATGTTTAAGTAATAAAAACAATCACAAGACTGATCAATTAGTTAATACATTACATACAGTACAGGGAGAAACATGTTTTATTTTTTTTTTGCAAACAGGCCTAAATAGTGATGTGATATTAGCGTAGCCTGCAAGAGATTTACTGAACCGGCTGGCCTCAACCGACATCCAGTATTTCACTTCAAATGAATTGCTACCCTGTTAACCTGGCTGGCACACTGTAGCTCCAACACCATACCCAAATAACAATATGTCACTAGTACTGCAATACAAATAAATATACTAACAAAATCTGGTAATTATCAGCCAAACTTCACCCCCTGCTCACATAATTACTAACACATTTCTAATAAAATCTAATCCGGGGCTGTTCATCAAATGCCTTCGATAATTATTATTATTTTTTATTTTTTTATTTTTATAAATATCACTCTTGCATCCTGTTCTTATTTCTTTGCTCACCCCCCTATTAAAAATAATAATTAAATGACTGATTGCATTGCAATCGTTTTTGGCACAACAATCAAAAATGTAACAAACAAGCATGAGGGATTAGCCTAGACACAGCGATCTCTGAGTAGAGGGTTGTGTGTGTGTGTGTGTGTGTGTGTGTGAGAGGGGTGAAGGGATAATTTGCTGCCTTGTAAGGAGAGGCAGGTGTCAGGCCAGGGGCATTCAGCTTGGCCAAGACACAGCATACCTCACAGTGAAACAGCCCCCTAACACACCCTATACACCCCCACAGCAGAAACCATCAATTTCAAAAAGTAAAAACATGTAAAAAATAAAAAACATTTTATACAAATACAACAAATGGATTAATGTCTTGTTACTGGGGCTGTTTCTCACCTTCTCTCCCCTCTGCTCGTTGAGGAGCTCCACGCGGCGGCTCAGGGTGTGGATGGGCTGCTTCAGACGGCAGGAGCCAATAATGTCCTCAAGGTATTCCAGCATGCCCTCGTCATGCTCCGTCTGCCCCTTGGGCTTCATCATGGCTATCTGCTCCACCTCACCCTGACCAATGCACAGGGAGGGAGGGACGCAAGCAAGGACACACTGTATGTTATAATACTGTATCATTTATGGTGGGAAGAAGCTATAACAACCACACACCTTGGATCAATTTCGTGTTCGAGACCACCTGATTCCCATCCTAGAATTGACATGGGTAGTTTGTCCTTGAAAAGCAATGAGGGGAAAAATACACCCTCTCGCAAGCGAGCTAAAATGCAATTCAAACTAACCTGGGCTAAAACCAGAAAGAGAGCAACTTCTGTGGGAATGTCAAACAGCAATTTTGTTCTTGATGATTTGAAATAAAATGCTTGCTCTGCTCACTAAAGCATTGCGGAAACTTTGCTGGTGTTATGATAACCCCTCATAAAAACACTGTTTTTCAACCTCTCCTTTATGATAATATATCCCTACAGTTTATGGGCAGCCAGTCATATGGGCTTTTTGCAGTACATTTTGGAGTTGTGTGTACTGTACTTCTCACACACCTTCCCAACCCACACACACCAGAGCCTCAAATAATAACTTTCACTGCACATAACTGTACCCACAACACAGACAAACCACAAGCCTACATAAAATGTTTGTCCATATCCATGACAAAATAATGCATTGCAAAAAGGGAATAACAATCACTTAAACATCATCAATTGGAACCACTACAATAAAAGTTTTACATTTTATGAGGTCAAGAAAGAAATGCATCTGGCAAATGTAACTGGTGCCTGTGTTTTAATAACATTATTAATTTCCTTTCCATGTCATAGACAAGGTGTAGTCCTTGACGTAACAGTCCTTGAAACATTTCTGAAAAACACAAGACTAAATACTGGCCTACATATTAAGATTGGTCAATCTAGTTTTAATCCTGTGTTGTGTGTTGAGATCCCCCCCCCACACACAATTAAACACAAAAAAACTATACATGGGGAAAAAAAGCTGACCAGTACACTAAATAGGCAGCTTCCCCTGAGTGACTTTGGAGAACAAACTAAAGCTTCTTGCCTAAGTCAGAACAACCCTGTCATATTCAGTGAGCTCAAAATCACTTAACATTTCAGCAGAGAGATGAAGAAAACAGCACAAATTAAGACAGGACAGAACCTACATCTTCTCACAAAATAGATATCAGATATAGCACAACAACTAGTGGTTACCCAATACTCACTAGTCAATAAAAAAATAGTAATCTAATTGAGCCAAGAGTTGATAGGTACTAGAAAACCAAAAGTGAATTGTGCAACAAGTAGACTGGCTTGTTCTTCAAACAACCCCTGAACACCACAGGATGTTCCAAAAATGTATTAATAAATAAAAATATAAATTCGAAAATGTATTAGTTTGGACCATGACAGACAAAAGCAGCAAATATGACCCAACACAAACAATAAAATGTAATGTCTTTGAAATACACATTGGCATTACATTCCATGAAAGGTAATTCCAACGAAACCCAAACTGAAGACCTAATCATGCACTCAAATGATAGAAATGAAGAGTGGATGCTTGATCCTGCCACACTGAAGCAGCACAGCTAATATTGGGGTCTATTCTCACACCAATATTTACGTGCTGCTATAGCGTGGCAGGTAAAGGGGGCCCAAAACTGACCCGAGTCTCTACTAGACAAATCCAGGAATGTTTGATTTTTCTTAAAATACTAAAGCAGCAAATGATGGTTCGCACCTTTTCAACATTGTTTCAAACCATGATGCGCTGCTATAGCAGTCCAAGTCTTTTTCACGCTTTAACAGGCCACTCAGGCATAATACCTGCTTTCCCCTGAGTGAAAGGCTGAGCAGCAAAGCTTTTACAGGATGGGATGTGTGACACAGGAGGGATCAAAGTCAAGCTGAAAGGAAAACTAAAAATGAAATTTAAAATAAACTACTTAATTACCTGTAAAATCAGAAATCTGTTGTGGTCCAGGTCAATGCCATGGCTACGCAGCAGCGTTCCCACATCTTTAAAAGTGGCCTTCTTGCCATTGATGTGGTAGGACGAGGAATTGTCTTTGCTGGCAGTTCTGGAAACATAGAACTTGCTGTTGGGGATGACTTCGTAGTCATCTCCTTCCTGACTCGGACACACACACACACACACACACACACACACACACACACACACACACACACAAGAAACATCAGTTTAGACCCAGTCTTCAGAACACACTCAGGACAAAAAATGCATAGCAATACAACCCCCCCCCAAAGACAGGTAAGTATCCATCTAAAACACACAGATATATGAAAGTGAAGCCTCAACCACAAAAATGTTGCTGTTAACAAATAATTGGGTGATAACAAGTAATAATTTAAGATGTATTTAACTTGCACATTTATCAAAACGTAAGATTCATGTCGTTTATTAACTTCAATTTTGAGACAATAGAAAATAAATTGTAGTCAAGATATGAAGGGAGGCAAAAACAGAATAGCTATAACCAAGTTTTTAGTAGAGAAATACATACTATGTGTATAGGCTTAAAGCTGCAGTATTAGGAGATTGTTATATTGAATTGACTGGGCTCAAAAAACTGCAAAGAGATTATTTTACATTAAATGTCAATTATGTAGTTAATTACCTTACTACAATAGTAGTACAGTAGTACAATATGTTTTTAAAACCCAGAAAAGTATTTTCCTACCGCTGCATGTTAATATATACAGTATTCTAGGTTTGTACAGAAACTATTGTCCACCAACATTAATTTAACCACCATTAAACGAAAATAAAAAAAACATCCTTCCCTTTGAAGTTCTTATCAACGTAAAATCACAAATAAAGAAACTATGATGGCAAAGTTTGTAATTTACTTGACTTTCAGCTTTAACTTCAAATGGCTATTCCGAGTCTTTGTTGCAGTCATTAGTGTGAAAACACTAAGCTAAATGCATACAAGTCATTTATAGCTAAACCCTAAAAAAAACATTGATTATTTTATCAACAACAAAACAATTCTGCCCCTTTACCCAAATCGCTTTATAAAATGTAATCGTTTTGGTACAGCTGACCAAGCATAAGTGTGTGTGTTACCTTGTCAATAATTTTCTGAAAATGCACTTCCACTGTGCAGCTCTGCACATCCTTGTGTAGGTCAGAGCTGTGAATCAGCACAGAGAGTTTTTTGGATCTGATTTTTTTAGCCCTATAGCCGAACACAAAGAGCATTGAATCTATCACGTTGGACTTCCCACTGCCATTTGGACCAATGATACAGGAAAAGCGCTAGGGAAGGGAGAGAAAGAGAGAAATTAAGAGGGTGGGGGTAAAAATGTATTCACAATCTGTTCAAATCAAACTAAAACCATATTCACAATCCAATTTTAGACCGCTTTGACCATGTAGAAAATGCTGCTGGATTAAAATGGTGGCCCCTTAACATATATTCTTAAATACACCCACTGAGGTTATTTTGCTGCACCTGTGTCCATGATGCAATAAAGAGAGCAACCATCAGATACAATATGTTAGGGGTGAAGTTAGCAGAAAATCTATTTGTAGCAGACAAGACACAGCTAGATCACCACTAGTGTGAAAGACAAGCACAAAGCAAAATGGAGGAGTGTGAGATGCTGCAAACTAGGGAGACAACTTTATCTGGTAAATCTGATCAAATAAATATAATCAATAAAATTACAACTATCCAAGTACTACTATCACTGAAGATAAAACCAATACAAATAAAAGTTGAGGAAATGGACAACAACCCATACTGATACAATGATTTAAACACAAAAACAATTCCTAGTGTTGTAAAAGAGCCAAAACGGGGAGTTGGTATGTTTTTTTCATACCTTATGGAAAGGGCCCAGAATCTGCTCACCAGCGTAAGATTTGAAGTTCTGATTAACTATATGTGTTATCATCAAGCGAGGAGAGCCTGGTTCATTGGTCATTGCTGGGGGCGGGGGTGGAGGGATGCTACCAAGAATCTCCTCCAAACTTCGATTATCAACAGCATCGGCACCCTCCCTGGGAGCCGGATCTAGGGCAAAGAGTTGAACTTTTATTCCACAGTGCGATTCATTTCAGGTGGGGACACTGGTGTATGGGGGAGGGGTAGTGAAGTAAAAAAACAAACAAACATATAAGCATTATAGAGCTAGTCACAGTGGAGGCATAAAGTCTCCAGAAGAAGATCGGATTCTAACTCGCACATTTAATATCTCTGTTCACAAAACTAAATTCTAACAAGAATAACTGAATCATAAACGAAGGCTTGAAGTGACCCCTTTCACAAACGCTCACATTGAAACGTAAATACACAATATGCACTCACCAACGACAAATAATTATCATAATATTTCGAACATCTGATTCCAAGTCGTTTCCCCCACACCATAACCTACTTTCCAATCCAAACAAATGAATAAAAATCTAGCTTTGCTACAAATGCACACCGATTACGGTACCATATCACAATGACAAAACGCTTGGTCTCAAGTCCATTGTTGTGCTCAGTAAAAAAATACAAATAAGCAGTAAAATATGACAATGACAATAGTTTTCGGCCAACAAACGCTCCAACCATAATACTTGCTAAATCGAGAGTAGACATGTCAAATATGGTTATTGTTTTCGGACGAAGATCTCTTGACAAACCATTCACCAAAGTTAAATAAACCGAAAGATATAGAATCATGGTTATGATTGTCTAACATAGAATCGTTCAAAAGCATGAATATCCAAAAATAAATTACCTTGCAAGTTGCGCAGGCTGGAGACAAAAGCACACACGCTACCATTATAATAATCTCAAAAATCACAAGAGACGTTTATTAATGCCTTGCTTACGTTTGAAAAACGAACCAGCAAGCTTCGTGTTATGAATAACACAACTGTGCCAGTTGGACTCAACCATCACGCACTAACATTCAACAAAACACGTTGCCATTGAGTAGACGCGCAACTTATTTAGATGCAGACACCAAAACACCCTTTGTTACTTACAATTTGTCGGCGGTGCCTCTTGGCCATTGGAGTTCGCTTCTTTAAGAGGTACGTCCAACTCGTCTTCGGAGTCATCCCGAGGCTGCGACCCTTTCCCTCTAGACTTGGAAGCAGTTGAACTTTTCGACGTTTTGGCTGGCATGATTTAGAATCTAAAGATCTAATCCAAATCACAGGAGTAAAAGTTAAATCCAGTAGGTGTTCTCTTGCCAATCACCTCTCCACAATTGATAGTCAACGTGAAGCAGCACCCCGTTACCCCCCTCCGTCATTTCCCAATCACAATCGGCCATTTGATCCAACCTATATTCTTTGCTATACTGAGTTACACCGTCAATTATAAAGTTGCAAATAAATGGCCAGTCTGCTGTCTGATAAGACCCCAGATCTAACATGGTTTGTTTTAGATTCTTTTCTAAATATGTATCGTTTTAAACAAATGTTATTAGTGGATATACACGAGGGTCAGAGATGCAACCATATTCTCTAATCGGTAATAGAGAATATTTGACAACTGCAATTTAACCCCCCGACGAATAAAAATGAACGCGCTGTCTAACTCGAATCTCTTCCAGTCAAATAACGTGATTATATTAGTCTAAACTGACAACATCCACCAAATTTCACTTCGTTATAGAGAAATTAACTGATAAGTTACCGGACAAGTCAAGTGCGTGTAACTAAAATACAAAAATGGTGACGTTACAGGCTGTCAGTAACGCCAACGGAGCTCAAAAGCAAAGCAAGCGGTACGGCGAACTAGTTAGCAAAAGATGGAGTTAAATGTGCAAAATAAAGTCATAGCACTGAAGTAGCCAATCAGAGTCAGAGTTACTTTACCATTAGCGCCATGTAGGCTGCACTCAGTAGTCCAAGATGACCAGCTTCAGTTTAATTTATTTGACAGATCGATAGTTATGTCACTACTAATCTAAGGTAGCTACAATATGGCTCTCTAAATAGCAATATCACTAACGTCACTGTGTGAATAAATGTCACATGCTGTGTATAAAAACAGTTAACTGACTTAACAGTAGTCTTGGGGGGGGTTCGGTAACGTTAGTGTCATGCTTCAGTTGTCCACTTGCAATCTAGTTAGCTAACGTTACCGTTATACATGGCAAATATTAATCTAGCGAACGTTTACTTAAACTGGGAAGACGTGGAAATAGCCATCTACTGTATCGTTAGCTAGCTAACACACTATAGCTCGTTATTGACTAATGTCTGGTAATTAGCTAGCGTTAGTCGGGTTAGAACACTTCGTGATTGGTTAAGTAGTTCATTGTAACTAGCCAGTTAGTCTTTGTTAGCCATGATTTTCACGTCAACTGTTAGCCACGAACAAATTAACTACTAGATAGCCAACACACAACTAGAGCACAGATGACTAGGGGAACCGGTACTTTGCTTACAAGTTAGATAGCTAGTTAGCTAACGCTACTTTGCACTGGCTCGCAAAGTTTGCTGTCGTCTGATCACTTCAAGTTATCCAATTAGCTAACTAACTCAACAACCACATGCATAACCGGCTAAAAGTGCCCACAAACCTGCTGGCAAGTTACTGTAGCTAGTTAACGTTAGTTATGGTTTGATAAACTAGCGAGTTTACGAGCTGTCTTTTAGCTAACTCTTTCGTGTTCAGTTACAATGTCAGTTTTACCTTGCGGACGAAGTTCTTGTTGTAACAATTCCCTCTGTATCACCCTATATTTTCAAAAGGTTATTGGAAAACGGTTCTCGATATCGCGAAGCTAAAAAATAAAGTGATTAAAAGTCAACCCCGTGTCAAATCGTTAGCTCGCTGCAAACTCTCTCTCGTAAATGGCGCCTAAACTCTGTTGTCGAACCAAAATTCGTTACAAACTGATGCAAGGACCCATGGATCCTCATTGGTCAAAAAACAAGAAATTCAAAAAGAGGGCCGATGCCAAATCTAGTTTTGAGCATCCATGGACTTAAACTTAAAACAGGTTTTTGCATTCAAGTTAACATTGTGAAGAATATAAGTTATATTTTGGTAATGATTTGGGATATTTTCATAAAATAATTTTAGAAAATAGAACGCGCCGTGACGTTTGGGCACTGTTGCCTAGTGACGACGGAAGGGTGTTGTTTACGATACTGGTAAATGTTTTGTATTTTGATTGTATTGGTTGAAGAGTCGAAAATATGTAAGGGGTAATAAACAAGGGGTTATGCGTCCTATGGAAAATAATGCACTAGGTGGAAGGTGTGTGCCACGAAGCATTAGCGGAGCATTATTTTCCAGAGAACCCATAAGAAAGTTAAAGCCCCGAGTTTATTATACCACGGCTATACTTTAACACGGACTTGCTAGTTCAGCTAACCAAACCATCAGTCCTAGCTTGCTATTTTGAAAATCGAATTAAACAATGGCAATAATATTTTCAATTCGACTTTTGCTTTTAAAAGCAGCTCAAACATCCGTAAATGTATTTTGGCTATCTACTCGGATTTCAGAGCAATCTCGTTTGTGTGCCAGAGCGCAGAATAACTGGATAATTTACGAACGTGCAACACCGGTTGAATATGACAGGTGTCAGTAAATGTTGGCCAAAAAATGAATTAAATTGTTGCTAGCACCACAGTTACAGTCACTAACGCTATAGATAACATGAAAACAGCCTAACTAGCCCTGCTCGGGCGAGTAATGTGGCCAAAATGAGGTGTTCTCTCATTTGTGTCTGGAAGTAGCTAGCCAACGTTAGCCAGTTGGCTTGGGCGCTGACTGCCGTTGTGAGATCAGAACTCTCGGCTCAACCCTCCTCCTCCGCCAACGCTTTGAATTTACGAACGGACAATCTGACAACGAACTCAGACACACTTGAGGCAATTTACGAACGCACCCGTAGAATATGTAAGAATTAATTTCATAGCCATTGAATTATACCGTCCATTACAGGGAAACAATATACGCTCTATAATGCCCTTCAAGTTAATCAGAAACAAGTATTAAACAATACTTGAACACATTATTCCTTTGTAACATGACATCAAGACCAAGCAACGTAAGCCTTAGAATCTCTAGAGTTTGTTGCCAAGGAACTCTCGCGATAGTAATTTACACAGCCCGAGTACGTCAGCGAAATTAGAAAATAAGTATCTCTGCCTACGTTTCAGACCATTGCTTGCTAGCTGCATAGCTATCAGTCTATTTTTCTGGTTTTGTCGATTAGTATAATTGTTGAGGAATATATAACCTTATATGCATGAACTATTAGCGGTGGAGCTACTATGGCAACTGGACATGATTAGTTGTCTGCTATCAATTGTGATAACCGTGAAGACTCAGCACGTTAGCGACAGTGAAGGTACCGTAGCAACGACAGACGCTTGTTTGACTAGAGAGGTAGCTAATTTAGCTAGCGTAGCAGCTATTCAAGTAACTATCAACTACCTAGTAGTTGCTATACACGGTCAGTGCTAGCGATATGGCTTCTGCACTCCAAATAAAACATATGCAGGCATAACTTAGTTAACTAGACAACTGTGTTTTTTAAAAAATTGATCAGCCAGTGTTACTAGTAAACTGAGTACTGTTAGCTATGAAGAGCTAGCTACTTAGCTACTCACTTCGCTAATTGTATAGCAAGCTAATACATTCTGTTTGGTAACTAACTGTTATGTCCAATTTGAATGATCGATGACAACCCTTCTGTTTACAGTGAGTGCCAAGTACCTATTTTCTGAAGACTTCACATTAGCCACCACAATGAGATTAAAGACATCATTACTCAAGGAACCAAAACATATCCTTTTCAGTTTTGTGAAAGATGGAACGATACTACAACAGTGCTTTGACCTGATTGTTCTTTTTTTCTATTGAAAAAAAAAATATGGACAGTCAGCAATCATTAATGAAAAATATGTTGTGAAGTTGTGCCTCTAATAACATACTAGGCCTCTTTTGCTCTGGTCTAGGGGGTATGTGTCCGTTCCTCCAACTCGCTCTAACGTCATGGACCAAAGCCAGAGACAAATATGATATTCAGTGCACCTTGCACCACCAGACCTGGGTTCGAATACTATTTGAAAACTTTTAAATATTTTGAGTGTTTGCTCTAGCCTGTCCGGAGTGGCAGATGGGCTGGGTTTTCAGTTTTGGGACTATTTGAATGGTCCATTTGAATGGTTAATCAAGCACACATAACCCAGGTCTGCCTGGCACCTTTCTAAAGGCATGCTTATTGCAACCTGAATGTAGGTGAAAATGTTTTTATATGCTAATTGCTCAGACTTGTGTGTGGATCTGCCCTACCCAAATACAAAGAAATGTTAATACAGGATCTGTGTTGATTAATTCACCTGAAAAGCAACCACTGTGGTTGAGTCTGTTGCAGTCATCAACCCTGGACTCAGAGAGTTAGGCTACAGGGTGTGAGAACGTTTGTTCCAGTTTAACGCTAACACACCTGGTTCAAGTCATTTAGATATTTTGCAGCAAGCTCTGATCTATTTCCACCTAACCATTTTCCTCCTTAACATCTGGACACATAAAGAGCTTGTGAGCTGTGTGGGCTGGACCACTGCAGACGAGCTGTACTCATGCAGTGAGGACCACCAGATCCTGAGATGGAACCTGCTGACCAGTGAGACCAGCCTGGTGGTGAAGCTGCAGGAGGACCTCTTCCCCATCGACCTGCACTGGTTCCCCAAGACGGTGGGAGGCAAGAAGCAGGCCCAGGCTGAGATCTTTGTGCTCACTAGCACTGATGGCAAGTCACCAAAGGGCCCAATAATGATGAGGAATAATAAGAGATTTTCTCGTAACGGGCTTTGATAATTTGTTTCGATAACTTTTTATTTATGAAGCACCTTTCATACCTAAAAGCGCTATCTGAAACATGTTTTTGGCACCGCAAACATAGAAAATTAATGTTGCATTTTAAAGCAATGGTAGTTTCTCACATTATTCAACAAGACAGATTGATATTGAATTAGGTAGTTATAGAGGATATGAGTCCCAAGGTACATAACCGCATGGGTCTGTGTGAAATGTCTCTCATTGACCAGAGTGCTACACTACGAAGCAAGCTTCCGTTAGCTGCACATTCTAGGTCAGGCTTCATTCATACCACAACCGTGGATATTGCCCGTCTGCCTGCTTAGCAGGCGTGTAACTTGTTGCACGTGGCTCGTTGAACGCCGAGCTCTTCGTTGAGGCAATGCTGAAACATCAATCCATGGCCAAGTCGGTGCCACATTTTCAGTTGTGCCGAAATCAAAATGAAAGAACATGTATCTTGCAAATCCAGCAGGCTTTGGTGTGAAATGGGCTTTTCGAAGTGCCATCTTTATTTTATTACTTATCGTTAATGCTGTCTTTGATGTGCTTATCAATGAACAAGCACCCTTTTCCGACTCCTGTCGCTCCTTCTGTCTGTGGAACAGCTTGTTGTGTTGTGGCTATATACACTGCTCAAAAAAATAAAGGGAACACTTAAACACCACAATGTAACTTCAAGTCAATCACACTTCTGTGAAATCAAACTGTCCACTTAGGAAGTAACACTGATTGACAATAAATTTCACATGCTGTTGTGCAAATGGAATAGACAACAGGTGGAAATTATAGGCATTTAGCAAGAAACCCCCAATAAAGGAGTGGTTCTGCAGGTGGTGACCACAGACCACTTCTCAGTTCCTATGCTTCCTGGCTGATGTTTTGGTCACTTTTGAATGCTGGCGGTGCTTTTACTCTAGTGGTAGCATGAGACGGAGTCTACAACCCACACAAGTGGCTCAGGTAGTGCAGCTCATCCAGGATGGAACATCAATGCGAGCTGTGGCAAGAAGATTTGCTGTGTCTGTCAGCGTAGTGTCCAAAGCATGGAGGCGCTACCAGAAGACAGGCCAGTACATCAAGAGACTTGGAGGAGGCCGTAGGAGGGCAACAACCCAGCAGCAGGACTGCTACCTCCGCCTTTGTGCAAGGAGGAGCAGGAGGAGCACTGCCAGAGCCCTCCAAAATGACCTCCAGCAGGCCACAAATGTGCATGTGTCTTCTCAAACGGTCAGAAACATACTCCATGAGGGTGGTATGAGGGCCCGACGTCCACAGGTGGGGGTTGCCACTGGCGCCCTGTGCTCTTCACAGATGAAAGCAGGTTCACACTGAGCACATGTGACAGAGTCTGGAGATACCGTGGAGAATGTTCTGCTGCCTGCAACATCCTCCAGCATGACCGGTTTGGCGGTGGGTCAGTCATGGTGTGGGGTGGCATTTCTTTGGGGGGCCGCACAGCCCTGACTGCCATTAGGTCCCGAGATGAGATCCTCAGACCCCTTGTGATACCATATGCTGGTACGGTTGGCCCTGGGTTCCTCCTAATGCAAGACAATGCTAGACCTCATGTGGCTGGAGGGTGTCGGCAGTTCCTGCAAGAGGAAGGCATTGATGTTATGGACTGGCCTGCCCGTTCCCCAGACCTGAATCCAATTGAGCACATCTGGGACATCATGTCTCGCTCCATCCACCAACGCCACGTTGCACCACAGACTGTCCAGGAGTTGGCGGATGCTTTTGTCCAGGTCTGGTGGAGATCCCTCAGGAGACCATCCGCCACCTCATCAGGAGCATGCCCAGGTGTTGTAGGGAGGTCATACAGGCACGTGGAGGCCACACACACTACTGAGCCTCATTTTGACTTGTTTTAAGGACATTACATCAAAGTTGGCCTGTAATGTGGTTTTCCACTTTAATTTTGAGTGTGACTCCAAATCCAGACCTCCATGGGTTGATAAATTTGATTTCCATTGATCATTTTTGTGTGATTTTGTTGTCAGCACATTCAATCAACTATGTAAAGAAAAAAGTATTTAATAAGAATATTTCATTCATTCAGATCTAGGATGTGTTATTTTAGTGTTCCCTTTATTTTTTTGAGCAGTGTTCTTATAATCCATAGAAAGGTTTTGGAACCTCTATCCCTGGCAATTTGACTGTTAAACTCATTGGTACACTAGCAATGGCTGTTAGTTTGCGTTTCAAATGTCAAAATACTATCACGTGAAAAAAAGTATTTTGGAAGGAAAATGCGGTCTACTAAATGTGTAATGTGATAGGTACTTTAGTTTCAGTTAATATACATTTTTTTAGGGGGGATGAATAACATTTAATCAGTCGTCTTCCTCAAATGAAGAGGACGCTCAAATCAAATCAAATTTTATTTGTCACATACTCATGGTTAGCAGATGTTAATGCGAGTGTAGCGAAATGCTTGTGCTTCTAGTTCCGACAATGCAGTGATAACCAACAAGTTGTCACAATCTTTGTGAGTGGGATGGTATCTGATTTAATTGGTCTTCAATTCAATGCTCAGAAACATTATTCAGGGTAAATGGAGTTAGCCCGGAGCTAGCCTGCCTGGAGCAGGATAGTTCTGAAGGATTCGTTTGCTGTAGAAATTTACCAGTCTAAAAGGTGAGCCACTTTCGTGGTACAGGTTATCCCGAGTTGAACTCAAGTTGACAGAAGTTACCTCGCTAACTCCTCAAAACTGATTCAGAGCACAGGACTCTTGTTGTTCTCCTGTGTCTATATCAGCTCTAAACACACAGAGTGGAGATGTACGTCGATGGCAGGCGACGTGTGGTCACAATGTTAATGGCAGTGTAGGGTTGCATAAACACACCCACAAACTGAAGCAGCAATTTTCCCTTGCAGATCATGTAGTCATGAAAACGTTTGCATCTGTCTTTCTGGTACATAATGATTATAGTCATCATATAGGTAATATTATCACAATTGACTGCTTTTTAGAACAAGTCGTTGGTTTCCTTTATGGAGAGGCAGTGTTTATGTTTTGAATGTACTAGTACTAGGGGGGATTGCACAATAGTCCATTGCAGCTTGTAACGGCACAGTTTTCTGGTTTCTGTTTTTAATGTCAGTGAAATTTCACATGGCTATGAAATGGTTAAATAGAAACTACAGATGTATAGCTTTGGTGTGTGTGGGGAAAATCTATAGTAACTTTTGTGGCTTTCTCCAACCTCATTTGCTGCGTGGGCCTCTGAGGCGTTATGTCAAAAATGGGTTTGGTTCGTAGTACTGACAGACAGAGCAAATTCTGTGAGCAGTTTTGAATGTGGTATTTTAACAGTCATGTCTTTTAATAGTAATTACATTTTTAAAAGCCTATTTTAATTCTGAGCGTCCTTTAATACAGCAGCCATGGTCGTATACACACTACCTGTTTTTCTGGGTCTGCGACATTCACATTTGTTAGGACATCCAAATATAGAAACTGGAGAGAGAAACATCATGCTGATTTGCAGTTTTAGGCAACCAGAAATGACATAGAACATTCTGTATTTTTTAATACGCACCGCCACAAAGTATATGGTAGGCTAGTGTCTTTGATAACTGTCTCCATGCCTGATCGCTCCCCGTCTCTAGCAGATAGGAAACTGTTTCATTTAAGCAGCAGAGAGACATCGCTTTCATTCTTCCGTCTTGTGTAAGAAATGTGTCTTCAGAAGGTTGCTACCAACCAGGACAGTGGAGCAAAATACATTATGTATGAGAACCTGACTCCATTGGTTACAGTTCTTTATGTTTATCTATTTGTTTGTTTCTGTGTGTGGCCAAGTGCCTATATTCTTTGTATTTATGAACTCTCCTGACATCATGTGTTATGCTTTTAGTGTGCGTTTTGACTGTTTGTTGCCTCTCAAGTGAGATTTAGAACTGGAGAGACAGTTAATATAGTACATTTCCTTCATATCTAATGGACTGTACCCGTCTTCAACCTGTCTGTTCTTTTGTCTGTCTGTAGGCAAGTTCCACCTGGCCTCTAAGATGGGCCGTATTGAGAAGAGTGTGGAGGCCCACAAAGGAGCTGTATTAGCCGGGAGATGGAACTACGACGGGACCGCTCTCATCACAGGTGAGGGGGACTCAGGGTAATAAACACACACAAGAAAATGTAATACGCTGCTCAGTAACAAGTTTGTTCTAACTGCCGTAGGTTGTAACTCAGATTGTTGATGTTGTTTCCTCAGCTGGGGAGGACGGACAGATCAAGATCTGGTCTAAGAGTGGCATGCTGAGGTCCACCTTGGCCCAGCAAGGTAAAATGTTTCGAACTATTCTTTCAACCACTCAGCTCAGCACTTACTGTATTTGAAAATGAATTTGCGCAGCAGACTCGCAGTGCATAGCCACACTTTGTTCTGAAACAAATGCAGCCACCAATATTGTCCCTTTTGAACAATTTCCTGTTTTGTCAGCATGGGGCCCTGTAGTTTTTGTGGTGCAGTTGCTCCACGGTGTAGTGACAACATTGCACTCTCTCTGTGTAAAGAGGTGTATGTGAGTGTGTGTGTGTGCTGTAGTCTTCCAGCCCAGTGTCGTCAGCATGCTTCTGTTAGACTGGCGCTTAGCTGAACTGATCAAGTGTGCTCGCATACTCCCTTAAAAGACCTTTGCTTGAAAAACAACAAAATTCGGCAATAGTTCTGTTAGTCCTTCTTGAGATGTCATAGCCAGTGTACACTTCCTCAAGAAATCTGTAATTCATTTTTATGTACAGTACCAGTCAAAAGTTTGGACACACCTGCTCATTCCAGGGCTTTTCTTTATTTGACTATTTTCTACATTGTGGAATAATAGTGAAGACATCAAAACTATGAAATATCACATATGGAGTCATGTAGTAACCGAAATAATGTTAAACAAATCAAAATACATGTGTGAACTCCTTCACTGTTGGAAAAGCATTCTAGGTGAAGCTGATTGAGCGAATGCCAGGAGTGTGCAAAGCTGTCAAGGCAAAGGGTGGCTACTTTGAAGAATCTCAAATATAAAATGTATTTTTATTTAAGACTTTTTTTTGGTTACTACATGATTCTATATGCGTTATTTCATAGTTTTGATGTCTTCACTATTATTCTACAATGTAGAAAATAGTACAAAGAAAGAAAAAACGTTGAATGAGTAGGTGTGTCCAAACTTTTGACTGGTTCTGTATGTTCTGTATGTGCCAAGAAGAACAATTTTACATCTAACTAAGATGTTTGTGGCAGTATATCTCAAGTGAAACAATGTGCATGAAAACGAGTCGTCTCTCGTTGAATGACAACATACATATAATTGAAGAATCCCTACTGTTGACCAATCATCAACGAAGGGGTGTGGACTTCGGCTACCGACTTCGGCTTGACTCGAGGAAAAATAATTCAGTACCCATGTGTGAATGAGAATGCACTGTGTTAATCATAGGGGGTGAGTGTGTCAGCCTGGTGCTTTTTCAAGCCGCCTGTAGGTCTCTCTCACACTCTGTGCCCAGGCAGAGGACCTGCTGGGGCCGGGCCAGGGACAGTTGTAATGAGGACAAACCCATGAACACAGCCACGTGAGTTACAGAGAGGGAGAGACGGCGCTAGCGGAAATTTTGTAAACATAAGGCAACACACAGCCACCAATTAAAGTCTCACACACAGACCGCTGTGTTCATTAAGGCCCCTTCTGCTTTTTAGGGCACCTCACTGGATGAAAGAGAGAGAGCGAGAGAGAGGTATGTAGAGAGAGAGCGAAAGGGATTTGATGAAAAGAGAAAGGCTTGTCACAGAGCGGTACAATACTGTTCATGTGTATTCTCTGTGCCGTCATGATGCGCTGCCATTATACAGCTCTGAGAATGGTGGTTATATAGTAACCTAGATAATGTCATCACAGTACATATAGAAAGACTAGTACAGTTTGAAGCTCTACAGGATATGCCTCATGTTCTGACAATTTTTAGGCTTTCACATTTACTTCCACAGTTGGGATTTGTGTGTGTGTGTACAGTGTCTTAACAGTGTGTGTGCGTACAGTGTGTCTGTCTGTGTGTATTTAAAACTGCTGTAAACGATGCCGGTGCGACGATCTGAAAGATGGCCTTTGTGTTAATAGTGTTTCGTCCAGCCAGATGATTTAAGATGACAACCATGGAGGATTTAAGATGACAATCTGGCAGACAGAGAGAAGTGTGTGTGTGTGTTGAACTATTAGGGTGTAATGCTGCTGGATACAGTTGAAAATGCAGCCAATGCTCCAGTTCCATTTTTATTAAAGGCACCGTAAAGTTTCAAAGGTTTATTGGAGTGGAGTTTTATTAAAATCCATAAAAAAGACTCCTAATGATCCATTTCTCTAACCAGTACTCGCATACAGATGGTTTACTTATTAATTGATTCATTGTGCCATTTTGAAATATCTTCTCAGAAGTGGCCCCCAAAAAATGTTGCCGTTGATGGTAAAACCTGGCCATCCGGATGACATGGATGCATTCTCCTGAATGAATGGGCTCTTTGCTTCCATAGAAAACTGGGCAGAGGCAGGAGCAGTTTCGCCACACGATGCACATTCTCCCTCAGTCCTCTATTTAATGTGTCTGTCTGTGTTGTTGTGAACCATGGCATTGACTGGACAGGCTTGAGAGGGAGTGAGCTGCACAGCCGCTGTTGTACGTACAGATTTGAGGAGCGCATGGAGGAACTGGTGGTGTCTCCTAACAGGTGTGGACACATCATCCACACTGCAGATGCATCTGTGCAGGTGCTGCGCCCCCTTAAGCACACACACACTGCAGGAGTCACGGGTACAGCTGGGGGCCGTTGTTGTGAGTCTTGAGTGCGATGATGTAACCGTGTCCCATTTGTGTGGGGGAGGAAGAGTGAGGGAGGAGAGGACGTGTGTAGAAAAGGAGGAGGGGGGCAGAGGGAACTCGTCTCAGCCGTCTCTCATTGTCAGCCCGCGATCATGTGACCTCTTGGCATTTGAGAAACCACAAGCAGGGTTAAATGTCAGCCTGCCTCTTTCTCACTCACTCACACACACACACACACACACACACACACTCGGTTTAGGCAGGTTTCTCTTAACGCTCAGCTGTCTTGGTGTGATACACAGCCTGCAGGATTCCAGCAAGCTTTGCACGCAAAACCCCATTCTTACAGGCTGCACGAGGTGAACCTTAAGAGTAAATATGACACTGCTGTGGTGTGGAAATTAGAAATGCAATCTCCTCCAGCTGCTGCAGTGTCTCTGTGTTTGTAAGGAACACCAAGCACTTCTCCCTCCTTTGATAAGGACTGCCTCGAGGTAAACTGTGTGATAGCTAATCAATGCTCTGATGAAACCAGAGTCAACTAACTAGTGGATCTTCTACTGACAGAATGACTTTATTATATGTCACGCTGTCTGAGAAGGAGATGCAACTGTGAAACGGCCTTAAACAAGTTTCAGTTGTCATAATTTTCTGATGTTAATGGATGTGTTATGAAAATAGTATTATAAAAGTTATTGTTTAAGCACATGGACATTGTTAAGCAGTGTGATTCCTCACCTCCTGCTGTGTGTCTCTCTCTCTCTCTCTCTCTCTCTCTCTCTCTCTCTCTCTCTCTCTCTCTCTCTCTCTCTCTCTCAGGGTCTCCTGTGTACTCGGTGGCCTGGGGCCCGGACTCTGATAGGATCCTGTACACGTCAGGCAGACTGCTGATAATCAAGCCCCTGCAACCTAGCGCCAAGCTCCTACAGGTACTGTGTGTGTGTATGTGTGTGTGTGTGGGGCTTGAAGACCTCGCACTCCAGTGAGTATTCTTCTTGTTCATGTACATTTGTTTATTGTTTTTGGCACTGAATTGTGCCTGGGACCCTGAGTAAACACCAGAGGGTTTAGTGTGCACCCCCCCTCCCCCCACCTCTTCCCTCCCTCTGAGCAGAGCAACAGCTGGCAGTGTATGGAGAAACCCCCTGCACAACTCTGAGCCCTATAACCCCCCCCCCAAACCCCCTCACCCCATCCCCCTGCTCCCTTTGGGGAGAGACAGAGTCGTGGGAGAGAGAGGGGTTTGGGGGGGTGGAGATCAGGAGTTGTAGTGATAACCTTCACATGGCAGGAGGAGAAAGGAGACCATGACTGAGTTGACTCCTCCTCTCGTCCTCCTTTTATGGCACGTGCCTCTGGTTATCTGTTGGTCGATACATCTCATGAGTATTGACCTACAGTGCCTTCGGAAAGTATTCAGACCCTTTGACTTTTTCCACATTTTGTTACGTTCTAATTCTAAAATGGATTAAATTGGGGCGTCTGGTTGCCTAGTGGTTAGAGCATTGGGCCAGTTATCGAAAGGTTGCTGGATCGAATCCCCGAGCTGACAAGGTAAAAATCTGTCGTTCTGCCCCTGGACAAGGCAGTTCACCCACTGTCCCTAGGCCGTCATTGTAAATAAGAACTGGTTCTTAACTGACTTGCCTCGTTAAATAAAAGTAACATTTCTTTTTTCTTTTTTTTCTCAGCAATCTACACAGAATACCCCATAATGACAAAGCAAAAACAGGTGTTTACATTTTTTTGAACATTTATTTTTAAAAGAAATTCACATTTGCATAAGTATTCAGACCCTTTACTCAGTACTTTGTTGAAGCACCTTTGCCAACGATTACAGCCTCTAGTCTTTTTGGGTATGACGCTTCAAGCTTGGGACACCTGTATTTGTGGAGTTTCTCACATTCTTCTCTGCAGATCCTCTCAAGCTCTTGTCAGGTTGGATGGGGAGCGTCGTTGCACAGCCTTTAACAGGTCTCTCCAGAGATGTTCAGAGACTTGTCCCGAAGTCACTCTTGCGTTGTCTTGGCTGTGTGCTTAGGGTCGTTGTACTGTTGGAAGGTGAACCTTCGCCCCAGTCTGAGCAGATTTTCATCAAGAATCTCTCTGTACTTTGCTCTGTTCATCTTTCCCTCTATCCTGACTAGTCTCCCAGTCCTTGCCGCTGAAAAACATCCCCACAGCATGATGCTGTCACCACCATGTTTCACCGTAGGGATGGTGCCAGGTTTCCTCCAGACGTAACGCTTGGCATTCAGGCCAAAGAGTTCAATCTTGTTTTCATCAGACCAGAGAATATTGTTTCTCATGGTCTGAGAGTCCTTTAGGAGCCTTTTGGCAAACTCCAAGCGGGCTGTCATGTTCCTTTTACTGAGGAGTGGCTTCGGTCTGGCCACTCTACCATAAAGGCCTGATTGGTGGAGTGATGGTTATCCTTCTAGAAGGTTCTCCCATCTCTCTGTAACTCTGTCAGAGTGACCATTGTGTTCTTGGTCACCTCCCTGACCAAGGCCCTTCTCCCCCGATTGCTCTAGGAAGAGTCTTGGTGATTCCAAACTTCTTCCATTTAAGAACAATGAAGAACTTCAATGCTGCAGACATTTTTTTGGTACCCTTCCCCAGGTCTGTGCCTCGACACAATCCTGTCTTGTCTCATGGCTTTGTTTTTGATCTGACATGCACTGTCAACTGCGGGACCTTATATAGACAGGTGTGTGCCTTTCCAAATCATGTCCAATCAATTGAATTTACCACAGTTGGACTCCAATCAAGTTGTAGAAACATCTCAAGGATGATCAATGGAAACAGGATGCACCTGTTTGAATACTTGTGTAAATAAAGTATTTCTGTTTTTTAGTTTTAATACATTTGCAAAAATGACAACCTGTTTTCTCTTTGCCATGATGGGGTACTGTGTAGATGGAGGGGGGGAAATTATTTAATCAATTTTAGAATAAGGCTGTGTGGAGGAAGTCAGGTCTGAATACTTTCTGAATGCACTGTGTGACTGTCCAACCTTTCCTTACTTTTTTGAAGGGGAAACTATTCTGACGATTTTTCCCAGTCCCATTCAGTATGCTGAACAATAAGCAGCACATCAGGATGTGTCAGTAAGTCACTTGGCGAACGCTAGGGTGTGTGTGTGTGTGTATTACAGAGATGTAATGGGGTCTCTGACGGGGTCGTGTGTGTGATCTCGCACCCGTGGCGACCTGTGAAGGCTCTGCCCTGTTTCCAATTAGAGCCAAATCCAAGCTATTACATTAACACAGAGCAGACTGGGAGGCTGTCAGAGAGAGCACCTCGCTCGACCTATAGCTCTCTCTCTCTCTCTTCTTGTCTACTAGGCTCCTTCTGATAAGAATGCTCTCCTCCCTGTATCTGCTTTGTCTTGTCTCCCTGCAGACTTCTCCCGCTTGTCCTTGACAAAAGAACCTCTGAGTCATATTAGCCTTCAGCCCAGCGTGTAGTATATCGATATGGACCTGCGCCCCCCCTCTCTTTCCTTTCCTCTCTTTCCTTCCCTGGGACTGGTTAACCGAGGTGTGATCCTGAATGTATTGGTTGGGTATGGAGAATATCACTGCTCTCGCAATAAACATCTGCTCTTTCTCTGCTCCCTCATCTCTTCCTTGTACCCCGCTCCCTTCCTCTCCCCAGTGGAAGGCCCATGATGGGATCATTCTGAAGGTGGACTGGAACTCTGTGAATGACCTGATACTGTCAAGTGGAGAGGACTGTAAATACAAGGTCAAGTGTATCCCGTGATCCAAAAATGAACTGTGTTATAACGTGTGTATCATGCAGTCGCAATACTGTCTAATTGACCCTGTTCCTTCTCCCACCTCTCTCTCCTTCTCTCCCCCTCCTTCCCGTCATCTCCCTCCTTCCCCCTCTCAGGTGTGGGACAGCTATGGTCGTCTGCTATACACGTCCTCGTCACATGACTACCCTGTGACCTCGGTGTCCTGGTCTCCGGATGGGGAGGTGTTCGCCGTGGGCTCCTTCAACACCCTGCGACTCTGTGACAAGACCGGGGTAAGGGCTCCCCTCACCCCACCACACATCCACTGCCAACCCCTCACACACCTCTGTGTACTGTCACTGTGTGTGTTTCAGTGTGACAAACCTGGTTCTGTAAGAGGTCCTCCATCTCTTCCCTAGTGTGTGGAAGTAGATGGTGAATGCATGGTGTCTCTCTCTGTACATTTAGCTCATTAGTCTCTGTCACATGTC
Organism: Oncorhynchus keta; assembly: GCF_023373465.1. NCBI lineage: Eukaryota > Metazoa > Chordata > Actinopteri > Salmoniformes > Salmonidae > Oncorhynchus > Oncorhynchus keta. The sequence continues at coordinate 16,148,143 of NC_068438.1, read as the reverse complement.
AGTATTAATATCTGGGGCTGATAGTGCTGTTGATGGTAAGTGGACTTGTAATGAGCGAGTGATGGATGGCAGGTAGCCCAGGTAGCCTAGTGGTTAGAGCGTTGGACTAGTAACCAGAAGGTTGCAAGATCGAATCCCCGAGCTGACAAGTTAAAAATCTGAACAAGGCAACTAACCAACTGTTCCTAGGCCGTTATTGAAAATAAGAATTTGTTCTTAACTGACTTGCCTAGTTAAATAAAGGTAAAAAATGTTGTTTTATTATTCTTCAACGCATGGCCAGAAACAATATATCTTAGCTGGATTCCTTGTTTAGTTAGAATGGCCTAATGAAAACAAACAGCACAGGGCTCTGGTCCTCTGCACTGATCACCACTCATTTCATGCTACATTTTGATCTAATTAGAATCAAATGGCATATTTTTTGCACCAAAACAAATGGTCTGGAGAGAGACTCTGAGCCAACGCAGATGTCTACACAACACCGAGGTTATGAAAGAGGTTGTGTGTGTGTGTGTGTGCGCTTGTAAACACTGTGTATTTTAGTTTGTGCATGCATGTGTGTATTCAAGGGATTAGCTTTCACTTGTCTAGTTTTTACAGATCAGTGTGGATGAAGGAAAGTACATGTGGAGAGGAAGGAAGCCATCTTGTTCTTCTGAGTTGAACCCTCAGTAGGACGCTATTCCATTCAAGCCTGTTACTAGCTTTTAGGGATTACGAGTCAGAAAAAAGTTAGTGCTTATTACTGTACTCTTGCTGCTATCTTCTTTTCACACTGTAAATATTGCTTTATTTTTTTATTGAGTACACAAATCCAATAAGATTATTTGGACTAGTGAGACCACAAACTCTCTGAGCGGGTGTAATTGTGTCGAATAATGAACCTAAATCACCTTTCTTCACAATGATAATCATGTCTCTGTGTTGTGAGTTTGTTTACGTTGTGGGTCTGTTCCATTGTTTGTCATTGCGCCACTCTGTCTTGTGGTGGGGTTGACTGTGGCGCTCTCTCTCTTTCTGATGACGCGTACAGTAACTCTTAACTGGAGTAAGGGTCTGTTTGCCTTCACCTCCTCCCAGGCCACAGAGGGAGAGTGTGGTGTATACTGTAGCCCGGCCCTGGCCCGCCGTGGGAGGGTTGCACAACACCAGGGAGAAGAAGACAGAGGAAGAAGAGAAACAAAGAGAGAGAGAAGGCCACTCAAAAGTCACTTCATAACTGCTCCTTGATAAGTTGATGAATCTGATCCCGTGTTCTGTCGGCCCAGCGGCCCTTGCTTTCAGTCTCCTGCACATTTGGTGTGTAGGCTGTGTTCCAGTACGTACAGGGTAACTGTTGCATCCCTGCCTGTATCTGGGCTGTAGTTGGGCTGCGGTGCAGAAGGAGTTAAGCACAGTGAGGAATCTTTGCTGTTACTACCGTGACTAATGGGCAGGAGTTTCATTCTGTATCTGGTACAATGAAACCTTGCACTTTACAGAGCGCTGCCTCAGCAGGAACGGCCAAGCACGTTTAACCCCTAACCTCCAGCAGGACTTCTCTCCTCCTCTCTATCTAACTCTCTGTCACCTTTTATTTTTTCTTTCTCTTTATCTCGCTCTCTTTCACTCTCTCTATCCCTCCATGGGACAGATGAAGTGCATTACCCTCATTACCACAGGGCTGGGAGGAGGGGGGATACCCCATTACACGCACACACACAGATACTGAGGCACACATTAACAAAGATGCACAGATACAGACACACACGTTGGGGCTCGTCTCAACGTCAGCCCAGGACTGAACTTGATCAATTCTTCTCATGTTTTTTTAATGGATAGTTGATTATCTTGATATATGTCTCTCTATTGACTTGAATAAGGGAGCAACTGTTAGGGTCTTGTCCCCAGCCCCTCTCCTCTTTAGGCATGGCAGATCTTAGATTCTCTATTAAGCACAAAGCAGTACACTGTCACTTTTCTTTACTGGATTTGAGCACAAGAAGTGAGTGTGTGTGTGTGCCTGCGTGTGTGTGTGCCTGCGTGTGTGTGTGCCTGCGTGTGTGTGTGCCTGCGTGTGTGTGTGTGTGCCTGCGTGTGTGTGTGCCTGCGTGTGTGTGTGCCTGCGTGTGTGTGTGTGTGTGTGCCTGCATGTGTGCCTGCGTGTGTGTGTGTGCCTGCGTGCGTGCGTGCATCCGTGCATGCACTCCAATGGGCCTGCGAGACAACAGTCTATTTACGAGGCACTGCAGCTGGTGTCTAGCGTCTGGACTCTGTCACGATCCCTGACACTGTGACACTCACTAACAAGTGTGACTCATTGTGCCCTCTCTCCTTCCCTCTCTGCCTTTCTCTTGCCTTCCTTTCCCACCCCCCCTTTCTCAAATCAAATCAAATGTATTTATATAGCCCTTCGTACATCAGCTGATATCTCAAAGTGCTGTACAGAAACCCAGCCTAAAACCCCAAACAGCAAGCAATGCAGGTGTAGAAGCACGGTGGCTAGAAAAAACTCCCTAGAAAGGCAAAACCTAGGAAGAAACCTAGAGAGGAACCAGGCTATGAGGGGTGGCCAGTCCTCTTCTGGCTGTGCCAGGTGGAGATTATAACAGAACATGGCCAAGATGTTCAAATTTCTCTCTCTCTCTCTTCCCCTTTCTCTCTCTCTCCCCCTTTCTCTCTCGTCTGCAGATCGTTACACAGACACTATCATAGACCCTGTTAGTGTGTGTGTGTTAGACTCATTTGTCAGAATAACAAATACAGTCTGATGATGACGCTCCTGTGGATGCTATGACATCACGCTAAGATGGTTGATTGTTTTTCTGTCTTCAACTTTCCTCTCTACCATGAAGACCTCTGCTGACTCTTCCAGACAGAAACCCCCACTTCAGCTCACTGATAACCTAACGCACGCCAGACGCCGTGTTCTATCCCATGTTGGGTCTTGTTTCAGGCCTTAATTGAAATGTTCAGAACAATCAGTGGGCTATTAATACCTGCTGTTCCCAGGATGTGGTTGGGACTGAAGACGTGGCCCAGCTCTGGCCCAGTCCAGGAACCGAGAACCAGGAACCCTTCACTCCACTAATTAGCCAAAACCAATGTGCAATGGCTGTCCTGCTTCAGAAAGCCTATACTCAATCAGGAGCGGCTGATGGCTTCTTAAAGCTGCTATTTGCCCATCTATTTGACCTCATCTGAAACAGCGCTATGACATGAAGTCAGAAATGTGTTCTAAATCTGTGCTGGGTTTCCTACCACCCGACACACACACACACACACACACACATTGGAAGTGGAAAGTCTGAGGCTCCCTCTCCACTCCCATAACATCTGCCTGCCCCACTCACACAGCCATAGGAGATAAGTCGTCATAAATTGTCAAATGTATAGCTGACAGTTGCAGCGTTGTTCTGAAGAGGAGGGGGGGTCATGATTTGGAGTATAAAACCACTGGTATCTGATGTAATGCAGATATTATTTTGCGCGACACGTAAAATGTCCCGAATCAATGCAATTGATGATTTAATGATTTATCGTCTCCAGGTGTGATTTTTCTGCCTGATACAATGTCAGTCTGTTGGCTCACATAGCTACACAGAAAATACGCCGTACAATGGGTTCTGATAGCGTTTGGAAACACTGTAGGAGCGTTTTTTAGTGTAACATGGTATGATGTGGAGAATCCTATGAGGTCAGTCTGGTCTGACCTGTGTCCCATTCTGTCTCTCTCTGTGTGTGTGTGTGTGTGTGTGTGTGTGTGTGTGTGTGTGTGTTTAATAGTCACATGTACAGGGTTGCAGGTGTGATTACTGGGTACCGTGAAAATCTTAGGCTCCAACATGCAGTACTAAGTGAAATACAATGATTTAAATGGTAATAAAACAATGTATAGAAGTATAAATAATACTACATACATCATAACTGTAGCAGTGATGAATAAAGACATATCTTTGGGGTGGAGGCAGAGTAAAGACTGTTGGGGGGTGGGGGAGTGTCCATAGAGGGAGCAGCATGACCATTGAAGGGGTGCGGGGAGTGAAGCAGCTTGATGGTCTGAGGGTAGAAAGTCTTGCTGTTTTTGCCATGATGCTCATGTACTGCCCACAACTGAGTAATTGAAACGGGGAGAACAGGGCAGGGCTTGGGTGGCTGGGAGTCCCTGATGATCTTCTTTGCCTTCCTGAGATACCTGGTGTTGTAGGTGAAGGCAGGCAGTGTGCACCCAATGGTGCGTTTGGCTGCATGTATCACCCTCTGAACAGCCTTGCCGTCTGTGGTGGTGAAGTTTCCGTACCAGGCTGTGATGCAGCCTGACAGTATGCTCTCGATGGTGCTCCCGTAGAACACTGTGAGGGCCCTCGGGACAGGCCAAATTTCTTCAGCATCCTGAGGGTGAAGAGTCGCTGTCGTGCCTTCACCACGTTGTCCGTGTGGTTAGACCATTTCATCTTCTCTGATATGTGTACGTCGAGGAATTTGATGTTATTGACTCCACAGCGGCCCTGTTGATGAGGATGGGGGTGTCCAGCCTGGTTCCTCCTGATGTCCACAATAACAATATTCGTTTTGCTATCATTAAGGGGGAGGTTGTTTACCTGGCACTACGGTATCGGAGTGCCTTGTTGTTGCTGTTGGTAATCAGACCTATTATTGTCGTCAGCGAACTTGATGAAGGAGTTGGAACTGTGTGAGGCCACACAATCGTGGGTATACAGGGAATACAGGAGGGGACTAAGGATGCACCCTTGTGGGGCCCCCTTGTTGAGAATCAGTGTCAAGGAGGTAATGTTACGTACCGTCACAACCTGGGGGCGGCCCATCATGAAGTCCAGGACCGAGTTACATAAGGAGACATTCAGACCCAGGGCCATGAGCTTTGTATTGAGTTTACAGGGCACTATGTTATTGTAGGCCGAGCTGAAGTCGATGAACAGCATCCTCACATATGCATTCCTTTTGTCCAGGTGGGTAAGGGCAGTGTGCAGTGCAATTGCGTCATCCGTGGATCTGTCAGGGCGGTAGGTTTGACTAGCCTCTCAAAGCACTTCATGTTGACGGAAGTGAGTGCTACTGGTTGGTAGTCGTTCAGTTTCTTTCCCCAGGTGGGCATAGCAACCGGAGCTAGGGAGAGGTTGAAAATGTCAGAGAACATAACAGCCAACTGGTCTGCACATGCTCTGAGGGCACGGCTAGGGATGCTGTCTGGGCCGGCGGCCTTGAGGGTTAACACGTTTGAATGACTTACATGTGTAGCCCACGTTGTCATTTGGGGCTCTCTTCGGCAGCTCAGTGTCATTGTGCTCGATTCGTGACTAAAAGGTGTTTAACTCCACCGGTAGGTTGGCGTTGGTGATGTGGCTGGCTTTTCTTCTCGTAATCCGTGATAGTTAGGAGCCTCTGCCACATTCGCCTTGTGTCCAACCCGCTGAATTGCTCCTCCACTTTGTCACTTTACATGTTTAGGTCGTATTTGTACTGTTTAACCATATTTTTCCCCCAGTCACCTTGCCCTGTTTATAAGCAGCATCTCTCTTTTCCAGTTTTGATATAAGGCTGCTATCAGTCCACGTTTTTTGATTCCTCATTCCCACCCCTGGGTCGCTCTCTTTTCTCTTGTCTATTTGCCATGGCCTCTGTCTTTCTCCTAACTGACTTCTTATCCCACCACTCATATTTCCTGTTTTATCTATCTTGTCCTTCTTTCTCTCTAGGGAACGTATCTGTATGTGACTTTAGGTTCCCTGTGAGGTCCCTTCACTTAGACTTTGTAAGGCTGGGATCAGTGTGTCTCCCTTCCTTTCTATAAAGTATCAGTTTCTATTCTCCAGGCTGTACCACTCCAGTGTGCCCTGCTTGGCTGCCAGCCTCTGGCCAACGGCTGGCCTGGAAACGCTCCCTGCCGCTGGAGCGATATAAAAGGCCTCTGAACTAAACGCTGGTTTGAGTCCTGAAGCGCTCTTAGTGGAGCATGAAAAGGGCAGAGAAAACGATTGTAGATTTATTAGTCTTTTCTGCTTTATCTGTTTTCATCACATTAGCTACGATGGTTAGCGCAATGCAGATGGCGAACATGTCACTGTAAAAGTGAGAGGGCAGGCTGCACGAGTTGGACAGGGGGAAAGAAAGGGAGAGGAGAGCTCCGTGGAAAAACAGCAGATGTGGAGGGGGTTACACACTAGAGAGGGAGAGAGAGAGCGCAGTGAAACAAAGAGAGTCCTGAGTCAGCAACGGCAGAGCAGTTTTCTCCCCAGGCAACTGGGCTGGGCTCCTCCTCTCTCTCTCTCTCTTTCTGCCTGACACACTCCACATGCTCCTACTTTGTCTCCTCGATCTCCTTCTTCTCTTGCTCTCTCTTTCAAAAAGTCATATGCTTTATTGCCATGGCGTTTACAGGTACAACAATCTTGTTAAAGACAGTTAATTAGATAAAGTATTAAGATCACTATCAAATGAACTAAATGAGAAACAGAAAAATAGGTGAACTTACCCTCACTACACACTTTCTCCACCTTTCTCTTCCCCTTATGCCTTATGAGCAAAACTACTTTACATGTTCTCTCTCTTTCTCTCCTCTCTTTCTCTCTTCTCTTTCTCTCTTTCTCTCTTTCTTTCTTTCTTTCTTTCTTTCTTTCTTTCTTTTTCTTTCTTTCTTTCTTTCTTTCTTTCTTTCTCTCTCTCTCTCTCTCTCTCTCTCTCTCTCTCTCTTTCTCTCGTTCTCTCGTTCTCTCGTTTTCTCTCTCGTTCTCTCGTTTTCTCTCTCTCTCTCTCGTTCTCTCTCTCTCTCTCGTTCTCTCGTTCTCTCTCGTTCTCGTTCTCTCTCGTTCTCTCGTTCTCTCTCGTTCTCTCGTTCTCTCTCGTTCTCTCGTTCTCTCTCGTTCTCTCTCTCTCTCGTTCTCTCTCTCGTTCTCTCTCTCTCTCTCTCTCTCTCTCTCTCTCTCTCTCTCTCTCTCTCTCTCTCTCTCTCTCTCTCTCTCTCTCTCTCTCTCTCTCTCTCTCTCTCTCTCTCTCTCTCTCTCTCTCTCCAACCAGCTGCAGTTTAGAGAGGGAGAGTTTAAGCAGTGAAATGGGCACTTTGGGTCTATCTTTACCACAAAGTCAAGACTCTCTTCCTTCACACATTTTCTCTGTTTTCTTTTAAATAATTTTTACTTCTCCTTTTAACACGTCTGGGTGAGGTTGCCTATGAAATGTTTTTGAACAAGTGGACACATTCTGGTTTTAACAGCCTCTACTTCTCAGCCAGTTAAAACAGCCATCAAATGTATCTCTTCAGTTTGCGTGGTAATAACACAGGCTGGCACTGCAGGCAGGTTCAAGTCCTGGTCTTAAATGAGCAGTGCAGGACAGTGGAATGCTACATCAACCCGCATCCATGAAAAAGCAGCCTCCTATTTTCTCTTTTATAACAGCTCTCTTCGGTCACGTGTGTCTTCAGGTAAGGATGTGGAGGGACTGGCATTACCAGGTGTTGGTTTGCTGTGCTTGGATTTTTGTTGGCACGGCTGATGGAAAAGTGTATGTGTTTCAGGATCTTTTTTCAGATGATTGACTGCACTTCCGGTGTGTGTGTGTGTGTGTGTGTGTGTGTGTGTGTGTGTGTGTGTGTGTGTGTGTGTGTGTGTGTGTGTGTGTGTGTGTGTGTGTGTGTGTGTGTGTGTGTGTGTGTGTGTGTGTGTGTGTGTGTGTGTGTGTGTGTGTGTGTGTGTGTGTGTGTGATCGGTCAGAGTGAGAGGCACTTGTTGACATGGTATTAATCTCTTGAGATTGGCGTCAAGCTTGCCATGTTGAAAAGTGAACAGAGAGAGCTTGAAAAAGAGTAAAAATAAGAGGGGGAGCAGCTGATGGTTTGACAAATGTAGTGTGGAACTGTCCAATATATCCTGTGAAGTTGGCTGGAGAGTGGGCCTGGGAGAATTGGTCTCCATAAACGATGGTGGTTGCCCCCCTTTTCACCCATCTCCTCCCCTTTCTCCCACCCCTCCCCCTCTCTGGTGTAGGGTGAGATGTATGACATACTGAGACAGTGCCATGCCAGGCCCTCTGATAGTCATCACTCCCCACGCCACTAAATTACTACCTACACACACAAGACAAACATGTCATACACAGAGAGAGCGGGTAGAGAGGTAAAGGGGATGTACTGGGAGGCAAGATGAGGGTAACTCGAAGGAGTGAGATGTTTTAAAAGAGAAATTACGTATAAAAAGTTGGGAGATGCAAAGAGAAAGTGAGTGAGGTGTGTGTGTGTATATATATATATATATATATGTGTGTGTGTGTGTGTGTGTGTGTGTGTGTTAGAGTGGAAGATTAAAACATTTAAGAAGTGTTATTAATATCAATGTCAATAAAAGGACCTACATTCAGATGAATTATTAACTTGACCCTGAAAGCACATAAAGCAGCCCCCACATTTCTCCCAAGGTTTGGTGTGTACGGGTGTGAGAGATGTGTTGTAGTTATTTGGTGTTATTGCTCTTGCGTTGGTGTGCATGCTTCCGTGTGTGTGCTGAAGGCGACTGTTTATTGGTGTATCACTTAATTTTCACCCGCTTATTTACATGGCCCAGGCTCAGTGACGTAACAAGCTATTACTGGGGACCAGGGGGAGAGGCCAGGGGGGGATGGAGGAGTGAGGTAAGGAAATGGGTAGGAGTGGGGGTCAATATTTTGGCTCCTCCCCAATGTTTCTCTCCTGTACTTGCTTGTGTGTTTATTAGTAGGGCTGTGACGGGTTTGGAAATGTGAGGTTATAGTATATTTGCCAGGCCAATGTACACGGTTACCGACATAACAATTCTGTTTGTACACTTGTTTACATGGATATGTTTCTTTAATAAAACCTATTATAAACCAGCCATTACACTTCGTTATTATCATGGCATTTCATATTATTATTCAGGTTATTACTTATTAATACACAAATTAAGAAATGCCAGGTTGTAGAGGATCTGTCACATTTTCGTATTGACACAACATTAACGGAGTCCAAATAAAGATATGCCTACCTTGTATATTGGCTTTTCTGCATATTGTTTTTAATACAGAAGCTATTTTGATGCACAAAACCATTCAAACAAAGTCTAAATTGTTTTCTCACATTTCCCAAAATGTTCGCATAATGTCACAAACCCTGATGCTGCAGTCATTCGATGGCAGTAGCAAGTAACAAAGTCGTAATGAGATTAAAAATGTAGGTTAAGCTACTGAAAATAGGCCTTTTACAAGATGAGATCATGACAGAAGTGTTTGAATCTTATTAAAGAGATTGAGTCCAGACAGGCTACTTTAGGACGTTTATGAATGGACTTAGGCTATAGGCATAGAGAGCATCATCGAATGCACACCCCAGTTTAAGCACCCGTCAATCAAAGACACCAGCGTATGTCAGACAAACAAATATTTCTCCTTTCCTTTAAAACGTATTAGGCTTATCGAAAGTAGGCCGAACATAATTCATTGTAAATGGAAGAATGAAGGGGACAGTTATGCTGTAGTATGAAGATGAAATTGACAAATATTTAAATATTTAAAAAATACACGCAACATACACAGTATATTTATCAGCGACAATAATTATTGAGGTGGATAGTGTTGGAAAGATTTTTCAAATACTGTGAGGAGCTATTTATTATCATTTGAATGGATGTTTAAAAAATTAAAGGACTTCCTTGAATTACTGCGTGAGGTGAAGGAAAAAAATATTTAGAAGCCCAGCTGGGCACTTTCCTACATTTGACATTTGCGAGAAGACGCCAAGGTAGTTCTATGCGTGCCCAGTCACGCTCGCCCTGTCAACATTAACGAGACAGAAGTTGTTGGAGTACTCGTACTAACCATGCTATTTGTGACTCACATTGAGTATGTAGTATGCTTATTGGTTATAGTATGGATATTTGTTTGTGTATTTATTTAACTAGTCAAGTCAGTTAAGAACAAATTCTTATTTTACAATGATGGCCTACCCTGGCCAAACCCTAACCTGGAAGACGATGAGCCAATTGTGCACTGCCCTATGGTACTCCCAATCACGGCCGGTTGTGATACAGCCCGGGATCGAACCAGAGTCTGTGGTGACGCCTCCAGCACTGAGATGCAGTGCCTTAGACCGCTGCGTCACTCAGGAGCCCATGGATATAGTTAGTATGCCAAAAGTTCCCGGATGTCGAACTACATCTGCCAAGATACGAAGTATACAAGCAGTGGACACTATTTCCTTGCTTTTAGGGCCTTAATACAATTCTTCCGAATATGAGCGTTGCTTTACAACATTTTCAAATTTGAAGAAAACGTGGGAATCGGATACAAATTCATTGCTTTAACTAATTATGACAAATGTTAAGAAAATGTTGAGCAATGTAATAAAGTTACGTTACACGTTATGTTGGCTGACAATTTGTTAGCTACGCTGTCCTTACGAACCACATGGCATATCATTACAGCAGCATGTGTACCGGTATGTTAGCTACTAATACATTGAACTTGCCAGTGTATTAACTATATGCTATCTAACTAACTACCTGACGTTTATTGTCTTGATTATTCACGTCATTCTTATATATATTATTTATATTAATATAAATATTTCACCTTTTTATTTAACATGGTAGGCCAGTTGAGAACAAGTTCTCATTTACAACTGCGACCTGGCCAAGATAAAGCAAAGCAGTGCGACAAAAACAACACCACAGAGTTACACATGGAATAAACAAACGTAGTCAATAACACAATAGAAAAATCTATGTACAGTGTGTGCAAATGTGGAAGATTAGGGAGGTAAGGCAATAAATAGGTAATAGAAGTAAAATAATTACAATTTAGTATAAACACTAGTGATAGATGTGCAGATGATGATGTGCAAGTAGAGATACTGGGGTGCAAAAGAGCAGAAAGATAAATAACAATAATAACAATATGGGTGTGCTATTTACAGACTGGATGTGTACAGTGATCGGTAAGCTGCTCTGACAGCTCATGCTTAAAGTTAGAGAGGGAGATTTAAGTCCCCAGCTTCAGTGATTTTTGCAATTCATTCCAGTCATTGGCAGCAGAGAACTGGAAGGAAAGGCGGCCAAAGAGGGTGTTGGCTTTGGGGATGACCAGTGAAATATACCTGCTGGAGCTCATGCTACGGTTGGGTAATACTATGGTGACCAGTGAGCTGAGATAAGACGGGGCTTTACCTAGCAAAGACTTAGATGACCTGGAGCCAGTGGGTTTGGCGACGAATATGTAGCGAGAGCCAGCTAATGAGAGCATACAGGTCGCAGTGGAGGGTAGTATATGGGGCTTTGGTGACAAAACAGATGGCAGTGTGATAGACTACATCCAATTTGCTGAGTAGAGTGTTGGAGGCTATTTTGGAAATGACATTGCCGAAGTCGAGGATCGATAGGATAGTCAGTTTTACGAGGGTATGTTTGGCAGCATGAGTGAGTGAGGCTTTGTTGCGAAATAGGAAGCCGATTCTAGATTTAATTTTGGATTGGAGATGCTTAATGTGATTCTGGAAGGAGCGTTTAAAGTCTAACCAGACAAAAAAACAGATTTGTAGTTGTCCACATATTCAAAGTCATAGCCGTCCAGAGTAGTGATGCTAGTCAGGCGGGCGGCAATCGGTTGAAGAGCATGCATTTAGTTTTACTAGCATTTAAAAGTAGTTGGAGGCCATGGAAGGAGTGTTGTATGGCATTGAAGCTCGTTTGGAGGTTTGTTAACAGTGTCCAAAGAAGGGCCAGATGTATATAGAATAGTGTCGTCTGTGTAGAGGTGGATCAGAGAATCACCAGCAGTAAGAGCGACATCATTGATATATTCAGAGAAAAGAGTCGGCCCGAGAATTGAGCCCTCTGGTACCCCCATAGAGACTGCCAGAGGTCCGGACAACAGGCCCACCGATTTGCCACACTGAACTCTTATCTGGGAAGTATTTGGTGAACCAGGCGAGGCAGTCATTTGAGAAACCAAGACTATTGAGTCTGCCGATAAGAATACGGCGATTGACAGAGTCGAAAGCCTTGGCCAGGTCGAAGAAGACTGCTGCATAGTACTGTCATTTATCAATGGTGGTTATGATATCGTTTAGGAACTTGAGCGTGGCTGAGGTGCACCCAGGACCAGCTCGGAAACCAGATTGCATAGTTGAGAAGGTACGGTGGGATTCAAAATGGTCAGTGATCTGTTTGTTAACTTGGCTTTCAAAGATTTTAGAAAGGCAGGGCAGGATGGATATATGTCTATAACAGTCTGGGTCTTGAGTGTCTCCCCCTTTTAGAAGAGGGGGATGACCGTGGCAGCTATCCAATCTTTGGGGATCTCAGACGATATGATAGAGGTTGAACAGGCTAGTAATAGGGGTTGCATCAGTTTCGGTGGATCATTTTGGAAAGAGAGGGTCCAGATTGTCTAGCCCAGCAGATTACTAGGGATCCAGAGTTTGCATCTCTCTCAGAACATCAGCTGTCTGGATTTGGGTGAAGAAGAAGCGGGGGGTGGGGGGGGCTTGGGTGCTCTTTATCTCCATGGACTTTCCAGTGTCCCCTTAGTGTCCATTTTTTTAATTAGTCTTGCAGGATGCACATTTCTGTTTGAAAGAGTTAGCTTCCCTAACTGACTGTGTATATTGGTTCCTGACTTCCCTGAAAAGTTGTATGTCGCGGGGGCTATTTGATGCTAATGCAGAACGCCACGGGATGTTTTTTTGCTGGTTAAGGGCAGTTAAGTCTGGGGTGAACCAATGGCTGGCTATCTGTTCGTAGTTGTAAAAATTTTGAATGGGGCATGCTTATTTAACATGGTGAGGAAAGCACTTGTAAAGATCCTCTACTGACGAGATGAGGTCAATATCCTTCCAGGATACCAAGGCCAGGTTGATTAGAAAGGCTGAAGTGTTTTAGGGAGCGTTTGACAGTGATGAGGATTGGTCGTTTGACCGCAGACTCATTACGGACGCAGGCAATGAGGCTGATCTCTGAGATCCTGGTTGAAGACAGCAGAGGTGTATTTAGTTGGTTTAGTTGGCAAGTTGGGATGATATCTAAGAGGGTGCCCAATGTTACGGATTTAGGGTTGTACCTGGTAGGTTCCTTGATAATTTGTGTGAGATTGGGGGCATCTATCTTAGATTGTAGGACGGCCGGGGTGTTAGGCATATCCCAGTTTAGGTCACCTAACAGTACGAATTCTGAAGATAGATGGGGGGCAGCTGGGGGCTGAGGGGGGTCTAACAAGCGGCAACAGTGAGAGACTTGTTTCTGGAAAGGTGGATAATTTTTTTTTTTTTAAAGTAGAAGCTCAAATTGTTTGGACACAGATCTGGATTGTATGACAGAACTCTGCAGGCAATCTCTGTAGCAGAATGCAACTCTGCCCCCTTTGGCAGTTCTATCTTGTCGGAAAATGTTGTACAGAAGTCAACAAATGAGAGCTCCTGGGGAATAGGTGTGGTGCTGGGGACTGCAGGGCCTGGGTTAACCGCTACATCACCAGAGAAACAAAGGAGGAGTAGGATAAGGGTACGGCTAAAGGCTATAAGAACTGGTTGTCTAGTGCGTTTGGAACAGAGAGTTAAAGGAGCAGATTTCTGGGCGATCGATTTCTGATGGATTGGCGGGGCTCCATGTCGGCAGTGGGTCCAGGCCAATTGGCAGGAGAGGTATTGTAGCACAAAATTAGCTGGTAGACTTCTTCGGCTCGCCGGGAGATGGGCCTAGCTTGAGGCTAGCTCAAGGCTAATTGGTGCTTGCTTCGGAACAGAGGCTTTAGCCAGCAGTAGCCACTCGATTGCAGCTAGCTGCAATGATCCAGTGTAATGGTCCAGGGCCTGCGGCAGGAGTCTGGTGATGAGGTAGAGAAAAAGCAGTCCGGTATGCTCTAGGTTGATATCGTGCTGTGCAGACTGGCAGGTATTGACCGAGCTGAAGCTGGTTGGTGTCCGAGTTAACGGTGAAGACCTCTAGCAGTGGCTAACTGACTGCTAGCTAGTAGCTAGTTAGCTGGCTAGCTGCTGATGGGGGTTCTGATGCTGAAGTATAAAAATAGTGGATCCGTACCACATTGGCTGAGAAAGGTTGCAGGAAAGTATATTCCGTTTGTAGACTGAAAGTGAGATTTAAAATGTATACGAAAAAAACGAGGAAGACAACTATTTACACGGGACAAGACAAACAGACGTCCGACTGCTACGCCATCTTGGATAAACAACCAGAGTGCAGAATAACTTAATTTAAGAACGCTCAACAGCCGTTGAATACGACCGGAAGAATTCTTGGGGTCATTGTCCATTTGGAAGACCCATTTGCGACCAAGCTTTAACTGATGTCTTGATGTTGCTTCAATATAACCACATCATTTTCTTACTCATGTTGCCATCTATTTTGTGAAGTTCACCAGTCCCTCCTGCAGCAAAGCACCCCCACAACATGATGCTGCCACCCCCGTGCTTCACGGTTGGGATGGTGTTCTTCAGCTTGCAAGCGACCCCTTTTCCCTCCAAACATAACGATGGTCATTATTGCCAAACAGTTCTATTTTTCTTTCATCAGACCAGAGGACATTTCTCCAAAAGGTACGAGCTTTGTCCCCATGTGCAGTTGCAAACTGTAGTCTGGCCTTTTTATGGCGGTTTTGGAGCAGTTGCTTCTTCCTTGCTGAGCGGCCTTTCAGGTTATGCGGTTATAGTTACTTTTGTACCTGTTTCTCCCAGAATCTTCACAAGGTCCTTTGCTGCTGTTCTGGGATTGATTTGCACTTTTTGCACCAAAGTATGTTCATCTCTATGAGACAGAATGCGTCTCCTTCCTGAGCGGCATGACTGCTGCGTGGTCCCATGGTGTTTATACTTGCTTACTATTGTTTGTACAGATGAACGTGGTACCTTCAGGCATTTGGAAGGATGAACCAGACTTGTGGAGGTCTGCAATTTTTATTCTGAGGTCCTGGCTGATTTATTTAGATTTTCCCATGATTTCAAGCAAAGAGGCACTGAGTTTGAAGGTAGGCCTTGAAATGCATCCACAGGTACACCTGCAATTGACTCAAATTATGTAAATTAGCCTATAAGAAGCTTCTAACGCCAGGACATCATTTTCTGGAATTTTCCAAGCTGTTTAAAGGCACAGTCAACTTAGTGTATGTAAACTTCTGACCCACTGGAATTGTGATAAAGTGAAATAATTTGTCTGTAAACAATCGTTGTAAAAATTACTTGTCATGCACAAAGTAGATGTTCTAACCAACTTGCCGAAACTATAGAAATTTGTGGAGTGGTTTAAAAACAAGTTTTAATTACTCCAACCTAAGTGTATGTAAACTTCCAACTTGAACTGTATGTTGGATAAAGTACAGTGCATTCGGAAAATATTAATGACGTTGAATTGATAAACTGTATTGCTGAGAGGGATGAGGCAAAGGGAATAGCAAATAAGTTTGACAACACAGCAGACTGGCAAGCATACAGTAAATTGAGAAATCACGTAACTAAACCAAACAAAAATAAGAAACTATACTATGGAACAAAGATGAATAATAGTAAAAAGCTCTAGAGTACTTCAAATTCAATTTGAGACAAGAAAGCAAACTCTGCTCCATTTTTCATTGTGGCAGATTGCTTGTTCATAACAAAACCCTTTGATATTGCCAATCACTTTAATAACTTTTTTTGTTGACCAGATTAGCAAACTTAGGTATGGCATGCAAACAACAAATGCTGAGCCTTCATATTCATGCATAATATAACAAATAATGAAAGACAAGCACTGTACTTTTAAGTTCCACAAAGTGGGTTTGGACGAGATGGAAAAATTGTTGCCACCTATAAATAAGGATAAACCTCATTGTACTGCTAACATGGATAGTAAATTGCTGGTAGGGGAATACATTGTGACTCCTGTTTGCCACATCTTCAATTTAAACCTAGAAGACCGTGTGTGAACTCAGACATGGAGGGAGAACCCTTTTAATGGCTCAAACAGCTGACCAATCAGCTTGTTACAAGTGCTTAGTAAAGTTGTGGATAAAAATGTGCTTGAAGAAATACAAAGTTGTTTTACAGAAAACAAATTAACAACAGACTTTCAGCGTCCTTATAGGGAAGGGCGCTCAACATGCTCGGCACTGACACAAATGACTGATGATTGTGGGAGTTGTTAGACTTCAGTGTAGCTTTTGATGTCATTGATCATAACCTATTGCTGAAAAAAAACGTTTGGAAGACTCTCTCATGCAAATCAGGTTGAGCGTGGTGTAACGCAGGGAAACCGGCTAGGGGCATTATTATTTTCTGTTTTTACAAATGACCTTTCACTGCCCTTGAATAAAGCCTGTGTGTCTGTACACTGACGACTCAACAGTATACACGTTGGCTGCAACAGTAAAGAAAATAACTGAGACACTTAACATAGAGCTCCAGTCAGCTTTAGGGTGGTTAACTAACAATAGGCTGTTGCTAAATATTTAAAACTAAAAGCATAATTTTTGGGACAAATCACTCGCTCAACACTAAACCTTGTTTAGATGTATTATTGAATAATGTGGCTATAGAGCAAGTTGAGGAGACTTAACTGCTAGGTGTAACCATAGATAGCAAGCTTTCTAGGGTTCTATGGTCAAAGCATATATACGCAATAGTTGATCAAATGGGAAGAGGTCTGTCCATGACAGTATGTTGCTCTGCTTTCTTGACTTCTCAGTCGACCAGACAGGTCTTACAGGCTCTGTTTTTGTCGCACCTGGACGACTGCCCAGCTGTGTAGTCATGTGCGTCAAAGAAGGACATAGGTGAATTGCAGTTGGTCCAGAACAAAGCAGCTCGTATCACACTTCGATGTACACAGAGGGAAAGTGTCCGTAACATACATGTCAGTCTCTCCTGGCTCAAAGTTGACTGCATCACTATTGGTCTTTGTGCAAGGTGTTGAATGTACCGAACTGTCTGTTCAAGCAGTTGCCACACTGTTCGGACACTCATCGGTACAACACAAGACATGCAACCAGAGGTCTCTTCACAGTTCCCAGGTCCAGAACAGAGGCTGGGAAACACACAGTATTAAATAGAGCTCTCTGCCACCCCAGGTAACTCAAGCTAGCACTAAAACCAGAAGGGGAAAAAAACACCTTACTGTCAAACGAGACTGAAGAGACACAGCCATTTTATGTGTCTTGTATTGTAATTTGCACTGTACTATGTACTGATATGTAAGCTATGTGTGACGTTTTACATGTATGTAATTGTGTCATTGACCAGTAATGTTCTGTATTGTTTCATGTGGACCCCAGGAAGAGTACCTGATACTTTTGCAGTGGCTAATGGGGATCCTAATAAATATCATATACCAAAGTTTATCTACATAAAAATAAGGTTAATAAAATTAAAAAATCCTAAAATGAATATTGGCCTATTTAAACATTTGTTTTATTTTCATGATTGCCTTCATACACAGCCATCAGTTACACGGTTATTCAATTACATCACAGTCCTATTTCTTAATGTGGATGCCTGTTCGTGTGTGCAGGAAAAGTATTAGGTAAAAAAGTAAGAGCCAGACATTTTATCCTTTGACAGCAGTAAATATAAAAGTGTTAGTGCTTCTCCAAGTCCTCTCCTGCCCTGCTCCCCAATATAAACATAGTGTGTGTGTACTAAACCAGGGTCAGTTTGGGACTGATTTCCATAGAGGGCTGCTATCAGCTGCTTTCTACACACACACACACACACACACACACACCTCAGTGTTACGGGGGTAATACCAGCCTGTTGGCTCACATCTCTACCCTGAGATGGAGGATCTAATTAGAAACCGCCACGAGTGCCGCTGCTCAGGACAATTAATAACCTCTCTTGCTCTCTCTCAACAGTCTCCCAACACACACACACACTTTTCACACACTCATCGATGGAGTACTACACACACACACTGTATTTCACACACGAACATAATGCACACACTCTGCACTTATGGGAGATGTTTCATCACCTCACCTCTGTCCTCTGACCCCCAGTTCTCCAATGACTGGCCATAACTCACTCTGCTGCTGTTACTGTTGGCTGCAGGAGACTCTCATTTGAGTGCTGCTAAATGCATAGTCAGTAGTGCTGCCTTTAGCTGAGTGCTGCTAAAGTTATAGTCAGTACTGCTAAATGTAAGTCAGTACTGCTGCCCCTAGCTGAGTGCTGCTAAAGGTATATTCAGAACTGCTAAAGGTATATTCAGAACTGCTAAAGGTATAGTCAGTACTGCTAAAGGTATAGTCAGTACTGCTGCCCCTAGCTGAGTGCTGCTAAAGGTATAGTCAGTACTGCTAAAGGTATAGTCTGTACTGCTGCCCCTAGCTGAGTGCTGCTAAAGGTATAGTCAGTACTGCTAAAGGTATAGTCTGTACTGCTGCCCCTAGCTGAGTGCTGCTAAAGGTATAGTCAGTACTGCTAAAGGTATAGTCAGTACTGCTGCCCCTAGCTGAGTGCTGCTAAAGGTATAGTCAGTACTGCTAAAGGTATAGTGGGTACTGCTCCCCCTAGCTGAGTGCTGCTAAAGGTATATTCAGAACTGCTAAAGGTATAGTCAGTAGTGCTCCCCCTAGCTGAGTGCTGCTAAAGGTATATTCAGAACTGCTAAAGGTATAGTCAGTACTGCTCCCCCTAGCTGAGTGCTGCTAAAGGTATAGTCAGTACTGCTAAAGGTATAGTCTGTACTGCTGCCCCTAGCTGAGTGCTGCTAAAGGTATATTCAGAACTGCTAAAGGTATAGTCAGTAGTGCTAAAGGTATAGTCAGTACTGCTCCCCCTAGCTGAGTGCTGCTAAAGGTATATTCAGAACTGCTAAAGGTATAGTCAGTACTGCTCCCCTAGCTGAGTGCTGCTAAAGGTATATTCAGAACTGCTAAAGGTATAGTCAGTACTGCTGCCCCTAGCTGAGTGCTGCTAAAGGTATATTCAGAACTGCTAAAGGTATAGTCAGTACTGCTCCCCCTAGCTGAGTGCTGCTAAAGGTATAGTCAGTACTGCCAAAGGTATAGTCAGTACTGCTGCCCCTAGCTGAGTGCTGCTAAAGGTATAGTCAGTACTGCTAAAGGTATAGTCAGTACTGCTAAAGGTATAGTCAGTACTGCTCCCCCTAGCTGAGTGCTGCTAAAGGTATAGTCAGTACTGCTAAAGGTATAGTCAGTACTGCTCCCCCTAACTGAGTGCTGCTAAAGGTATAGTCAGTACTGCTAAATGTAAGTCAGTACTGCTAAAGGTATAGTCAGTACTGCTCCCCCTAACTGAGTGCTGCTAAAGGTATAGTCAGTACTGCTAAATGTAAGTCAGTACTGCTGCCCCTAGCTGAGTGCTGCTAAAGGTATATTCAGAACTGCTAAAGGTATATTCAGAACTGCTAAAGGTATAGTCAGTACTGCTAAAGGTATAGTCAGTACTGCTGCCCCTAGCTGAGTGCTGCTAAAGGTATAGTCAGTACTGCTAAAGGTATAGTCTGTACTGCTGCCCCTAGCTGAGTGCTGCTAAAGGTATAGTCAGTACTGCTAAAGGTATAGTCTGTACTGCTGCCCCTAGCTGAGTGCTGCTAAAGGTATAGTCAGTACTGCTAAAGGTATAGTCAGTACTGCTAAGTGCTGCTAAAGGTATAGTCAGTACTGCTAAAGGTATAGTGGGTACTGTCAGCTGAGTGCTGCTAAAGGTATATTCAGAACTGCTAAAGGTATAGTCAGTAGTGCTCCCCCTAGCTGAGTGCTGCTAAAGGTATATTCAGAACTGCTAAAGGTATAGTCAGTACTGCTCCCCCTAGCTGAGTGCTGCTAAAGGTATAGTCAGTACTGCTAAAGGTATAGTCAGTACTGCTGCCCCTAGCTGAGTGCTGCTAAAGGTATATTCAGAACTGCTAAAGGTATAGTCAGTAGTGCTAAAGGTATAGTCAGTACTGCTCCCCCTAGCTGAGTGCTGCTAAAGGTATATTCAGAACTGCTAAAGGTATAGTCAGTACTGCTCCCCCTAGCTGAGTGCTGCTAAAGGTATATTCAGAACTGCTAAAGGTATAGTCAGTACTGCTGCCCCTAGCTGAGTGCTGCTAAAGGTATATTCAGAACTGCTAAAGGTATAGTCAGTACTGCTCCCCCTAGCTGAGTGCTGCTAAAGGTATAGTCAGTACTGCCAAAGGTATAGTCAGTACTGCTGCCCCTAGCTGAGTGCTGCTAAAGGTATAGTCAGTACTGCTAAAGGTATAGTCAGTACTGCTAAAGGTATAGTCAGTACTGCTCCCCCTAGCTGAGTGCTGCTAAAGGTATAGTCAGTACTGCTAAAGGTATAGTCAGTACTGCTCCCCCTAACTGAGTGCTGCTAAAGGTATAGTCAGTACTGCTAAATGTAAGTCAGTACTGCTAAAGGTATAGTCAGTACTGCTCCCCCTAACTGAGTGCTGCTAAAGGTATAGTCAGTACTGCTAAATGTAAGTCAGTACTGCTGCCCCTAGCTGAGTGCTGCTAAAGGTATATTCAGAACTGCTAAAGGTATATTCAGAACTGCTAAAGGTATAGTCAGTACTGCAAAAGGTATAGTCAGTACTGCTGCCCCTAGCTGAGTGCTGCTAAAGGTATAGTCAGTACTGCTAAAGGTATAGTCTGTACTGCTGCCCCTAGCTGAGTGCTGCTAAAGGTATAGTCAGTACTGCTAAAGGTATAGTCTGTACTGCTGCCCCTAGCTGAGTGCTGCTAAAGGTATATTCAGAACTGCTAAAGGTATAGTCAGTAGTGCTAAAGGTATAGTCAGTACTGCTCCCCCTAGCTGAGTGCTGCTAAAGGTATATTCAGAACTGCTAAAGGTATAGTCAGTACTGCTCCCCCTAGCTGAGTGCTGCTAAAGGTATATTCAGAACTGCTAAAGGTATAGTCAGTAGTGCTAAAGGTATAGTCAGTACTGCTCCCCCTAGCTGAGTGCTGCTAAAGGTATATTCAGAACTGCTAAAGGTATAGTCAGTACTGCTCCCTAGCTGAGTGCTGCTAAAGGTATATTCAGAACTGCTAAAGGTATAGTCAGTACTGCTGCCCCTAGCTGAGTGCTGCTAAAGGTATATTCAGAACTGCTAAAGGTATAGTCAGTACTGCTCCCCCTAGCTGAGTGCTGCTAAAGGTATAGTCAGTACTGCCAAAGGTATAGTCAGTACTGCTGCCCCTAGCTGAGTGCTGCTAAAGGTATAGTCAGTACTGCTAAAGGTATAGTCAGTACTGCTAAAGGTATAGTCAGTACTGCTCCCCCTAGCTGAGTGCTGCTAAAGGTATAGTCAGAACTGCTAAAGGTATAGTCAGTACTGCTCCCCCTAACTGAGTGCTGCTAAAGGTATAGTCAGTACTGCTAAATGTAAGTCAGTACTGCTAAAGGTATAGTCAGTACTGCTCCCCCTAACTGAGTGCTGCTAAAGGTATAGTCAGTACTGCTAAATGTAAGTCAGTACTGCTGCCCCTAGCTGAGTGCTGCTAAAGGTATATTCAGAACTGCTAAAGGTATAGTCAGTACTGCTAAAGGTATAGTCAGTACTGCTGCCCCTAGCTGAGTGCTGCTAAAGGTATAGTCAGTACTGCTAAAGGTATAGTCTGTACTGCTGCCCCTAGCTGAGTGCTGCTAAAGGTATAGTCAGTACTGCTAAAGGTATAGTCTGTACTGCTGCCCCTAGCTGAGTGCTGCTAAAGGTATATTCAGAACTGCTAAAGGTATAGTCAGTAGTGCTAAAGGTATAGTCAGTACTGCTCCCCCTAGCTGAGTGCTGCTAAAGGTATATTCAGAACTGCTAAAGGTATAGTCAGTACTGCTCCCCCTAGCTGAGTGCTGCTAAAGGTATATTCAGAACTGCTAAAGGTATAGTCAGTACTGCTGCCCCTAGCTGAGTGCTGCTAAAGGTATATTCAGAACTGCTAAAGGTATAGTCAGTACTGCTCCCCCTAGCTGAGTGCTGCTAAAGGTATAGTCAGTACTGCCAAAGGTATAGTCAGTACTGCTGCCCCTAGCTGAGTGCTGCTAAAGGTATAGTCAGTACTGCTAAAGGTATAGTCAGTACTGCTAAAGGTATAGTCAGTACTGCTCCCCCTAGCTGAGTGCTGCTAAAGGTATAGTCAGTACTGCTAAAGGTATAGTCAGTACTGCTCCCCTAACTGAGTGCTGCTAAAGGTATAGTCAGTACTGCTCCCCCTAGCTGAGTGCTGCTAAAGGTATAGTCAGTACTACTCTCCCTAGCTGAGTGCTGCTAAAGGTATAGTCAGTACTGCTAAAGGTATAGTCAGTACTGATCCCCCTAGCTGAGTGCTGCTAAAGGTATAGTCAGTACTGCTCCCCCTAGCTGAGTGCTGCTAAAGGTATAGTCAGCAATGCTGCCCTTACAGTGCATTCGGAAAGTATTCAGACCCCTTGACTTTTTCCACATTTTGTTACGTTACAGTCTTATTCAATTGACACAATTACCCCATAATAACAAAGCAAAAACAGGTTTTCTAAATGTCAAAATCTGATATCACATATGGAATCATTTAGTAACCAAGAAAGTGTTAAACAAATCAAAATATTTGAGATTCTTCAAAGTAGTCACCCTTTGCCTAGATGGCAGCTTTGCACACTCTTGGCAATCTCACAACCAGCTTCATGAGGTAGTCACCTGGAATGCATTTCAATTAACAGGTGTGCTTTGTTAAAAGGTCATGTTAATATGTGGAATTGAGCCAATCAGTTTTGTTGTGACAAGGTAGGGGTGGTATACAGAAGATAGCCCTATTTGGTAAGCTTGGACACCAACTTATTCAAGGGTTTTTCTTTTCTTTTTACTATGTTCTGCATTGTAGAATAATAGTGAAGACATCAAAACTATGAAGTGACACATGGAATCATGTAGTAACCAAAAAAAGTGTTAAACAAATAAAAATATATATTATATTACACTTCCAGGCTGTGTAAGGGCTATTTGACCAAGGAGAGTGATGGAGTGTTGCATCAGATGATCTGGCCACAACAATCACCCGACCTCAACCCAATTGAGGTGGTTTGGGATGAGTTGGACTGCAGAGTGAAGGAAAAGCAGCCAAGTGCACAGCATATGTGGCAACTCCTTTAAGACTGTTTGGGAAAGCATTCCAGGTGAAGCTGGTTGAGGAGAATGCCAAGAGTGTGCAAAGCTGTCAAGGCAAAGGGTGGCTACATTGAAGAATCTCAAATATAAAATATATTTTGATTTGTTTAATACATTTTTGGTTACTACATGATTCCATATGTGTTATTTCATAGTTGTGATGTCTTCACTATTATTTTACAATGTAGAAAATAGTAAAAATAAAGAAAAACCCTTGTATGAGTACGTGTGTCCAAACTTTTGACTGGTACAGTAGACAGGTGTGTGCCTTTCCAAACCATGTCCAATCAATTGAATTTACAACAGGTGAACTCCAATCAAGTTGTAGAAACATCTCAAGGATGATAAATGAAAACAGAATGCAGCTGAGCTCAATTTCAAGTCTCAGCAATGGGTCTGAAGACTTATGTAAATAAGGTATTTCTGTTTTTTATTTCAATAATCCATACAAAGGATTCCAAAAAGTTACCAGCAGTTCATCCAAACAAGTCAAACAATGTTTTTATCAATCCTCAGGTTGTCAAATATCTAAATAAACAATAATATTTCATACGGAGAATACTTTGTTCAATAGCAAAGGAAAAGAACTTAGAGCGCGCCCTCGTTCAGCCGTGCAAAAATACTACTTTTGCCTCGGCGCTCACCTTGGAAAGACTGCAAATACTTCTTCATTTAAAAAAAAACAAGCCTAAAACCTTGTATAAAGACTGACTTCTACTGGAAGCCATAAGAACCACAGTCTGGGAGGCGGTAATTAGATCTTTCAATAGCATTGCATTGGAAGTCATTGGGAGCTCAAAAAAAAAGAATTCCGGATGGATTATCCTCGGGTTTTCGCCTGCCATATCAGTTCGGTTATACTGAAAGACATTGTTTTAAGTTTTAGAAACTTCAGAAGGTTTTCTATCCAATTAAACCAATTATATGCATATCCTAGCCTCTGGGCCTGAGTAACAGGCAGTTTAGTTTGGGCACGTCAGACAGGCGGAAATTCAGGAAACAAGGCCATGCGCTGAGAGGTTAATAAATGTGCAAAAAAAATGTAAAACTGATTTTGGTTTTGTCATTATGGGGTATTTTGTGTAGATTGATGAAAATGCTTAATTTTAGAATTAGGCTGTACTGTAACAAAATTTGGAAAAAGTCAAGGGGTCTGAATACTTTCTGAATGCACTGTAGCTGACTACTGCTAAATCCATAGTTGGTAATGCTGCCCCTAGCTGAGTAGTGTCCCTAGCTGTGTAGTGTCCCTAGCTGAGTGGTGCTAATTGAATTCTGCTGGCGGGCACACAGCTGTGTCCTGCTGATGAGTCCCAGGAGGCCCCAGCATGTGTCTATGGTTACTGTGTTGAGGCTCCAGCATGAAACCATGTGTATATCATTACCCTCTCCCTTCCTGCCAAATCTCTGACTTGTGCCACTCGATACAACCCCCAGGCCAAGGCTCTGTGTCTTTGGGAGCCAAGCCTATATTACAATGCAGAGGGATGGCCTGCTTTTCACCAGCCTATGTTTATCTCCAGCTTTCACTTCTATATACAGACTATTGTGTTATTATAGACCGTTTCTAAGAATGGCTTAATGTTTCACATTTAGGGGAGACTGAGAGATGGTCTCTAGGTACACAGGAGTTTGAGGCTTTATTGGGTCATTTATTTTGACAGACGGAAACGTAGTTGGGATGTGTTATGGATGCAGTGCTATTAAAGCATTGAATTTCACTGAGGGGACGCAATCCTGGCTCCCTCTAGAATACACTGCATCACACACACTTTCTCTCTCCTTTCTTTCTTTTTCTCTCGCTCTCTCTCTCTCTCTCTTTCTCACACACACAAGCCGGGCTTCTGATTTTCTTTTACCACGGAATACCCTCACTTTGACCATAAAGTGCCAAAGCAAAGAGAGGCAGAGAGAAAGTCATGTGAAAGGGATTCTGTGGAGACCTCTTCCAGTGATGATGAACTCTGCCAACCTGACTACTAGTTTATTTTACACAGGTCCTTCTTTATTATCTTTTTTATTTATTGAACTATATGCTGTCTAACTAACTACCCAACGTTTATTGTCTTGATTATTCACGTCATTCTTAGCTTAGCTACGTGGTACAGTCATTGTGCGTTCTCAATGGACATTGCTAATTCAGGGTGTTCGTAAATTAGCTCCGGCTATCTACTCCGATTTCAGAGCCCTCTCGTCTGAGTTTGAAAAAAATATTTCACCTTTATTTAACCAGGTAGGCCAGTTGAGAACAAGTTCTCATTTACAACTGCGACCTGGCCAAGATAAAGCAAAGCAGTGCGGCAAAAACAACAACACAGAGTTACACATGGAATAAACAAACGTAGTCAATAACACAATAGAAAAATATATGTACAGTGTGTGCAAATGTGGAAGATTAGGGAGGTAAGGCAATAAATAGGCCATAGTAGCGAAATAATTACAATTTAGTGTTAACACTAGTGATGTGCAGATGATGATGTGCAAGTTGAGATACTGGGGTGCAAAAGAGAAAGAAGATAATATGGGGATGAGGTGGTTGGGTGTGCTATTTACAGATTGGCTGTGTACAGGTACAGTGATCGGTAAGCTGCTCTGACAGCTCATGCTTAAAGTTAGAGAGGGAGATATAAGTCTCCAGCTTCAGTGATTTTTGCAATTAATTCCAGTCATTGGCAGCAGAGAACTGGAAGGAAAGGCGGCCAAAGGGGGTGTTGGGTTTGGGGATGACCAGTGAAATATACCTGCTGGAGCGCATGCTACGGTTGGGTAATGCTATGGTGACCAGTGAGCTGAGATAAGACGGGGCTTTACCTAGCAAAGACTTATAGATCACCTGGAGCCAGTGGGTTTGGCGACGAATATGTAGCGAGAGCCAGCTAACGAGAGCATACAGGTCGCAGTGGGGGGTAGTATATGGGGCTTTGGTGACAAAATGGATGGCAGTGTGATAGACTACATCCAAATTGCTGAATAAGAGTGTTGGAGGCTATTTTGGAAATGACATTGTCGAGGATCAGTAGGATAGTCAGTTTTACGAGGGTATGTTTGGCAGCATGAGTGAAGTAGGCTTTGTTGTGAAATAGGAAGCCGATTCTAGATTTAATTTCGGATTGGAGATGATTAATGTGATTCTGGAAGGAGAGTTTACAGTCTAACCAGATACACCTAGGTATTTGTAGTTGTCCACATATTCAAAGTCAGAACCGTCCAGAGTAGTGATGCTAGTCAGGCGGGCGGCAATCGGTTGAAGAGCATGCATTTAGTTTTACTAGCATTCTGTTATAATCTCCACCCGGCACAGGCAGAAGAGGACTGGCCACCCCTCATAGCCTGGTTCCTCTCTAGTTTCTTCCTAGGTTTTGCCTATCTAGGGAGTTTTTCCTAGCCACCGTGCTTCTATACCTGCATTGCTTGCTGTTTGGGGTGTTAGGCTGGGTTTCTGTACAGCACTTTGATATATCAGCTGATGTAAGAAGGGCTATATAAATACATGTGATTTGATTTGCTGCAGGGGGTGCAGAGCTGTTGGACGGGGTAGCCAGGTGGAAAGCATGGCCAGCCGTAGAAAAATGCTTATTGAAATAATCGATTATTGTTGATTTATCGGTGGAGATGATGTTTCCTAGCCTCAGTGCAGTGGGTAGCTGGGTGGAGGTGCTCTTATTCTCCATGGACTTTACAGTGTCCCAAAAACCTTTTGGAATTAATTCTACAGGATGCAAATTTGTGTTTAAAACTTCTTAAGGCTAGCCAGTATTTTGACGTCCGGATGAAAAGCGTGCCCAAAGTAAACTACCTGTTACTCAGAGCCAGAAGCTAGGATATGCATATAATTGGTAGATTTGAATAGAAAACACTATAAAGTTTTAAAACTATTAAATTAATGTCTGTGAGTATAACAGAACTGATTTGGCAGGCGAAAACCCCGAGGACAAACCATCCAGGGGAAAAAATTATTGAGGTCATAGGATTTCCCAATGGGTTTCTATGGGAAACCCTATTTAAGAGGAACCTAGTTGCAGTTCCTATGACTTCCACTAGATGTCAACAGTCTTTAGAAATTGGTCAATATTTTTCTTTTGAGAAATGAAGTAGTGCTATTCATTCCATGTGTCACTCTGAAGGTCCCGACTATTTTGGTGTGTGTAAACAGGAACGCACACCATGTTCTTTTTCTTCGGTATTGGAAACAGATTATCCCATCTTAAATTGTATCAATTATTTACATTTTAGGATACCTGAGGTTGGATAAGGAACGTTGTTTGAAATGTTTGGACCAAGTTTACAGGTGATTTATTAGATACTTTGTAGTCATGTTGGGCGAGTTGGAACCGGTGTATTTCTGAATCAAACGCGCCAAATAAATGAACATTTTGGGGATATAAAGAAGGAATATATCGAACAAAACGACCATTCATTGTGTCACTGAGACATTTGGGATTGCAAAAAGATGATCTTCAAAGGTAAGGCATTTACTATATTGTTATTTCTGACTTTTGTGTTTGTATGCGGGGCACTGTCCTCAGATAATCGCATGGTCTGCTTTCGCCGTAAAGCCCTGCATTGTTTAAATCTGACACAGTGGCTGGATTAAGAAGAAGTTATGCTTTATTTTGATGTATAACACTTATATTTCGTGAATGTTGAATATTGATATTCCTGTAGTTTAAATTTGGCGCTCTGCAATTTCACTGGATGTTTTCAAATCGATCCCGCTAAAGAGATTTGCGCGTGAAGGGATCACTAAGAGGTTACAAAAGCTAGCCTTAGCTCTCCTAACCGACTGTGTGTATTGGTTCCTGACTTCCCTGAAAAGTTGCATATCGCGGGGGCTATTCGATGCTAATGCAGAACGCCACAGATGTTTTTGTGCTGGTCAAGGGCAGTCAAGTCTGGGGTGAACTGCATTGGTTGACATGACTGATCAGTGGCTCAATGCTATAGATAATGGCAAATTTGTAGGTGTACTATTTTTAGATTTCAGTGCAGCATTTGATTTAGTGGATCATTAAATAATTTTGACAAAATTAATGCATTATGGTTTTAAGGAGGTAGCATTGAATTGGGTACAGTCATATCTAACTGAGAGGAAACAGTCCACCTATATCAATGGTTCATTTTCTTCCCCTAATGTGTTAAACTGTGGAATACTGCAGGGCAGCTGCCTTGGGCCACTTCTTTATTTAATATATACCAACGGCCTTCCCTATGCCTTGGTTGAAACTCAATCTCAATTTATGCAGCAAGACAATCGGTTCAACAGGTAAAGCAGGCTTTACAAGGAGATTTGGAGAATGTCAGGAAGTGGGTTTGCCAAAACAAACAACTTGTTTTAAACACCTAGAAAACCAAAGTTATGTTGGTCTGTTCAACTAGGAAAAGGCCAAAACAGCATGGGATACAATTAAGTATGGGAGGAGTACAAATTGAAGAAGTGGCAGAAACCAAAGTACTGGGAGTGCAGCTAGACAACTGCTTATCATGGTCGTCTCAAATAACTAATCTATGTAAAAAAAAATATATATATATATATTAAAACAGCATGCATAATCAGAAGGATAGCTAAATATTTACCAGGAAAAATTATTCAGCAAATAACACAAGCATTAATTGAGAGTCAGGTGAACTACTGTTCGGTGGTCTGGGGAAATGCATCATCAAGTGAAGTTAGGAGACTGCAGAATGCACAGAATAAAGCAGCAAGGATTGTTTTAAGGTGAAGATATGGTTCTTCTGTTGCAGTCATGGGTTGTTTTAAGGTGAAGATATGGTTCTTCTGTTGCAGTCATGCGCAGTGTCCTTGGTTGGTCATCAATCGACAAGGTAATTGAAAATAACGTGCTTATTTTATAATATACATCATTTAAAACAGCCAAGTTCTATTCACAACGGTATTCAGTTGGTAAGAGACAGACATTCCGTAAATACTAGGAATAGATTGTCCACCATCTATGCGTTATCCAGAGAGAAAAGAGAAATAGGAAAATGAACATTTCGATTTGGAGCAATACAGAAATTGAATAAATTAACTGAGCAAACTAGAAACCTTTCAATATATAAATGTAAACATTATTTTAAAACAATTTAAATGTAGTATATAGAAATGTTGTGGGATTATAGTAGATGAAGAATCAATATTTTTTTAGATTGAGTATTTATTGGGTCATTATGCTAGTATTATGTATGTTTGTAATAGTGTGTTATATGTGAAAGTGTGTTTGTATTATAAATTGTATTTTAATGTTTAAGGACTCTTGGAAGATTAGTCCAAATGGGGACTAAAAGAGATCAAAATCAAATCAAACCATGGGCTATATCTGTTCTTAGTTCTACATTTTTTGAACGGAGCATGCTTATTTAAGATGGTGAGGAAAGCACTTTTAAAGAGCAACCAGGCATCCTCTACTGACGGGATGAGGTCAATATCCTTCCAGGATACCCGGGCCAGGTTGATTAGAAAGGCCTGCTCACTGAAGTGTTTTAGGGAGCGTTTGACAGTGATGAGGGGTGGTCGTTTGACCGCGGACCCATTATGGAAGGGCAATGAGGCAGTCTTTTCTGAGATCCTGGTTGAAGACAGCAGAGGTGTATTTAGAAGGCAAATTGGTCAGGATTTTATCTAAGACGGTGCCCATGGTTACAGATTTAGGGTTGTATCTGGTAGGTTCCTTGATAATTTGTGTGAGATTGAGGGCGTCTTCATTAGATTGTAGGATGGCTGGGGTGTTAAGCATATCCCAGTTTAGGTCATCTAACAGTACGAACTCTGAAGATAGATGGGGGGGCAATCAATTCACATATGGTGTCCAGGGCACAGCTGGGGGCTGAGGGGGGTCTATAACAAGCGGCAACGGTGAAAGGTGGATTTTTAAAGTAGAAGCTCAAATTGTTTGGGCACAGACCTGGATTGTATGACAGAACTCTGCAGGCGATCTCTGCAGTAAATTGCAACTCCACCCCCTTTGGCAATTCTATCTTGTTGGAAAATGTTGTAGTTGGGGATGGAAATTTCAGGATTTTTGGTGGCCTTCCTAAGCCAGGATTCAGATACGACTAGGACATCAGGGTTGGCGGAGTGTGCTAAATCAGTGAATAAAACGAACTTAGGGAGGAGGCTTCTGATGTTAAAATGCATGAAACCAAGGCGTTTACGGTTACAGAAGTCAACAAATGAGAGTGCCTGGGGAATGGGAGTGGTGTGGTGGGCTGCAGGGCCTGGGTTAACCTCTACATCACCAGAGGAACAGAGGAGTAGTAGGAAAAGTTACTGTTAAAGGCTGTAAGAACTGGTCGTCTTGTGCGTTCGGAACAGAGAGTAAAAGGAGCAGATTTCTGGCCGTGGAAGAATATTCAAGGCATAATGTACAGACAAGGCTATGGTATGATGTGAGTTGGGCAGGGCTGGATGCTCTACAGTGAAATAAGACAATAGTCACTAACCAAAACAGCAATAGACAAGGCATATTGACATTAGGGAGAGACGTATGTAGCCGAGTGATCATAGGGTCCAATGAGTAACAATAGGTGAGTCAGGGAGCCGATTCAGTAGTCGCTACTACGCTAGGCGAGCTGGAGACATGGCGATTCAGACAGCTAGCTGGCCGGGGCTAGCAGATGGGCCTTCGGCAACGGAAGAGCCTGTTGAAACCAGCTCCGATGGTTATGCCGGCGGGCCAGTTGTGATCGATCGGCGGGGCTCCATGTCGGCAGTAAAGGGTCCAGGTCAATTGGCAAAAGAGGTATTGTAGCCCAAGAATTAGCTGGTGGACCTCTTCGGCTGGCCGGAAGATAGGCCTAGATCGAGGCTAGCTCAAGGCGAACAGGTGCTTGCTTTGAGACAGAGACGTTAGCCAGGAGTAGCCAGTCGGAATGCAGCTAGCTAGCTGCGATGATCCGGTGTAAAGGTTCAGAGCTTGTTGTAGGAATCCGGAGATGCGGTAGAGAAAAAGTAGTCCGATATGTTCTGGGTTGATATCGCGCTGTGTAGACTGGCAGGTATTGACCGAGCTGAGGCTGGCTAGAGTCCGAGTTAACGGTGAAGACCGCTAGCAGTGGCTAACTGACTACTACCTAGTAGCTAGTTAGCTGGCTTGCTGCTGATGGGGGTTCCTGTTCTAACGTATAAAAATAGCAGATCCGTACCACATTGGGTGAGGCGGGTTGCAGGAGAGTATATTGAGTCCGTAGATGGAAAGTGAGATTAAAATGTATACAAAAAGAGAACAATATTTTACATGGGACAGGACGGGGAAAGACAAAACGCACATCCGACTGGTACGCCATCTTGGTTATTGTCTTACTGAATAGTTTCCTATTGCCAGGGTAAAAATATACAAGCGGCGTATTAAAAGACACCTATTCCTTATGTAGTGCACTAGTTTTTACCAAGGGCTGAGAATAAGGTGACACTTGAGTTTTACACACAGAGATACTCTCCCCACAGGTGACTGGTTACACAAAACAACAGTGAAAAGTGGATCCGTGTGCTTGTGTGAATGTGCATTCATGCAAGCGTGTGTGTTTGTGTGTGTGTGTCTCTCTCGCTCTCTGAGACAGTGGGCAGACAGAGGGTCTGAGCGTGAGTGTGATTAAGGAAGCTCAGACTGTGCGGTGCCATGGGACATTTCAAAGCAGCTCTTTAATGGGCTTGACTCTTGGTTATGTTTAATAGCGTGTAATTTAATGCAGTGGGCCAGGCTTTATTATAAAGAGATGTACATCATTTTACTCCCAAAGAGCCCTTGACATTTTTCTACTCCCTCTTAAAGATTGTTTTATCTTCAGATATTGTTTTAGGTTTGGCAGACTGTTGTATGTGTGTGTTTTGTATGATGGATTGCCATTGGAGAGGGGTGGCCAAGGGAGGGTTGGTCTGCATGGTGTCAACACCCAGCCCGCTCCCCCTTGGCGAGGTGTTCTAAACGGGGTCAGCTCGTCCCTACGGCCCCTCTCCATAGCTGGGAGATCCTCAACCCCAGCTCCTTACCTCCTCGCCCCCAGCACGACAAAGTACATCTCAGAACGCCCTGCCCTGCTCAGCCATGCCATTTCAACACAGCCCAGCACAGTCCAACCAACCAACCAACCCAGATCACAAAACCCAACACAGCCCAATGACTACAGCCCCAGCTCCAACCCCCTGTGAGGGGGGCCTGGATCACTGCAGAACGATGTTTACAACTATTCCTAATCTGCTGAGAGATTGATGGGCCCCCCTCCACCTCTCCCTCTTCATCCTCTCCAACACATGGATTACTTTTAGCCTCTCTTTCTCTTACACTACTTACAAGAATAATGACACAGCTGTGACACTAGATACAGTAATAATAACAGTGGAAAATGTAAGCATCTTTCTCCTTGTTTGTGGATGTCTGCAGAGAACAGGGGATGAGTGCTGGATTCCATGGATGTCTGTGTCTTCACACACTTTATTGTGCTTGCTGTTTGGTTGGTGCTCCTTGCGACTGGCAGAGATTGGGGAATAGAGAGAGTGTGTACAGGAAATGCTCTATGAGTCTTCTAATGGTCCGACTCCCTCAGAGTGCGTGAATCAGATGGAGATGCTATGCTGCTATTTATTAACCTCTCTCATCAACCCTGTCCAGTGGATCGACAAAATATGCTTGAGTTGTGATGCCATCAAGAGTGTGTGTGTCAAATCTCATCTAATTTTATTGGTCACACACATATTTAGCAGATGTTATTGTGCATGTAGCGAAATTCTTGTGTTCCTAACTCCAACAGTGCAGTAATATCTAGCCATTCACAACAATACACACGCATCTAAAAGTAAAATAATGGATTTAAGAAATATAGAAATATTAGGACAAGCAATGTCAGAGTGGCAGTGATCATCGAATCCCTGAGCTGACAAAGTAAAAATCTGTCGTTCTATCCATGATCAGTTAACCCACTTGCCTGGGCGCTGAAGATGTGGATGTTGATTTAAGGCAGCCCCCCCACACCTGTCTGATTCAGAGGGGTTGGGTTAAATGCAGAAGACACATTTCAGTTGAATACATTGAGTTGTATTGAAGAGGTATCTGCTTTTCCCTAATGTATAATTGACTAAAATAGAGTAGAATAGTATGCAGCATATACATATTAGATGAGTAAAGGAGTATGTAAACATATTCTTTTTTATCTCACCTTTATTTAACCAAGTAGGCTAGTTGAGAACAAGTTGCCATTTACAACTGTGACCTGACCAAGATAACGCATAGCAGTGCGACACAAATAACAACACAGAGTTACACATGGAATAAACAAACGTACAGTCAATAACACAATAGAAAAAAAGAAAGTCTGTATACAGTGTGTGCAAATGGCGTGAGGAGGTAAGGCAATAAATAGGCCATGGTAGCGAAGTAATTACAGTTTAGCAAATTAACACTGGAGTGATAGATGAGCAGATGATGATGTGCAAGTAGAAATACTGGTGTGCAAAAGAGCAGAAAAGTAAATTAAAACAATATGGGAATGCGGTAGGTAGATTGGGTGGGCTATTTACAGATGGGCTATGTACAGCTGCAGCAATCGGTTAGCTGCTCAGATAGCTGATGTTTAAAGTTAGTAAGGGAAATATGTCTCCAGCTTCAGCAATTTTTGCAATTCGTTCCAGTCATTGGCAGCAGAGAACTGGAAGGAAAGGCGGGTGGGTGTTGGCTTTGGGGACGACCAGTGAAATATACCTGCTGGAGTGCGTGCTACGGGTGGGTGTTGTTATCGTGACCAGTGAGCTGAGATAAGGTGGCGCTTTACCTGGCATAGACTTATAGATGACCTGGAGCAAGTGGGTCTGGTGACGAATATGTTGCGAGGCCAGCCAACTAGAGAATACAGGTCTCGGTGGTGGGTGGTATGAGGGGCTTTGGTGACAAAGCAGATGGCACTGTGATCGACTGCATCCATTTGCTGTGTAGAGTATTGGAAGCCGAAGTCGAGGATTGGTAGGATAGTCAGTTTTACGAGGGTATGTTTGGCGGCGTGAGTGAGTGAAGGAGGCTTTGTTGCGAAATAGGAAACCGATTCTAGATGTAATTTTGGATTGGAGATGTTTAATATGAGTCTGGAAAGAAAGTTTACAGTCTAGCCAGACACCTAGGTATTTGTTGTCAGAACCGTCCAGAGTAGTGATGCTAGTCAGGCGGGCAGCAAACAGTTATTAAAGTGACTAGTGTTCCATTATTAAAGTGACCAGTGATTCCATGTCTATCTATGTAGCGCAGCAGCCTCTAAGGTGCAGGCTTGAGTAACCGGGTGGTATCCGGCTAGTGATGGCTGTTTAACAGTCTGATGGCCTTGAGATAGAAGCTGTTTTTCAGTCTCTCGGTCCCAGCTTTGATGCATCTGTACTGACCTCACCTTCTGGATGTTGCGCCTTCTTCACCACACTGTCTGTGTGGGAGGACCATTTCAGTTTGTCCGAGATGTGTACACCAAGGAACTTTAAGCTTTTCACCTTCTCCACTGCAGTCCCGTCGATGTGGATAGGGGCGTGCTCCCCCTGCTGTTTCCTGAAGTCCACGTACGCACGTTCGTGCTTGTGTGTGCACGTGTGTGTCTGTCCATGTGTATGTTGATGTGGGGGGGAGTGTGTAGGGATTTACACCCCATACCTGCCCTGCCAGGTCGTCTCTAAGGAACACTGAGGCTAACTGAAGCCAGCTGGGCTCGTCAAGCAGCCAGCTAGCCAGTAGTCACACTGATTTATCGTGTTAGCCAAGCTATAGGCTAGCCACAATGGGTAGCTAATAGCTATAGGTTAGCCAAATGCTAGCCACGTTGATTTATAGAATTAGCCACTCTGGCAATGTTAGACCCAAGCTAATGATAGTCTAGTGTTGGCTTAACTTAGACTTTATTATCTTCAGAGAAAGACAGCGGGTTTAAACTATGATTTAAAGAAAAACCACACGTGCACTTGCTCTCTCCCTCTTTCTCACTCTGTCCCCCTCCTTTATTCTCTCTCTCTTCAGAGGGCGGGAGGGCTTCAGAGGGGGAGGGCTTGGGAGATGGGGGACATGCCACCCTGCCGAAAGCGTGTTGTGAGGAGAAGCAGACCTGTCTGCAGCAGTCAGTGCAGACATATTTAATGTGCCTGATGTAATGGGGCTGAATCAGCAGATAGCTCCGCTGGGAGCCATTAGCCCAAATGTGTCATTAACCCCTTCCAGGCCCCAGCCCAGTCCCCTCTGCAGTCCCAGCCCCAAGTACTGCTCCAGGTGGAGAGGACACAGGGTAGGGGTGAATGGAGGACCGATCTGTCTCTCTTTCGATTTTTCTCTTTGTCTCTTCCTTTCTAGGTATCCCCCTTTCCTCCAACCCGCCAAAAAACTGAGAGAGAGGGTGAGGGAAGGAAAGAGAGAGAGAGAGAAGTTTGCCTCTCTGGCTGCTGCTGTAGTGAGGATGGGGGTTTGAGGAGTGACCGCCTCCTTGCCTTTCAGATCAGTTTGAAGTTTTTTTTTCCCTGCAGCTCGCTGTAGCCCGTTACAGCAGTTGGGAGAAGCAGCAGGCTCACAACACCTGCCAATCTTAATGCCAAACGTATGTGCAGTGAAACAGAGAGGGAGGGAGAGACGGGGGGGGGATGAAGGAGGGAGGGAGGCAGGGAGGGAGCAAATGTTCCCTAAAGAGGGTGGCGGTGTTGTCTGACTGGTCTGTTGTCTGTGTGTGTAAGAGAGAGAGAGGGCTTGTGTTTTAGTGAGTGACTAAAGTTTATCTTCTTGTGTGTCTGTGTTAGTGTATGTATGTATGCCTGCGTGTGTAGGTTGTTGCGTATAGTTTGTGTTACTTTCACAAATTGTACTTGGTAGTAACACCATCCCACAGTCTTTTCTCTTCATCACAGTGCAGCTAACCCATGACCATAAGAGGCTGAAGAGTGTGTGGGGGTGTGATTTATTTTAACACACACATGTTAATTAAATCTCTAGACAGGTGTGTATCCCTTACTCCTCTGAATGATCAAGTGTATCAGATTGGGTCGCTGTGTGTGTGTGTGTGTGTGTGTGTGTGTGTGTGTGTGTGTGTGTGTGTGTGTGTGTGTGTGTGTGTGTGTGTGTGTGTGTGTGTGTGTGTGTGTGGTCAGTAGGAGGCTCTGTCTATATCTCAGGTCCACATGTGTATACATAGCAGTGTGTGTGGGGTGTATAGTGTTATTCAGCAGTGTGTGTGTGTGTATAGTTCTATGGAGCAGTGCTATACACCATACTGCTTGAATGAATGTTTACCGCCTGCTTCTGCCTACGACCGCTGAGTCAGATACTTAGATGCTTGTATGCTCAGTCAGATTTTATGTAACACAGGACACGCAAGATAATATCTAGTAATATCATCAACCATGTGTAGTTAACTAGTGATAGATAGTTTTTTATAAGATAAGTTTAATGCTAGCTAGCAACTTACCTTGGCTTACTGCATTCGCGTAACATGCAGTCAGTCTCCTTGTGGAGTGCAACGAGAGAGAGGCAGGTCGTTATTGTGTTTGACTCGTTAACTGTAAGGTTGCAAGATTGGATCCCCGAGCTGACAAGGTGAAAATCTGTCGTTCTGCCCCTGAACGAGGCAGTTAAGCCACCATTCCTAGGCTGTCATTGAAATTAAGAATGTGTTCTTAACTGACTTGCCTAGATAAATAAAGGTATAAAAAAAATGTAACAAATATTTAAAATAAAATAAAAATCTGCAAATCGGTGCCCAAAAATACAGATTTCCGATTGTTATGAAAACTTGAAATCGGCCCTAATTAATCAGCCATTCCGATTAATCGGTCGACCTCTAGTGTGTATGGTGTATAGTGCTATGGAGCAGTGTGTGTAGGGTGTATAGTGCTATGCAGCAGTGTGTGTGTATAGTGCTATGGAGCAGTGTGTGTGTATAGTGCTATGGAGCAGTGTGTGTTGGGTGTATAGTGCTATGCAGCAGTGTGTGTATGTATGGTGGTATGGAGTAGTGTGTGTGTATGGTGGTATGGAGTAGTGTGTGTGTGTGTGTGTGTAGGGTGTATAGTGCTATGGAGCAGTGAGTGTAGTGCTATGGAGCAGTGTGTGTGTATGGTGTATAGTGCTATGGATCAGTGTGTGTGTATAGTGCTATGGAGCAGTGTGTGTAGGGTGTATAGTGCTATGCAGCACTGTGTGTGTATAGTGCTATGGAGCAGTGTGTGTGTATGGTGTATAGTGCTATGGAGCAGTGTGTGTAGGGTGTATAGTGCTATGGAGCAGTGTGTGTGTATGGTGTATAGTGCTATGGAGCAGTGTGTGTGTATGGTGTATAGTGCTATGGAGCAGTGTGTGTATAGTGCTATGGAGCAGTGTGTGTAGGGTGTATAGTGCTATGGAGCAGTGTGTGTAGGGTGTATAGTGCAATGGAGCAGTGTGTATGGTGTATAGTGCTATGGAGCAGTGTGTGTGTATGGTGTATAGTGCTATGGAGCAGTGTGTGTGTAGGGTGTATAGTGCTATGGAGCCGTGTGTGTGTATAGTGCTATGGAGCAGTATGTGTGTATGGTGTATAGTGCTATGGAGCAGTGTGTGTTTAGTGCTATGGAGCAGTGTGTGTATAGTGCTATGGAGCAGTGTGTGTGTATGGTGTATAGTGCTATGGAGCAGTGTGTGTAGGGTGTATAGTGCTATGGAGCAGTGTATAGTGCTATGGAGTAGTGTGTGTGTAGGGTGTATAGTGCTATGGAGCAGTGTGTGTGTATGGTGTATAGTGCTATGGAGCAGTGTGTGTATATGGTGTATAGTGCTATGGAGCAGTGTGTGTATAGTGCTATGGAGCAGTGTGTGTAGGGTGTATAGTGCTATGGAGCAGTGTGTGTAGGGTGTATAGTGCTATGGAGCAGTGTGTGTAGGGTGTATAGTGCAATGGAGCAGTGTGTATGGTGTATAGTGCTATGGAGCAGTGTGTGTGTATGGTGTATAGTGCTATGGAGCAGTGTGTGTTTAGTGCTATGGAGCAGTGTGTGTATAGTGCTATGGAGCAGTGTGTGTATAGTGCTATGGAGCAGTGTGTGTGTATGGTGTATAGTGCTATGGAGCAGTGTGTGTAGGGTGTATAGTGCTATGGAGCAGTGTATGGTGTATAGTGCTATGGAGTAGTGTGTGTGTAGGGTGTATAGTGCTATGGAGCAGTGTGTGTGTAGGGTGTATAGTGCTATGGAGCAGTGTGTGTGTAGGGTGTATAGTGCTATGGAGCAGTGTGTGTATAGGGTGTATAGTGCTATGGAGCTGTGTGTGTGTAGGGTGTATAGTGCTATGGAGCAGTGTGTGTATAGGGTGTATAGTGCTATGGAGCAGTGTGTATAGGGTGTATAGTGCTATGGAGCAGTGTGTGTATAGTGCTATGGAGCAGTGTGTGTAGGGTGTATAGTGCTATGGAGCAGTGTGTGTAGGGTGTATAGTGCAATGGAGCAGTGTGTATGGTGTATAGTGCTATGGAGCAGTGTGTGTGTATGGTGTATAGTGCTATGGAGCAGTGTGTGTGTAGGGTGTATAGTGCTATGGAGCCGTGTGTGTGTATAGTGCTATGGAGCAGTGTGTGTGTATGGTGTATAGTGCTATGGAGCAGTGTGTGTTTAGTGCTATGGAGCAGTGTGTGTATAGTGCTATGGAGCAGTTTGTGTGTATGGTGTATAGTGCTATGGAGCAGTGTGTGTAAGGTGTATAGTGCTATGGAGCAGTGTGTGTAGGGTGTATAGTGCTATGGAGTAGTGTGTGTGTAGGGTGTATAGTGCTATGGAGCAGTGTGTGTGTAGGGTGTATAGTGCTATGGAGCAGTGTGTGTATAGGGTGTATAGTGCTATGGAGCAGTGTGTGTATAGGGTGTATAGTGCTATGGAGCAGTGTGTGTGTAGGGTGTATAGTGCTATGGAGCAGTGTGTGTATAGGGTGTATAGTGCTATGGAGCAGTGTGTGTATAGGGTGTATAGTGCTATGGAGCAGTGTGTGTGTATAGTGCTGTGGAGCAGTGTGTGTATAGGGTGTATAGTGCTATGGAGCAGTGTGTGTATAGGGTGTATATTGCTATGGAGCAGTGTGTGTGTATAGTGCTATGGAGCAGTGTGTGTATAGGGTGTATAGTGCTATGGAGCAGTGTGTGTGTGTATAGTGCTGTGGAGCAGTGTGTGTGTAGGGTGTATAGTGCAATGGAGCAGTGTGTGTATAGGGTGTATAGTGCTATGGAGCAGTGTGTGTGTATAGTGCTATGGAGCAGTGTGTGTATAGGGTGTATAGTGCAATGGAGCAGTGTGTGTATAGGGTGTATAGTGCTATGGAGCAGTGTGTGTGTATAGTGCTATGGAGCAGTGTGTGTATAGGGTGTATAGTGCTATGGAGCAGTGTGTGTGTATAGTGCTATGGAGCAGTGTGTGTATAGGGTGTATAGTGCTATGGAGCAGTGTGTGTATAGGGTGTATATTGCTATGGAGCAGTGTGTGTGTATAGTGCTATGGAGCAGTGTGTGTATAGGGTGTATAGTGCTATGGAGCAGTGTGTGTGTATAGTGCTGTGGAGCAGTGTGTGTGTAGGGTGTATAGTGCAATGGAGCAGTGTGTGTATAGGGTGTATAGTGCTATGGAGCAGTGTGTGTGTGTATAGTGCTGTGGAGCAGTGTGTGTGTATGGTGTATAGTGCTATGGAGTAGTGTGTGTGTGTGTAGGGTGTATAGTGCTATGGAGCAGTGTGTGTAGGGTGTATAGTGCTATGGAGCAGTGTGTGTGTATGGTGTATAGTGCTATGGAGCAGTGTGTGTGTATAGTGCTATGGAGCAGTGTGTGTGTATGGTGTATAGTGCTATGGAGCAGTGTGTGTGTATAGTGCTATGGAGCAGTGTGTGTGTAGGGTGTATAGTGCTATGGAGCAGTGTCTGTATAGTGCTATGGAGCAGTGTGTGTGTATGGGGTATAGTGCTATGGAGCAGTGTGTGTGTGTAGGGTGTATAGTGCTATGGAGAAGTGTGTGTGTATAGTGCTATGGAGCAGTGTGTGTAGGGTGTATTGTGCTATGTATGGAGCAGTGTGTGTGTGTATAGTGCTATGGAGCAGTGTGTGTGTAGGGTGTATAGTGCTATGGAGCAGTGTGTGTGTATGGGGTATAGTGCTATGGAGCAGTGTGTGTGTAGGGTGTATAGTGCTATGGAGAAGTGTGTGTGTATAGTGCTATGGAGCAGTGTGTGTAGGGTGTATTGTGCTATGTATGGAGCAGTGTGTGTGTGTGTGTGTAATGTTATGCTGCTGTGTGCTGTCTGTGTGTAAGAGCCAGGGGTCTCTACCTCTCTCTTTCCCCCCAGACCTCAGCAGAGCTTCACGTCATGTCTGTCACCTTTCCCCTGGCCACAAAGCTGCCCATTATAGACAGGGCTCAGTGACCAGAGCAGACCCTTACCAGCACCCCTCCGCCTTTCTCCTTCACAGAGCTCTACCCTTCTCCTGCTGCCCCCCCATGTTTCCAGTGTGATTGTGAATATGTCCTAGCTGGGCCAGTCTTCTCCAGGAGAGCAGAGTGGTTGGAGCAGGGCCAGGATCATCCCTTTTGGCTCCAATAAAACTAGTCAGCAAATCTGCTGCTGACTGATCCGCCTCCATTGCTCCTCTCATCCCCTTTCAGCCCTTATATCCCTCCTCTCATCCTTCTCTCCCTTTCCATCGCTCCTCTCTTCCCTCTCTCACCCCTTTCACTCATCTCCCTATGGCTGAAGCTCTCTGGTTGTCTATGGCTGAAGCTCTCTGGTTGTCTATGGCTGAAGCTCTCTGGTTGTCTATGGCTGAAGCTCTCTGGTTGTCTATGGCTGAAGCTCTCTGGTTGTCTATGGCTGAAGCTCTCTGGTTGTCTATGGCTGAAGCTCTCTATGGTTGTCTATGGCTGAAGCTCTCTGGTTGTCTATGGCTGAAGCTCTCTATGGTTGTCTATGGCGGAAGCTCTCTGGTTGTCTATGGCGGAAGCTCTCTTTGGTCGTCTATGGCCGAAGCTCTCTTTGGTCGTCTACGGCCGAAGCTCTCTTTGGTCGTCTATGGCCGAAGCTCTCTTTGGTTGTCTATGGCTGAAGCTCTCTATGGTTGTCTATGGCGGAAGCTCTCTGGTTGTCTATGGCGGAAGCTCTCTTTGGTCGTCAATGGCTGAAGCTCTCTTTGGTCGTCTATGGCTGAAGCGCTCTTTGGTCGTCTATGGCTGAAGCGCTCTTTGGTCGTCTATGGCTGAAGCTCTCTTTGGTCGTCTATGGCTGAAGCTCTCTTTGGTCGTCTATGGCTGAAGCTCTCTTTGGTCGTCTACGGCTGAAGCTCTCTTTGGTCGTCTACGGCTGAAGCTCTCTTTGGTCGTCTACGGCTGAAGCTCTCTTTGGTCGTCTACGGCTGAAGCGCTCTTTGGTCGTCTACGGCTGAAGCGCTCTTTGGTCGTCTACGGCTGAAGCTCTCTTTGGTCGTCTACGGCTGAAGCTCTCTTTGGTCGTCTATGGCTGAAGCTCTCTTTGGTTGTCTATGGCTGAAGCTCTCTTTGGTTGTCTATGGCTGAAGCGCTCTTTGGTCGTCTATGGCTGAAGCTCTCTTTGGTCGTCTATGGCTGAAGCGCTCTTTGGTCGTCTATGGCTGAAGCGCTCTTTGGTCGTCTATGGCTGAAGCGCTCTTTGGTCGTCTATGGCTGAAGCGCTCTTTGGTCGTCTATGGCTGAAGCGCTCTTTGGTCGTCTATGGCTGAAGCGCTCTTTGGTCGTCTATGGCTGAAGCGCTCTTTGGTCGTCTATGGCTGAAGCGCTCTTTGGTCGTCTATCGCTGAAGCTGTCTATGGCTGATGTGCTTGATGGTTTTCCATGGCTCCCTTTGGTTGTCAATGGCTGATGCGCTCGACGGTTGAATATGGATGAGGCTCCCTATGGTTGTCTATGGCTGCAGGTCTCAATGGTTGTCTATGGCTGAGGCCTTCCTGACACTGAACTTTGTTTGAGAGCGGAGAGTCCTGGAGTGGAGCTCTGTGGCCCAGAGGTGAACCAGCACTGCTCCAGGTCTGGACAGGTCCTGACTTACTCCTGCAGTCTGGAGACAGAGGGCCATAATTGGACTCTGTGCTTTTTGGAAACGCTTGCTACAGTACTACCTAATGCTGACACCTTTTGTGAGAGGAAGTTGCGAAAGAGAGAGCAAGATAGTGGGGTTAATTCTGGGGAAAGATAAAGGTAGAGAGAGGAGAGCGAAAGGGAGGTTTTTCATGGTGTGGGGGAGGCAGGTAGGAAGAGGTAGAGTAGCCTCTTCTCTCAGGACAGCTACAGGACTCCCCCCAGTGTCCCATACTTACTCATTGCCTGACACTGAGAGCCCAGGGATTTTCACCTTTTAGGCACACACATAGCTGCACTCAGAAACTCACACTCTGCATTTACACACCACACCACATGTTTTATTTACATTTAAATCTACACCCGTGTTCTCTCTTTCTCACACACAAACATACACAAACGTACGCTTGCTGCAGCAGGAGTCAAATGGCTCAATGTGTTAAAAGCATTAGGTAAGCACAAATCCAAAAGTGCTTCTCGGGCCGATATCAAGTGTCCTGCTTTATTACAGTGTGGTGTATACATTCAGCTGCATCTCTGTCCCCCTCCCCACCTCCTCTACCTCCTCTCCCCCCTCCTCCACATCCTCTCCCCCTCCTCCACCTCCTCTCCCCCCTCCTCCACCTCCTCTACCTCCTCTCCCCCTCCTCCACCTCCTCTCCCCCTCCTCCACCTCCTCTCCACCTCCTCTACCTCCTCTCCCCCTCCTCCACCT
Source organism: Oncorhynchus keta (assembly GCF_023373465.1). NCBI lineage: Eukaryota > Metazoa > Chordata > Actinopteri > Salmoniformes > Salmonidae > Oncorhynchus > Oncorhynchus keta. The sequence continues at coordinate 16,105,295 of NC_068438.1, read as the reverse complement.
CCTCTCCCCCTCCTCCACCTCCTCTCCCCCTCCTCCACCTCCTCTCCCCCTCCTCCACCTCCTCTCCCCCTCCTCCACCTCCTCTCCCCCCCTCCTCCACCTCCTCTCCCCCTCCTCCACCTCCTCTCCACCTCCTCTACCTCCTCTCCCCCTCCTCCACCTCCTCTCCCCCCTCCTCCACCTCCTCTCCACCTCCTCTACCTCCTCTTCCACCTCCTCTCCCCCCTCCTCCACCTCCTCTCCACCTCCTCTACCTCCTCTTCCCCCTCCTCCACCTCCTCTCACACCTCCTCTCCCCCCTCGTCCACCTCCTCTCACCCCTCCTCTCCCTCCATCTCCTCTCACCCCTCCTCTCCCTCCACCTCCTCTCCCCCTCCTCCACCTCCTCTCTCCTCCACCTCCTCTCACCCTCCTCTCCTCCACCTCCTCTCCCCTCTCCTCCACCTCCTCTCCCACCTCCTCTCCTCCACCTCCTCTCCCCCCTCCTCTCCCTCCACCTCCTCTCCCCCAGGGGAGCTCTAAAAGGGAGCGGGATGTTTACTGAAGAGTAGATGGGGTATTATTATTTTAAGCGTGTAGGCTTTCGTTGGCGGTGGAGCCTGTCCAATCATAGTGCTGATGTTTGGATGAAAGGTATATAAAAGTACACTTCAAAGCCCTGCAGCGGCCTTAATACGGCCGGACGCTGTTTATCTTTGTGGCACACACGCATATGCACACACACACACCCCAAAAAATAAGGAAAGTAATTTCTATCGCAGGATTTAAGAGGAAGGAGAGCGAGCGCGGTAGAGGTAAAAGTGCCACCTTTGATATGAGTTTAACAAGAAATCTCTTGTCCAGATTGGTAAAGAGGGGCTTTTTTTTCTTTGGCTATTTTGGGTCCTGATACAGTATTACAGGGAAGGAAGCTGACCAAGGAAATCTTCTGTGTTGACCGTTCTGTGTGTGTGTGTGTGTGTGTGTGTGTGTGTGTGTGTGTGTGTGTGTGTGTGTGTGTGTGTGTGTGTGTGTGTGTGTGTGTGTGTGTGTGTGTGTGTGAGAGATCAAACAGGGTGGGCTCCAACCTGCCGTCTGAGACCGTATACAAAGCCACACCTCAGCACGTGAAGCCAACACAGACCTTTCCTGTGCAGCACAGCACTTGGCGTACCGTCCAGTCTCTAACAGGCAGCGCTAGGATAATGTTAGTCGTTTCTCACTGTAAGCAGCCTCAGCCTTGTCAGCCACCTGCACACAGGAAAGAGCTGAGGCATAGAGGTCAGGGGTCACATACTAGACCAGAGGAGAAGGGTGAGATAGAAAATAGGGATGACTGTTAAAGCTGGTGAGCCCTGCCAGCCACCTGCACACTGAAACGGGCTGAGGCAGAGGGGTCAGGAGTTAAAGGTCATCACTGTCTTTGGCTGCCCATGGAGGAATCTCTAATGTAGACTGTGGACAACGAGAGGAGAGTGGGAAGGGGTGAAAGGAGGTGGGGAGGAGTAAAAGAGAGGTGGGTTAGATAGGGGTACAGAGACAGGGTAGTGAGGGGTAAAGAGAGAGAGGGTGGAGAAAGTAGGGTAAAGAGCGAAGTTCGAGACTGAGTGGGGAAGCAGGAGAGTTCCCTTTCACACTCGAGTCCTGGTTCTTGTGTAGCAAACTGTTTAAGTGTGGCATTGCTAATCTGGCCTCTCCATTAGTCAAGCCCCAAATCATCCATCAACACGGAGATCTCTCTCACACACATATACCCCAACAGGTTGAGAAAACAACTGTAAGCCCAAACTATCTCAACTCAATCATAAGCCCTCTGACAGGCTGGATTTCTAAACCAGAAGCCCAATAACAGAATAGGCTTTGTGTGATACTCTGCAGAATGCTAAGAGAGAGGAGAGAGAGAGAGAGCAGTGAGAGAAGAAAAGAGAGCAAAGGGATATCTTGGAGAGAGAGAGCAGTGAGAGAAGAAAAGAGAGCAAAGGGATATCTTGGAGAGAGAGAGCAGTGAGAGAAGAAAAGAGAGCAAAGGGATATCTTGGAGAGAGAGAGCAGTGAGAGAAGAAAAGAGAGCAAAGGGATATCTTGGAGAGAGAGAGCAGTGAGAGAAGAAAAGAGAGCAAAGGGATATCTTGGAGAGAGAGAGCAGTGAGAGAAGAAAAGAGAGCAAAGGGATTTCTTGGAGAGAGAGAGCAGTGAGAGAAGAAAAGAGAGCAAAGGGATATCTTGGAGAGAGAGAGCAGTGAGAGAAGAAAAGAGAGCAAAGGGATATCTTGGAGAGAGAGAGCAGTGAGAGAAGAAAAGGATATCTTGGAGAGAGAGAGCAGTGAGAGAAGAAAAGGATATCTTGGAGAGAGAGAGCAGTGAGAGAATAAAAGAGAGCAAAGGGATATCTTGGAGAGAGAGAGCAGTGAGAGAAGAAAAGAGAGCAAAGGGATATCTTGGAGAGAGAGAGCAGTGAGAGAATAAAAGAGAGCAAGGGGATATCTTGGAGAGAGAGAGAGCGGGGGGAGAACATTGGAAAAGCCACGGAGGAGTGTTTTTCTAGTGGCCTTTGTGAGTAACGTCCTGTGTTGTCGCGGTGGTGTGTTCCAAACGGCAGGCTGGGGAGTTGGTAGGAGCTGCAGCCTCTTCTCAGCTGTCTCGATGGGTGTCATTGACTCCCACCGACACACCAGAAAAAAAAACACTACACCCCCAAGACACACACGCACACACACGGCAACCCCCCACAACCTCCCTCCCCTAAAACAGAAAAGGAAAATGGAACTTTAAAAGTGAAGGAAAAGTTTTGGGTAATCACTCTTCGGCTCTTGGTTGTGTGCTCATGCGACCCCCCATAACTCTGGCTGGTTGTAATAGATGAGGATAGCAGAGTGCATGTTTACGAGCGCGAGTGCTGGACTTGGCAGGCCTGAGTGCTCCTTCAGTGTCTCACAGTTCATCACAGCTCAGTGACTGGGCCCTGACTCAACCCGTGTCTCTTACACACAGTTTACATGGGGGGGGGGGGCGCTGTCTGTCATGCACCCAACCAAACCCCCTACTACCCCATACTGCAACTATCCCTGTTCACCCCCAGCCCTCTCTATCCCTAACCTCCCTGGTTTACTGTACCCCTACCTCGTATACCCCTTTGTGGCTGCACAGTATCTGTCTTATTCTTTGAAATTGCGCATTAAGTACAGTCCTACCATGCTTTTTTTTGCCATTTACTCAACAATCTGTCTCTCTCTCTCTCTCTCTCTCTCTCTCTCTCTCTCTCTCTCTCTCTCTCTCTCTCTCTCTCTCTCTCTCTCTGTCTTTCTCTGTCTCTCTTTGACGCTCTCTCGCTTTACCTCTCTCTCTCTTTGTCACTGTCTTGCGCTCTCTCTCTTTGTCTCTCTCTCTAGTGGTCGTATGCGTTGGAGAAGCCTAACACTGGCAGTGTGTTCAGCCTGGCCTGGTCGGCAGACGGGACACAGCTCGCGGGGGCTTGTGGGAACGGACATGTCATCTTCGCCCACGTGGTGGAGCAGCGCTGGGAGTGGAGGAGCTTCGAGATCACCCTCACCAAGAGGAGGACCATGCAGGTAGAACACACAGATCACCCTCACCAAGAGGAGGACCATGCAGGTAGAACACACAGATCACCCTCACCAAGAGGAGGACCATGCTGGTAGAACACACAGATCACCCTCACCAAGAGGAGGACCATGCAGGTAGAACACACAGATCACCCTCACCAAGAGGAGGACCATGCAGGTAGAACACACAGATCACCCTCACCAAGAGGAGGACCATGCAGGTAGAACACACAGATCACCCTCACCAAGAGGAGGACCATGCTGGTAGAACACACAGATCACCCTCACCAAGAGGAGGACCATGCAGGTAGAACACACAGATCACCCTCACCAAGAGGAGGACCATGCAGGTAGAACACACAGATCACCCTCACCAAGAGGAGGACCATGCAGGTAGAACACACAGATCACCCTCACCAAGAGGAGGACCATGCAGGTAGAACACACAGATCACCCTCACCAAGAGGAGGACCATGCAGGTAGAACACACAGATCACCCTCACCAAGAGGAGGACCATGCAGGTAGAACACACAGATCACCCTCACCAAGAGGAGGACCATGCAGGTAGAACACACAGATCACCCTCACCAAGAGGAGGACCATGCAGGTAGAACACACAGATCACCCTCACCAAGAGGAGGACCATGCAGGTAGAACACACAGATCACCCTCACCAAGAGGAGGACCATGCAGGTGTTTCAGGTTCCTTTTGCCATATGCTTGGTTAGCCCTCCAGAAAAAGTATTCATATTTTCTTCTCTTAAGAAGCCAAACAGTCCCCGAGCCTAAATGAATTAATGAGACAGCTAACTGAGGGTGAATGGGCCGGTGTGAGAGGCAGACGCTAGTGAGGCTATTTTAAAGGGCCAGACTATTCCCCAGGCCTGGGTACTTGTGTCTATACATTATGATATAAGCCTCCCAGTGTGGACCAGTGACAATGGCCAGCCTGTATAGCAGCCTCCATCACGGAGTGTGTTTAAACTTCAGAAACCACCAGGTTGCGTTTACACGCGGTCGACACACCCCCGCGCACACAGAAACGGACACACACACACACACACGTGGCTAAACGCATACGTGCACACTCTCCATAGACAACCCTCACTGAGCACTGTTTGCGTTAACCAAACAAACCTGTGTCTTCAGCCATTTATTTTCAGCCTTACAGGGTTTTTTCTCTCCCTCTCTTTTTTAAAAGTGCACATCTGCCAATGGTTTGTGAATCAGGCGGCTAAATTTACCACCTCGCGGTTAAACATTTTTATTCCTGGTTGTTTGGTGAGTAAATTTGGGTTGTTAGTGGGGGTTAAAGAAGGATGATGTTTAAACCCTTAAATAAATACCCACCACACCTTTTACCTGCTGGTGGAAAACCATATTCAATTCATTCATTCACTCATTCACTCACAGGGAAATGTGGAAGACATTTTGTTTATCCTAACAGGTGAAAAAAGTAGAAAGGCACATATGTTTACACACCAGGCATTTCTGTCCCCTCCTGTCCTATGCTTAGACACGGGCCGATTCCTTGTATATATCAACAGTAAATACTCTCTTGAGTTTACGTGAGTGCATCCATGCCTACTATACATCGATGAGTGTCTCAGAAAACATGTCCTGTGTGTGTATGCTATAGTCTGTTTGTTACAATTTGTTTGTTAGTATTTCAAATGATTTGTTACTCAATGTCTGTATGTGTTTATGCATGTCAAGATCTGAGCTACATCTGCATGTTTGTGTGTATGTCTGTGTCTGTGTTCCTAAACAGTCTCTCTCTCTCTCTCTCTCTCTCTCTCCATCTCTCCATCTCTCCATCTCTCCATCTCTCCATCTCTCCATCTCTCCATCTCTCCATCTATCCATCTATCCATCTATCCATCTATCCATCCATCCATCTATCCATCCCTCCCTCCCTCCCTCCCTCCCTCCCTCCCTCCCTCCCTCCCTCCCTCCCTCCCTCCCTCCCTCCCTCCCAGGTGAGGAACGTGGTGAATGACGCGGGGGATGTTCTGGAGTTCAGGGACCGGGTCATCAAAGCCTCTCTGGCCCACGGTCACCTAGTGGTCACCACCTCTCTCCAGTGCTATGTCTACAGTGCTACGAACTGGAACACCCCTCTCATCTTTGACCTGAAGGAGGGGACTGTCAGCCTCATTGTACAGGCTGAGAAGTAAGTCTCTTTATCCTTCTGTCTCGCTCTCGTTATGTCACTCTTAGTTTTTCCCGTCTCATCTATCTCTGTTGCGCGTATCTCTCTGTTGCGCGTATCTCTCTGTTGCGCCGATCTCTGTACCCCCTGTCCTTTTCATTCCCTCCCCCTCTTTCTCCTGCCAAACGTGTGCGTGCGTTTGCGAGAACTGTGTGAGTGTCCAATTGCCAGAGCAAGTCTGACTGCAGTGGGAAACAGAGAGAGAGAGACTTCTATCATTCTCTCTAATGAGTTGTTCCACCTCACAAAGCAAAATAAAGAGGATTTCAACTCCCACCATCTCAGATTGTTCTGAAATTGTTTCTGTTAGAAACAGATAAGATGCAACATGATTTTGTTGAAATATAATTTGATCTCTGAGAAATTAAGATAATTTATTGCACCCAAATTGGCCATTTTAATTTATAGGATTCATATAATATTAAATGAATATAGTACCTAACATCTGATTTGGACCAAACCTTTTTTTTAAATAATGGGTAAGACATGAGGAGTACAAAGACATGGTCAAAAGACACACATGGACCACCCACACCACACACCCTACTCCAATCCCACCCCAACAACAACTATATAGTATCTGTTCTGTATGTCTGACAAGTAGTATGTGGCTCTGAGTAATGTTTCTTCATGCTATGTAATGTATTCCCAGTGAATTTGGTGGTGGCTTTTGTTCCCTGTTCAGAGAAATGAGTCATTGCAATTTGTATTATCTTGGCTCCATCTTGCAGTTTATGCTCTCCTCTCTACCATTCCCACTCTCCTCTCTACCATTCCCACTCTCCTCTCTACCATTCCCACTCTCCTCTCTACCATTCCCACTCTCCTCTCTACCATTCCCACTCTCCTCTCTACCATTCCCACTCTCCTCTCTACCATTCCCACTCTCCTCTCTACCATTCCCACTCTCCTCTCTACCATTCCCACTCTCCTCTCTACCATTCCCACTCTCCTCTCTACCATTCCCACTCTCCTCTCTACCATTCCCACTCTCCTCTCTACCATTCCCACTCTCCTCTCTACCATTCCCACTCTCCTCTCTACCATTCCCACTCTACTCTCTACCATTCCCACTCTCCTCTCTACCATTCCCACTCTCCTCTCTACCATTCCCACTCTCCTCTCTACCATTCCCACTCTCCTCTCTACCATTCCCACTCTCCTCTCTACCACTCCCACTCTCCTCTCTACCACTCCCACTCTCCTCTCTACCACTCCCACTCTCCTCTCTACCATTCCCACTCTCCTCTCTACCATTCCCACTCTCCTCTTTGTTGCTCCCTCCTGCTTTCTATCACCCCTCTCCATCTCTGTCCCTAACCCTGCTTTCTATCACCCCTCTCCATCTCTGTCCCTAACCCTGCTTTCTATCACCCCTCTCCATCTCTGTCCCTAACCCTGCTTTCTATCACCCCTCTCCATCTCTGTCCCTAACCCTGCTTTCTATCACCCCTCTCCATCTCTGTCCCTAACCCTGCTTTCTATCACCCCTCTCCATCTCTGTCCCTAACCCTGCTTTCTATCACCCCTCTCCATCTCTGTCCCTAACCCTGCTTTCTATCACCCCTCTCCATCTCTGTCCCTAACCCTGCTTTATATCACTCCCCCTCGTCTTTATCTCTCCATCTCTCCCCTTCTCCTCTTTATTTTGGCTCCTTCCTCAGACACTTCCTGTTGGTGGATGGGACGGGGGTGTATGTGTTCTCCTACGAGGGCCGTCTCATCTCCACGCCCAGATTCCCCGGCATGAGAACAGACATCCTCAACGCCCAGTCCGTTTCCCTTAGCAACGACACCATCGCCATCCGGGACAAGAGCGATGAGAAGGGTGAGTGGAACGCCAGCCGAGCAGTCCCTTCACTACCACAATACAATACCAAACTTCATTGTCCACACAGCAGGGAGAGATTTGCGCTTGGCCTCTTCCCTCAAAGGACATTTACAGCCGTTAAACACATTGAAACATCAGGAGCACTTTGTCAACAAGAGGATGACACTTCACCAGGAGATAAAACGCTGGAGAAATAACTCTAGCAGGACTGGAACAATGACCGTTTGTAATCAGACTCTCTCTCTCCTTCCTCCCCTGTCTCTCTTCTTTTCCTCCAGTCATCTTTCTGTTTGATGCCCTGACGGGGAAAGCCCTGGGTGACGGGAAGCCCTTGACTCACAAGGTGGGTGATTCACCAACCAACACGCACCAACAGTCAGTCACAGTACACACTACACTCTCCTGTTAGTGTGCACACACCAACCTGAGACGTGTCTACGTCTTAATCCCTACTGTTACATTGAGCAACCTGTTAGGATTGGGGGAGGGTAAGCTGATCCTTGATCTGTGCCTCAGGGTAGCTGTGGGACAGTGTGAGAGTACGTGTGGTGGGTTCCAGCGACACCAACAGGCCAGGGTGAAAAGGTCAGGGAGCCAAGGGGAGAAGGCAGAGAGAAGAATTAATGGTGTTGAGGAAAAAAACAAGAAACTTGATAGTTAAGAGGGACACGTACAGATTGTGAGGAAACTGGAGTAAGTGCATGTGTGTGAGAAAGAGATGGAGGATGGAGAGAAAGGGGGGAGGGTTATGGAGTGAGAATAGGATTGAAAGGGATAAAGAGAGAGGGAGTGAATTAGAGAGGGAGAAAAGGAGGAGAAGTAGCCAGGATCAGTAGTTACTGTTTGTCAGCATGGCTGTCTCTGCCAGCACTCCACAGCTCCAAGACAGAGGAGCACTGCACTGAAGCCAGCTGGCTCTGACACACACACACACACACACACACACACACACACACACACACACACACACACACACACACACACACAGTCACACACACAGTCACACATACAGTCACACACACACTCTTGTTGGGGAGTATGGGCCAGGAGCTGTGGGGTCAGACTGCTGGCACCCCCCCACTTGCCTCCCCCATTTCTCCCTCCTGGCTCCTCTCTCCCTCTTACCTCTTTCCTCCACATCTTCCCTCTGAGTCGAGTCTCTTCCCTCTGATCTGGGCTCAATTGTTCCCTCCTAGTCCTCCTGTGTACTCAGGGCTGTACTGGGGACTAGAGAGTGTGGAGGAGGAGAGGAGGGGGCCTGTGATTTGGGTAATCATGTGTTGAGAAGAGATGTGTATCAAAAGACACTATTGTAAATGTACGTGTTATGGGGACTGGTGGGGTTTGACACTGGTGGTTCAGTTAGCCCTGTTAATGTGAACCAGGTCTCTCCCACACAACGTTCTGCCTCCCATTTGTGTGTGTGTGTGTGTGTGTGTGTGTGTGTGTGTGTGTGTGTGTGTGTGTGTGTGTGTGTGTGTGTGTGTGTGTGTGTGTGTGTGTGTGTGTGTGTGTGTGTGTGTGTGTGTGTGTGTGTGTGTGTGTGTGTGTGTGTGTGTGTTCCAGATGGAGGTGGTGGAGATAGCTCTGGACCAGTGTGGCCCGTCCAGCGATAGGAAGATTGCGGTCATAGACAAGAACCGTGACCTGTATCTGACCGCTGTCCATCGCCTCTACAGAGAACACAACATCTGCAAGATAGGTAGGGGAGGGGGGAATAGATTTCAAGCTGCTTTGTGTTGTTAAGCACCTAAAGCCTACCAGATAGATAACGTCATCCTTCTTACCATAACCCACATGCACTATGGTCTACACACCATGTGTTAGAGGTTATAGTTAGTAATTCTGAGTGTTGTCAATAAGACGGTGTTGTCTGTCTCTATTCTGTCCTATAGGCACTATGGTCCACACTATGGCCTGGAACGACTCTGCTAACATCCTGTGTGGTATTCAGGACACACAGTTCACCGTGTGGCACTATCCCAGTGCTGTCTTCACTGACAAGGACCTGCTGCCTAAAACACTCTATATGAAGGACGCCAGGTAACGTGCACGCAAACACGCACACACAAAACACTTCCCCATTATCGGCAATAAAAGGTCATGGATCGTCTTCATGCCAGATGTGTTCATGTTGTGTAAAAGCCGTTGATGAATCACTGAAGAGATTCTTGAGTGGTTGCCCTTAGGCTCAGTGGCTGGCTGTACAGAATGTATTTATGTGTCTATCTGTCCCCCTCCACAGTGAGTTCAGCCGTGCGCCCCACATCCTGAACTACGTGGGGACCCAGGTGACGGTGCGTCGCTGTGACGGCTCGTTGGTGTACAGCAGCGTGTCTCCCTACCCTGCCCTGCTGCACGAGTACAGCGCCTCCTCTCGCTGGGAGGACGCACTGCGCCTCTGCCGCTTTGCCAAGGTAACACACACCTGACAGGAGTGGCACCTGATAGGGGACATTCCCTGGTGACTCCCTGGTCCTGTGTAGCACAGAGCACACATCATATTCAACTCCAAATTTTGTACAAAACACATCGTAAAAAAACTCTTTACATTTATGATGACAATGGAATAATGGTCTGGAATATGCCAATGTCAAGCAATGTGTAACACCAGGCCTGCTGTCTCCCTGGCCCAGCTCCTACCCTACCCAGGAGAGGGGGCTGATCTGTGCCCTGAGCCCTTCTTTTAAAGCCAGTTATTTAGAATAAATGGTGTAATTAGCGGCCTGTAATTGCTAGCACATTGTGCGCTGCAGCAGAGCAGTGCAGGGCAAGAGGGACCAGAGAACCAGAGCCCGGGTCCCAGGGGAAACACTCAACCCCGAGAGGGGCCACAGGTCTGGTCCTGGGGGGGTTGGTGATAGGGGGGTTAGGGGCCTGAGGGAATATTGAATGGGATTCCTCCAGGGTTCTAGTGTTCTGATAGACCTTATGGCTTCCCCCACTATAGCGTGGGAACAACAGTCAGCGTGGGGACTCACTACCACTCTTTGACAGTGGGGTGTGTGTGTGTGTTTGTCTCAATATCTTGTCTCAGTGTCGGTGTGTCAAATTTCTGTACTCATGTCTGTCTGATTGTTTCATGTCTTTGTCCGTGATGTTCCTCTGTTGGTGTCTCGCACCCCTCACTGAGTCTCTGTGTACTAGACCTCTGAGGAAGAGGTGAGTCTCTCTCTCGTTCATTTACATCTTTCCACGTCTCCCTTTTACCCCTGTTCTCGTCTTTGTCAATCTCCTCTTGTCTTCTTCCTCCTATCCCTTACTTTAGTTCTGGTTTCTCTCCTCATCTGCTACTCCACCGTATACAGTATGGACCATATACACACATGAAGATATTGCCTGGATACTTCAAGAGAACGTAGTCCTTCAGTGTGTGTTTGTTGGTTGGGGTTGATGTCTGTGTGCGTGCCATGAATGAGTGTGTGTGCCCACTGCCCATGTGTGTTTACTTTCTAGTTGGTGTGTGTTTGTCTGTAAGATGGTGTATGTAAATGACGTGTCCTGCAGCCCTGGGCCTTGGCATGGTGAAGGGTCCATGACGAAGCCACTGGAGTGGAGCTTTTAACGAGACACGGCCAGCAGCTTTTAATTAGTTTCTAATTAGCGTGGGTGACACCATTTACCGTATTTAACCTCCCCAACACACACACACACACACACACACACACACACACACACACACGCAGCCAATCCCTGAACCCCAACCCCAGTGAGAGCCTTCACAGTGTGCGCTGCATGGGTTATGATGCAATAACCACAACCCTGGAGAAGGATGGCTAGAGGGGACAGGGGAGGGGAGAGGGGGATGAAGTGGGTAAATGCAATACCTTCAGAAAGTATTCATACCCCTTAACTTATTACACATTTTGTTGTTACATCTTGTATTAAGAATGTATGTAATTGTTTTGTTTTTCTCACCAATCTACACACAATATCCCAGAATGGCAAAGTGTGTTTTTGTTGTGTGCAAATGTATTGAAAATGAAAAGCATAAATATCTAATTTACATAAGTATTCACACCACTGAGCCAGTACATGTTACAATCAACTTTGTCTTTCTGGGTAAGAAAAGTCTTTCTGGGTAAGTCTCTTAGAGCTTTGCACTTCTGGATTGTACAATATTTAAAAAACAATAATAATAATTCTTCAAATTCTGTCAAGTTGGTTGTTGATCGTTGCTGGTCACCCATTTTCAAGTATTGCCTTAGCTTTTCATGCTGATTTAAGACACCTGTAACTCAGGAACATTGTTTTGTCTTGGTAAACAGCTCCAGTGTATATTTGGCCTTGTGTTGTAGGTTATTGTCCTGCTGAAAGGTGAATTTGTCTCCCAGTATCTGATGGAAAGCAGACAGAACCAGGTTTTCCTCTATGATTTTGCCTATGATTAGCTCTATTATATGTTTCCTTTTATCCTAAAAAAATAACCTCTAGTCCTTGCCGTAACCCATAACATCACTATGCTTAAAAATGTGAAGAGTGATACTCAGTGATGAGTTGTATTGAATTTGCCCTAAATAACGCTTTGTATTCAGAACTTAGTTAATTTCTTTTTCACATTTTTTGCAGTTTTAACGTATTACCTTGTTGCAAACGGGATGCATGTTTTGAAATATTTTTATTCTGTACAGGCTTCCTTATTTTCACATTGTCAATTAGGTTAGTATAGTGGAGTAACTATAATGTTGTTGATCCATCCTCAGTTTTCTCCTTTCACAGTCATTAAACTCTGTAACTGTTTTAAAGTCACCATTGGCCTCATGGTTAAATCCCTGAGGGGTTTTCCTTCCTCTCTGGCAACTGAGTTAGGAAGGACACCTGTACCTTTTGTAGTGACTGGGTGTATTGACACAACATCCAAAGTGTAATGAATAACTTCACCATGATCAAAGGGATATTTAATGTCTGCTTTTTGTTTATTTTTACCCATCTACCAATAGGTGCCCTTTGCGAGGCATTGGAAAATGTCCTTTGTGGTTGAATCTCTGTTTGAAATTCACTGCTTGACTGAGGGACCTTACAATTATCTGTATGTGTGAGGTACAGAGATGAGGTAGTCATTCAGAAATCATGTTAAACACTATTATTGCACACAGAGTCCATGAAACTTATTATGTGACTTGTTAAGCACATTTTTACTCCTGAACTTATTTAGGGTTGCAATAACAAAGGGATGAATACTTATTGAGTCAAGACATTTCAACTTTACATTTTTTATACATTTGTAAAAATGTCTAATAACATAATTCCACTTAGACATTATGGGATATTGTGTGTAGGCCAGGGACACAAAATCCAAATGTAATCCATTTAAATTCAGGTTGTAACACAACAAAATGTGGACAAAGTCAAGTGGTGTGAAAACTTCCTGAAGGCCCTGTATGGAAGAAGGAGCGTCACCCCTTTTAATAGCCACCCCTCCTCCTTCCTCCCCCCATTTCTGGTAAGGGTTTGGTCTTTCGTGGCCGTGTGGTTTTTCCCGGAGTGGGAGGAGTTTTGTGGGGAAATCCTGTTAGCCAGGTATGGAGGATTAGCCCGTTGTGGATACTTTCATGGCACTGAACTGTTGTTAACAGACATGTGTATACACACACACACACACACTTGCGTAAAGATTGACACAAGCATGCACACATGCTTAAACACACACACAGATACACACATGCTGATAGGCCTGTACACAAACAACCATGCTGTACACAGTCACACAAACATGGGCAGCCCAGCAGTGTGACTAAATCCCAAGGCAGGCTCTAACAGTGAGCCAACACCACAATGGACCACATCGCTCCTCTGATTGGAGGAAACTGTCCCATCTCTCTCTGACCAGCATTTAGTGGCTTTAGCAAAGGATGATTTCGTTGTTGTTGTCTTCACGATTTTATGACCTATGTTTGTCTTAATGAAGGATTCAGATGAGATGACAGGATGCATGAGGATGTTGTTCTGGGCTTTGCTTTCATCAATACTGTTGAGTGTGACTGTAAGAGTGAATGGGAGTAACATTATGTCTGTGTGCGTCTAAGTACATCTGCGTGTCCTGAATGAGTATGATATCAGAATCACACACGGAAGTCAGATTACAGGGTGTGTGTGAGTGTGTTCTGTGACACTAACGAGGCCTGTGTTGTGAGGATGAGGAGACTGGTAATGGGAAGAGTGTCCCTGTAGAGACGCCAGTGCAATGTCCCTCCCGTCTCTCTAATAACACACAGCCCTCTTCTCTCTGTGCCCTGTCCCTTTAATGACCTAGGGGAGCAGGGCTAGACTAGCCCCGCTATGCAGGGCCTGTGGTCAGGGCTGGGCCACATGCTACGCCCCGGCGCCACCACCAGACTGTCAGGCTGAACAGCAGTTCCACCCCACCACCCCATATACCCTTGCTCTATGGCACTTTTAAAAATATATTTAACCCTTATTTTACCAGGCTAGTGTGTGTGTGTGTGCTCGTGTTTATTTATGCTAAGACAATGTGTGTATGGCAAATGTAATTTCCTATTTTCTTAATGTCTGTCTCCGTTCCTATAGGACCAGTCACTGTGGGCGTGTCTCGCTGGCATGGCAATGGCCAATAGGGAGTTAACGACAGCAGAGGTGGCCTACGCTGCCATTGGAGAGGTAATCCATCAATCACTCAAATCTCACTCTCTTTCCTTTTCTCCTCCACATGTATAAAGGAATGGAAGTAAATGTAATTCTGTTTTTTCATATTTCTCTCCCCTCTGTCGCTCTCTCCAGGTGGATAAGGTGCAGTATATTAACTCTATAAAGGATCTGCCATCTAAGGAATCTTCAGTGGCCCACATGTTACTGTTCAGTGGTCATGTCCAGGAGGCTGAGGCCACTCTGCTACAGGCTGGCCTGGTCTACCAAACCATACAGGTCCACATCAACCTCTACAACTGGGACAGGTCTGTTTGTCTCCGAATGTCTGTCTGTCTGACTTGTCTTTCTGCCCGTCTGTCTATGTATACTTACATATGCGTTACATATGCGTCATCTGCCCTCAGGGCGTTGGAGCTGGCAGTAAAACATAAGACCCATGTGGACACAGTGCTGGCCTACAGACTCAAGTTCCTGCAGGACTTTAGCAAGAAAGAGACCAACAAGAGGTTCATGCAGTACGCTGACGGGGTAGGATATGACATTGCTTTTGATATAGTGACCACTGAGCAGCAGTAGTTGTAAAGACTTCTTCTCTTCGAACCCAGTATTTTGTTACAAGAGGCAATGTGCCCTTTCTGTCATACTATGCCTCATTAGACTGACCCACTTCTCTAATCTCTCTCTCCATCAGGTGGAGGTGGACTGGGAGAAGATCCAGGCAAAGGTAGAGATGGAGCTGGTTAAGGAGAGAGAGAAGGCTGCCACCATCTCTGTCAGGAACAGCCTGGCCTCCCGACGCTGAGCCTCAACCCTACACCTCTGTCAGGAGCAGCCTGGCCTCCCGACGCTGAGCCTCAACTCTGACTTCATCCAGGGACCAATTGTACATAATATTTTCAAATGGTCATTTATCAAACATGGTTAGTGTTATTTTTGTGTTTGTGTTTTTTTATATTGATATTTCTTTTCTTCAATGAACTTACATGCCTTATTCTCTGAGAATGTACATATGTAGATGTTTAATAAATACATATTTATCAGATCGGTCAACTCTCCTGACATATTTCTATCTCCTCAACTGCTATTTCAATTCAATGCAGTCAGCCCCAGCCCAGTCCATTTGAACTAGTAATCATAGATGTTTAGTGTGTGTTTGTGTTAAGTATTACAGCTTTAACGAATATTCTCTGGCTGTGTGAAACTGCTTGTCAAGCAGCTTCCTCCCCTGACAGAGGTCCAGCCCATCATTATGCCATTAGACCCTATCAATCTCCACTCCCAGCACGCACTCTACCCCAACACGCACTCTACCCCAGCACGCACTCTACCCCAGCACGCACTCTACCCCAGCACGCACTCTACCCCAACACGCACTCTACCCCAGCACGCACTCTACCCCAGCACGCACTCTACCCCAGCACGCACTCTACCCCAACACGCACTCTACCCCAGCACGCACTCTACCCCAGCACGCACTCTACCCCAGCACGCACTCTACCCCAGCACGCACTCTACCCCAGCACGCACTCTACCCCAACACGCACTCTACCCCAACACGCACTCTACCCCAACACGCACTCTACCCCAGCACGCACTCTACCCCAGCACACACTCTACTTCAACACGCACTCTACCCCAACACGCACTCTACCCCAGCACGCACTCTACCCCAACACGCACTCTACCCCAACACGCACTCTACCCCAACACGCACTCTACCCCAACACGCACTCTACCCCAACACGCACTCTACCCCAACACGCACTCTACCCCAACACGCACTCTACCCCAACACGCACTCTACCCCAACACGCACTCTACCCCAACACGCACTCTACCCCAGCACGCACTCTACCCCAGCACGCACTCTACCCCAGCACGCACTCTACCCCAGCACGCACTCTACCCCAACACGCACTCTACCCCAACACGCACTCTACCCCAACACGCACTCTACCCCAGCACGCACTCTACCCCAGCACGCACTCTACTTCAACACGCACTCTACCCCAACACGCACTCTACCCCAACACGCACTCTACCCCAGCACGCACTCTACCCCAACACGCACTCTACCCCAACACGCACTCTACCCCAACACGCACTCTACCCCAACACGCACTCTACCCCAACACGCACTCTACCCCAGCACGCACTCTACCCCAACACGCACTCTACCCCAGCACGCACTCTACCCCAGCACGCACTCTACCCCAGCACGCACTCTACCCCAGCACGCACTCTACCCCAGCACGCACTCTACCCCAACACGCACTCTACCCCAACACGCACTCTACCCCAACACGCACTCTACCCCAACACGCACTCTACCCCAGCACGCACTCTACCCCAGCACACACTCTACTTCAACACGCACTCTACCCCAACACGCACTCTACCCCAACACGCACTCTACCCCAGCACGCACTCTACCCCAACACGCACTCTAGCACTCTACCCCAACACGCACTCTACCCCAACACGCACTCTACCCCAACACGCACTCTACCCCAACACGCACTCTACCCCAACACGCACTCTACCCCAACACGCACTCTACCCCAACACGCACTCTACCCCAACACGCACTCTACCCCAACACGCACTCTACCCCAGCACGCACTCTACCCCAGCACGCACTCTACCCCAGCACGCACTCTACCCCAGCACGCACTCTACCCCAACACGCACTCTACCCCAGCACGCACTCTACCCCAGCACGCACTCTACCCCAGCACGCACTCTACCCCAGCACGCACTCTACCCCAGCACGCACTCTACCCCAGCACGCACTCTACCCCAGCACGCACTCTACCCCAGCACGCACTCTACCCCAGCACGCACTCTACCCCAGCACGCACTCTACCCCAGCACGCACTCTACCCCAACACGCACTCTACCCCAACACGCACTCTACCCCAACACGCACTCTACCCCAACACGCACTCTACCCCAGCACGCACTCTACCCCAGCACGCACTCTACCCCAGCACGCACTCTACCCCAGCACGCACTCTACCCCAGCACGCACTCTACCCCAGCACGCACTCTACCCCAGCACGCACTCTACCCCAGCACGCACTCTACCCCAGCACGCACTCTACCCCAGCACGCACTCTACCCCAACACGCACTCTACCCCAGCACGCACTCTACCCCAGCACGCACTCTACCCCAACACGCACTCTACCCCAACACGCACTCTACCCCAACACGCACTCTACCCCAGCACGCACTCTACCCCAGCACGCACTCTACCCCAGCACGCACTCTACCCCAGCACGCACTCTACCCCAACACGCACTCTACCCCAGCACGCACTCTACCCCAGCACGCACTCTACCCCAGCACGCACTCTACCCCAGCACGCACTCTACCCCAGCACGCACTCTACCCCAGCACGCACTCTACCCCAGCACGCACTCTACCCCAGCACGCACTCTACCCCAGCACGCACTCTACCCCAACACGCACTCTACCCCAGCACGCACTCTACCCCAACACGCACTCTACCCCAACACGCACTCTACCCCAACACGCACTCTACCCCAGCACGCTCTCTACCCCAACACGCACTCTGCCCCAACACGCACTCTGCCCCAGCACGCTCTCTACCCCAACACGCACTCTGCCCCAACACGCACTCTGCCCCAACACGCACTCTACCCCAGCACGCACTCTACCCCAGCACGCACTCTACCCCAACACGCACTCTACCCCAGCACGTCTCTACCCCAACACGCACTCTGCCCCAACACGCACTCTACCCCAGCACGCACTCTACCCCAGCACGCACTCTACCCCAGCACGCACTCTACCCCAACACGCACTCTACCCCAGCACGCACTCTACCCCAGCACGCACTCTACCCCAGCACGCACTCTACCCCAGCACGCACTCTACCCCAGCACGCACTCTACCCCAGCACGCACTCTACCCCAGCACGCACTCTACCCCAGCACGCACTCTACCCCAGCACGCACTCTACCCCAGCACGCACTCTACCCCAGCACGCACTCTACCCCAGCACGCACTCTACCCCAGCACGCACTCTACCCCAACACGCACTCTACCCCAACACGCACTCTACCCCAACACGCACTCTACCCCAACACGCACTCTACCCCAACACGCACTCTACCCCAGCACGCACTCTACCCCAGCACGCACTCTACCCCAGCACGCACTCTACCCCAGCACGCACTCTACCCCAACACGCACTCTGCCCCAACACGCACTCTGCCCCAACACGCACTCTGCCCCAACACGCACTCTGCCCCAACACGCACTCTGCCCCAACACGCACTCTGCCCCAACACGCACTCTGCCCCAACACGCACTCTACCCCAACACGCACTCTACCCCAACACGCACTCTGTGTTACCACCAGAATACACACACCTCAACGCACGTGTTCCCTGAACTCTTACACAGGTATGATCAGACACACAGCACACAGGTAAAACACACAGACACTTCAACAAATACATACAGACCTAAAACACACACCCAGTCATACACACGGACTTGAAAACCCCATGTCCAAACCAAGCTGCTACTACTAAAGCTCAGACACTGACGGAGCATAATGTAGGATTTATCAGGAGCTTAATGCACATTGATCTGGCCTTGGTTTCTCTGCTTTTTTACCCACTAAGGCATTGAATAACTGCTCCATTGGCATAATCTGTTGTTAGATACCCAGTTACCGTATATTGTCTACTTTTCTCACTTTCAGGTTGGGCTGTTATAAACACCCATAACAATGGTCTGGGTTTCCAAAACATCCCAAACATTTCAATACTTATGAGGTGTCTTGTCATGATTGTGGACACAACTACACAATACTTTTACCTCAAGCCAGAGCAATGTACTCTAACCAGTACCCCATGGGCTCTGGTGCCACTCAGTTAAATATGGTGGCAGCAAGTCATCTCTGCAACCTGTCTCGTTATTGTATTTAGATCCCCATTGAGGGACTCCTCAAAGTGTAGGATTTTAGAGTTTTACTCCATCTGATTAAACATCAATGCTGGAATTTCTAGAGGATTGGAGCGTGCCCTAGGCCCCTGAACCCACAGCCTGAGTGCAGAGGACTTGTAGAGTCTGCCTCCACTGCAGAGAGAGAGCGAGTGCCTCAGAGCCAAAGAGGCAAAAATGTGATCTCTACTGTTAAATCACAAATTCCAGTAATGCCATATGTGTATTGTGTCACTAAAGAGTACTGCGATGTGTAATGTGTCTGCATCTTGTCATTCCCTCCATCCATCCATCAGTGGATTTAATGCTTTTTTGTGTGTATCCACCAATTTCCTCTGTCCAACACAATAGGCCAACCCTGTCTGGACGGTATAGGATTACACTACAGTCAGACAAACTAGCTTTCCCATTATGGTGATCCATAACGGTCATGGCCAGAATCCCTGTTGAAAATGATGGAATTATTGAGACAAGGAAGTCTGGCTGAAGCGCATACAGTATTTAACATACAGTACAAGTGTGCTGACATCGCTCCTATAACCCAAACTCCTAACGAGTATCCTTTAGTTACTCATTGCTTGTCCACTCTTATGCACTTCAGATAAACCAGTTAGCTCAAGTGATTGGGCTCTTGGAGGGTTGGTGCATCTCAACGGCCCACTGTTCCACAGAAAGACTAATGATAAACGTTCTCGCCCATCCTACTCTGGATCGGCTATCTCAGTCTGCAGCTCCAGCTGCCAGCCTCTTTATTCTCGCCCATCCTACTCTGGATCGGCTATCTCAGTCTGCAGCTCCAGCTGCCAGCCTCTTTATTCTCGCCCATCCTACTCTGGACCGGCTATCTCAGTCTGCAGCTCCAGCCTCTTTATTCTCGCCCATCCTACTCTGGATCGGCTATCTCAGTCTGCAGCTCCAGCCTCTTTATTCTCGCCCATCCTACTCTGGATCGGCTATCTCAGTCTGCAGCTCCAGCCTCTTTATTCTCGCCCATCCTACTCTGGATCGGCTATCTCAGTCTGCAGCTCCAGCCTCTTTATTCTCGCCCATCCTACTCTGGATCGGCTATCTCAGTCTGCAGCTCCAGCTGCCAGCCTCTTTATTTACTGCTGTCTATTCAATACTTCTGTATTGTCTATCAGTCATCTTCCTGCCTGTTTACATGCAGGGCATGTCTGTATTAAAGTGCTCTGATGCTGATGATGTCGAACGTTTTGTCATTCATCTATGGCCGCTACATCAAAGACAAACGATCAGAGCTGGTCTCTGCTCACTGATCACTACATGGCAACTCAACCTTGGACCAGTGTTTAGGGACATCATCTCTCAGAGAGGAGGGAGGGATGAGATGTGTTCATGCTGCAGTATGTGTGAGCTGAGCTCTCTGATACATTGGATAAAAGAACTCGCTGATGTAACAAAATGTGAGGCATAGCCTGTATAGGTGTGTTGGAGAGAGTGTTTGTTTTCATACCATGGTGTGACTATTACTTTTGAATCCCCACTAGGCCACTGAAAACTGCACTAGGTGATTCTCCTAGACCCTGCCCATGACCCCACTCTCTTAGGGTGTCGCAGGGAGAATTAGGATATGAAGGGAAAATTCAAACATGAATATTAATAATACACAGTTGTATATGTGTGAAATAGGACAAGTATAAGCACCCACCAAGTTATTATTGTTATTATGCACATTTCTAGGCTGTAGATATAACAATGAATAGCAGTCTTTCAGGCCCAGCAGAATCAAAAACTAATTCTCTGCCTTTTCATCTAGTTAAAAGAAATGAAAATAAAGAATAAGATGGAGAAAGCCAACTGTCTCACGGTGACTTTGGAAATTGAACCGTTGAAGCGAAACTTCAAGTGATTGTACCAGCGCCAAATGTGCAGCCTGTCAATACACAAAAGAGCGCAAATTTCACCAACATCTCCTTTTTATTATCTAATTTTCTCATACCAGGTCTTAATTTGCATACAAAAGGGGAATAATCTGCCCAATCGTATAAAACTCTCGCCATTGACCAAATTGCCAGTTCTTATTATTTTCAGCATTAATTGCTACAAATTGGAATTGCACTTAAGTTATTATATAGCATGTAAGTCTCTCCTTTAGTTCATACTAAAATAAAAAATGATTTCATGTTATAGTCCATCACATTGTCAGACAGAATTATATGAGGCGCTTGTGTTGTGTCCTGAAGTGCCCTGTTGCTCTTCTCTGGGTATCGGTCCTCCCCTCGTCCCTCCGTCCGCAGCAGGCTCCTCCGGACGGACCAGTAAGTTATCATCCGACCGGTCTCTGTGCACCTGCTGCATGGTCTTCTCATAGGTCGGCAGGTACTTCACCTCGTCATATGCGGGGAGCAGCACTGGCGAGGTGAACTCCCCAAAACTGTATTCGGGGTACCGGTCCAGTAGAGTGTCCTGGGACGCGGTTGCGTGTCCGTGGAAGAGGGAGGGCTCCTCGGGGTGTTCGGGGTGGAGGTGACCGCGCGACCGCGGGCAGATGATACGCTGAATGAAGTAACCCATTGCGAAGAGGAGCAGCAGGATCAGGATGCCCGATAGCTTGCGCGTCACCCAGCCCACGTTTTCAAAGAATATATGCAGCGGGATCTTGCAGCAGCGCACCGCGGAGCTCGTGCTACTGTTGCCCGTAACGGTAGGGGGGCAGCACTGCTGACCCTCGACGCACTGGACCTCTCCACAGCTGCGGAGCAAGTGGCAGGAGGAAATCATGACCGCGGACAGAAAGGTGACGCTGCACATGCACGTCCTGCTACTGGTGGAAAGACGAAACATTATTTAAATCTACTAGTCGGTTCGACAGGTTAGGATAGACCTGTGCGCGTGCGTCCCCGCCGTCGGGTTTCTCTTTTGGTGAGAAAGAGTGCACAACAGTTTTAGCTACTACGTCTGCTGCCTGTTTGTTCCAATCCTCTTCCTTCATCTGCTCTCCGGAGAAGGCTACTGCAGAGTAAGGATAGTCACCCGCTCCCCTGGTTCTGCGAGTGAGATGAGTATCCTCTTCTACGGTTTGTCAGAGCGCGGGAGAATACCCTCAGTAAAAAGAAAAAACGTATTTTCCAGACGTTGAATTCAGGTGCATTTTAGGTGCTGAATGAAAGGTGAAAATACGTTTTTCCGGACGTCAAGAATATGTATTTTACAGTTCTTAAGAAAAAGTATTGTATAGACGTTGAAATCAGGTGCGTTTCAAGTGCTGTAAAGAAAGGTGAAAATATGTATTTTTGGTCTTTTCCGCATGTCAATATGTATTTTTCGGATTTTATATCAGTAAAAATATGTATTTTTCAGTCATTGATTCTATATCCAAATGTCAACTGCACATACAGTGTATTCGGAAAGTATTCAGACCCCTTGACTTTTTCCATATTTTGTTACTTTACAGCCTTATTCTAAATGTATTAAATAAATACAAAATGCTCATCAATCTACACATAATACTATAATACTATACTATAATGACAAAGTGAAAACAGGTTTTTAGAATGGTTGCAAATGTATTAAATGTAAAAAATAAAAATAAAATACCTTATTCAGACCCTTTGCTATGAGACTTGAAATATACCTCAGGTGCATCCTGTTTCCATTGATCATCCTTGAGATGTTCAACAGCTTGATTGGAGTCCACCTGTGGTAAATTCAGTTGATTGGACATGATTTGGAAAGGCACACAAATCAAATCAAATTTTATTGGTCACATACACATGGTTAGCAGATGTTATTGCAGTGTAGCGAAATGCTTGGCTTCTAGTTTCTGACAGTGCAGTAAAATCTAACAAGTAATCTAACAATTCCACAACAACTACCTAATACACACACTTAAGTAAAGGGATGGATTAAGAATATGTACATATAAATATATGGATGAGCAACGACCGACCAGCATAGGCAAGATGCAATAGATGGTATAAAATACAATATATACTTACGAGATGAGTAATGCAAGATATGTAAACATCCTTATTAAAGTGGCATTAATAAAGTGAGAGTGAACCATTTGTTAGATTGGCCAACAATTTCAAGTCTGTATGTATGTTTAACAGGCCTTGAGATAGAAGCTTTTTTTCAGTCTCTCGGTCCCTGCTTTGATGCACCTGTACTGACTTCGCCTTCTGGGTGGTAGTGAGGTGAACAGGCAGTGGCTCAGGTGGTTGTTGTCCTTGATGCTCTTTTTGGCCTTCCTGTGACATCGGGTGCTGTAGGTGTCCTGGAGGGCAGGTAGTTTGCCCCCGGTGATGCATTGTGCAGACCGAACCACCATCTGGAGAGCCCTGAGGTTGTGGGCGGTGCAGTTGCCATACCAGGCAGTGATACAGCATGACAGGATGCCCTCAACTGTGCATCTGTAAAAGTTTGTGAGGGTTTTAGGTGACAAGCCAAATTTCTTCAGCCTCCTGAGGTTGAAGAGGCGCTGTTGCGCCTTCTTCACCATACTGTCTGTGTGGGTGGACCATTTCAGTTTGTCCCTCATGTCTATGCAGGGGAACTTAAAACTTTCCATCTTCTCTCCACTGCTGTCCCATCAATGTGCTGCTGTTTCCTGAAGTCCACAATCATCTCCTTTGTTTTCTGGATGTTGAGTGAGAAGTTGTTTTCCTGACACCACACTCAGAGTGCCCTCACCTCCTCTCTATAGGTTGTCTCATCGTTGTTGGTGATCAAGCCTACTACTGTTGTGACATCTGCAAACTTGATGATCGAGTTGGAGGCGTGCATGGTCACGGAGTCATGGTTGAAAAGGGAGTACAGGAGGGGGCTGAGCACGCACCCTTGTGGGGCCCCTGTATTGAGGATCAGCGATGTGGAGATGTTGTTTCCTACCTTCACCACCTGGGGGCGGCCCGTCAGGAAGCCCAGGACCCAATCGCACAAGGCGGGATTGAAACCCAGGGCCTCAAGCTTAATCATGAACTTGGAGGGTGAACAGCATTCTTACATACATTTGAGGTCGGAAGTTTACATACACCTGAGCCAAATACATTTAAACTAACTTGGGTTAAAAATTTCAGGTAGCCTTCCACAAGCTTCCCACAATAAGTTGGGTTAATTTTGGCCCAATCATCCTGACAGAGATTGTGTAACCGAGTCAGGTTTGTAGGCCTCCATGCTCGCACACGCTTTTTCAAATCTGCCCACAAGTTTTCTATAGTATTGAGGTCGGGGCTTTGTGATGGCCACTCCAATACCTTGACTTTGTTGTCCTTAAGCCATTTTACCACAACTTCTGAATAATGCTTGGGGTCATTGTCCATTTGGAAGACCCATTTGCAACCAAGCTGTAACTTCCTGACCGATGTCTTTAGATGTTTCTTCAATACATCCACATACTTTTGCCTCCTCATGATGCCATCTATTTTGTGAAGTGCACCAGTCTCTCCTGCAGCAAAGCACCCCCAGAACATGATGCTGCCACCCCCGTAGATGTCCTAACCGACTTGCCAAAACTATAGTTTGTTAACAAGAAATTTGTGGAATGTTTGAAAAACGAGTTTGAATGACTCCAACCTAAGTGTTTGTAAACCTCCAACTTCAACTGTAGGTATTTCTCTTGTCCAGATGGGATAGGGCAGTGTGCAGTGTGATGGCGATGGCATCGTCTGTGGACCTATTGGGGCGGTATGCAAATTGCAATGGGTCTAGGGTGACAGGTAAGGTGGAGGTTACATGATCCTTGACTAGTCTCTCAAAGCACTTCATGATGACAGAAGTGAGTGCTTTGGGGCAATAGTCATTCAGTTCAGTTACCTTTGCCTTCTTGGGAACAGGAACAATGGTGGCCATCTTGAAACATGTGGGGACAGCAGACTCGGATAAGGAGAGTTTGAATATGTCCGTAAACACACCAGCCAGCTGGTCTGCACATGCTCTGAGGATGCATCTATGGATGCTGCCAGGGCCGGCAACCTTGCAGGGTCTAACAAGTTTAAATGCCTTACTCACATCAGCCACTGAGAAGGAGATCCCACAGTCCTTAGTAGCGGGCCATGTCGATGGAACTGTGTTACCCTCAAAGCAGGCGAAGAAGGTGTTTAGCTCGTCTGGAAGCAAGACATCAGTGTCCGCGACGTGGCTGATTTTCCCTTTGTAGTCCATGATTGTCTGTAGACCCTTCCACATACGTCTCGTGTCTGAACCGTTGAATTGCGACTTGTCAGGAGAATTTTCAATCCCAATGATAATTACTAATTACTAACAATCAATAGCTTTGACTAATCCCCAAGGTTTGTAAGATCATGGGTATAATAATAATTAGTCAAAGACTCAGCTTATGCAAAATGCTAGTACAGCTTATTCAGAGAACGTTCTGCAGTCCACAATACAAAGATATCCATTTTATAGCGCCGCACATACTTCCACACAAACAGTAGGTATACTTTCACACAAACAATAGGTATCCTGCGCACATACTGTCTCCCTACCCAGATTACAGAGACCGTGAGAAGAACTCCCAGTCCTCCCCCAAGATTGGGGAGGCCGTGAGACCAAATCTCTCAGTGGCCTCTAGCCAAGGTCGGCACCGAATTTTGCTCAGACAGTCTGTGTTTAAGATACTGTAGAGACATATTGTTTTACTGACTAAAACTACACACCTCATTAATTATAACTTTATAATCAATTTCATACAATGATATGGTTTCAGGGAGGAGTATTCTAATCATTCATTTAAACATATAAATCCCATTAACACGACTCCACTTTGTCTCTGTACTGACATTTTGCCTGTTATAATTGCATAATGGAGGGAATAACTACACTGTTTGTATTCAGCCATATTCCCAGTCACGTTGCCATGGTTAAATGTGGTGGTTCACACTTTCAGTTTTGCGCAAATGCTGCCATCTATCCACGGTTTCTAGTTTGGGTAGGTTTTAATAGTCACAGTGGGTACAACATCTCCTATACGCTCCCTCATGAACTTAGTCACCGTATCCATGTTTTCGTCAACGTTATTCTCAGTGGCTACATATCCCAGTCCGCGTGATCAAAACAATTATGGATTCCGATTGGTCAGACCAGCATTGAATAGACCTTTCACGGGTACTTCCTGTTTGAGTTTCTGCCTATAGGAAGGGAGAAGCAAAATGGAATTGTGATCAGATTAGCCAAAGGGAGGGCGGGGAGGATGTTGTTGGCATTTCAAAAAGTTAAGTAGCAGTGGTCCAATGTTTTTCCCGCGTGAGTACTACAGTCAATGTGTTGATAGAACTTCGGTAGTGTTTTCCTAAAATATGCTTTGTTAAAATCCCCAGCTACAATACATGCGAACTCAGGATTTGTGGTTTCAAGTTGGCAAAAAGTCCAGTGTAGTTCTTTGACGGCCGTCGTGGTATCGGCCTGAGGGGGAGTATATATATATTAACTTCCGTGACGCATATAAGGCCCTCCCATGCCCTCCTTTCAGAAAAGCTGACCACGACTTCCAGCCTACAGACAGAAACTAAAACAGGAAGCTCCCGCGCTCAGGTCTGTTCAACGCTGGTCTGACCAATGGGATTCCACGCTTCAAGATTGCTTCGATCACGTGGACTGGGATATGTTCCACATTGCAGTGAACAACAACATTGATGAATATGCTGATTCGGTGAGGGGGTTTATTAGCAAGTGCATCGGCGATGTCGTACCCACAGCGTCTATTAAAACATTCCCAAACCAGAAACCGTGGATTCACACTGCACACTGCCCCACCCGATGTCACAGGAATGCCAAAAAGATCATCAAGGACAACAACCACCCGAGCCACTGCCTGTTCACCCCGCTATCATCCAGAAGGCGAGGTCAGTACGGGTGCATCAAAGCTGGGACAGAGAGACTGAAAAACAGCTTCTATCTCAAGGCCATCAGACTGTTAAACAGCAATCACTAACATTGAGTGGCTGCTGCCAACATACTGACTCAACTCCAGCATCTTTAATAATGGAAAGATTGGCGTAATAAATGTATCACTGGCCACTTTAAACAATGCCACTTCATATAATGTTTACATACCCTACATTACTCATCTCATATGTATATACTGTACTCTATACCATCTACTGCATCTTGATGTAATGTACCACTAGCCACTTTAAACAATGACACTTTTATATGTTTATATACCCTACATTACTCATCTCATATGTACAGTGGGGCAAAAAAGTATTTAGTCAGCCATCAATTGTGCAAGTTCTCCCACTTAAAAAGATGAAAGAGGCCTGTAATTTTCATCATAGGTACACTTCAACTATGACAGACAAATTGGAAAAAAATCAAGAAAATCACATTGTAGGATTTTTAATCAATTTATTTGAAAATGATGGTGGAAAATAAGTATTTGGTCACCTACAAACAAGCAATATTTCTGGCTCTCACAGACCTGTAACTTCTTCTTTAAGAGGCTCCTCTGTTCTCCACTCATTACCTGTATTAATGGCACCTGTTTGAACTTGTTATCAGTATAAAAGACACCTGTCCACAACCTCCAACAGTCGCACTCCAAACTCCACTATGGCCAAGACCAAAGAGCTGTCAAAGGACACCAGAAACAAAATTGTAGACCTGCACCAGGCTGGGAAGACTGAATCTGCAATAGGTAAGCAGCTTGGTTTGAAGTAATCAACTGTGGGAGCAATTATTAGGAAATGGAAGACATACAAGACCACTGATAATCTCCCTCGATCTGGGGCTCCACGCAAGATCTCACCTCATGGGGTCAAAATTATCACAAGAACGGTGAGCAAAAATCCTAGAACCACATGGGGGGACCTAGTAAATGACCTGCAGAGAGCTGGGACAAGAGTAACAAAGCGTACCATCAGTAACACACTACGCCGCCAGCGACTCAAATCCTGCAGTGCCAGACGTGTCCCCCTGCTTAAGCCAGTACATGTCCAGACCCGTCTGAAGTTTGCTAGAGAGAATTTGGATGATCCAGAAGAAGATTGGGAGAATGTCATATGGTCAGATGAAACCTAAATAGAACCTTTGGTAAAACACAACTCGTCGTGTTTGGAGGACAAAGAATGCTGAGTTGCATCCAAAGAACACCATACCTACTGTGAAGCATGGGGGTGGAAACATCAGGCTTTGGGGCTTTTTTTCTGCAAAGGGACCAGGACGACTGATCCGCGTAAAGGAAAGAATGAATGGGGCCATGTATCGTGAGATTTTGTGTGAAAACCTCATTCAATCAGCAAGGGCATTGAAGATGAAACATGGCTGGGTCTTTCAGCATGACAATGATCCAAACACACTGCCCGGGCAACGAAGGAGTGGCTTCGTAAGAAGCATTTCAAGGTCCTGGAGTGGCCTAGCCAGTCTCCAGATCTCAACCCCATAGAAAATCTTTGAAGGGAGTTGAAAGTCCATGTTGCCCAGCAACAGCCCCAAAACATCACTGCTCTAGAGGAGATCTGCATGGAGGAATGGGCCAAAATACCAGCAACAGTGTGTGAAAACCTTGTGAATACTTACAGAAAACGTTTGACCTCTGTCATTGCCAACAAAGGGCATATAACAAAGTATTGAGATAAACTTTTGTTATTGACCAAATACTTATTTTCCACCATAATTTGCAAATAAATTCATTAAAAATCCTACAATGTGATTTTCTGGATTTTTCCCTCATTTTTTCTGTCATAGTTGAAGTGTACCTATGATGAAAATTACAGGCCTCTCTCGTCTTTTTAAGTGGGAGAACTTGCACAATTGGTGCTGACTAAATACTTTTTTGCCCCACTGTATATAATGTACTCTATACCATCTACTGCATCTTGCCTATGCCATTCTATACCATCACTCATTCATATATTTTTTTATGTACATATTCTTACTCATTCCTTTACACTTGTGTACATAAGGTAATTGTTGTGAAATTGTTAGGCTAGATTACTCGCTGGATATTACTGCATTGTCGGGAACTAGAAGCACAAGCATTTCGCTACACTAGCATTCACATCTGCTAACCATGTGTATGTGAAAAATACAATTAGATTTGATTTGATTTATACACGGCTGTGACTATAACCAAAGAAAATTCTCTCAGGAGGTAATACGGTCGGCATTTGTTTGTGAGGTATTCTAGGTTGGGTGAACAAAAGGACTTGAGTTTCTGTATGTTATCACAATCACACCATGAGTAGATCATGAGAAGGTAATCATGAAACATACACACCCGCCTTTCTTCTTCCCAGAGAGTTCCTTATTCCTTTCTGCTCGATGTACTGAGAACCTAGCTGGCTTTATGGACGGGGACAGCATATCGAGAGAGCCATGTCTACGTGAAACAGTGTATGTTACAATCCCTTATGTCTCTCTGGAAGCAAATCCTCACCCTGAGCTTGTCTACTTTATTATGCAGAGACTGAACATTGGCGAGTAATATACTCGGAAGAGGTGGATGGTGTGCGCGCCTCCTGAGTCGGACTAGAAATCCACTCCGAATACCTCTTCTCCGCCGGCGGAGTTTTGGAGCAGCCTCTGGAATAAGTTCAATTGCCCTGGGTGGTATGAACAAAGGATTCAAAGAGGGGAAGTCATATTCCTAGTCGTAATGCTGGTGAGTAATGCTCTGATATCCAAAAGTTATTTCTGGCGTAAAACTCTCCGCCATCGGACTCTGAAGCAGTGGAAACGCATTCTCTGGAATGATGAATCATGCTTCACCATCTGGCATTCTGACAGACTAATCTGGGTTTGGCGGATGCCAGGAGAACGCTAACTGCCCAAATGCATAGTGCCAACTGTAAAGTTTGGTGGAGGAGGAATAATGTTCTGGGGCTGTTTTTAATGCTTCGGGTTAGGCCCCTTAGTTACAGTGAAGGGAAACCTTAACGCTACACAATGACATTCTAGACAATTCTGTTTCCAACTTTGTGGCAACAGTTTGGGGAAGCCCTTTCCTGTTTCAGCATGACAATGTCCCCGTGCACAAAGTGAGGTCCATACAGAATTGGTTTGTCGAGATCGGTGTGGAAGAAATTGACTGGCCTGCGCAGAGCCCTGACCTCAACTCCATCGAACACCTTTAAGATGAATTGGAATGCCAACTGAAAGGCAGGCCTAATCGCCCAACATCAGTGCCCGACCCCACTAATGCGCTTGTGGGTGAATGGAAGCAAGTCCCTGCAGCAGTGTTCCAACATCTAGTGGAAAGCCTTCCCAGAAGAGTGGAGGCTGTTATAGCAGCAAATGGGGGACCAACTCCATATTAATGCCCATTATTTTGGAATGAGATTTTTTGACGAGCAGGTGGCCACATACTTTTGGTCATGTAGTGTATAAAATTATTTTTATAGATTGTTATAGATTTTACATAAAACCAGAAGTTTCCATTTCAGGTCATTTGCTCTACCAGTAATGAATACCTGAGGACCATATATCTGTGCCGGGAAGTCATATTATGCTCACAAAGTAAAATACTAAACCTTAACAAACAAAGTAAAACTTGATTGCGAACAAATATTGTTTGTTGTATGTGTTTTACTGCGAGACCTCTCATCTATTTGCAGAAAAGAGTCCTGATGCAGGTCATGGATTTGCAGGCCCAGAACAAAGTTGCCTCTCATGTCACTGCAAGGACAAGAACAATCGGTTGACCTCACAGGCCAGGGGAGCCTTCATTGAGAGGTGTCTCTTGTCTAGGGTTTCCTAGTTCCTATTGAAAATAATGTTTGTAAAATGTATTGGTAGAGGAACTAAGAGATAGCCAGCCTGTTGGCATGACGTGTTTTATCTTCCGGTATAAGAAAGAAATCTGAAAGGGACGGGATCACTGCATTAATGAGCTGGTACGATAACAAACAGTAGTCATACAATGTTAACCAAGCAGCTGTCTAGCTGAACACCTTGTACTGTAACCCAGAGAAAGCAACCATAGAAAGATTGTAGCCTCCGTCTATGATCAACTGGCCCAGCACTCAGAATCCAAGAGGATCATTCAGTCTAGTGTCTTCTTTAAGAGCCAAATGATGTCCAGAGACATCGCATGTCTGATTGTGAGAGCCATGATGAAGCACCTTCCCAATGTGTACTCTGGACAGTACCCTGTAAGACCTGGAGACTGTGGAGAGCACAAAGCTGTGAGCTACTGGACACTGATGTCTACTGGTAATGTCCCTGATGCCCTATTTCTGCACATCATCGACACATTTGTCTATACCATCTTTCCAATTGACACATTGCCATGTGATTGGGGAAGATGGGAGGAGGCACTTCTGCTTGGCAAATCTGCTTTGGGTGGTTATCCAAGACAAGTTCACCAAAGCTCCAAAGAACAAGGCTCTCCTGCGAGGTTTGAATAAACTACCTGATTGTGGAGAGAACCTGGGTCAGGTTGACTCTGATCTGCATCAACTGTTTTTCTTTATTTTGACTATTTTCTACATTGTAGAATACTAGTGAAAACATCAAAACTATGAAATAATACATATGGAATGATATAGTAACCAAAAAAAGTGTTAAACCAATAAAATAATATGTTATATTTGAGATTCTTCAAAGTAGCCACCCTTTGCCTTGACGACAGCTTTGCACACTCTTGGCATTCTCTCAACCAGCTTCATGAGGTAGTCACCTGGAATGCATTTCAATAAATAGGTGTGCCTTGTTAAAAGTTCATTCTTAATGTGTTCTCCCATCTACACAGAGGAACCTTGGAACTTTGTCAGAGTGACCATCAGGTTCTTGGTCTCCTCCCTGACCAAGGCCCGATTGCTCAGTTTGGCAAGGCGTCCAGCTCTCGGAAAAATCTTGATGGTTCCAAACTTCTTCCATTAAAGAATGATGGAGGCCACTCTGTTCTTGGGGACCTTCAATACTGCAGAAATAATAATAATATTAATAATAATATATGCCATTTTGCAGACGCTTTTATCCAAAGCGACTTACAGTCATGTGTGCATACATTCTACGTATGTCTTTCTCTATTTCTCAGTGCAGGCCAGGAACACTCTATATTCAGTAAAAAAAAAATACATCCAGAAAATAAATATCAGAGTACCTCTTTCTTTGGTTTTTCTTAAAAAATACTTCCCAATTAGTGTGATCTGTTGGTTGAAAGCTCTCTAGAGACAGGGAGGGAGAGAGAAATGACTTAAATGTAAATGTAAATATAGAGAAACAGTAGAGACAGAGGGAGAGAAACAGAAAGGGGAAGAGAGAAACAGTCAGGGGGAGAGCGAAACAGAGGGGGAGAGCTGGGGGAGAGCTGAGGGGGAGAGCTGAGGGCTACGAAATGTTTTGGTACCCTTTCCCAGGTCAGTGCCTTGACACAATCCAGTCTCAGATCTCTACGGACAACTCCTTGACTCACGACTTGGTTTTTGCTCTGACATGCACTGTCAACTGCGGGACCTTATATAGACAGGTGTGTGCCTTTCCAAATCATGTCCAATCAGTTGAATTTACCACAGGTGGACTCCTATCAAGTTGTAGAAACATCTTAATGATGATCAATGGAAACAGGATGCACCTGAGCTCAATTTTGAGTCTCATAGGTAAGGGTCTGAATACTTACATAAATAAGGTATTTCTGATTGGGTTTTTTTATATACATTTGCACACAAACCTGTTTTCACTTTGTCATTATGGGGTATTGTGTGTGGATTGATGAGGGGAAAACAAATTATTGAATCAATTTTAGAGTAAGACTGTAACTTAACAAATTGTGGAAAAAGTGGTCTGAATACTTTCCGGATGCACAG
Source organism: Oncorhynchus keta (assembly GCF_023373465.1). Taxonomy (NCBI): domain Eukaryota; kingdom Metazoa; phylum Chordata; class Actinopteri; order Salmoniformes; family Salmonidae; genus Oncorhynchus; species Oncorhynchus keta. The sequence goes on along the minus strand of NC_068438.1, from coordinate 16,072,415 downwards.
AATAATATGAAATGCTCTGGGACTACTTTGGGAGGACAAGGAGCTGTGCTTTAATGTCTCCACAGTATGGTGGCTGAAAAGTTGCTCTGCCATTGATAACAGACCTGCAGGTGTTGTAGGATCAGAGGTCATGTGGACAGTCCCGTTTCTAGGCATAATCAGTGCCCCCCAACCAGTCGGGGTCTCAACTTTCTGTTAGTAGATATGATAGTAGAATACCCAACTTGCCATTTCTAAATGTGTTATGTCAGTCCCTGACAGTCACTCAATTAGCTCATGTCAGATAACGTTTTATGGATTGCTAGGTAAGTTAGTCTAGTCAGCTATCTAAACCTTTTAGTAATCATGGCCGAATTACTAACCAGGCACGAAAGCCCCATGCCCAGTGGCCCTGACCTCCAGGGGGCCCCCATTGATTTTGTTGGTCCCTCTCACTCAGATCACATGCACATGCCATAAGTCATGGCGAAATGTAAAACATTGAGGGAAATTTGCTTTAAAACTGCTAAATGTTCTCTCCATCCCATGGAAAAATGTGTAGAACTGCATGAAATCAGCTTTAAAGCTGCACATTTTTCTCTCTGCTGCCAAGAGGAGGGCCACTGCAATGTTTTGACCCAAGGTAGGCAAAATTCTAGAAACGGAAGTGCATATGGAAAAGGGTAAGCTCTATATGGACTTGTATGGCTCAGTTGGTAGAGCATGGCAGTTGCACCGCCAGGGTTGTGGGTTTGACTCCCGGGACCACCTATACGTAAAATGTTTTTGTTAAAAGCGTCTGCTAAATGGCATTTATTGTTATTATATTATATGAATACAATTACAGTTTGTAAGTCACACAGATACTTTTGTGCTATTTGTCTGTTCACAGTTTAAAAAAATAAAAATGTAACTATTTAACAAATTCTTATTTTCAATGATGGCCTGGGAACAGTGGGTTAACTGCCTTGTTCAGGGGCAGAATGATAGATTTTTACCTTGTCAGCTCGGGGATTTGAACTTGCAACCTTTCGGTTTCTTATTGACACCTGAGGAGAAACTTAGCCTCCAAACAAGTGAGTCAATGTACATGTCGCAATGTCGCATGTCCACTCTCTCCAAAGAGTATAGCGGATTTGGAGGTGAAAATTAAAATACTTCTTCTTATCTTTCGGGTGACCTTCGCAAATCTCCCAAGAAGAAAGGGTTCCTAAGGAGAGTTTGGAGAACTGTGAAATGACATGCCAGGATCCAGGACTAAAATACTTTGTCATTGTTGGCCCCGTCCTACATTTTGTGAAACAGACAAATCAAGTATTTTTTATACTTAAAATCTATATTTTGTCATTTAAAGCATTGTTGACATAATTACATTGTTTATTCATTAAAGTGTTATAGTGTTGTTATCTCATTTTCTAACTGAATTTGTGTGTAAAGACAATTATATTACATAAGTGTAAAACCCTCATGGAGTTACAGAATCTGGACTTCACATCATATTTGGTAAATAATGACTTGTAAAAAAAAATGGCACTAGCAGTTTTTAATTCATTCATTCATTCATTCATTCATTCAGGAAAGTGTATTAAAGGGATTGGTACACATCTATTGTAATATACTTTAACCATTAGATTAAGGTGCCATTAAAAGGAGACGCCGACAGATCTCGCCTCGTTAAAAAAGAATGGCTCTGTGTGTGTTTTACAAAGGGTTCCGTTATGAGAGTGTGACTTACAATACCTTACGCAAGACCCCAGAGAACGCAGTTATGGAAGCAACCATAAAACAGCATTCATATAATATATTCTTATCTAAGCCTAGGTTAATTAATAAGAAAGCATGTCTTATGTCAATGGTTGGTCAATCAATTTCTATTCATACCTATAGGCCTACTTTACCAACCAGTAAATGATGGCAATGGGCCCCTGCAGTTTGACCTGGTTTGACACATTGGCTAGAACAACGTCTACAGTGTAGGTAGTCCTCTTAGGCTACAGCCTACTGTCAAACTATCATGTTAAGTGTTGGTAATCTCAGGCTCAGTTGACCGTATTGTGGAATAGGCCTAAATAAATATGAATAATAAATCGGTCTTCAAGTCAAAGAGCCTTAAACATATTCATTTTGTTTAGGATTCCTTGCTTCAACTTTCTATAGAAGCCAGTTCAAACAAATCTTACATTTTCTGTCATCTATTTTTGTTGTCTATTTCTAAAAGACTCCTAGCCCACCAGTCCGTTTCTCATAAACAACGGCTAATGCACAATGTGCCAAATTCAATTACCGGAGCATTATGACGTGAATTTAGTGGAAGGTGAACATCAACGAGCCTAATTTATGCAGCCTCATATTTCTAGCCGTAATTGGCCTCTATTGTGGATATGTGATACCAGGGCCCTCTGCTTTAAACAGATAAACAAATACACAATCAATAGCAGCTTAGTGGCCTGTACAGTCATATCAGGATTAGGCCCTGCTATGAGCATTATAGTAACAATCATACTGTTCCTGGTTCGTCGAGTTACTCATCCAAAACCATAGCTAGATAAAATCATTGAAATTCCTTAAAATGTTGGCTTGCTTTGTAATTGTCCAAAAAGTGCTTATTCATGAGTATCTTAAATAAATCCCACATAGTATCTTAAATAAAAAAAATACCTGCACTTGTCTTTTCCTACTAGCATTGACTTTGCTGCTAACTACTTTATTGCTATGCCTGAGAAATGTAGTTGTGTCACCTAGCTATCTTAAGATGAGGGCACTAATTGTAAGTCGCTCTGAATAAGAGTGTCTACTAAATTACTAAAATGCAATATGTCATGACTTGTCAGAAGTTCACATTTCCCCTCCCCTCTCTCATTTAGCCTCTTATCTATTACTGTTTAACTGTTTCTCCTCCTCTCCATCATCTATCATTTCTACCACTTCCTGCATCAGTCTCGCCCACTCACTGTCTTTCCCTGAAACGCACCACAAAGTGCTGCATGCTCTTCGCCAGTCAATGTAAATAAATGAGCCCTCAGCTCTCCCCCTCTGTTTCGCTCTCCCCCTGACTGTTTCTCTCTTCCCCTTTCTGTTTCTCTCCCTCTGTCTCTACTGTTTCTCTATATTTCTCTCTCCCTCCCTGTCTCTAGAGAGTTTTCAACCAACAGATCACACTAATTGGGAAGTATTTTTTAAGAAAAACCAAAGAAAGAGGTACTCTGATATTTATTTTCTGGATGTAAAAAATATTGACTGAATATAGAGTGTTCCTGGCCTGCACTGAGAAATAGAGAAAGAGAGAGAAAGGAGAGAGAGATAATGTACACACGTGAGAGGTGGGTTGGGGGGGGGCACAGTTTGGGAACCACTGGACTATTCTGTCTAATGAGTGAACAGAGAACAAATCACTCCCATAAACATAAGTGCTATTCATTTTACACAAGGGCCTCTTGTGCTGTACTTGATAATGCAGCCTTACAGGGTCCATTACCCCCATTATTAATGTATAGTCCGCTCCATGTTCCATGGCACGCTTATCACGTCTGCATTAATTATGGACAAAAGCAGCCTTGTCAGGCCATCAGCTTTACTAATAGATGGCTCTCTGTGTCTCTCTCTGTTCTTATCCTGCTCATAGGCACAGATCTAGGATCAGCGCATCCTCTCCAAATCCTGGCATTAAATCAAGGGGGGAAATGGAAACATGAGTTCAGATCAGTGTCTCAGGACAACATCATCCTACTCCCTCTGGTCCACTGAAGGACTCCAGAATACAGCACTACTCTGGATGAATGGAGTACTGTACTTTACTCTGCTAATGCTTCTGTGTTCACCCTGAGATCTCTGTCAGACGGGCCTGGTGTGTGTGTGAACATGTGTTGAGCATATGGTTAGAGAATCTGTGTTTGTTTAAGATCATTCAACATGCATTATGTGTGTTTATATTGTATGTATCTGTTTCTGTGTTTCATGTGGGTTTGCTTCGCTTGTTCTGTGTGTGTGTGTGTGTGTGTGTGTGTGTGTGTGTGTGTGTGTGTGTGTGTGTGTGTGTGTGTGTGTGTGTGTGTGTGTGTGTGTGTGTGTGTGTGTGTGTGTGTGTGTGTGTGTGTGTGATGTCTGTGCTACATTAAGTAAAGAATGGCAGGATGCTGCGTGGGTGAATAGAGCGTTCACGGATTCCCATTAGTTTAGACTGTAATAAATAGCAGGACCTGCATTTAAAAAACACAGAGTAAATTGTGTGAATCCAGAAAGTCCCACACCACAGCTATTTCACACCCACATACTGCTTTACTCTTATCGCCCTGCCGGCTCAAAGCTTTGGGCTGTGTGTGTGTGTGTGTGTGTTTGTGTGTGTGTGTGTGGTTTCTGTTTGCTGCTCTTCCACTCACATTTGTGTGTTTCTTGGCTTGAAGATTAATCAAAGCTTGGCCTTCCTTTGAAGAAAGAAGCTAAACTCTCTCTTTTCAGAAAAGAGGAAGCTAAAATCTCTCTTTTCAGAAAAGAGGAAGCTAAAATCTTGTAATAGAAGTGAGAAGGGGAGGGAGGGGGGGGTCAAACTTAGGCCGAGCAGTTGCCACTAGACGCTGTTCTAAGTTCAGTTTTGCATTTTACACCCAAATGGTGAGGGTTAAGAGTCGGACTAGGGGGAAGTCAACTGATCATTTCTGTTTTGTGATTGGTCTCATCAGAGCTGCCATTCATCTGAATGTATGGCTTCATGTTTAGTCATGACTGTGGCAATTACCTTACAGTTAGGTATATTGACGACAGGTTGTCGTGAGCAGAAGCGATAGCTTGACATTCAGTAAAAGTCTCTCTGCCCCTCTTCCTATATCTTTCTGTGTTTTCCTTTCTCTTGATCTCTGCTGTAAGATACACTACCATGCTCTCCTCCTAACAGAGCTGTGGAGGGGAAACCTAGGAGATAAAACTTCCCATGTAAAACACATTTCTCTTTCAATAAAGAACCATTACAGTCTCTCACACACACACACACACACACACACACACACACACACACACACACACACACACACACACACACACACACACACACACACACACACACACACACACACACACACACACACACACACACACACACACACACACACACACACACACACACACACACACACACACACACACACACACCCTCTATCTCTGTCTACTGGTTTCTCTCTCTCTTTTAGTGTGACAATTCCCTCTGGCCCACACCCTTCCTCTGTTATTCCTTCTCTCTGCCTTCCTGGCACATCTGGCCATTCCGTTTTTACACATTCACATGTACACTATAACACACACACACCTGCCACACCTGTCCACCCCTTACTCGCCTCTCTCGCTCTCCCTCGTCTCCCAGGTTTGTTTGGGTTGCCAGCGCCAGGAATCACAAACCATTTGGGGGGAAGACTCTTTTAAGATGTCCTCCCCGATCCACAGAGTACAAGCTCATTGTCTCTCAAACGGGCATTTATCTGTCAGGGAAAGCTGTTCAGTTGGACCCATATTAAACATTGAATAAGTTTGTCTGTAAATGTTGTTTGTTCAATTTGAGAAAACTGTACTTTGAAATATTTTCTCACATTTAAAGAGGCAGAACATACGCACAGTAAAATTAAACTCAAAGACAGTCCATGATGGTAAAATAGATGATTGTGTCTGACCTGATGACATAACCTGTGGTCATGTGTTTATTTTTATTTTACCTTTATTTAACTAGGCAAGTCAGTTAAGAACAAATTCTTATTTTCAATGACGGCCTAGGAACAGTGGGTTAACTGCCTGTTCAGGGGCAGAACGACAGATTTTGTACCTTGTCGGCTCGGGGATTTGAACTTGCAACCTTTCGGTTACTAGCTCAATGCTCTAACCACTAGGCTACCCTACCGCCCCATCATCTTACCCTATTCAATGTGCAGGAACAATGACCTTTGATCAAGGATCAAAGGTCATTGTTCCTGCACATTGAATAGGGTAAGATGATGCAATGTCCTACATATCAGCCACCCTATTTGTCTCCTCACTGAGTGGAGAGTCACTACCTAAGGGGAGGGAGGGGGAACACAGGGAGAGAGACATGCTCATCAGGTCTTCTTAATTGCTGAAGCTCTCTCACCCACAGAGTAAGGTAAGACCCACCGGAGGGGGATTCCATGGCCTGGAGAAACAATTCTAAAACTCACACACAATAGATGAAGTGGGGGGAAATCCTGTCAGAGGGAGTTGAGGGGGCATAAGTAGACGCAACCGGCCCGAGGTGTAGAAAGCCCCTAAAACCCCCCGAGCACAGAGACACCCTCCCCCCTATTAGGTACCCTGGCCGTCCACCTATACGCCCAGCCCACCTATACGCCCAGCTGCAGATGACTCAGTGCTTAGGCTACACACATAATCGCATGCATATATAAACTCTCTCTTACACGCATTCCCTCTGCTGTAGATAGTTACCTTTTGCGTACACTCTAACATATACACACATGCACTGGCGTGCACAAACACACACACAGTTCTCGCCACAGAGCCAGGTGGTTAAATATAGGATATTCTTCCCCATGTGTTAGGATTCAGGATGGTGTGTGTGGGGGTGGTGATAGGGGGGATGGGGGACTTTTGAACCCCTGCCTACGCTGAGTTAACTCACACATGGAGGGAGGGGGGTCCAGGGTGCCAGACTGAGTCCTTCATCCGTGTCTCATCCTCCCAACGCCCACGTCCCATACTGGAACTCATCCCACGGTCGCCTCTGTGAACGAACGCACCAACTCCCCTGAAGGCTCAGAAACATAGAATCAACAACAGAGAGAGAGAGAGAGAAGGAAAGAGGAAGTCAGAGAAAGAGAGAGATACAGTGGGAAAAAGGGGGAAAATGTAAGTTGTTTGTGATGGAGGGTGAGAGAGGGGTGAGTTACTCACATCAAAGTTCCCTTGGGACCATGCTGACTTGCATTTCTCTCTTTTTTCTTCCTTCCTAAATTACTGTCTCCATCCTTCCATCCCGTTTTTACGGACGCCAAGAGACAGGAAATCTGTTAATATGTGAGAACGCACAACAATTAAAGCCAGTCCTCTGTGGTGGGAGAGAGACTGTTGCCAAAGTCTAGATCTCTCTTTAGTAACAGTGTGTAGGTGTCATATCCACACACATGCAGCCCTTGGGACACACATATAACTGCATGAATGCCACAAGTCAGCCCTATTAACATAAAGTTGACATATGAAAGATAACTTAAAGATGATCTGGGGACCGACTCTGGAATCTCACTTAAAGAGCCTGCATGGGCCTGCACACTTAAAATATGTACTGTGTCTCTCTCTCTCTCTCTCTCTCTCTCTCTCTCTCTCTCTCTCTCTCTCTCTCTCTCTCTCTCTCTCTCTCTCTCGTCATGGGGATATTTGAACCTCAGTACTGTGAGACATGACTCAACGGCTCATCTGGAGACTGAAAAGACTGGATCCTGTCAGACGGTCTATAGCTAGATGTGTTTAGGGGTGCAGCAGACCTGCATCTTTTGTTCATTGTTCTATGATCATTAACCCTGAGCCTATTGACATGGAACTGAGTTGAGAGGAAACGACATCCCTCGTCTCCAGAGTAAGAGGATACCTCGTTATATATAGTGTGTCTGTGTGTGTGGGTGCATGTGTGTGTGTGTGTGTGTGTGTGTGTGTGTGTGTGTGTGTGTGTGTGTGTGTGTGTGTGTGTGTGTGTGTGTGTGTGCGTGTGTGTGTATGCCTGTGTGTGTGTGATAATGGGATAGCGGCCCTCTCCCCAGAACAACAAGGGTCAAATGAACCCCCTAGAGTAGGTGACATCATTCTTTCCAAACTGGTCTGTCCATCCTAAAAAAAGCCCTGTCTTACCCACCGCTGCTTTAGCATTCAAACAAAGGCTTCTTCCTTGTTCCAGGGGCCCTGTCTCAATGCATTATACTTATCTACTCACATACTTAGTTGTTGGAATCCATAATGTATGTTTCCAGTACACATGACCAGGGACAGTTTCTGTTGGTATTTTGACATGGATTTACTCAAACAATTCCAATCTTACTGTTGTGTTTCACCAGACCAGCAGATACTAGGGACGTCCCCCCAGACAACTGTGACTGTGTGTTTGACAGATGGATTTCCCTGAGTGAGCATCAGGTGTGGGAGTGGATGAGAACAACTTCACTGGATTAAGACCCAGGCTGTGTATAATCCTCTCCCCAGTTCCTCTACACCAGAAGAGAAGTATGAATGGATGAGTGTGCAATTTCAGTGGATTGAGAGTCCTCTCCCCTGCCCATGTACATCAACACAGATTACAGAGCACTCAGAGCAGCCAGAGGCCTCTTTCTCTCACTCCCCCAGGTCTCCTCTCCTCTCTCTCTCCCCCAGGTCTCCACTCAGGTCTCCTCTCCTCTCTCTCTCCCCCAGGTCTCCACTCAGGTCTCCTCTCATCTCTCTCTCCCCCAGGTCTCCTCTCCTCTCTCTCTCCCCCAGGTCTCCACTCAGGTCTCCTCTCATCTCTCACTCCCCCAGGTCTCCTCTCCTCTCTCTCTCCCCCAGGTCTCCACTCAGGTCTCCTCTCATCTCTCTCTCCCCCCAGGTCTCCTCTCCTCTCTCTTCCCCCTCTTCCCCCAGGTCTCCACTCAGGTCTCCTCTCCTCTCTCTCTCCCCCAGGTCTCCACTCAGGTCTCCTCTCCTCTCTCTCTCCCCGAGGTCTCCACTCAGCTCTCCTCTCTCTCTCCCCCAGGTCTCTACTCAGGTCTCCTCTCCTCTCTCTCTCCCCCAGGTCTCCAATCAGGTCTCCTCTCCTGTCTCTCTCCATGAGGTCTCCTCTCCTCTCTGGATTCCCCCAGCACAGAAGCTCAGGCAGGCAGGCTATTGATCCAGCCTCAGCTCCATGTGTGTCTTGTCCCTGCATTGAGGGGCTGAGTTCTCCCTGTAGGGTTATAGACTTGTATAATTTATCTATGGTCACCCGGTTTGTTCCAACTCTCTGTCACTGTCTGTTGCTGCACACATATATACATACACATACACAAACACACCATGCACACCATGTGTAAGTAACTGTAGTCCTGGAGAGGGAGAGATGGGAGACGAGATCCACTCATCCACTCCAAATGAGCACCAGATCGATAGGAAAGCCCTTGATCCTGCACTCGTTCCTCTGTCCCTGGACATCACACACACAGAAAAAGGCAGGAAAGTGAAAGAGCTGGTGAGGGGGGCACTCACACACAGCACTCTCACTCTGTAGAATAGACTAGAGATAGGCCTATGATTAGTTACATATTTTCTGATCATTACCATTGAGAGCTGTTGACTTATATCAGGCAGAGCGTTTTCCATTCAAGTAAAGATGAACTGGCCAATAGACGTGATCAAGAAATAGTTAACTGGGAACTTCACTGGCAACAGAACATCATGTTTTTCTTATTGTAGATTGCGATATCTAGTGTTTGGTTTCGTGTACTGCAGATTTACGGGTTTATATTTTCCCGCTAAAAAATGAACTTTTGACACGAGACCATTGACTTGACCTACTTTTGGTTATTTAACATTTATTTAACTAGACAAGTCAGTTACGAACATATTCAAATTTACAATGACGACCTACACCGGCCAAATACGGACGACGCTGGGCCAGTTGTGCGCCGCCCCATGGGACTCCCAATATCCTGGTTCGTATCCAGGCTGTGTCTATAGTGACGCATCAAGTACTGAGATGCACTGCATTAGACCGCTGCGCCATTCCGGAGTCCCCTAGATATAGATACAACGTTACAAAGAAAGGGTGAGAAATATCTACAACGTAACGCCTGGATATCAAAAGGTCTGACCATTTAATACAATGTGGCAGAAGTATGACAGTTTATTTTAGTATCAGTATTTTAGCATGTAAGCTGTTTAGTAATCTTCAATAATTAAAATCATATTGGAAGCCCAGATAATCTTCCTTATTGTACATATTTGATGTCCCCACCATATTAATCAGTTCTCATTGATCAGAATTGACGGGAAAGAAAGCCAGAAGAGCCATGCAGCCAGGCGTCTTGTTTCAATGAAAAAGCGGACTAGAGTTATGCAAATCATTGGCCCAAACTAATCGGCGGGGTAATATACTCCGCCCACTGAGCTGTTCGTGCGCACTTCTTTGCTCCAGGCTGCGCTTTAGCAGCTATTTGTAAATCATTTGGAATGGTAGACAATGAGACATCTATGTAAAAACATGGTAGTAACATCAGCATATTTTAGCCTAAACTAAACCTATCCCTACTATGGGAGAGTGTATTTGTTTTGAGAGCTTACATCGTCCTATTTGATGTAAAGTCAAGGTATCATTTTAAAAGGAGATGTTTTCTGACAAAGAGACAGGCAGGTGCTATCACGGAACATCACGTGAAGCAAAAACCGTGAAGCAAAAACGACCATAACAAAACCGAAGGTGAAAGGTCCTCAAAGGGCACATGATGGTGGCGAGGATGGCGAGCTGCGGAGCCGCTTGTAGCCTGGATGAAGGGTAAGCATCTTAAATACATAGCCAAATAATGGCGAGATTTAGTCTTGCACGTAGCCTATATATGCATGAGGTTGCATTCACACTGACAAAGATGTGCGCCGCAATGTTCTGTCGAATCCGGAAAGAGCTGTTCCTTTTTTGTTGCTGCTTGCTACCCTTAGCTGGTAACTTAGTTCTCGATTTATTTAAAAAAAAACACAAGACCCTAAATAGTTGCAACCGTGTATTTTTATTTTATTGAAGACAGACCCCCAAAGTGAGAGGGGACGCCATGGTCGCTTTGTAACGCACAAGATGCTGTGTTGTTGACTGATCATAATACAAACATGCCCATCGCCCAAGCAGTATGGCTATACCGCGAGTTACAACTATAGAACGATGTTATTCTGTAGGCCAACCCAATGCAACAATCATTTTTGGGTTCTCAATTAAACCGTCTCTTTTAACTTGAAAACGAAACCACTTTTGTGTACCCGTCCTTCACCACTGCATTTTGCACTGTCACAGTTAGGCTACTTTGTCTCGATGTATTGTTTCAGCTGTTTAGAAGCGTGCCAGCCAGGTCGTTCTTCATTAGACACCTGCCATGTGAAAGTGCTTGAATATAGTAAAGGTAAACTAGCTTCGTTGGTATATGTATAGGAGCATCTATGTGCCAAATAATATACCATATATGGTATATACCATGTACCATATAATCGTCTTGAATTTACGTAGGCTATTGGGACTTTTTCCAGGGAAGCTTGATTGATAGTCAAGGACTTAAAAAAAAAACATATCACTTCTGTAACCAGTGTTACTACAATCATGGTAATGTTTTATACAGTAGAATGTAGTTGTAGAAATGTAGAAAACGTTCTACATTGTCCCCTTTGTGTAGTAAATAATGAATAGTGTTTGTGTGGAGAGTAACCATGAACCCCAGGGCAGTTAAAGGTGACAGATGGTGACTTATATTCAAGGGGAGCACAAGGTCAATAGTTACTGTGGTTTCCTGGTTTTCTATCACACCACAGGCTTCTGGAGAAACAAGACACATTTGGCACCTTGCCACCATGCCACACCCTTTTGCCACTGACTTAAATAATCACAATTCTGGTTAGACAATTCAACGCTCAAATCACTGAAGAGGCTTGAGTGTCACCGAAGTGCTGACATATATACTGTACCAGTCAAAAGTTTGACACACCAGCACATTCCAGGGTTTTTCTTTATTTGTACTATTTTCTACATTGTAGAATAATAGTTAAGACATCAAAACTATGAAATAACACATATGGAATCGTGTATTAACCCAAAAAGTGTTAAACAATGTCACGGATCCCTCTGGAACTTTCATTGCGCACACCTGGCCCCTATTCCCACTGATTGTATTTGTATATATGTGCCCTTTGTTCATCATGGTGCTGTCCATTATTGTTACTATGTCCGTTGGTACGTGTGAGTACCTGTGCTGTGTGTTTCACCTGTGCTGTGCTTTTGTGCCCGTGTGGATTGCGCAGATGATTACAGGTCTCGTCCCGTGTGATAATCAGTGTGTGCTAGTGTCATTTATTCGAGGTACTCTTCGCTCTTTTGTTTGGGTTTCAACCCTGTGTTTTTGTTACATGTTTGTTTGGTCTTCGTCGCCGTAATTTGGGGCTTAATAAAAACCCATATTATGCATTCCTGCGTCTGCCTCCCGAATCATTCATACCGACGTGACAAACAGAAAAAGGTTTTAGATTCTTCAAAGTAGCCACCCTTTGTCTCGATGATGGCTTGGCACACTCTTGGCATTCTCTCAACCAGCTTCACCTGGAATGCTTTTCCAACTGTCTTGAAGGAGTTCCTTCATATGCTGAGCACTTGATGGCTGCTTTTCCTTCACTCTGAGGTCCAACTCATCCCAAACCATCTCAATTGGGTTGAGGTCGGGTAATTGTGGAGGCCAGATCATCTGAATCAGCACTCCATCACACTCCTTCTTGGTCAAATAGCCCTTACACAGCCTGGAGGTGTGTTGGGTCATTGTCCTGTTGAAAAACAAATGATAGTGCAAACCAGATGGGATGGTGTATCGCTGCAGAATGCTGTGGTAACCATGCTGGTTAAGTGTGCCTTGAATTCTAAATAAATCACTGACAGTGTGACCACCAAAGCAACCCCACACCATCACACCTCCACCAGGCTTCACGGTGGGAACCACACATGTGGAGATCATCCGTTCACCTACTCTGTCTCACAAAGACACAGCGGTTGGAATCAAAAATCTCAAATTTGGACTCATCAGACCAAAGGACAAATTTCCACCGGTCTAATGTCCATTGCTTGTGTTTCTTGGCCCAAGCAAGTCTCTTCTTCTCATTGGTGTCCTTTAGTAGTTGTTTCTTGGCAGCAATTTCGACCATGAAGACCTATTCACGCAGTCTCCGCTGAACAGTTGATGTTGAGATGTGTCTGTTACTTGAACTCTGTAAAGCATTTATTTGGACTGCAATTTCTGAGGCTGGTATTTCTAATGAATTTATCTTCTGCAGCAGAGGTAACTTTGGGTCTTCCTTTCCTGTGGCGGTCCTCATGAGAGACAGTTTCATCATACTGTTACGCTTGATGGTTTTTACGATTGCATTTGAAGAAACTTTCAAAGTTCTTGAAATGTTCACTATTCACTAAGTAATGATGCAGTGTCATTTCTCCTTGCTTATTTGAGCTGTTCTTGGCATAATATGGTCTTTTACCAAATAGGCTATCTTCTGTATGTCACAACACAACTGATTGTCTCAAACGCATAAAGGAAAGAAATTCCACAAATTAACTTTTAACAAGGCACATCTGTTAATTGAAATGCATACCAGGTGGCTACCCCATGAAGCTGGTTGAGAGAATGCGAAGTGTGCAAAGATGTAAGGCAATGGGTGGGTACTTTGAAGAATCTCACATTTCTTTAACATTTTTTTGGTTACTACATGATTCCATATGTGTTGTTTTGGTGTCTTCACTAGTATTCTACAATGTGTATTAAATAATGAGTAGGTGTGTCCAAACTTTTGACTGGTACTGTAGATATTCAATTATACATGTAAAGTGTTAGTCCGATGTTTCATGGGCTGAAATAAGATCCCAGAAATGGTTAATTCACACAAAAAGCTTATTTCTCTCAAATTTGGTGCACAAATTAGTTTACATCTCTGTTAGTGAGCATTTCTCCTTTGCCAAAATAATCCATCCACCTGACAGGTGTGGCATATCAAGAAGCCGATTAAACCGCATGGTCATTACAGAGGTGCACCATGTGCTGGGGACAATAAAAGGCCACTCTAAAATGTGCAGTTTTGTCTCACAACACAATGCCATATATGTCTCAAGTTTTGAGGGAGAGTGTAATTGGCATGCCGACTGCAGGACTGTCCACCAGAACTGTTGCCAGAGAATTGAATGTTAATTTCTTTAACATAAGTTGTTGTAGAGAATTTGTCAGTACGGTCATGCGGCCTCACAACTGCAGACCACGTGTAGCCAGCCCAGGACCATCACATCTGCCGTCTTCACTTGCGAGATCAGCCACATGGACAGCTGATGAAACGGAGGAGTATTTCTGTTTGTAATAAAGACCTTTTGTGGGGAAAAACTCATTTTGATTGGCTGGGCCTGTTTCCCCAGTGGGTGGACCTTGCTCCCAAGTGGGTGGGCCTAAATGTATTTATTTAAATTGACTGTTTTCCTTATATGAACTGTAAATCAGTAAAATCGTTGAAATGTTGAGTTTATAATTTTGTTCAGTATACATAAATATACAATGCACAATATCTGCGGAATATATGACCCCTCATGAAGGCATAACGTTTTACCCTCATACTTGACAGTTTAGTGTATCATTAATATTGTGACTGATGGTGTGTGATATGTTAACCTACTGAGGTACACAAGGCTAAATTGGAGCTGTGACAAACTATAGCACTAGAACTAACTGACGATTGCCTATCCCTTGTTCACAGGCTTTCAGTGTGTTCATGTAAGGCTGTAGGAAACATGCAAAAACTGTGGCTTTATCGCACCACAGAGACACAGACAGAGAGAGAAGGGGTGAGAGAGACAAGAAAGGAAGGGGAGGGTTTGGTTTTGTATGAGTGGGAGAGAAGTAAGAGATGGTGAGAGGCCAGGGTTGACAAGAGGGCAAAGAGAAATACATAGAAATAATTTACAGAGAGATGGATAGAGGCTGAAAGTATAACACAGGGTGAGACCCAAATGCAGACACAGGAGGCAGATGGTTTGAGTCTGATATTTATTAAACAACATGGGGCAGGTCGAGGACAGGCGAAAGTTCATAACCAGGTCAGAGTTCCAAACTGTACAGGGATGCAGGCAGGCTCAAGGTCAGGGCAGGCAAAAGGTCAAAACCAGGCGGACTAGAAAAAAACGGAGACAAGGAAAAAGCAGGAGCATGGAGTAACACGCTGGTTGACAAAACAAGGTGAACTGACAACAGACAAACAGAGAACACAGGAATAAATACCCTGGGAATAATGTGGAAAACGGGTAACACCTGGAGGTGGGTGGAGACAATCACAAAGACAGGTGAAACAGATCAGTGCGTGACTTCTGTCACGGGCAGAGTACATGTGGGAATATGACTGCCATGGAAATGTATAACAGTTGTGTTGTGATACAGAAACCTGTTGGCTGTGTCAAACATTGACCTTGGAAAAGTAAACAGTCTTTCCTGTACTCCTGTCTGAGGATGAGGACTACTAGCTTATCAGGTTTCATTAAATCTAAAAGAGGGACTATTTACGACACAGAACTAGAAATAGCCCATGAATTTGTCACAATTCAATCATTGTTTCAGGACCTTATCTGCAGGTACCATGCACAGTTATCATGATTAATTACTTTCTTATTATCAAAGAGGTTGTAAACACATGCCAACTCAGTAAAGTGTTTCTCCTGTATTCCTAGTCTCCTCTGTGGTAAAGGACTAAAGACTACACTTGAGTCAACTCTGGCTTTTGATCACCTAGAGCGCAGTATTTTTACGATGGAGTAAAATAAAAAATAAATCCTGTTGACCTAGTTCTCTGTGCGTGCTGAACTTGTTCACACAAGTCACAGACTGAATCACCAAGCGGCACGCTTTGTCTGAGGCTGAGAGACATCCTCTGGATGATGCACATTATTATGTTGTTTTTTATAAACCTGTAACACTGCTCACTGCAAAACCCTTCCCTTTGTGTCTTGATGTTAGATCAACTTTTGATGTTCTCTGATACTGTCTCTTTAAGAACTTATGGTTTATAATCACAAGCACTATTATCAGCCAGTACCTTTCCATTGGTTTGCAGTACCAGCTGTCCAACACTAGTGTGTAAAACTGGGTCAGTATGTATGGGGTGGGGGTTCCACACCACACTGGAGGATGGGCTGATGTCATGAACGTGAGATTTTGGTAGCTCCTCCACTTCCTGTTTTTGTGCCTCAGTTAAATGAGCGTTTGTGTGTACATCAGAGAGAGGAAGTGAAGACCGAGATGGGTCTGCAGCTGGACAGTTCAGCTCCACCCCCTCTTCTCCACACCCATAATCCCCTCCCCCCACTGGTCCATAAACTGAAGTTGTATTCTCTTAACTCCATTTTGATAACGTCTTGGGATGCCCTTACCATTTCCTATCTCTTTTAACCAACAGCGATGGAGACATCCCTGCCCCTGACCAGAAGGGTAAGCACCGTTCGCTCTTTGTTTGATTGTGCATGAAATGTTTTGTTTTGTCTCATGTGGCAAAAAAATCTGAATTAATGTGATCTTTAATTAGACCAGCAGATGGCAGTCAACACCAGTAAAAAAAAATCTGTGTGTGTGAGATGTACATTGGGCTGATAAAGCATGCTGTCTGAGGGTAGACGGAGTGGATGTCTGATGAGGCAGAGAGCGATTGGAGGCATATGAGGACACAGACCGAGAGATGGGGGGGAAAGAGATAAGGGGAGAGGGAGAGAGAACGAGCAAGAGAGAGGGACGTTTGTAGAGCAGAGAGAGCGAGCGAGAGAGACCTGGCTGGTTCTCAGTCTGAGATGAGGCTCCCTGCCCCAGGGAGGACTGGCTCCATCTATTAGCTTCCCATC
The DNA here is from genome assembly GCF_023373465.1 of Oncorhynchus keta. Taxonomy (NCBI): domain Eukaryota; kingdom Metazoa; phylum Chordata; class Actinopteri; order Salmoniformes; family Salmonidae; genus Oncorhynchus; species Oncorhynchus keta. Next base: position 16,055,836 of record NC_068438.1, on the reverse strand, counting down.
TGCTAATGCCAGGCTCTCAGCTAGAAGGCCTGACCCAGACTCACTCCTGCTGGGTACAGATACCCCTGGAGCTAGCCATGTCTGTACACCAGGGCAGCAGTTCACTTCACTCTATCTTACCAGGTAGGCCATAGTTTCACTTTAGATTAGGACAATTATTGATAATAACCGTGAAAAAAAAGAATCTGAATACATACATTTTAAGATGGGGGGGGGGTTCAACTTTATTTTCAAGTAGATATAGTTCACTCAGTAGCATTTTTTTTCATTTTTACATGAAAACGGTAAAAGTTGGTAATCATTTTACAATGATTTGGGTGGAGAAGCTTGATTTTCAGAAGTTCCAAGAAGTCAAAAACATTTGCTTTTGAGAAATTGTCTCGCCAAAGCTGTGTTGTATTCTTTAGGTATCTCGTAGCTTATTTTCAAAGATGCATTACAAAATATATTCTACAAAAATGACAATCATAACAATAATCGTGACCATTTGCATGGCAATTAATCGTTACATAATCATCACAGCCCTACTTCAGATGCACTTACAGTATGAAGCATACAATTTATAAGTAATTCTGAATGAGAATATCAGCTTCTGTAAAGTTACAGCCCCGGCACAGGGGCCCTCAGCCCTATACAAAGAAAAAGCACAGACATATCACCGAATTACAATACGCTCATATACATACTGTATCCAGTTTGCGTTCATCTACATTAGTGAGGAATCAGTTGTGGAAGTTTCAGATGAGTGACGTGAGTGAAGATATACGGTATACACTGATGAGCTCATCAGAATGAACTTCGTCACAGTTTGACAACAGAAGTGCAACATTTAGATCATGCTCCGTCAGACAGTACATGAAAGGCTACAAATCGATAATGTATGATATTCTTTTTCTTTCATTTGTTAGTAATAGGCCTAGGGTAGACATGAGTAGAGAACCTTCAGAAAACTCTCAGGGGATGGGCTGGAGTTGTTTGGGGCAGGTCCCACAGAGGGCCAGTCCCCTGAGGTTTTTAAATGTTTTATTTAGCTAGCCAAGTCAGTTGAGAACAAATTCTTATTTACAATGCCGGCCTACCGGGGAAAAGTGGGTTAACTGCCTTGTTCAGGGGCAGAACGACCAATTTTTACCATGTCAGCTCAGGGATCCCATCCAGTAACCTTTTGGTTCCAAGCTCAACACTCTAACCACTAGGCTACCAGCTACTTTATGGGTAAAGTGGGGTGGAAAGATGGAGAGAGGAGATTTCCTAATTCCATATTAACCCCTATCCCAAGACATCTCTACTAAAAGTTCAGTTGTTACAGATAATCTGACTAAAAATGATAACAGTGGCTCAGGAGGACACACCTTTGCAGTATGTTTGTATTTTCCTCGTATAGAGTGAGATTTCACTCAAAGAGAAGCCCCCCGTGAACACTACTCAAACAGAACTCTAATGGTCTCTGAGCTGCATATAGGCATATAGACCCCCTCTCAAGTCATGTTTGAACTACCAATCAATTTCCCTCACCCCTCTTTATTTGAAAGTACACTTAGAATGAGAAACGTTTTCAAAGTTCATCCCTCCATGTCCTATGGATTTTTCTGACAGACAATGCAGGGACATCTACAGAGGAGAGTTCTGAAGAAGAGGAGGACGAAGAGGAGGAGGATTCTGGTGAGCGGCTGCCAGAGATCAAAAACTCTCCATCACAGTATGAATCTTCAGGCTTTATCCCACCCTCTTAACACAACATTCTCTCTCTGTCTTTCAACAGACTGCTTTGCTGAGAAAGAAGGTGAGAAAAACACAGGCCTTGTTCTGTCAGCTTCATCAAAATCATTTACAATCTGTGATGATAGACGGTCACACCAGCATCTCCAGCTTGTCTTTACTCAGTCAGTTAGGATCTTTTTAGAAATAATTGTATTATTTCTTGGCTTGTCCCAGTAGAATCTGAGGAGCCTGACGTTGAGGGTTCCTGTAATGGTGAGTGGGAACTAAAACGTCAGCCACAATGCCTATATCTGCCTTATCCTGCCTCTGAAATACAGATGAATAGCCTCTTTCACCTCAGAAAGTCCTGAGTAGAATGATTGCTCCTCTCCCCCAACTTCCTTCATGAGGTGTAACTTATCTCTCTACAGAGTCAGAGTCGGCTCCTCAACCTGATGCAGAGGTTTCCCTTGCTAAAGGTATATCCTCAGTTTGACACAAGTCATTCTACTACCAAATGTTTCGCCTTTTCCACAAAATGTCGAGCTATCCTAGACAAAGGAGATTGCAATGGTTGAAAGGCTAGAGAGAGGATATCTGGGTGCATTCATATTTTTATGAAAATGTGTCTGCAAATCATAGTCTGAGAGGTAGAGTACTCCCCAAGAGGGAGTGCCTAGTTTGACCTTTGGCCTCTCCTTTGTCAGATGTGCCCCCCAAGCCATGCTGTGAAAAATGCAAGGCTGTCCAGCAGGTAAGTACATTTGTTTGATTGTGGAATTGAACGATAGTTGTGTAATAAAGCTTCAGAGACATACAGTATGGCTGTAGACTCTCTAGAGGAACAGGGGCCAATCTTAGTACCATGTCTGTTTCTCTATCAGAGTCAAGGCAATGAACTGGTTACTCCCAGGAGGATCTCTAAAGGACGCCTACAGTGAGTAGCCTCTTCTACCTGTAGCCTCGTTCCTTCTCTCTCTCTCCCTCTTTTTTTCTCCATCTCTAAATCTCTTACTCTCTTGCTTACTTAGTATCTCTACCTCTCTTTTTTAATAAATAAGAAAATCCCCAAACCACTAATGCCCCTTCTGCTGAGTGTCTGTCTGACTGGTATGAGTCTGTCCATCTCTCTGTGTTCTGTGTGTCAGGGTGCAGCTGGAGGGAGAGGGGACATATGAGTGCTCCGTTACCGGCCTGGTGTTTGAGGTGTCAGAGAGAGTCCTGATCCGCTACTCGGTCCTGTCCTGGTCCAAGTTTGGCATGTTCCTCAGGGACTCCTGGAGGTTCGCTGGGCCCATCTTCAACGTGGACTGTGTCAACAGCCCCTCATCCATCCTCACCTCCATCCAGTTCCCTCACTTCCTCTGCCTCGCTGATCCCGACAGTGAAATGACCTTTAGTGTCCTGCATATGAAGGACAGCTGTCCGATGATCGAGCCCTCGGTAGACCACTCTGGCAGCCATGTAAAGTGGCGTGTATCGTCCCTGTCCCCGGTGGGGCCCATTGTCCAGAGCAGCAAGCCTGTAGAGCACCACGGGGTGGTCCTGGTGTATAAGGAACTGGCTCTGAACAACTCCTACTCCTTTCGCATCTACCTGGCCACCAACAACTCCTCTGACATTAAGGTGAGAGGGAAACAGGGTGTGTGTATGCGGATCATTACAGTAACATCTTACTGAGTCAGAGAAATGAACATGATCAGAGGGATTGTAATGCCCACTGGCCTGACCTCCTGGCACTCTGACTCATACTGTGGTCTCTACTGAGGGAAATCACATGTCACACTGGAAGTCTGCGGTCTGTTTATTTGTGTGTATGTGTGTGTGGTGATCAAGATGAGTTCATTTGTCACTGTATCAGAGGGCATTGGTGCATATTAATAAACAAATGATTGTGTATTGATTTGTGTATCTGTATCTAGGAATAACTCAGATGGAAACCCCAAACCTCATACATTAGATCTGAATCTAGCCCAGTGGACAACACTGGTTAACTTCATTGGGATAGGGGGCAGCATTTTCACTTTTGGATGAAAAGCGTGCCCAGAGTAAACTGCCTCCTACTCAACCCCAGATGCTAATATATGCATATTAGTAGTAGCATTGGATAGAAAACACTCTGCCGTTTCTAAAACTGTTTGAATGATGTCTGTGAGTATAACAGAACTCATATGGCAGGCAACAACCTGAGAAAAAATCCAAACAGGAAGTGGGAAATCTGAGGTTTGTAGTTTTTCAACTCGGCCCCTGTTGAAGATACAGTGGGATATTGGTTATGTTGCACTTCCTAAGGCTTCCACTAGATGTCAATCATCTTTAGAACATTGTTTGATGCTTCTACTATGAAGGGGGGCTGAATGAGAGGGGAATTAGTCAGAGGCCTGCCAGCAGCCACAAGCTCAGTTACGCGCATTCACATGAGAGGTAGCTCCCGTTCCATTGCTTTTCTAATGGAATTCTCAGGTTGTAACATTATTGAACATGTATGATAAAAACATCATAAAGATTGATTCTATACATTGTTTGATATGTTTCTACGACCAGTAATACAACTTTTTGGAATTTTCGTCCGACCTATCAGCTGGAAGTCACACGCGCGTTTCACTTTGTTTACCAAACGCCCAAACAAAAGGAGGTATATGGACATAAATGATTAACTTTATCGAACAAATCAAACATGTATTGTGGAACTGGGATTGCTGGGAGTGCATTCTGATGAATATCATCAAAGGTAAGTGAATATTTATAATGCTATTTCTGACTAATGTTGACTGCACAACATGGCGGATATTTATTTTGGTTGGTTTGGGCTCTGAGCTCCGTACTCAGATTATTGCATGGTATGCTTTTTCCGTAAAGCGTTTTTGAAATCTGACACAGCGGTTCCATTAAGGAGAATTTTATCTAAAGTTCCATGCATAACACTTGTATTTTCATCAACATTTATAATGAGTATTTCTGTAAATTGATCTGGCTCTGCAAAATAACTGGATGTTTTGGAACTACTGAACATAACACGGCAATGTAAAATTAGATTTTTGGATATAAATATGCATTTTATCGAAAGAAAGCATACATGTATTGTGTAACATGAAGTCCTATGAGTGTCATCTGATGAAGATCATCAAAGGTTAGTGATTAATTTGATCTCTATTTGTGCCTTTTGTGACTCCTGTCTTTGGCTGGAAAAATGGCTGGGTTTTTCTGTGACTTGGTGGTGACCTAACATAATCATTTGTGGAGCTTTCGCTGTAAAGCATTTTTTTAAATCAGATACTGTGGCTGGGTTAACAAGAATTGTATCTTTAAAATGGTGCCTAATACTTGTATGTTTGAGAAATTTTATTTATGAGATTCCTGTTGATTTGTATTTGGTGCCCTGCAATTTCATTGGCTGTTCCGCTAGCGCTAGCGGAACCCCGTTCCCAGACAGGTTAAAATGACAATGTTTTTCCAACTGGTAGGTTTATATTGGGATAGTAAAACCATGTGTATCAAATATAGACCACAGTTAATATTTACTCTGTGATCTTACACAGTCTTAGGTCACATGACACCCAGTACCTGAAATGTGGTTTGAGTGCTGGTAGTGTGTAGAATCAGTGATGTGTGTCTTAGTGTGATAGTAGTATCAGTGGTGAGGGGAATGGCTGCGTGACAGAATGCCTGAGCTCAGCAGAAACCCACATTAGAGCACTCAGCTTCAGAACAGTCCATTTAACCCTGCCTAACTGGCCAGGGAAAGGAGTTGTTGACCGTTAGGCAACAATAAGAAAGATTATACACACCAAAATGACCATGGAAAACATCTCCGTCCACCAACTCCCATGTTTCCTGAACAGGGAATAGTCATCCCCGCTATTACCATTATTAGAATCTCTCGCTTACTTACGGTAAATCACTGGTCTACTTCTGTCTATTCCTTTGTCTCTCTGCCTCTCTTTCTCCTCCTCTACCCCTCACTCACTACAGGACATATGGAAGGAGGTGCGTTGCGCCAACAAGCGTTACCTGAAGGTAGAGAAGCCACCCACCTGTAAGTTGGATGAGAAGAGGTACCGCCTCATGAGTGAACCAGAGGGAGACATCAGCCCTGCGGTGAGGTTTCATTCACCCATTACTGCATAACCAGTAAGCACTGACCTACAGTACAGTTGAACTCAGAAGTTTACATACACCTTTTCCAAATACATTTAAACTCAGTTTTTCACAATTCCTGTCATTTAATCCTAGTAAAAATTCCCTCTTAGGTCTGTTAGGATCACCACTTTATTTTAGAATGTGAAATGTCAGAATAATAGTAGAGAGAATGACTTAATTCAGCTTTTATTTCTTTCATCACATTCCCAGTGGGTCAGACGTTTACATACACTCAGTTAGTATTTGGTAGCATTGCCTTTAAATTGTTTAACTTGGGTCAAATGTTTCGGGTAGCCTTCCTCAAGCTTTCCACAATAAGTTGGGTGAATTTTGGCCCATTCCTCCTGACAGCTAGTGTAACTGAGTCAGGTTTGTAGGCCGCCTTGCTCGCACATGCTTTTTCAGTTCTGCCCACACATTTTCTATAGGATTGAGGTCAGGGCTTTGTGATGACCACTCCAATACCTTGACTTTGTTGTCCTTAACTTCTTGCGTCGAGCCAACCCGGATCCGGTATCATGACTACAGCCTCAAGCCCATTACCATAACGCAACGTTAACTATTCATGAAAATCGCAAATGAAATTAAATCAATATGCTAGCTCTCATGCTTAGCCTTTTGTTAACAACACTGTCATCTCAGATTTTCAAAAATATGCTTCTCTACCATAGCAAACTAGCATTTAGCGTCAGCATTTAGCATTAGCATTTAGCGTTAGCATTAGCAGACAACATTTTCACAAAAAACAGCAAAAGCATTCAATAAATCATTTACCTTTGAAGAACTCCGGATGTTTTCAATGAGGAGACTCTCAGTTAGATGGCAAATGTTCAGTTTTTCCTGAAAGATTTTTTTGGTCTGGAGAAATCGGTCTGTTTGGTGCGTCACGTTTGGCTACCAAAAAAAAACGAAAATTCAGTTATCCAAACGCCAAACTTTTTTCCAAATTAACTCCATAATATCGACTGAAACATGGCAAACCTTGTTTAGAACCAATCCTCAAGGTGTGTTTCACATATCTCTTCAATGTATCGTTCCTGGAAGTATGAGCCTCCTTCTGTATCGCATGGTAAAATAATTGCCACTGGGAATTACGCACCAAATTAGACAAAGGACACCGGACGGCCCCCTGGCAAATGTAGTCTCTTATGGCCAATCTTCCAATGATATACCTACAAATACGTCACAATGCTGCAGACATCTTGGACGAACGGCAGAGCGCATAAGCTCGTTCACAGCATATTCACAGCCATATAAGGAGACCAGAGTAAAACAGAGCGTCAAAAATCCTGCTCATTTCCTGTTTGAAGTTTCATCTTGGTTTCGCCTGTAAAATCAGTTCTGGGGCACTCACAGATAATATCTTTGCAGTTTTGAAAACATCAGAGTGTTTTCTTTCCAAAGCTGCCAATTATATGCATAGTCGAGCATCTTTTCGTGACAAAATATTGCGCTTAAAACGGGCACGTTTTTTTATCCAATAATGACATAGCGCCCCCATAGGTTGAAGAGGTTAACCCCGTTTGGTGGTATCCAATTGTTAGTAGTTACTATCTTGTCTCATCGCTACAACTCCCGTACGGGCTCGGGAGAGACGAAGGTCAAAAGCCATGCGTCCTCGAAACACAACCCAGGTGTTCTTAATGTTTTGTATACTCAGTGTTGGTACATTATGTACTATGTGCGTTTATTCATAATGTCTGCGTTGTGTGTATTTGGTGTCCTGCAGGACTTGCCGTTCACGCTGGCCGTGACTAAATTGAAGGGATATTTTGAGGTGTTCTTTGAGCAGCCCCCTCCTTTCAAGGTCTCCCTCGTAGAGACAGAGTCCGACAAGACTGTGTGGTCAGCCACCATCAGAGAAGGTACATACACACCTGCTGTGCGTCTGTCTGTAATGTGTTGTGGGTTAAGGTGCAGGATATTAATGTATCTTCCTCTCAGGTGACTGTGTGGACAATACAGTTGAAAAGCCAAGGAAACTGACAAATAATAGTAAGTTTGTCATTTTTGTTTGCCCCCTCTCAATATCGGCATCAAGAGTTCACTTCATTCCAGTGTATGTTCTAGATATCAAGTTCTCTGTACACAAGCACTTTTCATCCAATCATAACAAAGTAGCTTTTGATTGACAAAGTAGCTTTTTTTCTCCTCTTCTGTAGACAGGAAGAGAAGCACCAGCACATCAGAGGAAGAGTTGCCCAAAAAGAGACGTCGATGCGCAGATGAGTCAGGTGATGGTTTGAACACATCCATTGTGTAATTTGCTGTTATTACTGTGGTATTATTCCTGTTGAGTTGCTGTTCAGTCGCCCTGAATAAAACCCTTAAGTCTGACGTTCCTCTGTTGTCCCCAGACGGAGTGCGGACAGTGCAGGTCCCAGACGTGTCGTCCAAGCAGCTGATGCAGGTGGCTAAGATGCAGGGGAAGGAGTGGAAACAGGTGGCTATCGGTTGCCTGGACCTGTCCTCCAAAGAGCTGGACGATATACAGGCCAGTGAGGAGGATGTCGACATGCAGAGGTACAGTAGATAGATATAGTATCTGCACCCTTAAAACTCAACTTTATATTACTCGCCAGCCATTATTTTGGGCATTTTTCATTTAAGCATTCTTGGTACACCGATCATTCAATAATTGTACAATAACTTACTTTCTTTGATTCATATTTTTGGTGATTTCTTTTTTAGATGATGTGACCCTCAACTTGTTTCGTGTTGGGTTTCAGGTTTAAGGCATTGGAGCGCTGGAAGACTGGCAGGCCAAATGGTCAAGCCACGGTCACTCACCTCTTGATGAGCCTACAGGAGCTGGATGACCTGCCCAACAAGGTCCTCAAGACACTGCAAGGTTAGAGACACACATTAGACTAGAGCCACAAACACTCAATCACCTGTCTCCACACAGATATTTGTACTCATTCTTGTCTCCTACTAACATACACCCATTTCTGTCTGTCTCTTTCTGTCTGTGTTCTCCTCAGATATGATAGACAATAAAGCGGCCAAATGAGATATATTTTGCCTCCCAAGGTCCCTGCCATTCCGCAGCCCTATCGTCAATGAGCCAGAGAGACAATGGGAGAGAGACGTTTGAACTCTTGCCTTGAAGACAGAAATCCCTCTGCTTCTGCTGTATTGCAGGGGTACTCTTACCCTACGAGGTCCGGAGCCTGCTGGTTTTCTGTTCTACCGGATAATTAATACACCTGGTGTCCCAGGTTTAAATCAGTCCCTGATTTGAAGGGAACAATGAAAAAATGCAGTGGAACTGGTTTCGAAGTCCAGAGTGGAGTTTGAGGGCTGTATGGAGTAAGATGAACGTCCCCGCTAGTCCAGGGATGGGAAACTCCAATCCTCAGGGGCTGGAGTGATGTCACATTTCTTCCCCATCCCTAGCTAACGCAGCTGATTTAAACTAATTGCATTCTAAACTGAAGATCATAATTAGTTGATTATTGGAGTCAGGTGTGTTAGCTGGGGCTGGGGCAAAAGTGTGACACCAATCCAGCCCTGACTCACTGGACTGGAGCTGCCTGCCCTTGCTCTAGAGGCTGATCTAAGGTCAGCTTTGCATTCCCCCTTCATAAATTGAGGATGGTACACTGATCCTAGATCAGAAGCATTATGTGTCCCCTGCCATTGTCTAGGCAGGGCAGGGCCGGGACACCAGCCTAGCACTGTCAGCCCCTTCCATATGTTTGATTTCTGCAGGCCTGGATGCTAGAGCTGGAGAACGTTGTGCCCTGCCTAGTAGTGATGTTTAGTAGTGGGAAACCCTGGCTTTTCACCCCTCATGTTCTCTCAGGATTTCAACAGGAGTTCAACAAAGGCATAGAAACAGAATTACACCACAACCTTTAATCTTGAATGGTTATGTTCTTAGACATACACAAATGGTCCATTAACCTGGAATAATGCAGGCGTTATGTAGAGGTACCCCAAATAGCCAGGAGCTGATGCTGCGACCTGTGGTGCAGTGAAGACCTCTTATGTCATAGATGACCTCTGGGAAATAGGTAGCTAATATGTAGCCAGTAACAGACATGTTGCTGCAGTATGGAAACGGCTAACACACTTACAGGGCTGTTGTCTCAAACATTGTACATTTTGTATTTTGATATTTCTCAATCAAGGCATTGCCACTTACTTAATCATGGAACAACTACTCAAGGAGTGTAGCTGTACTTTTAATACGGTGTACATATTTTCTGTTTTTTTAAACTATACTGTGATTGTTTTTTTTGTAGTCTGTTTGTTCGTTTTTGTGTGTTATGACCAAATTGAGCCGTCAAACTGACAATAGGGATAACTAAGCTTCATCTCAGAGAAAATATTGGTAATATTTACTTTTGTTTAGACTGGACCGTGTACATTCTGTAGCCTGGAAATCGCGCTCAGTGGATTTGAACATGGTGGGGTTGACTGAATTCCAGAAACCACTAATGTAGGAGGGTTATTTTGTTCATAAAAAGGGCTACTAACTCATTTTAAACACCTTTCAATAGGGATGTCACTGTTGCCAATACTGGGACCCAAATACCCCAGGGAGAGTAACAACGATTAACTGTGAAATGATGAATGGGAAAACCATGAGTTAAGTTGTCTATTGAATGCTATTTGCAAGTGTGTACATATTTTTACACAGTGATCGCTCCGAAAAGGCCATCATTAATATTCCATCCTTACATGTCTACTTCTGTAATGTTGCAGCTCAGGTAAGGGCCTTCATAGGGCTCTGGGTATGGTGTCTAAGATTACAAATCTTTGACTGAATAAAATACATTTTTGCAAAAATTGATAAATAATGTTTAATTGCAAATAATTTTCAGCTAGCAGATGATGGTCTTCATGAATGTTAGGCTATGAGTTAATCAAACATTTATCCTATGTAACCGGTTCTGTACCCGTACCTTTCTGCGGTGTGTTCTTGTGAGGTGTATGTGGAAGGGAAAGCTCTGAAAACAATTCTGCCGGTTGTCTCTTTTAATGACTGCATGGAATGGAGATAAATGCAAGGCAAATGTTAATGCTGCCGTCTGGACTCTCATAAGTACATTTATCACTCCTCATCACGCTTTAAGCAAATTCACATAAACCAAAAAATGCATTGTACAAAGTGTACATGTTAATATTTTCAAAAGACTTAACATTTCATTTTAAAAACATTGTACACCAATAAAAGTGCTAAATATTTATTTAAGTGTACTATTGTCCTATTATACCCAAGGCATACTGGTCCAGAGCAGCAAGCCTGTAGAGCACCAAGGGGTGGTCCTGGTGTATAAGGAACTGGCTCTGAACAACTCCTACTCCTTTTGCATCTAACTGGCCACCAACAACTCCTCTGACATTAAGGTGAGAGGGAAACAGGGTGTGTGTATGCGGATCATTACAGTAACATCTTACTGAGTCAGAGAAATGAACATGATCAGAGGGATTGTAATGCCCACTGGCCTGACCTCCTGGCACTCTGACTCACACTGTGGTCTCTACTGAGGGAAATCACATGTCACACTGGAAGTCTGCGGTCTGTTTATTTGTGTGTATGTGTGTGTGGTGATCAAGATGAGTTCATTTGTCACTGTATCAGAGGGCATTGGTGCATATTAATTAACAAATGATTGTGTATTGATTTGTGTATCTGTATCTAGGAAAAATTCAGATGGAAACCCCAAACCTCATACATTAGAGCAGCTCAGTGGGCAACACTGGTTCAAATGACAATGTTTTTCCAACTGGTAGGTTTATATTGGGATAGTAACACCATGTGACATCAAATATAGACCACAGCCAATTTTTACTCTGATATTACACAGTCTCTTAGGTCACATGTCACCCAGTTCCTGAAATGTGGTTTGAGCGCTGGTAGTGTGTAGAATCAGTGATGTGTGTCTTAGTGTGATAGTAGTATCAGTGGTGAGGGGAATGGCTGAGTGACTGAATGCCTGAGCTGAGCAGAGACCCACATCAGAGAACTCAGTCCATTTAACCCTGCCCAACTGTCCAGGGAAAGGAGTTGTTGACTGTTAGGCAACAATAAGAAAGATTTTCCAGCACACACCAAAATGACCATGGAAAATCAAATCAAATGTATTTATATAGCCCTTCTTAGATCAGCTGATATCTCAAAGTGCTGTACAGAAACCCAGCCTAATACCCCAAACAGCAAGCAATGCAGGTGTTGAAGCACGGTGGCTAGGAAAAACTCCATAGCAAGGCCGAAACCTAGAGAGGAACCAGGCTATGATGGGTGGCCAGTCCTTTTCTGGCTGTGCCGGATGGAGATTATAACATAACATGGCCAAAATGTCAAATAATAATTATCACAGTAGTTGTCGAGGGTGCAACAGGTCAGCACCTCAGGAGTAAATGTCAGTTGGCTTTTCATAGCCGATCATTGAGAGTATCTCTACCACTCCTGCTGTCTCTAGAGAGTTCAAAGTAAGTAAGAAAGAGAGAATTGGAGAGGACATACTTAAATTCACACAGGACACCGGATATAACAGACTGACCCTAGCCCCCCAACACATAAACTACTGCAGCATAAATCCTGGAGGCTTAGACAGGAGGGGTCAGGAGACACTGTGGCCCCACCCGATAATTTCCCCGGACAGGGCCAAACAGGCAGGATATAACCCCACCCACTTTGCCAAAGCGCAGCCCCCACACCACTAGAGGGATATCTTCATCCACCAACTTACCATCCTGAGACAAGGCAGGGTAGCCTAGTGGTTCGAGCGTTGGACTAGTCGCCGAAAGGTTGCAAGTTCGAATCCCCGAGCTGACAAGGTACAAATCTGTCGTTCTGCCCCTGAACAGGTTAACCCACTGTTCTTAGGCCGTCATTGAAAATAATATTTTTTTCTTAACTGACTTGCCTAGTAAAATAAAGGTAAAATTTAAAAAAATTAAAAATGTAGCCCACAAAGATCTCCGCCACGGCACAACCCAAGGGGGGTGCCAACCCAGACAGGAAGACCACGTCAGTGACTCAACCAACTCAAGTGACGCACCCCTCCTAGGGACAGCATGGAAGAGCACCAGTACGCCAGTGACTCTGTAATAGGGTTAGAGGCAGAGAATCCCAGTGGAGAGCAGGGAACCGGCCAGGCAGAGACAGGAAGGGTAGTTTGTTGCTCCAGTGCCTTTCCGTTCACCTTCACACTCCTGGGCCAGAATACACTCAATCATATGACCTACTGAAGAGATGAGTCTTCAATAAAGACAAAGGTTGAGACCGAGTCTACGTCTCTCACATGGGGAGGCAGACCATTCCATAAAAATGGAGCTCTATAGGAGAAAGCCCTGCCTCCAGCTGTTTGCTTAGAAATTCTAGGGACAATTAGGAGGTCTCCGTCCACCAGCTCCCATGTTTCCTGAACAGGGAACAAGGTATCGAAAACGTACCACAGGGATGCTGGCCTATGTTAACTCCAGTACTTCCCACAGATGTGTCAAGTTGGCTGGATGTCATTTGGGTGGTTGACCATTCTTAATACACATGAGAAACTGTTAAGTGTGAAAAACCCGGCAGCGTTGCAGTTCTTGACCCAAACCGGTGCGCCTGGCAACTACTACCATACCCTGTTCAAAGGCACGTAAATATTTTGTCTTTCTCATTCACCCTCTGAATGGTACACATACACAATCCATGTCTCAATTGTCTCTTCGCTAGTGCGCGATGATATCCCTACCGGCCAACCCTCCCTAACCCGGACGACGCTATGCCAATTGTACGTCGTCCCACCGACCTCCCGGTCGCGGCCGGCTGCGACAGAGCCTGGGCTCGAATCCAGAGTCTCTGGTTTTATTCATAATTTCGTTCACGCTGGCCGTGACTAAATTGAAGGGATATTTTGAGGTGTTCTTTGATATTAATGTATCTTCCTCTCAGGTGACTGTGTGGACAATACAGTTGAAAAGCCAAGGAAACTGACAAATAGTAAGTTTGTCATTTTTGTTTTCCCCTTCTCAATATCAGCATCAAGAGTTCACTTCATTCCAGTGTATGTTCTAGATATCAAGTTCTCTGTACACAAGCACTTTTCATCCAATCATAACAAAGTAGCTTTTGATTGACAAAGTAGCTTTTTTTCTCCTCTTCTGTAGACAGGAAGAGAAGCACCAGCACATCAGAAGAAAGAGTTGCCCAAAAAGAGACGTCGATGCGCAGATGAGTCAGGTGATGGTTTGAACACATCCATTGTGGCATTTGCTGTTATTACTGTGGTATTATTCCTGTTGAGTTGCTGTTCAGTCGCCCTGAATAAAACCCTTAAGTCTGACGTTCCTCTGTTGTCCCCAGACAGAGTGCAGACAGTGCAGGTCCCAGACGTGTCGTCCAAGCAGCTGATGCAGGTGGCTAAGCGGCAGGGGAAGGAGTGGAAGAAGGTGGCTAAGCGGCAGGGGAAGGAGTGGAAGCAGGTGGCTAAGCGGCAGGGGAAGGAGTGGAAGCAGGTGGCTAAGCGGCAGGGGAAGGAGTGGAAGCAGGTGGCTAAGCGGCAGGGGAAGGAGTGGAAGCAGGTGGCTAAGCGGCAGGGGAAGGAGTGGAAGCAGGTGGCTAAGCGGCAGGGGAAGGAGTGGAAGCAGGTGGCTAAGCTGCAGGGGAAGGAGTGGAAGCAGGTGGCTAAGCGGCAGGGGAAGGAGTGGAAGCAGGTGGCTAAGCGGCAGGGGAAGGAGTGGAAGCAGGTGGCGAAACTGCAGGGGAAGGAGTGGAAGCAGGTGGCTAAGCTGCAGGGGAAGGAGTGGAAGCAGGTGGCTAAGCGGCAGGGGAAGGAGTGGAAGCAGGTGGCTAAGCGGCAGGGGAAGGAGTGGAAGCAGGTGGCTATCGGTTGCATGGACCTGTTATAAATAGCTAACCAATAGCTACCAGGAATATCTGCATTGAACCTTGTTGCACTAACTATTTTGACTCATCACATACATTACTTTTACTGTTCGTTATTTATCCCGTTGCCTAGTCACTTTATCCCTACCTACATATACATACTGTATCTACCTCAATTGCCATGTACCCCTTCACATCGACTCTCTACTGGTACCCCGTGTATATAGCTAAGTTATCATTACTCATTGTGTATTTATTCCTTGTGTTGTTATTTTTCTATGTATTCCTCTTTTTGCATTTTCAATTTTTCTACTATTTCAATGTTTTTCTCTGCATTGTTGGGAAGGGCCAGTAAGCATGTAACAAATAACATTTGCCAGTAGTGTAAAGTAACTAAGTAAAAAATACTTTGAAGTACTACTTAATTAGTTTTCTTGGGTATCTGTACTTTATTTACTATTTATATTTTTGACAACTTCTACTTTTACTCTACTACATTCCTAACGAAAATATGTACTTTTTACTCCCGTACATTTTCCCAAAAGTACTCGTTACGTTACATTTCAAATGCTCACGCAGGACAGCAATATAGTCCTATTCACGCACCTATAAATACACTGCTCAAAAAAAAGGGAACACTAAAATAACACATCCTAGATCTGAATGAATGAAATATTCTTATTAAATGCTTTACATAGTTGAATGTGCTGACAACAAAATCACACAAAAATTATCAATGGAAATCAAATGTATCAACCCATGGAGGTCTGGATTTGGAGTCACACTCAAAATTAAAGTGGAAAACCACACTACAGGCTGATCCAACTTTGATGTAATGTCCTAGAAGGGGCTTATTTAGACTGGTAAGCTCATGGGTACACTCTAGAAGGGGCTTATTTAGACTGGTAAGCTCATGGGTACACTCTAGAAGGGGCTTATTTAGACTGGTAAGCTCATGGGTACACTCTAGAAGGGGCTTATTTAGACTGGTAAGCTCATGGGTACACTCTAGAAGGGGCTTATTTAGACTGGTAAGCTCATGGGTACACTCTAGAAGGGGCTTATTTAGACTGGTAAGCTCATGGGTACACTCTAGAAGGGGCTTATTTAGACTGGTAAGCTCATGGGTACACTCTAGAAGGGGCTTATTTAGACTGGTAAGCTCATGGGTACACTCTAGAAGGGGCTTATTTAGACTGGTAAGCTCATGGGTACACTCTAGAAGGGGCTTATTTAGACTGGTAAGCTCATGGGTACACTCTAGAAGGGGCTTATTTAGACTGGTAAGCTCATGGGTACACTCTAGAAGGGGCTTATTTAGACTGGTAAGCTCATGGGTACACTCTAGAAGGGGCTTAAGAAGGGGCTGGCTCATGGGTACACTCTAGAAGGGGCTTATTTAGACTGGTAAGCTCATGGGTACACTCTAGAAGGGGCTTATTTAGACTGGTAAGCTCATGGGTACACTCTAGAAGGGGCT
Organism: Oncorhynchus keta; assembly: GCF_023373465.1. Lineage (NCBI taxonomy): Eukaryota > Metazoa > Chordata > Actinopteri > Salmoniformes > Salmonidae > Oncorhynchus > Oncorhynchus keta. Next base: position 16,039,685 of record NC_068438.1, on the reverse strand, counting down.
TATTTAGACTGGTAAGCTCATGGGTACACTCTAGAAGGGGCTTATTTAGACTGGGTAAGCTCATGGGTACACTCTAGAAGGGGCTTATTTAGACTGGTAAGCTCATGGGTACACTCTAGAAGGGGCTTATTTAGACTGGTAAGCTCATGGGTACACTCTAGAAGGGGCTTATTTAGACTGGTAAGCTCATGGGTACACTCTTAGAAGGGGGTACTTATTTTTAGACTGGTAAGCTCATGGGTACACTCTAGAAGGGGCTTATTTTTAGACTGGTAAGCTCATGGGTACACTCTAGAAGGGGCTTATTTAGACTGGTAAGCTCATGGGTACACTCTAGAAGGGGCTTATTTAGACTGGTAAGCTCATGGGTACACTCTAGAAGGGGCTTATTTAGACTGGTAAGCTCATGGGTACACTCTAGAAGGGGCTTATTTAGACTGGTAAGCTCATGGGTACACTCTAGAAGGGGCTTATTTAGACTGGTAAGCTCATGGGTACACTCTAGAAGGGGCTTATTTAGACTGGTAAGCTCATGGGTACACTCTAGAAGGGGCTTATTTAGACTGGTAAGCTCATGGGTACACTCTAGAAGGGGCTTATTTAGACTGGTAAGCTCATGGGTACACTCTAGAAGGGGCTTATTTAGACTGGTAAGCTCATGGGTACACTCTAGAAGGGGCTTATTTAGACTGGTAAGCTCATGGGTACACTCTAGAAGGGGCTTATTTAGACTGGTAAGCTCATGGGTACACTCTAGAAGGGGCTTATTTAGACTGGTAAGCTCATGGGTACACTCTAGAAGGGGCTTATTTAGACTGGTAAGCTCATGGGTACACTCTAGAAGGGGCTTATTTAGACTGGTAAGCTCATGGGTACACTCTAGAAGGGGCTTATTTAGACTGGTAAGCTCATGGGTACACTCTAGAAGGGGCTTATTTAGACTGGTAAGCTAGAAGGGGCTTATTTAGGGTACTCACACTCTAGAAGGGGCTTATTTAGACTGGTAAGCTCATGGGTACACTCTAGAAGGGGCTTATTTAGACTGGTAAGCTCATGGGTACACTCTAGAAGGGGCTTATTTAGACTGGTAAGCTCATGGGTACACTCTAGAAGGGGCTTATTTAGACTGGTAAGCTCATGGGTACACTCTAGAAGGGGCTTATTTAGACTGGTAAGCTCATGGGTACACTCTACACTCTAGAACTCTAGAAGGGCTTATTTAGACTGGTAAGCTCATGGGTACACTCTAGAAGGGGCTTATTTAGACTGGTATGGGTACACTCTAGAAGGGGCTTATTTAGACAAGCTCATGGGTACACTCTAGAAGGGGCTTATTTAGACTGGTAAGCTCATGGGTACACTCTAGAAGGGGCTTATTTAGACTGGTAAGCTCATGGGTACACTCTAGAAGGGGCTTATTTAGACTGGTAAGCTCATGGGTACACTCTAGAAGGGGCTTATTTAGACTGGTAAGCTCATGGGTACACTCTAGAAGGGGCTTATTTAGACTGGTAAGCTCATGGGTACACTCTAGAAGGGGCTTATTTAGACTGGTAAGCTCATGGGTACACTCTAGAAGGGGCTTATTTAGACTGGTAAGCTCATGGGTACACTCTAGAAGGGGCTTATTTAGACTGGTAAGCTCATGGGTACACTCTAGAAGGGGCTTATTTAGACTGGTAAGCTCATGGGTACACTCTAGAAGGGGCTTATTTAGACTGGTAAGCTCATGGGTACACTCTAGAAGGGGCTTATTTAGACTGGTAAGCTCATGGGTACACTCTAGAAGGGGCTTATTTAGACTGGTAAGCTCATGGGTACACTCTAGAAGGGGCTTATTTAGACTGGTAAGCTCATGGGGCTACACTCTAGGGTACACTCTAGAAGGGGCTTATTTAGACTGGTAAGCTAAGCTCTAGAAGGGGCTTATTTAGGGGTACACTCTAGAAGGGGCTTATTTAGACTGGTAAGCTCATGGGTACACTCTAGAAGGGGCTTATTTAGACTGGTAAGCTCATGGGTACACTCTAGAAGGGGCTTATTTAGACTGGTAAGCTCATGGGTACACTCTAGAAGGGGCTTATTTAGACTGGTAAGCTCATGGACTGTACACTCTAGAAGGGGCTTATTTAGACTGGTAAGCTCATGGGTACACTCTAGAAGGGGCTTATTTAGACTGGTAAGCTCATGGGTACACTCTAGAAGGGGCTTATTTAGACTGGTAAGCTCATGGGTACACTCTAGAAGGGGCTTATTTAGACTGGTAAGCTCATGGGTACACTCTAGAAGGGGCTTATTTAGACTGGTAAGCTCATGGGTACACTCTAGAAGGGGCTTATTTAGACTGGTAAGCTCATGGGTACACTCTAGAAGGGGCTTATTTAGACTGGTAAGCTCATGGGTACACTCTAGAAGGGGCTTATTTAGACTGGTAAGCTCATGGGTACACTCTAGAAGGGGCTTATTTAGACTGGTACTCATGGGTACACTCTAGAAGGGGCTTATTTAGACTGGTAAGCTCATGGGTACACTCTAGAAGGGGCTTATTTAGACTGGTAAGCTCATGGGTACACTCTAGAAGGGGCTTATTTAGACTGGGCTTACACTTTAGACTGGTAAGCTCATGGGTACACTCTAGAAGGGGCTTATTTAGACTGGTAAGCTCATGGGTACACTCTAGAAGGGAATTATTTAGACTGGTAAGCTCAAGGGTACACTCTAGAAGGCACTTATTTAGACTGGTAAGCTCATGGGTACACGCTAGAAGGGGTTTATTTATACTGGTAAGCTCATGGGTACACTCTAGAAGGGGCTTATTTAGACTGGTAAGCTCATGGGTACACTCTAGAAGGGGCTTTAGATTAGGGTAAGCTATTGGGTACACTCTAGAAGGGGCTTATTTAGACTGGTAAGCTCATGGGTACACTCTAGAAGGGGCTTATTTAGACTGGTAAGCTCATGGGTACACTCTAGAAGGGGCTTATTTAGACTGGTAAGCTCATGGGTACACTCTAGAAGGGGCTTATTTAGACTGGTAAGCTCATGGGTACACTCTAGAAGGGGCTTATTTAGACTGGTAAGCTCATGGGTACACTCTAGAAGGGGCTTATTTAGACTGGTAAGCTCATGGGTACACTCTAGAAGGGGCTTATTTAGGTACTCATGGGTACACTCTAGAAGGGGCTTATTTAGACTGTAAGCTCATGCTCATGGGTACACTCTAGAAGGGGCTTATTTAGACTGGTAAGCTCATGGGTACACTCTAGAAGGGGGTAAGCTTATTTAGAAGGGGCTTATTTAGACTGGTAAGCTCATGGGTACACTCTAGAAGGGGCTTATTTAGACTGGTAAGCTCATGGGTACACTCTAGAAGGGGCTTATTTAGACTGGTAAGCTCATGGGTACACTCTAGAAGGGGCTTATTTAGACTGGTAAGCTCATGGGTACACTCTAGAAGGGGCTTATTTAGACTGGTAAGCTCATGGGTACACTCTAGAAGGGGCTTATTTAGACTGGTAAGCTCATGGGTACACTCTAGAAGGGGCTGGTAAGCTCATTTAGAAGGGGCTTACTGGTAGACTGGTAAGCTCATGGGTACACTCTAGAAGGGGCTTATTTAGACTGGTAAGCTCATGGGTACACTCTAGAAGGGGCTTATTTAGACTGGTAAGCTCATGGGTACACTCTAGAAGGGGCTTATTTAGACTGGTAAGCTCATGGGTACACTCTAGAAGGGGCTTATTTAGACTGGTAAGCTCATGGGTACACTCTAGAAGGGGCTTATTTAGACTGGTAAGCTCATGGGTACACTCTAGAAGGGGCTTATTTAGACTGGTAAGCTCACTGAAGGGGCTTATTTACTGGTAAGCTCTACACTCTAGAAGGGGCTTATTTAGACTGGTAAGCTCATGGGTACACTCTAGAAGGGGCTTATTTAGACTGGTAAGCTCATGGGTACACTCTAGAAGGGGCTTATTTAGACTGGTAAGCTCATGGGTACACTCTAGAAGGGGCTTATTTAGACTGGTAAGCTCATGGGTACACTCTAGAAGGGGCTTATTTAGACTGGTAAGCTCATGGGTACACTCTAGAAGGGGCTTATTTAGACTGGTAAGCTCATGGGTACACTCTCTAGACTGGTAAGCTCAGGTAAGGGGCTTATTTAGACTGGTAAGCTCATGGGTACACTCTAGAAGGGGCTTATTTAGACTGGTAAGCTCATGGGTACACTCTAGAAGGGGCTTATTTAGACTGGTAAGCTCATGGGTACACTCTAGAAGGGGCTTATTTAGACTGGTAAGCTCATGGGTACACTGGTAAGCTCATGGGTACACTCTAGAAGGGCTTATTTAGACTGGTAAGCTCATGGGTACACTCTAGAAGGGGATTAATTAGACTGGTAAGCTCATGGGTACACTCTAGAAGGGGCTTATTTAGACTGGTAAGCTCATGGGTACACTCTAGAAGGGGCTTATTTAGACTGGTAAGCTCATGGGTACACTCTAGAAGGGGCTTATTTAGACTGGTAAGCTCATGGGTACACTCCATATGGCAATTTGACTGGTCATTTTTATTGATCCTTTTTTTAACTAGGCAAGTCAGTTAAGAACAAATTCTTATTTACACTGATGACCTACCAAAAGGAAAAAGGACTCCTGCGGGGACGGGGGCTGGGATTAAAAATAAATAAATATAAATACAGGACAAAACACATCACAACAAGAGAAACAACACACCACTACACAAAGAGAGACCTAAGACAACAACATAGCAAGCGAGCACACATGACAACACAGCATGGTAGAAACACAACATAACAACAACTTGGTAGCAACACACCATGGTAGTAGCACACAACATGGTACAAACATTATTGGGCACAGACAACAGCACAAAGGGCAAGAAGGGAGAGACAATAATACATCACTCAAAGCAGCCACAACTGTCAGTAAGAGAGTCCATGATTGAGTCTTTGAATGACGAGATTGAGATAAAACTGTCCAGTTTGAGTGTTTGTTGCAGTTCGTTCCAGTCGCTAGCTGCAGCGAACTGAAAAGACCTTTAACAGAATGTGACTGGCAGAACCGGTGTTGTATGTGGAGGATGAGGGCTGCAGTAGATATCTCAGATCGGGGGAGTGAGTCCTAAGAGGGTTTTATAAATAAGCATCAACCAGTGGGTCTTGCGACGGGTATACAGAGATGACCAGTTTACAGGAGTATAGAGCGCAGTGATGTGTCCTTTAAGGAACATTGGTGGCAAATCTGATGGTTTGGCACCAACGGTAAAGAACATTTAGCCACTCGAGAGCATCCTTACCTGCTGATCGATAAATTATGTCTCCGTAATCTAGCATGGGAAGGACGGTAATCTGAATCAGGGTTAGTTTGGCAGCTGGGGTGAAAGAAGAGCGATTACAATAGAGGAAACCAAGTCTAGATTTAACATTAGCCTGCAGCTTTGATATTTGCTGAGAGAAGGACAGTGTACCATCTAGCCATACTGCCAAGTACTTGTATGAGGTGACTATCTCAAGCTCTAAACCCTCAGAGGTAGTAATAACACCTGTGGGAAGAGGGACATTCTTCTTACCAAACCACATGACCTTTGTTTTGGAGGTGTTCAGAATAAGGTTACTGGTAAATAAAGCTTGTTGGACACTAAGAAAGCTTTTTTGTAGAACATTTAACACAAAATCCAGGAAGGGGCCAGCTGAGTATAAGACTTTATCATCTGCATATAAATGGATGAGAGAGCTTCCTACTGCTTGAGCTATGTTGTTGATGCAAATTGAGAAGAGCATGGGGCCTAGGATCGAGCCTTGGGACACTCCCTTGGTGACAGGCCATAGCTGAGACAGCAGATTTTCTGACTTTATACACTGCACTCTTTGAGAGAGGTAGTTAGCAAACCAGGCCAAAGACCCCTCAGAGACAGCAATACTCCTTAGCCGGCCAACAAGAATGGAATGGTCTACCGTATCAAAAACTTTGGCCAAGTCAATAACAATAGAAGCACAACATTGCTTAGAATCAAGAGCAATGGTAAACTCATGGGTACACTCCATATGGCTGGTATTGTCATGCAGTTATGTCCATGGCAATTTAGAATGTTCAATCAACTGCTGTTGGATTACCATGGTAATATAGAATGCTCATTCAAATGATGCATAGTGATGTGGCTTACAATCAAGTTGTCATCTGAACCTAGGTTTATAAAAGCACCCTGACCAGCATTACTGCAATATCCACAACTACAGATATCACAAATATCCGATACTGCATGGAATACTGAAAACTAAGGTATATGCTGAACAGGATGCAGTGCAAAAACAACAATCGAAGGACCTCTGGTCTTGAGCTATGGCCATTGGTGTTTTCTTCACAGGAGGAGTTAATCCAGATGAAAGCTTCCCTCATTGAGGAGATGCAGGTAGCTTAGTGGTTAGCGCGTTGGGTCTGTAACTGAAAGGTTGCTGGCAAGCTGACAAGGTAAAGATCTATCGTTCTGCCCCTGAACAAGGCAGTTAACCCACTGTTCCTGTCATTGTAAATAAGAATTTGTTCTGAACTGACTTGCCTAGTTAAATAAAGGTTCAAATAAAAAAATGCAAAGCGCTGTGGCTGAAAGCACATGCCACAACCTGGAGTTTCAGGTGAGGGTACAGGACTTGGAGGTGCAAATTACAGAAGCCAGGAACGTTGGTAAAGAACATGAGATGACAGCTCCATTGTGCGCAGGAAAAGGGCCCATTCCTTCACCGAGGAACTTGTCCAATGTGACATGAACTCTGTTGATGAAGAGATAAGTGGAGGTTTCAACCACTGCGACCCAGAGCTGCCTGGGGAGAAGTCTGCTCAGCAGGCTCCAGAAGGTGGTCTGCCAGGCAACGATGTTCGCCCAGGGTGGCATGGTTTCCTTGTGCTTAATGGCTGTAAGTGTGCCCACATGCCAAATTGGACAAGGGGTTCAATGTGGAGACCTGCTTGAAGACGCAGAAAAGGGCTTTTTCATATCTTATGCGACTATTAAACACACTGCCTTCCCTCCCGTCTGAATGATATTATATTTCAAGATGTTCCATAAAGATAAGGTATTTTTTACAACAAACAAAAGCGTATTTAGCCTATTCATGGATAGAATGTTTAAGCCCACGGAGCAACACAGACAACAAAGCTAACATTAACAGCCAGTCAATATAATAAATACATAATCCGTCTCAGTAAGCTTGTAATAAATACTTTATTATAAATATTCCAATAAATAACATTAATAACATATTGTTAAATAAATAAATAAATACATACATTTCATAAATCAAATAAATAAATAAATCCCAGTCCTTAAATATAGGAATAAATATATAAATAGATTGACCAACATGATCTTCATTGACTAGTTTTGCACTAAACCTACTATCATTCAGCTCTAACTGAGCCAAAGGAGTTTAGATAGCTCATGTCCTACTCATCTAGGCATTCACAGTGTAGTGCAGTAAGTATTCAACAGTTAGGATGGCAAAGTAGTTGTTGAGGATGATGTCCGATGATGATGACAATCAGTGTTGCTGATGATTCACTTTTTGATGGTGATGATGATGAAGATTATCAGCACTTGTTATAGTTGATGATGATGAGAAATCGGATGGTTTTGAAGATGAGGGTTTACTTCCTGTGGTCCCCAGCAGAGATGTAGCCCATGGCTCTGCTGATGGTGATGACCCGGAGGTGGAAGCCCTTCAGTAACTTACACAGATGGACCCTCTGGTCCACAGAGTTACCACTAGTCAGCTTAGCGTCTGCAACCTGCAGGGCAAAAGGAAACAAAGCTTAACTTGATAAAAATGCAAACTTAACGTCCATAGTTGTATGCGTGCCAATAACATTTGTTCTGTTTCAAACACAGAGAAACACATTTTTTTGTATACAGTTTTGTAATTGTCTGTATGAGTTTGTTGTCATTAGAAAACTGAGTCAAAAGGAACATTCAGGGAAGGAAGAGATGTTTTATGACAACAACAAAAAAAGAAATAGAAAAATCTAATCTTACATGTGAGGAAGGATCCCCTTGTGTGGATGGACAATTATTGAGTAGGTTCTTGGTGTCCTGGACAGTGGAACTGAGGTCGGCCTGTTTGTAAGCCTGTAGTGAGGCAGCATAATGTCCTAGGTCTGCTCGGATGTTCCTCAGACACGCACTCTGTCCGAAGAAAATATAAAGATGGACAGAGATCAGACAATCAGACATATAGGAGGCAGTTGAAATGGGTGAGCTAAGAATGGGTGAATTATGTGAAATGCCATCACTATAAAATCTACAGACTGTCTAAAGATCTAACTATTTATTTTTAAAACTGTGGATTTATATACAATGATGCAATATTGTAAGAACACAATAGTTACCTCACTGAATGTGGTGTTCCGTTGACCAGAGCATCTTGTGTTCTGAGGAAATACAGCAAAATAATGCATCAATCGACTGAATTCACTATTCTGTAAATCCTAATTATCACTTTCAATTAATACATAAAAGTCCGAGAAAGTATCATTTAAAAAAAGAATGTTGATATGAATTTAGCAAATGACTGTGACTTACCCTGTCGGTGTTGGGTTCGCAGGCTAGGACTGTCTGGGTCTTACTGTTCACCTCCACGCGCTGCTCCGAGCAGTTTAAACCCCTAAACAGGTTTTCCTATCAAGGGAAAATGATTCAATTAGTAAGTGGATACATTAATCACAAACTGTGTGAATAAACTGTAAGCATATCAACGATACAGACGGATTGACTGACTGAATGAACAATACATTAGATATGAATTAAACGTTCAAATGCATTCGTTATAATTGTCACTCACGTTGTCCAGGAGCTTTCTAACATTCTTGACGAGCTCTCTGGAGAGGTCAGCGCACTGCCCGCATTTCTCAGTGTCCAAACTCCGCGGCGTGAGCACTGGGGTTCCCATGGAGACTTGGCCGAACAAAGCGAGCAGCAGCACACAGCTGGTAAAGTCTGTGTGGAGGGAGGACACAATCAGTCAGTCAGCACCAACCAATGCATCACCCCAATAATCCTCTAAACAGATCAATAATAAAAACACCCCTGAAAATGTAATTCTTTAACTCCATAAATGAAAACGGAAGACTATGTCAAGTTTGAGGCATATAATTTCAGAGGGTTAGTTGATAAAAAAATGATGAACAAATAAAATGAATACTCACATAAATAAAAGTTTGGCAGCATGATTCTGAGATCTTTGATTCAAGTGTGGCGTAAACTGATAGGTGTTGTCATCTTTGCTTCATCTGATCATTATATAGAGCCGTGCAGCGCTCCTTGAGGGAATTCCCTGGACAGATTTAAACACTGAATTACATACAACAAAACAACAAGAGACACCGAAATGAAAGCGACGCGTCAGTCGTGTGTAATTTCCGGAGTGGTCTCTGTTTGCATCTCGGCCAATGAGTGACTCCTTCAAGTGAAACTGGAATTAACAGCTAGGGGCTCGTTTCGATTTGCACGAGTAGGCTCAAGAGGAAGCCAATGCCTTAAAGTGAATGAATAATACAATACCGATATATATTTGTTTTACATTACAGTTAAAGTAATGCAGTTCAACTCTATAACTGAGTCACATTCTCTTGTGGGCAGCATATCACTGCGTAACCCAACTCTATCCAGAAACTTTACAGCACCCACCGATTGCAAAAAAACTACGCGAGACAGGCATTCTGATGTCAATGTTTTACATTTGCTGCGTATTTGAATTGTAATTGTCAAAACTAGACAGATGAATAATGTTAGAAAGCATTTTCTAAATGATTGTGCTATAGGCCTAGAGATATTGTGGGTGGGTAGTAGCCTTTAGTCTACTTTGACATGAGCCTCTTCTCTAGAAGGCTGATTGTCTTAAACTACATTCATAGTTGTTTTTATTTCATGCTTTCAATTATACATTATAAACATACATTTCGTAAGAACGAAAAACAATGTAAATAGGGAATAGGTTTAATTTCCCAACTTTTGATTGAGTTCTAAACTACAGGGGTCGGAATAAAGAGGTTGTTTCATCAATTCGGTGACTTTTGAGAAGTAACTTGTTAAAAAAAAAATATGTTAGATTTCACCTAATTTGTATATTCTGTCATAAAGAGCACATGTTCAACTTAAACATATATATATATTTTAAAGAATAAAGCAAATGCCTATTAAGTGTCAGATAAAGTAACATGGTTGACCATAATAGGGTTGATGATTTAATCTTAAATCAATCAGAAATCTCTCTGTGACAGTGGCAGTTGGGAGGGGGGGTCGATTCCCAATGTTGACCAGTACTAAAATGTATGCAGGAGTATGCTAAACGATGACTAAAATGTAATAGGATTGCCCATGACCCCTGCACACCTCCACAATTTGAACCCTGGCATTTGAATTTGTTTACCATTGGCCTGTTTAGTTAAGAAAGTACACCTCTTCCCGTAAAGGCTGACTCTCAGGGCCTGTAGAGAAAGAGAGGCCATGGTGAGTCAATCTGCAGGGGAGAGTTTCACAGAAGTGGATGATGCTTGTGGTTGTGACCATTGATATGAAATCAGACCTTTCAAAACCACAATCACAGTAAAGCACAGAGCTATCTTAGGCCTAAGGTTAACAATCATCTACTCTTTAAAATAAGGTGGTTTTGTATGACTGTTCATCGAAAAATGTAATAATAGAAAAACTGATTCATACTTCATACTCTTGTTGCCTCTGAATAATATATAATAATATAAATATCAGCTGAGTGATCAGGTTTTCTCTTCCCAGATGGCAGTGATGTCGGTATGGTTATTCATTTATAAATTATGTCCAAAATCCTACAATGCACTTGTCAGTATTAGTATTACATAATTATGAAATAGTCATAAATGCACTGTTAATGTACTTTGTTTTGCCAGTTTGCACTTAGTATTTAGTAGTAATATCTCAATCTCTGTCCACTTTTCTTAACAGACTGCACACCAAACCACAATATATGAAACAAAGTTTATTTTTTATTTTACATATCTGTACATAAACATTTCTTCCCTCAAATAAAAATTCTCAATACAATAGGATGTAAATGATATTAACACATTTATTCATTTAAAATGACTCGTGTCAGAAAATCAACATTCACAAAATGTTGAGGACCGATCAGAGTGAATGTATTACCAAAAGATACAACTCCACTACAAGGCAGGCGTGTTTCCTTTACACTCTTTTAGCACCTTCAAATAAACATTTCTCAGTTGAAAACTACCAATTGTGCAGAATAAAAAGAGGTTGACTTTGAAATACTTAAAAATTACCTTTCAACTTAAAATAGTCTGAAGTTAGTCTTCATAGTTTTATACAATGTTTCTTTTTTTCTCTTTTAACTGACTTTCTACTAATTTCTCACTATTATTTTTTTTTCTCCACCATTTTGTATCGACAGTTATAATTTAGTGGCAAATGTAAAAAGTTAAAAATAAACAATAGCGAAGCAAGGCCGATCACTGCACAGGAAGCCGGGACAGTATCCATGACAACACACAATCAGTTTCCTCTTCTCCCAGGAAGCAGGAAATTCTCTGTCTTTAGCGCTGGGACAACCACAGAAGCAAATGAAAGGCTGGACTTCCTCTGGCTGCTGCCACCATGGGAGAGGGGCAGACAGAGGGGGAGCAGAGAGAGACATGGGGCAGGGCACAGGGACCAAGATGGGGCACGAGTGAAGTAAAGGGATGGGGTAGGGTCGAGGTGTCTCATTTGGATGGGGTCTTCTCAGCCATGTGTTTCTGCTGGCTCTCAGCATGCCTGAGTAAAAACAATATGATGATTAGATAAACGACTTTATTAGCTGCAGCAAATATATCACACTGTGGTTAACGTCTCTCTCAAAGACAGAGTTCCCCTAATAATTATCTGGCCTGTTTGAGGTCCTTGTTCTTGCAGCTGTGTGTGTGCGTGTGTTTGTGTGTACTTCTGTATGAAAATCATGCAAATGTATAACCTTTGCTAAACATCAGTCCCAAAGACAGAGTTCCCCCAATCATTCGTGGCCTGTTTGCGGTCATAGCCCTGGAGGCTGTGTGTGTGTCTCTCTGTGTGTCTCTGTGTGTGTGTTAGATAGCATCACCACCTGGTCAGGTCCTCTATGTCCACCAGCATGGCATCCTGCTCCATGTGCAGTTCATCCCTGATCAGCAGCAGCTGCACCAGCTCCTCATTCAGACCTGGAGAAGACAAACATCAGAACAACATCAGAAAAACATTAGAGCAACAACACACCATTAGAACACTAACATACACCCGGCGCTGGATTCAATCCATATCGCAGAAGTATCGCGGAAGATCTCTGTTAAAAGGTCATTTCCGATTGAGCCGACATTTGCAGCGGTTACAGTGAATGCAGTCTCCGCCAACGCGGGAATATTGCTTTTATATATCATTTCAATCGAGCTATAACATGGATCTTCCACGATACAGATTGAATCCAGTCCCAAGTCATACGATACACATATTTCGATTGGAACATTTATTTTTAAACCATGCCACTAAAATACAAGATCCTATAGCAACATTTTTTTGTGGGGGATTTTTGGGCCTTCTTGGTAAAATGAGGTATTGTACGTCTTTCACCAGTATCATCACACATGCATCCAACTTACATTGTCTGAAATGACTGATACAGTCCATAACTAACAATGTGTGTATGTGTGTGAGTGTGAGTGTGCCTGTGGTCTTGTTCTTCTATCCTCGTGGGGACCTGAAATCCCTAAAAGTCCTCATAAGGATTGTAAAACAAGGAAAATTCTCACTCTTGGGGAAATTTCCCACATCCCCACAAGGACAAAGGTTATTTTAAGCTTAGGGGCCAATGGTTAGGGTTAGGTTTAGGTTTAGGTTTAGGTTTAGGTTTAGGCTTAGGTTCAGGGTTAGGGTTAGGGGTTAGACAAAAATATGATTTTAAAATGGAAATACATTTTAGGTCCCCACAAGAATAGAAAAACATGTGTGTGCGTGTGTGTGTGCATGTGTGGTACTCACTCTCTATCTGGGAGTGCAGGTCGTTGACTATAACCTGTAGTTGTCCCAGGGTCATGTCTCTCAGGTCTGTAGGCTTCAGGCTCCTCTTCATCAGGCACTCACTGATGTGGGGCATGTGGGGCAGCTAGAGAGAAACGCACACAACACCAGTTAGAAATACACACACATTTTCAGAAACATACAGCACATCGGAAATGTACAAGTACCAAATATGTACACTCATTGATTTGGAGTCTTGGGCACTACAGAACCCAACAACACTGCAGTATATGTGGGTGTGAGTGTGTGTAAGCCTATGTGTGTTTGTGTGTGCAAGATGGTACAGATGCTTGAGGAAAGGTGCCATTTCAGTTTAATCTGCATCTCATAAATATATCCAGCTGCTGAAAGCAGCCCCATGCTACAGGAGCTGCCCAGCTCGAGCACTAGACTGTAATATGATGCAAAGCCCAATCTCTCCAGCAGGGGTCAGCCTAGTGACTTGACTGTCACAGCAATATACAGCACAGCAATGGTCCCTGAACTGACCCTAGTCATAGAGAGCTACAGGAAACAACTCTGTCTCCTTCCTTCTGGCCATATCTGCGTGAAGTAGGGGTGCTGAAGGTGTTGTAGCACCCCCTAAAAAATCTGAATATACACTACCAGTCAAAAGTTTTAGAGCACCTACTCATTCAAGGGGTTTTCTTTATTTTTACTGTTTTCTACATTGTATAATAATAGTGAAGACATCAAAACTATTACATAATACATATGGAATCATGTAGTAACCAAAAAAGTGTTTAACAAATCAAAATATATTTGATATTTGATATTCTTCAAATAGCCACCCTCTGCCTTGATGACAGCTTTGCACACTCCTGGCATTCCCTCAACCAGCTTCATGAGGTAGTCACCTGGAATGCATTTAAATTAACAGGTGTGCCTTGTTAAAAGTTAATTTGTGGAATGTCTTTCCTTCTTAATGCATTTGAGCCAATCAGTTGTGTTGTGAAAAGGTAGGGAAGGTAATACAGAAGATAGCCCTATTTGGTAAAAGACCAAAATACCATATTATGGCAAGAACAGTTCAAATAAGCAAAGAAAAACAACAGTCCATCATTACTTTAAGACACGAAGGTCAGTCAATACGGAACATTTTAAGAACTTTGAATGTTTCTTCAAGGGCAGTCGCAAAAACCCTCAAGTGCTATGATGGCTCTCATGAAAAAAAAAACAAGATCCAGAGTTACCTCTGCTGCAGAGGATACGTTTATTAGAGTTACCAGCATCAGAAATTGCAGCCCAAATGAATGCTTTATAGAATTTAAGTGACAGACACATCTCCACATCAACTGTTCAGAGGAGACTTTGTGAATCAGGCCTTCGTGGTCAAATTGCTGCAAAGTGGTTAGAGTGTTGGACTAGTAACCGAAAGTAACCGAAAGTTTGCAAGATCGAATCCCCGAGCTGACAAGGTAAAAATCTGTCATTCTGCCACTGAACAAGGCAGTTAACCCACTGTTCCTAGGCTGTCATTGAAAATAAAAATGCGTTCTTAACTAGCTTGCCTAGTTAAATAAAGGTAAAAAAAAACACCACTAAAGGACACCAAGAAGAAGAAGAGACTCGCTTGGTTCAAAACACACGAGCAATGGACATTAGACTTTTGGAAATTTGTCCTTTGGTTTGGAGTCAAATTAGAGATTTTTGATTCTAACAGCCGTGTCTTTGTGAGACATGGTGTGGGTGAACGGATGATCTCTGCATGTGTATTTCCCATCGTAAAGCATGGAGGAGGAGGTGTTGTGGTGTGGCGGTGCTTTGCTGGTGACACTGTCTGTCATTTATTTAGAATTCAAGGCACACTTAACCAGCATGGTTACGACAGCATTCTGCAGCGATACGCCATCCCATCTGGTTTGCACTATCATTTGTTTTTCAACAGGACAATGAGCCAACACACATCCAGGCTGTGTAAGGGTTGTTTGACCAAGAAGGAGAGTGATGGAGTGCTGCATCAGATGACCTGGCCTCCACAATCCCCCGATCTCAACCAAATTGAGATGTGTGCCAAGAGTGTTCATCTGCTTAACACTTTTTTGGTTACGACATGATTCCATATGTGTCATTTCATAGTGTTGATGTCTTCACTACTGTTCTACAATGTAGAAAATAGTAAAAATAAAGAAAAACCCTTGAATGAGTAGGTGTTCTAAAACTTTGGACCGGTAGTGTATATATTTTTTAAAGAAAAAAATAGTTCACTGGGCCTTTATTAGTTCTGTATTAGTGGAATGACATAGCTGTCTGTAGGGCGGGCAAAGCATTTTTTTCAGCATCCCCCAGCCCAAAATCCGTAGCACCCCCACCCCCAAACGACTTCCCGCGGCTATGCTCCTGGCAGTAAGCAACACACTATACGCTCTCTCTTTGTCTTCCCTGAATTCTTTGACAGTTTGTTCTTGTCAAATCAACACACAGCCTTTCACTGCTGTCGTTTGTATTTCCCTCAAGAGTTTCAGTTTCTCTTCCTCTCATCCACCTCTTTATCTCTCCCCTTCTATCTCATTCTGTATGTCACTCACCACACCTTGTTGGGTTCAATAGGGGCAGGTTTGACATTAACCCTAGAGAGTAACCAAGGTGAATCATGAAGCATTATGTTCTTTCTCAGGCTCACTGGGTATGAGAATTTCCCTTGATCCCTTGTTCAATCTACTTCTATCATCTGTGTGCATCTCCTTTCTCTCTCTCTCTCTCTCTCTCTCTCTCTCTCTCTCTCTCTCTCTCTCTCTCTCTCTCTCTCTCTCTCTCTCTCTCTCTCTCTCTCTCTCTCTCTCTCTCTCTCTCTCTCTCTCTCTCTCTCTCCTTAGCTTAGGAGAGACAGAGAACGTGTCTAAGGGTGAGAACATGTGCTCCTTCCATGTGCTCCTTCCATGATCGCTGAGCTGGTTCTTCTTGTCAGAGTTTCTCACTCCTCTTTCACTTTCACATTGGCACCCATGCAACTGCGCCAGGGGCCATGTTTCCCCTCTGCCACGTGCCACTGTTTCAGTTCAGAGAGGGAGCACGGAAGTCAGTGACATGCAGAGAGAGGCGGGGGTGTGAGAAAAGAGAGAGAGAGATGCAGGGGGAGAGCTGGCCACCGCGAGTGGTAGTGTTTTGGTCACGATATGTGTTTGGGCTCATTGTGTTTGTCTGAGGCGGAGTTTCCTCCCTCAGTGATATTACTGGCTTGTGAGGTTAGTGGTAATACGAATAAGGATACCACCAACAACAATACTCAAGTATTTCATCATATCAGTATTCTCTTAGCATGACATGAATGGGGAAAAACTAAAATAATGTAATTCTCTTGGTGGGAGGGTTGTGTAAATTCTTGTGTAAATTCTTTGGAAGGCCACATGGCTTTAGTGAATTAAAGCGTGGTATCTGCTGTAAAAAAAAATTGCCTCACACACATTCCCCTCATTTCTCCTGTCATTAGTGACTTACGCAAGAGCCCCTGGCACTCAACCCCGCGGCCTCTGGTTTAACAAACTGGCCAGGTGCCAGCCTGCACTCTGACTATGTATTTTGTGGTAGGGCTGAAATCAACTGGTAAAGTTTCACATTCTTGTACATTTCTATAACAAATGTACTGAGAACTTGTACCCAGGAATGAGCAGATAGGTGTGTCTGCCCACAGCATGGCGCTGCCCCTGTGCTCAGTACAGCAATCAGAGTCAATCACCACCTTCCAGGGACACCTGAAACCCCACCTCTTTAAGGAATACCTAGGATAGGATAAGTAATCCTTCTCACCCCCCCCCCTTTAAGATTTAGATGCACTATTGTAAAGTGACTGTTCTACTGGATGTCATAAGGTGAATGCACCAATTTGTAAGTCGCTCTGGATAAGAGCGTCTGCTAAATGACTTAAATGTAAATGTAAAGCAGTGTGTTAGCTTAGCAACATGGCCTCATCTGCCCGTGTGCTCAGTACAGCAGTGTGTTAGCTTAGCAACATGGCCTCATCTGCCCCTGTGTTCAGTACGCCAGAGTGTTAGCTTAGCAACATGGCCTCATCTGCCCCTGTGTTCAGTACACCAGTGTGTTAGCTTGGCAACATGGCCTCATCTGCCCCTGTGTTCAGTACACCAGTGTGTTAGCTTAGCAACATGGCCTCATCTGCCCCTGTGTTCAGTACACCAGTGTGTTAGCTTAGCAACATGGCCTAATCTGCCCCTGTGTTCAGTACACCAGAGTGTTAGCTTAGCAACATGGCCTCATCTGCCCCTGTGTTCAGTACACCAGTGTGTTAGCTTAGCAACATGGCCTCATCTGCCCCTGTGTTCAGTACACCAGTGTGTTAGCTTAGCAACATGGCCTCATCTGCCCCTGTGTTCAGTACACCAGTGTGTTAGCTTAGCAACATGGCCTCATCTGCCCCTGTGTTCAGTACACCAGTGTGTTAGCTTAGCAACATGGCCTCATCTGCCCCTGTGTTCAGTACACCAGTGTGTTAGCTTAGCAACATGGCCTCATCGGCCCCTGTGTTCAGTACACCAGTGTGTTAGCTTAGCAACATGGCCTCATCTGCCCTTGTGTTCAGTACACCAGTGTGTTAGCTTAGCAACATGGCCTCATCTGCCCCCGTGTTTAGTACACCAGTGTGTTTGCTTAGTGACAGGGCCTCATCGGCCCCTGTGTTCAGTACACCAGTGTGTTAGCTTAGTGACAGGGCCTCATCTGCCCCTGTGTTCAGTACACCAGTGTGTTAGCTTAGCAACATGGCCTCATCTGCCCCTGTGTTCAGTACACCAGTGTGTTAGTTTAGTGACAGGGCCTAATCTGCCCCCGTGTTCAGTACACCAGTGTGTAAGCTTAGTGACAGGGCCTCATCTGCCCCTGTGTTCAGTACACCAGTGTGTTAGCTTAGTGACAGGGCCTCATCTGCCCCTGTGTTCAGTACACCAGTGTGTTAGCTTAGCAACATGGCCTCATCTGCCCCTGTGTTCAGTACACCAGTGTGTTAGCTTAGCAACATGGCCTAATCTGCCCCTGTGTTCAGTACACCAGTGTGTTAGCTTAGCAACATGGCCTCATCTGCCCCTGTGTTCAGTACAGCAGAGTGTTAGCTTAGCAACATGGCCTCATCTGCCCCTGTGTTCAGTACACCAGTGTGTTAGCTTAGCAACATGGCCTCATCGGCCCCTGTGTTCAGTACACCAGTGTGTTAGCTTAGTGACAGGGCCTCATCTGCCCCTGTGTTCAGTACACCAGTGTGTTAGTTTAGTGACAGGGCCTCATCTGCCCTTGTGTTCAGTACACCAGTGTGTTAGCTTAGCAACGTGGCCTAATCTGCCCCTGTGTTCAGTACACCAGTGTGTTAGCTTAGCAACATGGCCTCATCTGCCCCTGTGTTCAGTACACCAGTGTGTTAGCTTAGCAACATGGCCTCATCTGCCCCTGTGTTCAGTACACCAGTGTGTTAGCTTAGCAACATGGCCTCATCTGCCCCCGTGTTCAGTACACCAGTGTGTTAGCTTAGTGACAGGGCCTCATCTGCCCCTGTGTTCAGTACACCAGTGTGTTAGCTTAGCAACATGGCCTCATCTGCCCCTGTGTTCAGTACACCAGTGTGTTAGCTTAGCAACATGGCCTCATCGGCCCCTGTGTTCAGTACACCAGTGTGTTAGTTTAGTGACAGGGCCTCATCTGCCCCTGTGTTCAGTACACCAGTGTGTTAGTTTAGTGACAGGGCCTCATCTGCCCCTGTGTTCAGTACACCAGTGTGTTAGTTTAGTGACAGGGCCTCATCTGCCCCTGTGTTCAGTACACCAGTGTGTTAGTTTAGTGACAGGGCCTCATCTGCCCCTGTGTTCAGTACACCAGTGTGTTAGTTTAGTGACAGGGCCTCATCTGCCCCTGTGTTCAGTACACCAGTGTGTAAGCTGAGTGAGAGGGCCTCAGATATGACACTCATCTCTTCTGACTGCTGGGCACGACTACATCCCCAAACACGTTACCCAGTCCATTCTGGGATATTAATAATAGATTGCACCAACCTAAGCACCCCCTCTTTACTGAATAAGTAACGTATTCTGCCCAGGTGGAGATATTGGTGTGTGTGTGTGTGTATCTGGGTGTGTGTGTGTGTGTATCTGTGTGTGTGTGGGGGACTTTGTGTGTGTGTGTGCTTGGGGGGGGGCATTGATGTCGCCAACGGGCAGAGAAGGAGGGGGGTGGTGTCTACTAGGTGACATCATCACAATGTTAAAGAAGACCCGTGTGGATGGTTTGCTCTGAAAAGACTTGGGTTCAGAAACGCTGACTAGAAGCTGAGGTTCCAGGCCCGTTGCCTATAGCGACGGTACTGACCAGGTCTGCCACAGGGGACTTCTTGCGGTTCTGCTTTTCCACCTCCACCTGCATCTTGGCCATGGGTTTGGCCATCGCCAGGGCTAGCTTAGCCTCGGCCTGCAACTTCTTCTGTCTGCTCAGAAAGTCCATGTCCTCCAGAGACTCACTGTCTTCCTCCGTAGTGTCCCGGTCAGAGTAGGACGAACTCTGCTTTGACTGGGGGACAGGGACGTGGAGAGAGTGGAGACAGAAGAATGGGAAATAAGGAAACGTTAGTGCTTTATTCCCGTTGGGTCTTCGTTCTTCTTGTGTTGTCATTGATAGGTCATTCACTGAACACAGAGGTCAGTCAGACAGGGAAACAGCTCAGAGCTATAACAGCTGGTTATAAATACTGGGATTATCTCCCTCACTCCCTCTCCCTCTCTCTATTAGCTGTGTCTGTCAGACAGCCTGTGGCCACTCATCCATGTCCTTCAGAGAGCGTGTTCATATTCAACCCTCATTTGCTGCCGGTGTATTGGTTAACGGGCCAGAAAACGTGAGCATGGCCATTCACTCTCCCCCACACGCTTAACCCAGGGCTATCGCTCTGATTCATACCGAATCTGTCCCTGTCGTTGTCCCTCGCTCGCATTCTGTCACAGTCTTACTGAGTGTGCTATCTTGAGTACACGAGTCACACAGTAGATCTCTCTAAGAATTTATATTTCTCTCTCATTCTACCTTTCCCTCTCTCTCATGCTCTGTTATTCTTCCACACAAGTCCTACTGAGAGCTATCTTTCTGACTCATATAGCAAACTCTGTGTGTGAATCCCCAACAGTGAGAGAAACACATTCACACAGAAATATGAACGTGTGTGTGGTAGTCTGTACCATGGGGGACAGCGGTGTGTCCAGACTGGTCTCTGTCTTGCTGTCGTCTGCATCGCTGTCCTTGTCGCTGCCGCTGTCGTTGACAAAACAGATCTGCAGGTTCATCCCACTCTGCAGCCTGGAGAGAGGAGAGAGGAGAGAGAGGAGGGAGGAGACAGGAGAGAGAGGAGAGGAGAGAGAGGAGGAGATGAGGGAGGAGAGAGAGGAGAGAGGAGGAAGGAGAGAGGAGAGAGAGGAGGGAGGAGAGAGGAGAGAGGAGGAAGGAGAGAGGAGAGAGAGGAGGGAGGAGAGAGGAGAAAGGAAAGAGGAGAGAGGAGGAAAGAGGAGGGAGAGAGAGAGGGAGGGAGAGGGGGAGGAAGAGAGAGAGAGGAGAGAGGAGGAAAGAGGAGGGAGAGAGAGAGAGAGGAGAGAGGAGGAGGGAGAGAGGAGAGAGGAGAGAGGAGAGAGGAGAGAGGAGAGAGGAAAGAGGAGGGAGAGAGAGGGGGAGGGAGAGGGGGAGGGAGAGGGGGAGGAAGAGAGAGAGGAGAGAGGAGAGAGGAGAGGAAAAAGGAGGGAGAGAGAGGGAGAGAGAGGGGGAGGGAGAGGGGGAGGAAGAGAGAGAGAGAGAGAGAGAGAGAGAGAGAGAGAGGAGAGAGGAGAGAGAGGAGGAGAGAGGAGGGAGAGAGAGGGGGAGGGAGAGGGGGAGGAAGAGAGGAGAGAGGAGAGAGAGGAGGAAAGAGGATGCAGAGAGAGGGGGAGGGAGAGGGGGAGGAAGAGAGGAGAGAGAGGAGGAAAGAGGAGGGAGAGAGAGGGGGAGGAAGAGAGAGAGAGGAGAGAGAGGAGGAAAGAGGGGGAGAGAGAGGGGGAGGAAGAGAGAGAGAGGGGAGAGGAGAGAGAGAAAAAAGAGGAGAAAGAGAGATGGGGGAGAGGATGCATCATTACTCTGGGCTAAGGAATGTTCTATGGACCTAGGAAAGTTCGCTCACCAGTAATTGCTTGTAGGGTTTTATTGACCCAGATAACATGCACCTCGGCACCGCTGGTGAGAAAGAAACTCAATAACAGTCCCATCTAGTTTTCCACTCAGGCCAAACCCTCCTCCAACTCTCCACCGAGGTCTCAGTGTGTCTGTGATAGGACTGTAATAGCGACTAGCCTTCCATAGCATTATTAAATTCCTCCCTCTCCTGCTCTAACTTGGGATCGATCCATCCAGGGTGAAGGTTCCATCCAAACAGCTAGACTCCGACGGCTCTCTAGACCTCAGAAGACCTGAGTCCTGTAAGATCCGGATCAAACCCTTTTTGATCATTAATCGGCTTATTTGAAGCAGTAGTTACAAACACATGTAGAGAAAACCTGATTGATTACACAGCCTGGACCCAATCAGTCCAGATTTAGTCAGACCAGAGTAATTGATTGGTAGTTTCAGAGGAAGGAGCATCAAAACGATCCTTCGAACTAGTTCATGGAAGTACCTGACTTATCCAGCAGTATAACCAGTGAGTTCACCCCATAAAAGTTTCTTTGGTGAGATCTAATTTTCATGTAGCATAGTTTCAGATTCATTAACGTTGTGAGTGCCTTTGTGTGTATGACTGTATGAATGTATGTATCCTGGAATACTGGTTCCAGTAAGGTTGAGGTTGTGTGTAGGAGGTCATTTTGGGAAGTGAGATCCACAGTGCCGGGATGCAGAGAAAGAGAGAGGAAATGTCCCTTACTCTCAACAATCAACAGAGGTATCAGAGGGAGAGAGCAGGAGTCTGTCTGTGTTGGGGAGACGGCCCTACAGAGTTCCAGGAGATGGACACTTTTACAGGCATTAAGAAAAGGTCAAATCTGACTCTGTTAGAGTAATGTCCAGTAACCTGCAATTTCACTCTAGTGACAGTGCCCACACACATAAAGAGAGTGATGTCATTGTTTCTCAAGAACAGGGACTGGGACTGAGGGTGAAACTGATCTGTGTGTGTGTGTGTGTGTGTGTGTGTGTGTGTGTGTGTGTGTGTGTGTGTGTGTGTGTGTGTGTGTGTGTGTGTGTGTGTGTGTGTGTGTGTGTGTGTGTGTGGGGCTGTGATGGTCATGGAATTTTGGATGAAGGTAATTGGCCAGCCAAATGAGGCGGTTACCATAATAACTGTTTGAATGTCCCAAAAACTGTTCTATGCATAATTTTCTCTTCTCCTCCTCTCCTGACTGCAAGTGCTGTTATAGAAATAGAACAAATAGAACGGGCATCCCCATTCAAGTCAATGACAGCATAATGGATTCTTTTAAACCTTTATTTAACTAGGCAAGTCAGTTAAGATCAAATTCCTATTTACAATGACGGCCTACCCCAGCCAAACCTGGACAATGCCGGGCCAATTATGTGCTGCTCTATGGGACTCCCAATCACAGCCGGATGTGATATGGCCTGGATTCAAACCAGGGACTGTAGTGACATCTCTTGCACTGAGATGCAGTGCCTTAGACCGCTGCGCTACTCGGGACTACGCCACTAGTGGCCATTGCGAGTGTACCCATAGGAGCAAAGCAGGAAGTAAAATATGTGCTAAAATATGTGCTGTGATTTGTTGATTCAACTCAACTGACATTACAAAATATACATTCCATTACATGAGCCACATCAGCTAACATAATTTGAATGAACATTCTACATTACCGTGGAAATGATTGCATCACAATACCAGGCAGCCATTGCGAGTGTACCCATGAGTTTACCAGTCAAGGTGAGAGCTTCCAAGCCTGTTCTATTCATTCTAATTCTATGTCTGCTGCTGCTGCATTGTGGGGGCATTGACTAGTCAACCGGAGACTCATGTTCTTGTTTCAGCAAGGAGTAAGAAAGTTTCATCACATTGTTAAGAGTCCATGTTACGGCTGAAACGTATTCAAACGCCCGGCCGCCCCATCTTCAGTCAGCTGTGTGTTGTTGGCATTGTGGGATTGATGTACAGCTGATGATACATGTCTCTTACCGTGAGGACAGACTGGGCTTGCCACTCTTGCTGCAGCTGGTATAGATACCCGGCCCATCGTCAAAGAAACTACCCAGGGCCAGCTTCTGCCGGATGGACTCCCTCTCATTCTTTTGGGCCTGGAGGGGAGAGGCAGAGGGTTAAGGAGGCCAATAACATAACTGAAGACTTCCCCATTTGTTTAGCAGTAACCTTGTGGTGAGGAGGGGAACTGACAAAGACTGTAAAACACGTGGAGAGCTCGAGACACCAGTAATATTATAATATTCACCACTAGGTGGTGCAGATGTATGAGAGAAAGTCCAACACATTTTCACTGGTCACTCTCTCCACTCATGCAGTCAAACACACACGTTCCTAAACCAGTGAGCGTCCCTGTCTAATAGCACTATAAGCATTCCTGCCTCCTGGGCCTGTTTTCCAGTAGGAATTCCCACTTCTGACCCAGTCAGCCTTGGCAGCACTTAACACACTCACACCCGGAGGAACACTCATATGTGCTAATGGCACCACAGGTGGCTGGTGAGGGGAGGACGGCCCATATGGCTTGAATGGAGTGAATAGATTGGTGTCAAACACATGGAAACCTTGTGAATGTCACCGTGCACACGCCTGAGAAGAAGTGTGTAGAGACAGGCTTTCTCTCACACTCCCTGGGCTGGGTTATCAGCCACAGTAACCAGGCCTATCAGTAGACAGACAACACAGTGTGAGAGTTTAGACTGTTCAAGGCCGCTACAGGACTTTTGACTGTTGTTGTTACAGGTGGTGCTGGGAAGTCAAATGGTCCAGAGTCAGATACAGCGCAGTATGTTTTGGTGCCGGGGGGGTTGGGAGTCCTCCAGGACGAGGAGTGTTTGGGGGGAAATATTGACCCTCTCTAAAGGCCCAGACGGAGGAAGAAAAACCCTTTCAGTGCTCACACACATACACATACACATACACATACACATACACATACACAAAGAGCAGGCCTTTCAGAAAACAGGAGAGGGGAGAGGCGAGAGGTTTAGAGAAAGAGAGAGGAAAGTCTTTAGAGAGCTTTGGAGGAGAGGGGGAAGGAGGTGAGGGGAATAAGAGCAAAGGAGAAGATGGCAGAAGCCTTGAGTGTTATCCCTCTCTTTAACTCTGTCCTCAACCTCTTTCAATTTCTCCTTACTTCTATCTCTCTTCCACTAACTCACTCCTTCTCTTCCTTTATCTCTCAGCCCTTCCCACACCTCCCTCCTATCGCAACATTACCATAATCCCTCTCCACACCAGAGAGCCCAGGAGACACAGCTACTGTTGGCACTGCCAGGACACACTGGCACCCACAAGAGGGGGCTTGGCACAGAAGGGTGTTTGTGTGCGTGTGTGTGTGTGTGTGTGTGTGTGTGTGTGTGTGTGTGTGTGTGTGTGTGTGTGTGTGTGTGTGTGTGTGTGTGTGTGTGTGTGTGTGTGTGTGTCTGTGACTGAGTGAGAGAAGAGAGTGTTATGAGGGGTACAGGGTGAGGCAAGATGATGACATTTAACAGCATCACTTTACCACTCCTCAGACACACACACACACACACACACACACACACACACACACACACACACACACACACACACACACACACACACACACACACACACACACACACACACACACACACACACACACACACACACACACACACACACACACCCCTTCTAACTCCTTGTACACTACACCGTGTCATGTTATAACACTGAGAGTCTGCAGTACCCTATCTGCCCAGCAGGTGTCAGTGCTGAGTAGCGGCGCTCCTGAGTTTTTGTTGTTGTAATTACCATAATAACAGACAAGGACACTTGTGTCACAACAGAGAGGGAGGGATTAGTGACAGTAGCCATTGTTATGTTAGCCTCATGGGTGGTGGGGGTACTTATGTTAGGTGGTAGGTAGGTGGTCTTTGTATTGGAATGTCAGGTTGGAATGTTTGGGGTGAAGTGGCAGTATGTGTGTGGTTTAGTGGGTGTGTGACTGTGTTATGTTCGGATAGGGTTAGCCTGCATTCCTACATTCATCACCATTCTTATTAGGTGTATTATTGTAAACAGACCCAAATTGCTTCTAAAACGCCCCTAAAGGCTTCTGCATACTAAGTTTGGTTGGCTCCTAGCAGAACTCGTCTCGTCAAAGTGAACATCTGTGCCTCACATAAAAGACCTTAGTTTGAAAAATGATAAAAAAGAGGCAATAGTACTGTTTGTCCCTCTTGAGACGTGGTAGCCAGTATATACACTTCCTC